>NC_069800.1:40043751-40668751 GCF_027406575.1 Nycticebus coucang | reverse complement strand
AGTGAGACTCTGCCTCTACAAAAAAAAAAAAAAACCAAAGAAGTCTGATCAATGATAACTTTGTCAGAAAAGGAACGTACACTTACTCAATAGCCACAATGTACCACACTTCTTCATCTATTATAGCTAATCCTTATCATAGCCACATGAGATAACTATTATTGCATAAGTGACAAATATTTAAGTCCTGTGGATGGCAGAGACCGTGTCTGGTTTATCTCTGTACTCCCAGCACCAAGCATGGGGCCGAGGACACAGTAAAAGCCTGCCAAATGCTTGATAATAAATATATGACTACAAGAAAGAAAGAGAAATTTGAAAAAAACATGCAATCCAAATTTTGCTCTCTGTCCCTAACTAAAACCACTGCCTGGGACATATCTACACATTGCAAATAATCTATCCAAGTTCTGAGGTTTGCTTCAGAACAATTCAAGGCAATTTATCATCTTTCCAATGTGTATGCCAAAAAGATAGCATCAAGGCCTGGTGCAGTCACTCACGCCTGTAATCCCAGCACTTGGAAGGCTGAGGCTTCCAAGTCTCAAAAAATAGCTGGGCTTGTGGTAGGTGCCTATAGTCCCAACTACTTGAAAGGCTGAGACAAGAAGATAGCTTGAACCCAAGAGTTGGAGGTTGCTGTGAGCTAAGACACCACAGCACTCTACTGAGGGTGACCAAGTAAGACTCTGCCTCAAAAAAAAGATAACATCCACATTTGGTTATACATGCCATAAGGCAGAGCCTGGTTCTATTTCACTTCTCTTTTTCCCACTCAGCACACACTTTGAACAAGTGTTTAATGAGCTGAGCTATGATGATAGCCATGATGACACCTTTGGCCATCAAGAGAATAAACAGAACACAAGATGCACACAGCCATCAGAAGAATTGGTCTGAGTTGAGTTACATCCCCTCTCGGGTCTCACTTTCTTGTTTGTACAAAGGGAATAGCAGAACATACTCAAAAGATTGTTTCCATTTGTTTGAAAAATACTTACTGAGGGCGGCACCTGTGACTCAAAGGAGTAGGGCGCCAGCCCCATATGCCGGAGGCGGCGGGTTCAAACCCAGCCCCGGCCTAAAACTGCAAAAAAAAAAAAATACTGAGCATTAACCATGTGCTAGGCATGGTGCTAGGTATTAGGGCACAGAAGTCAATGTGATCATCACATCCTACCTCTCGGAACTCAGTCTCATTGGATGCTGTGAGACTCACACGAAATAAAAAAAGGTCTTTTACAAACCTCAAAGGACTATACAATTATGAAGTATTGCTCATCTTCCTGTGTTTCCCAACTGGGACAATGGCATCACCATCCACCCAGTTGCCCTAGCTATAAATGTGAAAATTACCCTCGACTTCTCACCTTCATCCTGCCTACTCCCATAACTCCAATAAATCACCAAGTCTCTTTGATTCTCCTTCAGAAAGTCTCTGACATGTATTATTTCTCTTCCAGTTTTCCATGCTTCTACATTAGGCCCTTTGTTCCCACCTGAATAATTACAAGTCTCCTTACAGTAATGATAATGGCAAACATTTATTGATCAATTACCACACCGCAGGCACTGTGCTAAAAGCTTTGCACGCACAATGTGTTTTTTTTTTTTTTTGAGACAGAGCCTCAAGCTGTTGCCCTGGGTAAGAGGGCCATGGCATCACAGCTCACAGCAACTCCAGCTCCTGGACTCAAGGGATTCTCCTGCCTCTGCCTCCCAAGTAGCTGGGACTACAGGTGCCTGCCACAACACCTGGCTATTTTTTGGTTGCAGCCGTCATCGTTGTTTGGTGGACCTGGGCTGGATTCGAATCTGCCAGCTCAGGTGTATGTGGCTGGTGCCTTAGCTGCTTTAGCCACAGGCACCAAGCCATATGTTTTTTTTTCTGAGACAGAGTCTCAAGCTGTTGCCCTAGGTAGAGTACCATGGTGTTATAGCTCACAGCAACCTACAACTCTTAGGTTCAACCAGTTCTCTTGCCTCAGTTTTTCTATTTTTAGCAGAGATGGGGTCTCACTTTTTGCTCAGGCTGGTCTCGAATCAGTGAGCTCAAGTAATCCACCCACCTTGGCCTCCCAGAGTGCTAAGATTACAGGCGTGAGCCACCGTACCCAGCCTTGCATACACAATATGTTTTAATCCTATAAGGCACACACTAGCACTGTGATTTGTAGAGGAAGAATCCAAGGTGCAGAGTAACATATCCTAGGCACATGGCTAGTTAAGTGATGAAAGTACAGCTCAAATACAGATCTCTAACACTCTATCCTTATCCCTTACTGGACTCCTACCTCCAGTCCCTTCCGGGTCAGTCTACACTCCTTCCTTTAAGCTGCTGCTGGAACATGCTCAAAATTCCAAGCCGATATGACCCTCTGCTTTAAATGATGGCCAATGGCTACTCACCACCTCTAGGTTAAGATCTAAAGATTACAAGCCATTCTCCAGTGTTACTTACCTCCTGTCCCACCCCACAGACTTGAGTGAAGACATTCTCATTGCTCCCCAAACACATCAAACTCCTTGCTGACCCATCTCACATTCTCCTTCCTCTGCCAGTCCCTTAACTAACCTTTCCTTCTGGACAGGAACCTCCTGCTCTACAGCCTCAGCCCAGGTATAAACTCATGTTACTGCACTGTTATAATTACCTCCCACCCCGCACAAACATACATATACACACTTCCAATCCTGAGTTCCTAGTACAGTGGTGAGTCAATCAGTAAACTAACCGACTGGTATGTAGTGGTGTTAACATCTTACCACACTCGTCCAGTAAGCAGATCCAGTCCGGTAAGGTAAGACCTTTTCCCCAGAGGACGTTAAAAAGAAATATAGTAGCTCTTATGCTCTCAGGCAAACTCAGGAAGACAGATTGCTTTCAGCAAAGTAGATTGGTTCTCCACTACCTGCTGGCAGCCTCTCTCCAAGCCTCTTGAAAGCCAATCAGCTTAAATCTCCCCTAAAACTCACAAAGTAAACTAGCTCCAGACCAAAAGACCATAGGAGAAGAGCCCTCTGAGATGGCGGAAGAGGTAAACTAACACTTTCCTCCAGCATTTCAAAATGCAGACAGGTTAAAAACAATGACTCTAATTACCATGAACATCAGAGGAGCCAGACTGAGACAGTCATGAGAAAAAAAAATCTAGCAATAACAAAATGTAACTCTCCTCTCCATCTCCAAGCTAAAACTGGAATCATAGGCCACAAATGGACAACTAAACTGCCTCCTCACTGTTCTCCTTGCTCCCACCCTCACCCACACCCCACTATCCAAAAAAGCAGCCAGATGATGTTTTTAAAACCCTATCAAAGATTAGGACACACTCCACCATATCACCCACCAATGGCTTTCTATCCATTTGGAATAAAATCCAAACTCTTTAGAAAGAAGTTCAACGTCTAATCCCCACCCCCTTATTTCATATCACTCTCCCTTAAATCACTACATTCCAGACACAGGAGTCTTCTTTCTGTTTCTTAAAATCTGCCAACCTCCAGACCTTTTTCCTGTGTTCTTCTCCCTGCCTGGACGTCTCCTTCCCCAGATTTTTACAGAGCTGGTTCCTTCCCAAGGCTCAGTTCAAACTTTACCCTTTCAGGATTGGCGCCTATACTCAGTGGTTAGGGCACTGGCCACACACACTGGGGCTAGCAAGTTTGAACCTGGCTGGGCCTGCAAACAACAATGACAACTACAATAGCCGGGCATTGTGGCAGGCGCCTGTAATCCCAGCTACTTAGGAGGCTGAGGCAAGAGAATCGCTTGAGCCCAAAAGTTTGAGGTTACTGTGAGCTATGACGCCACAGCACTCTATCGAGGGCGACATAGTAAGACTCTAACTCAAAAAAAGATAAATAAATAAAAACAAACTTTACCTTTTCAAAACAGCCTTCTCTGACCATTCTATTTATAGTGGCAGTTCTCCCGCCCCATCATTCCCTATCTGATCATCTTTTTTCGTTTTCTTTAGACAATTATTTTCCTCATTTATTTTCCTATTTCTGTCTTCTCCTTCATTAGGGTGAAGGCTGTATTTTATTCACCCCTGTGAATACACTGCATGCAGTAAGCACTCAAACAAGAATTTCCAGAATAATGTTGACTATGAGCAGATGAGGTCTCTCAGGATAGGCTATTTTGTTCTTCTGTCGGAATGAAGAAAACATCTATTTAGCTCCCACTGTGTCCTGAGCCTTGTAAATCCATAATCTTCCTTTCAGAAAGGTAATTTAACTAGCTCAAGTTCACCAGCTAGTTACTGGCAGGCTTCTGGGCTAAAAAGTTGTCTGTGTAACTTTTAAACCCCAATGGGGGGAGGGCTGTCACTATGATTCACGCTCACATTGCCATAACAACAAAATCAAACATGTAACATATCTAAATTACTTTACAGTTATTAAAGCATCTTCACATTCATCTTACTTTAGAAAAATACATCCCTCCTTGTCTAGTGGTAAAAAAAAAAAAAAAGGAAAAGAAAAATACAAAGCACTAAGAATGCCCAGAAAGCCACACAACAGGAAGAAAAGTAAACGTGTATCAAGGTGGAATACTCGGTTGTAGTGGGGGCTAGGGAGGAGTCAAGGGAAGGCAGGCATGAAGTACATACAGTATTTATGGTTCAGAGGGATGGGGAAGCAGTGAGTCACCCGGTGAAGGGTTGCACAACGGGAAACTCAGATAAGGCCAGGCTGTAAGGCAACAAAAAGTGAATCACAGAAGCTGGAAGAACTTTAGGCCTCACGGAAGCCAAACCCTGGGTGATAGGTGGGGAAACAGAGGCCTCAAAGGGAATGCAACTGCTCACGTTCACTCAGCAAGTAAACAGAACGGGAACCAGTCCCCTTTTCTCGCCATCGAGGAGGCTTTTCAAGGAGAATTCTGAGTTAGGGGGATGGGGAGAGGCTGGGGCAGATCACAGACTCCACAGAGGAATGGGGAAAGAGCTGGGATAGGACCAGGAAGCAAATAAACGCTATGGTGGAAGGCAGAAATGAGCCAAGAAGGAGGCACCAGCAGCAGCTGGGAAGGTGGGTGAGGCCAAAGGGAGGAGGAAAAGACGAAAGAGAAAAGCAACAGAGTGAGGGCGGAGGAAAGTGCTGTGAGATCAGGGTCTGATGGAGCCTGGCAGAGGAGGGAGAGCCTAAGAGGGTGGAATGAGAGTCTGATGGTAGAAGGAAGAGTTCAAGTCTTGGGGAGACACTGAAGGGAGTCAGGGGAGTCAAACCAGAAGTCCCGCTCCCAGGGGAGAGTTCCAGGGTCGGAGCAGACTCCGAGGCGAGTCTGACGAAGGGAGAGTCCGGGCCCAGAGAGGCTAAGGAGAGTCTCTGGGGAGTCTGAAGGGGCCGGGCCGACTCACCGCGCTTGTTTTTGGTGCCGTGCTTCTTGGCAGCCGTCAGCTCCTGCTCGATCTTCTTCTCCAGGAACTCCTGCTTCTTGCTTAACATCTCCTCTGTGTCCCGGAGCCGCTGGATGGCCTCCTGGGGGGTCGGGCCGCCCTTGCCGGCCTTACCCCCTCCAGCCCCAAACAGCTTCCCGAACACAGACATGGTTGCTGCTCGCCGCGCCGGCCTTCGCCGCCTGCTCCGGCTCGGCTCGGCTCGGCTCCGGCGACCGCTTCCAGTCCGGCCGCTCCCCGCCGCCGCAGGCCTCTCCTCTGCCTCCGCCCCGGAGCTGGGCCAGGCCTCGCCACCTCCCACAGGCCCCCACGCCCGGCCCGGCCGGCGTCAGGGCAACGCACCACTTCCTACAACTCCCGCCGGGCAACGCGCCCGCCGCGCCTCAAACCTAATGGAAGGAGGCGCGCTGCATGCCGGGAGGCTATAGTCTTCCGGCCGGAGGCACTCTGGAGTCGTGTTTTTTTGGTCTAGCTGGGGTCAAAAGGCATGATGGCATTCTGGGAAATGTAGTTTACTTGGACCTTGCTCTGTAGGGGTAGAAGAACAGGGAGAGAAATAACTAGATACACAGGCGTTAGATACACAACAGTGCTTAAAATTTTATTGTTAATGTAGAATATAGCTATGGCTGTTGTATATTCATGTAAAATTGCCTTAAAAACATCTTGAAGGCAACAGGTGCCTCCAGTTCCAACTCTGTCAACTCAATGGTCATATAAGCTAAGTAGTAGCATTATCTATTTTAGTAAGCACAGTAGCCCCCCCTTATCTGCGGTTTTGATTTCGGTAGTTTTAGTTATCCGCACAAACGGAGGCCTGAAAATATTAAA
Source organism: Nycticebus coucang (assembly GCF_027406575.1). Taxonomy (NCBI): domain Eukaryota; kingdom Metazoa; phylum Chordata; class Mammalia; order Primates; family Lorisidae; genus Nycticebus; species Nycticebus coucang. The sequence goes on along the minus strand of NC_069800.1, from coordinate 40,662,512 downwards.
TGGAAAATTCCAGAAATAACAATTCATAAGGTTTAGATTTCCTTCCTCAGTAGCATAATGAAATCTCAAGCCAGCCTGCTCTGGATGTTAATCATCCCTTTGTCCAACCTGTTCACGGTGACCAGATCGACTGTGGGGTATCACAATGCTTGTGTTCAAGTAACTCTTGTTTTACCTCACAGTGGCCCCAAAGTGCAAGAATAGTGATGCTGGTAATTCAGATATGCCAAAAGAAGCGATGAAGGGCTTCTTTCAAGAGAAAAGGTGGAAGTTCTCTACTTAAAAAGGAAAGAGGAAAAAATTGTATGCTTAGGCTGCTATGATCTACAGTTAGAACGAGTCTTTTCCCTGTGAAATTATAAAGAAGCAAAAAGAAATTCATGCTAGTTTTGCTGTTGAACTTCAAACTGCAAAAGTTACAGCCACTGTACATTAGCGCTTAAGATAGAAAAGGCATTAAATTGGCTCTGCACCTGTGGCTCAAGCGGTTAAGGCACCAGCCACATACACCTCTGCTGGCGGGTTCGAATCCGGCCCGGGCTCACCAAACAATGACGGCTGCGACCAAAAAATAGCCGGACGTTGTGGCGGGCGCCTGTAGTCCGAGCTACTCGGGAGGCTGAGGCAAGAGAATCGCTTGAGCCCAGGAGTTGGAGGTTGCTGTGAGCTGTGATGCCACAGCACCCTACCCAGGGCAGCACCTTGAGGCTCTGTCTCAAAAAAAAAAAGAAAAGAAAAAGAAAAAGCATTAAATCTGTGGATGGAAGTCATTAACAAAAAGATGTGACATGTTGCACCTGAAAGCATTGAGCCTATATGAAGACTTCCTCAAGGAATTCCCTGAAACAAGTGACGCCAACCTATTTATGACAAATAAGGGATGATTACACAGACTCAGGAACAGGTTTGGATTGAAAAATATAAAGTTAGGCCGAGCACGGTGGTTCACACCTGTAATTCTAGCACTTGGGAGCCAGAGGAGGGTGAATTACCTGAGCTCATGGTTCCAGACAAGCCTGAGCCAGAGTGAGACCTCCTCTCTAAAAATAGCCAGGTAGAGTGCCTGTAGTTCCAGCTATTTGGGAGGCTGAGGCAAGAGAATCTCTTGAGCCCAAGAGTTTGAGGTTGCTGTGAGCTGTGACGCCACAGCACTCTACCAAGGGCAACAAAGTAAGACTTTGTCTCAAAAAAAATTTTTTTTAATTTAATTTAAAAAAAAAAGAAAAAAGAGGGCGGTGCCTGTGGCTCAGTGAGTAGGGCGCTGGCCCCATATGCCGAGGGTGGCGGGTTCAAACCCAGCCCCGGCCAAACTACAACAACAACAAAAAAAAATAGCCAGGCGTTGTGGCGGGCGCCTGTAGCCCCAGCTGCTTGGGAGGCTGAGGCAAGAGAATCGTGTAAGCCCAAGAGTTGGAGGTTGCTGTGAGCCGTGTGACGCCACAGCACTCTACCCGAGGGCGGTACAGTGAGACTCTGTCTCTACCAAAAAAAAAAAAAAAAAGAAAGAAAAAGAGAGAAATATATAAAGTTGTATTTATATTGAGAGTCTCCAGCAAGACAAGTTGGTGGACAAGGATTTGCCAGCATGCTTGGTGAAGAAATGGAAGAACGTATTGAAGGCCATTGTGTTAACCAATTAAACATTAGAAGAACTTGTCCAGTCATCTATAAGAGAAAGAGGAAAGCGAAGAAGTAACCTAAGCAGAACCAACAACGTGGACATGACTGAAAGTTGCTGAAATCTTTCAGATTTCACAGACATTAAAAGATATTATAGAATATAATCCTTGGATGGAACACAGCATTAAAGTCACCCAAATGACCACTGAAGGATTATAGCTTCTGCAATAGCACTTCCATGAATTATAAAGAAAAAGACAATAACTTCTAATTATAAGGTTCTTCCAAAGTTTTCAGCAAAAAACCCTTGCTATTGAGGATCCTCAACCATCCATTCACACCATTTGCTCCTGATATGCAACTCATGACATCATCATATAGCTTGATGATCTGAGATCACCGGAAGCAGATAAGTCTCCTTCTGATTTACCATCAGAAGGTCAATGGCAACCCTAACACTATATCACAATGCCTATGTCATTCACCTCACTTCATCTCATGACATGGGCTTTCTATAACCTCACATCATCACAAGAAGCATGAGTACAGTGTAATATGTTTAAAGAGAGAGAGGTAGAGAGGTCACATTCACAAAACTTATTACAGTATATTTTTATAATTGTTCCATTTTATTATTAGTTACATTATCAATCTCTTACTGTGTCTAATTTATAAATTAAACTTTATCATAGCTGTACATATATAAAGAGAAAAAATATAGTATATAATTCTGCCCTCCATGTTTTCAGGCATCCACAGGGGATCTTGGAACATAAGATGTGGGGGAGACTATTCCGTTAAAAAAAACAAGAATAGCTGGGATGTAATTCTAGCACTCTGGGAGGCTGAGGTGGGTGGATCACCTGAGCTCAGGAGTTCAAGACCAGCCTGAGCAAGAGCGAGACCCTGTCTCTACTGAAAATAGAAAAATTAGCCAGGCGTTGTGGCGGCCACCTGTAGTCCTAGTTTACTCAGGAGGCTGAGGCAGGAGAAATACTTGAGCCTAAGAGTTTGAGGTTTGAGCTGTGACATCACAGCACTCCACCAAGGGCAACAAAGTAAGACTCTGTCTCAAAAAAGTAAACAACAGGGCGGCACCTGTGGCTCAAAGGAGTAAGGTGCTGGCCCCATATACTGGAGGTGGCGGGTTCAAACCCAGCCCTGGCCAAAAAACTGCAAATAAATAAATAAATAATAATAAAAAAAAAAGTAAACAACAAAGGGAGGCGGCTGTGGGAGAAAATAAAAAAAAAAAAAGTAAACAACAAAGGGCGGCATCTGTGGCTCAGTGAGTAGGGCGCCGGCACCATGTACTGAGGGTGGCAGGTTCAAACCCAGCCCCGGCCAAACTGCAACAAAAAATACGGGCATTGTGGTGGGCGCCTGAAGTCCCAGCTACTTAGGAGGCTGAGGCAAGAGAATCGCCTAAGCCCAGGAGGTGGAGGTTGCTGTGAGCCATGATGCGACAGCACTTTTCCAAGGGCAACAAAGTGAGATTCTGTCTCTAAAAAAAAAAAAAAAAACAATAACTAACACAGTACACAATCTATGATCCAGACAATGTGTAAAGTGCTTTACATGTATTATCACATTTAATTCTTATAGGCAGCCGATGACATATACTACTGTTCTTATTTTATAGATCAGTAAAGTGAGTGACTGTCTAGCTTAACTTACTAGCCCTGTCTTTGCAAATGCTGTTCCCTCTACCTGGAATGCCTTTCTACTCTTTATTTACCTAACAGGTTCTTTGTTGTTTTTGATACAGGGTTTAATTTTGTCACCCAGGCTAGAGCATAGTGGTGTGACCATAGCTCACTGCACCCTCAATCTCCTGGCCTCAAGAGATCCTCCTGCCTCAGCCTCCAGAAGTGCTGGGATTACAAGTGTGAGCTGGGGTTACATGTTCAGCACTTCTTTGAAATGTAGTAGAGGCTAGCAGCATTGACACTGCACTTTGACAGCAAAGGTCCAAACCTGCCTTGACTACTTACCTGGGCAAAGTACTTCCTCTACTCCTTGTCCCTCCCTTTCTGTAACTGTAAATTGAAAATGATAACCGGACTTCCTCAAAGTTTATGTGAGATACAGAATGTGAAGCTTAATTACATAGACCTGGCACACAGCAGGTGCTTAAAAATATGTATTATCTGTAATCCCTGCACTCTGGGTGCGGGTGGATTGCCTGAGCTCACAGGTTCAAGACCAGCCTGAGCAATAATGTGACCCTATTTCTAAAAATAGCTGGGCATTATGGCCAGTGCCTATAGTCTCAGCTACTTGAGAGGCTGAGGAAAAAGAATTGCTTGAGCCCAAGAGTTTGAGGTTGCTGTGAGCTATGACACCACGACACTCTACCAAAGGTGACAAAGTGAGATTCTGTCTCAAAATTTTATATATATATATATATATATATGTATTTTATTCCTAGGTATTCTGGATCATCATTATGGACAATAACAACTGAACTAGGGGACACTCAGAACTTTCAAAAGGATAAATGTTAAGGAATGGGTGAGGGGGAGTAGAGGTAGAAAACTGGCCCAGCTAGTTGTGGGGCCACATTTCATTGTTTTCCCTTATCTTTGCTATCAAGAATTACTTCCCCAGGCTTCGTGCCCATAGTTCAATGGTTAGGGCACCGGCCACATGCACCGGGCCTGGAGGGTTTGAACCCTGCCAGGGCCTGCTAAACGACAAAGACAACAATAACTAAAAAACAGCCAGGGTGGACTGTAGTTCAGTGGGTAGGGCGCCGGCCACACACACCAAAGCTGGGTTCAAACCTGGCCCCAGCCAGCTAAAGCCACAATGACAACTGCAACCAAAAAATAGCCAGGCCCTTGTGGCCAGTGCCTGTAGTCACAGCTACTTGGGAGGCTGAGGCAAGAGAATCACCTGAGACCAAGAGTTTGATATTGATGCGAGTGACGCCACAGCACTGTACAAGGTGAGACTCTGTCTCAAAAAAAAAAACCACCCAGCCAGGTGTTGTGGAGGGCGCCTGTTGACCCAGCTACTTGGGAGACTGAGGCAAGAGAATCACTTAAGCCCAAGAGTTTGAGGTGCTGTGAGCTGTGACACCACGGCACTCTACCGAGGGGGACATAATATAACTATGTCTGAAAAAAAAGAAGAGAATTACTTCCCCATCCGTCAGCAGTGAGCCTGCATCTAGTAGTCAATACTTCCCCTAATCCACCATTCTAATTTGCTGCTTCCATACTTTTGTATTTGTTAGTCTGACATGAGAACAAGGAGTAAACTAATTCTCAGCGAAGAACAAAATGGCTCTTCAAAGGTCTTTCTCATTCCTTCCTGGACCTTTCAAATACATAAAGTTGCTTTGGAGCAGAGTTTCACATAAATGAGAGCTTAGTTGGATTTTTCCTATCACTTCACATACATGAGTCTTGTCTCCTCCCTCAGACTATGATCTACATGTGACAAAAACTATGTGTTGGATGTTGTTGTTGTTTTAATCTGCCACAATCCCTGCGTGCACATACAGGTGGCCATTCCCAGAAGATGTTAGAGTTCCTTTTACTCAACCTCATAGAGTGGAAGAAGTTTTTCAAATGTGAAAGATGGGCCAGGCACAGTGGCTCACATCTGTAATCCCAGCGCTTTGGGAAGCTGAGGCGGGCGCATCGCTTGAGCTAGGAGTTTGAGACCAACCTAAGAAAGACCAAGACCCCGTCTCTACTAAAAATAAAAAAGTAGGCTCGGCGCCCGTAGCACAGTGATTACAGCGCCAGCCACATACACCAAGCCTGGTGGGTTCGAACCCAGTCCAGGCCAGCTAAACAACGACAACTGCAACAAAAAATAGCTGGGCGTTGTTGCAGGTATATGTAGTCACAGCTACTTGGGAGGCTAAGGCAAGAGAATCACTTAAGCCCACAGCACTCTACCGAGGGTGACATAGTGAGACTCTGTCTCTAAATAAATAAATAAATAAAAATAAAAATAAAAAACTAACCAGGTATTGTGGCATATGCCTGTAGTCCCAGCTACTTGGGAGGCTGAGGAAAGAGGATTGCTCAAATCCAAGAGTATGTGAGCCACGCACTCTAACCAGGGCAACAAAATAAGATCTGTCTCAAAATAAAACCAAAACAAGGTGGTGCTCATAGCTCAGTGGGTAGGGTGCCAGCCACATACACCGAGGGTGGCAGGGCCAGCTAAACAACAATGACAACTGCAACAAAAAAATAGACGGGTGTTGTGGTGGGCACCTGTGGTCCCAGCTGCTTGAGAGGCTGAGACAAGAGAATCACTTAAGCCCAAGAATTTGAGGTTGCTGTGAGCTTTGATGCCACAGCACTCTACCAAGGGTGACATAGCGAGACTCTGTCTCAAAAAATAAATAAATAGAAATAGGGCAGCACCTGTTGCTCAGTGAGTAGGCCGCCAGCCCCATATACCGAGGGTGGCGAGTTCAAACCCGGCCCCGGCCAAACTGTAACAAAAAAATAGCCGGGCGTTGTGGTGGGCGCCCGTAATCCCAGCTATTCGGGAGGCTGAGGCAAGAGAATCACCTAAGCCCAAGAGCTGGAGGTTGCTGTGAGCTGTGACACCATGGCACTCTGCTGAGGGCGACAAAATGAGACTCTGTCTCTAAAAAAAAAAACCAATCAACCAATCGATAAATAAATAAAAATAAAAACAAAACAAAAAATCAAATGTGAGAGACATGCTAACACTGACAAGAATTCATACCAGGGCGGCGCCTGTGGCTCAGTGGGTAGGGCGCCAGCCCCAAATACCAAGAGTGGGGGGTTCAACCCCGCCCCGACCAAACTGCAACATAAAAAATAGCCATGCACTGTGGCGGGCGCCTGTAGTCCCAGCTACTCAGGAGGGTGAGGCAAGAGAGTCACCTAAGGCCAGGAGTTGGAGGTTACTGTGAGCTGTGACACCATGCCACGCACTCCACCTAGGGTCATAAAGTGAGACTCTGTCTCTAAAAAAAAAAAAGAAAAAGAAAGAATCCATACCAGAATTAATTGTGAAACAGAAGTCATACTTGTGTTTTTTCTGTAATTGGGATATTGCAATATTTTTATCAAAGCAAAAAATAAAAACAAGGAGGCTTCAGTCGCCTCCTAATGGGTACAGCAATCCTTCCCTTCCACATCTAAGTGGTCTGGCCCCTCACCTCTTACCTAAGTCTTGTTACCCCCAGGCACAAAACACTTGCTGGGTTTGAGTCATTACCCAAAGAACATATGAACTTTGCAGCTGCTCCACCATCAGTCTCATAAACAGAGATAAACTGAGGATGGTAACAGACTCCCTCATGCTGTAACTCTGGGAGTCTAGGAACATATTTCGAGGTTATAAAAGCAGAAAACTCTGATTTACTCTTACGTACCAACCCCCAGGTTTTGGCCACCTGGACTGATGGGTTAAGAAGATTTTGAGGCTGCATCAGGATTCCTTGTAAAAAAAAAGTGTGAGAGGGCCAGGCATGGTTGCTCACACCTATAATCCCAGCACTCTGGAAGGCTGAGAGGATTGCTTGAGCCAAGGAGTTCAAGACCAGCCTGAGCAAGAGTAAGACCACATCTCTACTACAAACAGAAAAACTGAGGCAGGAGGATTGCTTGCGCCCAGGAGTTCGAAGTTGCTTTGAGCTATAATGATGCCATAGCACTCTACCCAGGGCAACGGAGTGAGACTCTGTCTCAAATAAATAAAAGACCAGCGCAGTGGTTCACGTCTGTAATCCTAGCACTGTGGGAAGCCAAGGCGGGTGGATTGCCTGAAGCTCATGGGTTCAAGACCAGCCTGAGCAAGAGCAAGACCCTGTCTCTAAAAATAGCAGGGCATTGTGGCTGGCGCTTGTAGTCCCAGCCACTTGGGAGGCTGAGGCAAGAGAATCACTTGAGCCCAAGAGTTTCGGGTTGCTGTGAGCTATGACACCACAGCACTCTACCGAGGACAACAAAATGATACTCTCTCTCAAAAGTAAATAAATAAAACAAAAATTTAAAAAAATGTCAGGTCATAGTCGGGCGTTGTGGCGGGCGCCTGTAGTCCCAGCTGCTCGGGAGGCTAAAGCAAGAGAATCGCTTAAGCCGGGGAGTTGGAGGTTGCTGTGAGCTGTGTGAGGCCACGGCACTCTACAGAGGGCCATGGGGTGAGACTCAGTCTCTACAAAAAAAAAAAAAAAAAAAGTCAGGTCCGTTTACTACACCACGCACACCCTCCAGGGGCTCCATGTCACTGAAAGTAAAACCTAAAGTCCTGGCTCGGCACCCATAGCACAGTGGTTACAGTGCCAGCCACAAACACCAAAGGTGGCAGGTGGGGCCAGTTAAACAACAATGACAACTGCAACAAAACATAGCTGGGCGTTGTGGCGGGCGCCTGTAATCCCAGCTATTTGGGAAGCTGAGACAAGAGAATGAATCACTTAAGCCTAAGAGTTTGAGGTTGCTGTGAGCTGTGATGCCAAGCACTCTACTGAAGGCAACGTAGTGAGACTCTGTCTCAAAAAAAACCCCCAAAAGAACCTAAAGTCCTTTAAAATTTCCCTTAGGTCTTGGCACCTGTAGCACAGTGGATATGGTGCCAACCACATACACCAAGGCTGGCAGGTTCAAATCCAGCCCAGGCCAGCTAAACAACAATGACAACTGCAACAAAAAATAGCCAGGAATTGTGAAGGGTGCCTGTAGTCCCAGCTACTTGGGAGGCTGAGGCAAGAGAATCGCTTAAACTCAAGAGTTTGAGGTTGCTGTGAGCTGTGATGCCACGGCACTCTACGAGGGAGACATAGTAAGACTCTGTCTCAAAAAAAAATAAAAAATAAAAATAAAATAGTCCCTTAGGTCCCTCCATGATCCTCCTGTCAATCTCTGTGCCCTCCTTCCAGTACCTCACTCCAGCCACACTGGCCCTTCTGCTGTTCCTCAAACACCAGCGCCCCCCACCCCACACTCCCTAAACTTCTACTCACCTGTTTTGTTTTTCTACAGTACTCCTCGCCATCTAACATGATATATAACTTATTTACTTGGTGTATTGTTTATCTTCTGCTTCCTCCACACAGGATCTCTACAGATCATTGTTTAGCTCATGATGTATCATCAATGCCTGGAACTGTGCCTGGCACGTAGTCAGTACTCAGTAAATATTTGTTACATGAATAAAGGAATGGACTGATGTAGCAGTGACCTGGGAGGCCATGATGAGACCTTGGACAAGATCCCTTTTCTCTTTGGGCCTCAGTTTATTCTCTGTGATTCTACAAAAGACCCAAGGCCCTGAAGTAGGGCTTTGCCTTCCCCTCTCAGGGTTCTGTGCCTAAGTATATACCAGGCACTTGTGGTAAGTAGGCCCTGAGAGCCATGGTGGTCACTTGCTGACAGCTCTGGGTTTTGGAAGCACCAGCAGCTGCCACTTCTACCTCTCCTCCACAGGGGATACTAAACTGGTCCAGCTGGTTCTCCTGGGGCACAGGGACACCTGCTCTGTCAACCAAGACTTGCAACTCCCCACCTCAGTCATTTGTCCCAGATATTCTCTGCTCCCTTTCAGACAAAGGAATGTGTCCTTTGTGTCAGACATTATTTCCCAGGACTTCAAGTAAACAATTTCTCAGCCTAAATGGCAGATTCTTACTGGGGAAAACTCACCCTTGGCCCTCCCTGGGGTGAGAAGAGGAGATGGGTAAAGCCAGCCTTGTTCTCTCAAAGTTGTTGTTCATTCATTTAACAAACATTGAAGGTTGGGTGTGGTGGCTCACGCCTGTGATCCTACCACTCTGGGAGACTGAGGCAGGTGGATTGCCTGAGCTCACGGACTCAAGACAAGCCTGAGCAAGAGCGAGACCCTGAGTCTAAAAATAGCCGGACATTGTGGCGAGCACCTGTAGTCCCATCCTACAGGGGAAGGCGAGGCAAGAGGATCCCTTGAGTCCAGGAGTTTCAGGTTGCTATGAGCTATAATGCTACAGCACTCTACTGAGGGCAATAAAGTGAGACTCTGTCTCAAATAAAAAACAAAAAACAAATATTGACTAAACAATTCATAGGCACTCCTTGCCTTTGTGGAGTTTCAATAAAGTTGCAAACTATGGAGTTGTTTCAATAAAGATAAAGACAATAAAGAAATGTCTGGGCAGCGCCTGTGGCTCAAAGAGTTGTGCGCCAGACCTATATACTGGACGTGGTGGGTTCAAACCTGGCCCCGCCAAAAACTGCAAAAAAAAAAAAAAAAAAAAGAAATGTCTGACATAATGTCGAGGATAATGAATAAAAATAAAACAGGAGAAGGAATGAGAGAATGATGGGGGTGGGGGCTATTTTAAACACATTGGCCAAAGAAGGCCTCTCTGAGGAAATGACTTTCAAACAATGGTGAAAGAGGAAGGGAGCCACCATATGAAAATCTGGAGAAAGAGCATTCTAGACAGAGGGGATAGCAACTGCCAAGCTGTGAGGCAGGAATTAGCTCAGATGATGGTGGAGCAGCAAGAAGGCTCATGTGGCTGGGGTGGGGGAGAGAGAAGGAAAGAGTAGTGTGATATAAGTTCGAAGAGTTAGGCTTGGTGCCCATAGCTCAGTGAGTAGGACGCTGGCCACATACACCGAGGCTGGCGGATTCAAGCCCGGCCCAGGCCTGCTAAACAACAATGACAACTGCAACCAAAAATAGCCGGGCACTTATAGTCCCAGCTACTCGGGAGGCTGAGGTGAGGGAATTGCTTAAGCCCAAGAGCTTGAGGTTGCTGTGAGCTGTGATGCCACAGCACTCTACCGAGGGCAGCATAGTGAGACTCTGTCTCAGACAAGAAAGTTTAAAGAGTTAGGTAGGGCCACATTGTAATTGTGAAATCTATGGGGGAAATTTTGGATTTCATTTTGGAAGAGATCAGAAACCAATTTTTTTTTTTTTTTTTGAGGCAGAGTCTCACTTTGTCACCCTTGGTAGAATAAGGTGGCGTCACAGCTCACAGCAACCTCAAACTCTTGGGCTCAAGGGATCCTCTTGCCTCAGCCTCCTGAGTAGCTGGGACTACAGGCACCCGCCACAATGCCCAGCTACTTTTGTTGTTGTTGTTGTTGTTGAGACAGAGTCCCACCCTATGCCCCTGAGCAGAGTGTAGTGGTGTTGTAGCTCACTGCAACCTCAGACTCGGGCTGTGGGCATCCTGCTGCCTCAGCCTCCAGAATCTAGGATTACAGGCACTTGCAGTGGCGCCGGCTCAGTTTTTTCCTTTTTTTCATGAATCGGGGTCTCACTCTTGCTCACGCAAGTCTTGAACTCCTGAGCTCAAGCTATTCTCCCTCCTCAGCCTCCCACAGTTCTGAGATTACAGGCATGAGCCACCGCACCCGGCTGCCCAGCTACGTTTAAGAGACATGGTCTCAGTTAGTGCCCTGGGCAGAGACTCACCCCACAGCGTCATGTCCCGCTACCTGTGCCCACCCCAACATGTCTCTGTTCATCCGGAACGTGGCGGCCGACACTAGGTCTGAAGATTTACGTTGTGAATTTGGTGGTTATGGTCCTATAGTTGATGTCTACCTTCCACTTAATTTCTACACACGCCGTCAAGAGGATTTGCTTATGTTCAATTTGAGCATGTTCATAATGCTGAAGATGCTTTGCATAATTTGGACAGAAAATGGATTTGTATTTGAGATATCATCTAACTCCAGTAAGATTAGCCCACATCACAAAATCCCAAAACCAGAGATGTTGGCGTGGATGTGGAGAAAAGGGAACATTTCTACACTGCTGGTGGGAATGCAAACTAATACGTTCCTTTTGGAAAGATGTTTGGAGAAAACTTAAGAGATCTAAGAATAGACCTGCCATTCAATCCTACAATTCCTCTACTAGGTATATATTCAGAAGACCAAAAATCACATTATAACAAAGTTATATGTACCAAAATGTTTATTGCAGCCCAATTCATAATTGCATGTCAAGGAAGAAGCCCAAGTGCCCATGGACCCACAAATGGATTAATAAATTGTGGTATAGGTACACCATGGAATATTATGCAGCCTTAAAGAAAGATGGAGACTTTACCTCTTTCATGTTTACATGGATGGAGCTGGGACATATTCTTCTTAGCAAAGTATCTCAAGAATGGAAGAAAAAGCATCCAATGTACTCAGTCTTACTATGAAACCAATTTCATAAGAAAGCTATAACCCAATTATAGCCCAAGAAGAAGGGGAAAAGGGAGAGGGAGGGGAGGGAGGAGAATGGGTGGAGGGAGAGTAATTGGAGGGACCACACCTACGGTGCATCTTACAAGGGTACATGTGAAATTTACTAGGTATAGAATATAAATGTCTTAACACAATAACTAAGAAAATGCCATGAAGGCTATGTTAACCAGTTTGATGAAAACATTTCAAATTGTATATACAACCAGCACATTGTACCCCATGATTGCATTAATGTACACAGCTATGATTTAATAAAAAAAAAAAAGAAAAAGAAAAAGAAAATGGATTTGTGGATCGCAAATTGAAATACAGTTTGCACAGGAAGATTGGAAGACATCAAATCAGATGAAAGCCAAGGAAGGAAGAAATGTGTATAGTTCTTCACGCTATGATGATTATGATAGATATAAATGTTCTAGAAGCCAAAGTTATGAAAGAAGGAGATCAAGGAGTCGGTCTTTTGATTACAACTATAGAAGATCCTATAGTCCTAGAAATAGACTAATTGGAAGACCACATGTAGCAGAAGCCATTCCGACACTGATAGCTAAGTAAGCAAGAAGAAAAATGAGAGACAATGCTTTAGTGAGAGAGGAAAGGTGCGACATACAGTATGCGCTGTTAAGTTACAACCCAGGGAAAAGACCTGGGAACTACTGTATTATTCGCTTGAAAATTTGGCCCAGTAAGCTACTACATCCAGTTCAACTAACGAAATCCTATATACCACCGAGAAGAATAAAGAAAACCAAACTGACAAACATCCTTCTTTTATTTAAGACCAAACTGCAGCTGGAATACCCAGTACAGTTCTGCTCACTACACTTCAAGAGAGATCTGAAAGTGGATAAAGAACCAAAGAAGGGTAGTTCAAGCGACCAAAGGATGGGTGGAAGGTGCTGCAGTATGAATACTGTACAAATATTTTGACTCTGGTCTGAAAAGATAAAAGAATATTATCAAAAACTGCATGGAGTAATTGAAGTCCCTTCAAGTTTGAAAGCAAGCATTTTAGGCTCAGCTCCTGTGGCTCAAGCGGCTAAGGTGCCAACCACATACACCTGAGCTGGTGGGTTCAAATCCAGCCCTGGTCTGCCAAACAACAATGACGGCTGCAACCAAAAATAAATAAATAAATAAAATAAAATAAATAAAAAATAGCCGGCGTTGTGGCAGGCACCTGTAGTCCCAGCTACTTGGGAGGCAGAGGCAGGAGAATCACTTGAGCCCAGTAGTTGGAGGTTGCTGTGAGCTGTGATGCCACAGCACTCTACCCAGGGTGACAGTTTGAGGCTATCTCAAAAAATAAAACCAAAAAAGTAGGGTGCCGCCTGTGGCTCAGTGAGTAGGGCGCTGGCTCCACATACTGAGGGTAGCAGGTTAAAACCCGGCCCCGGCCAAACTGCAACAAAAAAATAGCTGGGCGTTGTGGCAGGCGCTTGTAGTCCCAGCTGCTCGGGAGGCTGAGGCAAAAGAATCGCCTAAAGCCAGGAGTTGGAGGTTGCTATGAGCTGTGTGACGCCATGCACTCTACGGAGGGCGGTAAAGTGAGACTCTGTTTCTACAAAAAAAAAAAAAAAAGCATTTTAGGACAAATAAAAGGAAATTGAACTTTGTACTGTGGAAACTAATCCCTAAATATGAATAAGTTTATACTGATTCATGGGTAACAGGTCCTAAATAAATTACTGGAAACTAAAAAAAAAAAGAAAAGAGAAAGATATGGTCTTACTCTTGCTCACGCTGGTCTCAAACTTATGAGCTCAACCAATCCACCTGCCTCAGCCTCCCAAAGTGCTAGGATTACAGGAGTATTTAAAAGTAGCCGCTACTAAAAAAAAAAAAAAAAAAATAGGCTCAGTGCCTGTGGCTCAAGTGACTAAGGCGCCAGCCACATACACCTGAGCTGGCGGGTTCGAATCCAGCCCTGGCCTGCCAAACAACAATGACGGCTACAACCAAAAAAAAATAGCTGGGCATTGTGGCAGGCACCTGTAGTCCCAGCTACTTGGGAGGCAGAGGCAGGAGAATCACTTGAGCCCAGGAGTTGGAGGTTGCTGTGAGCTGTGATGCCACAGCACTCTACCTAGGGCGACAGCTTGAGGATCTGTCACACACACACACACACACACACACACACACACACACACAAAAGTAGCCTATACTTCAAAGCACTTGGGACAGTGCCAGGCACCTGAGAGGCACCTGATAAATGTTAGTTCTAATAAATGTGCATGCATGTGTACAGGAAAAAGCAACATAAATACAACTTAAATAATCACATTAGTATGGAGATGAGGTTTTAAATACTTCCTTTAATATCATTATTACGATTAAAAAAAATCTTTAGTGTCTTCCTTATGCAGAGAATAAAGTACAAATACCTTAAGCCAACACTCAAGGATCTCTCTTTTTTTTTTTTGATTAACCCCTATTTCAACAGAGCAAAGTGGCTAAGAGCACCTGCAGGCAGGCCATGCTGTCTTGAATCCAAGCTCTGTGGCTTACTAACTGTATGAGCTAGGGCTAGGAACTTGGCTCTCTGTGCCTACTTTTCTTTATCTGTAAAATAAAGAAATAGCATTTACCTGATAAGCTGAGGCGATGTGACAGTGTCCATCACATGGAGAAGACTTGAAAAATTAGCAATTATTATTATCCAACTATTCCTCCAAAACTTCCGGTCACCCTGGGCCATTTGCTGGCCCCAGAACATGACTGGCTCTGCACCGTCACAGCTCGGGGTCTTTGTTCGTGCCTTACTCTTACCTGGCATGCCTTCCCCTAACTATCTATCAAAGCACTTCATGCCAAGACCCCACCCAATGGCATCCCTTCTGAGACTTCCTGTCACTAATCCTCCTCTGGCTTGTTTGAAGACTGGTACACTTAAAGACTTCACTCAACCCCATCAACTTGTCCTTCTTGCCGCATCATAACCTTCCTGAGGATATGGGAAATCAGGCCAGGCTCTGAAATCCAACCTTGGGTCACAACACAGATGTCTGAGGGTCATGCTAGCCTTCAAAGACAGTCCATCGGGTGGCGCCTGTGGCTCAGTGAGCAGGGCGCCGGCCCCATATACCGAGGGTGGCGGGTTCAAACCCAGCCCCGGCCAAACTGCGACACTCAGTCCATCAATCTGAGTCAGACTACCCTGGCATGTCCCTTTTCCTATAATAGAAGTAATGTGGCCCAGAGAGCAGCTGCGAAGATACATGGGGAAATACTGGTCAAGGCCCCTTTTGTCCTTCCTGCCTCCCACCTGGACTAGCGGCAAGGGCTGCCAGACAGGGGGGTATAGACGATCATACAGACACCCACCCGCCTGAGGACTTCTGGCTCTGGTCAGTTTGATTCCAAAAGGTTTGGGGTGAGGCTTAGGTGAACTTTCACAAGCGAGTATAAACCCCTTCCCTTGGGTGTTTCCATGGATCACGTTCTGTAATAACTCTCCTGGGAGCACCAAACCTGCTCCCTCCTTGCTGACCTCCTCATGGCTGTTGGCTTGTGAAGGGGCATGGGACTCCCTCAGGCCCCACAAGCTTTAGTGTTGCCACCTAGGAGCTAAGAAAGAAACTGCCAAGGCTCAGGCCTGAGCCCTTTGGACCCATTTATTGAGCACTTTCCAAATGCTGGGCACCATGCCAGCCCTTTGCACATTTCATTATACTGGGTCCATGACAACCCTATGAGGTAGTACTATCATAAGCCTCACTGTGCAGATGAGAAACACAGGGATCAGAGAGGTGAAGTGACCTGCCTAAGATCACACAGCAAGTGTGTGGCAATTATTGGATTTGAAGCCAGATGTGGTCTATAGCTGCACTCTAGCCATGATAGCTGAGTGCTTCCTAAAAGTCTACATCACAGAGTTGTCTAAGGACACTGTGAGGAACTGTCTGTGAAAAAGTCCAACAGATAAAGACAGGACTCTGACCATGTCAGGCCTCCTGAAGAGCAGCTGGCCAGAAGCCATCCCAAGGCAGCCTGGAGGTAGAGTAGCTAGGACCATCCTGTCTTCTATCTTAGGTGACCCAACCCCCAGCCCAGACCAGACAGACCCTGGGCTGCTCAGGTTCAGACCATTTCTCTGCCATTGTGCCATTCAGAGAGCATAGGCAGTCCTGCCCCAGATGCCAGAATGCTGCAGGGCTTTCCAGCAGGATAAGGGACACAGGAGCATGCCCCAGGCCACGGTCTATGAATGACATTCAAAAGGACTTCTTCCTTCCAAGGGGAAAGATCTCTTGTCTTCCCCCAGAAGCCCTGGGCCCAAATGTAAGTATCAGGCCAACCTATGGGAGCAAACATCCCAGGCCCATCACTCTGAGGCCTGGATGTAGACGGGTACAGCAAGCATGGCACATGGGCCCTCGGCCCCAGCCTGAAGCTCCGCCAGCGCCAGGTTGGAGCCCAGCCCTTCTGCATGTCCAGGCACCACCAGCTCAGGTTCTCCACCCACTGCACCACCCACCACGATAGACAACACAGCATCTGGCTCTGCAAAGGGCGGCTTGCCTGGGGCAGCCTCAGGCACTGGCCCAGTCCCTGTGTCCTTCAGCTCCTCCAGCCCCAGTGAGTCAGGCAAGGGGGTGACCACCTTGTGCCCACCACTGCTGCTGCTGCTGCGGGGAGCTGCCCTCCTCCGGGAGGGCCGCCGGGCTTGCAGGTCCTTGTCTTTTGTGGAGCCAAGGCGGCAGCAATGATCCTTGAGGTACTTGTGGCGAGAAAAGCCCTTGGCACAGCCAGCACAGCGGAACTTGTAGTTGCCTGTGTGGGCGCGCTGGTGCTCGGCGAGGTGGGCACGGCGGCTGAAGGACTTGCTGCACAGGGCACATTTATGGAGCTTCATGCCTGGGGAGCAAGGAGACGTCAAGGGGGAGTACCCGGACCTTACCCTGTAACAGTGCCCCGTACTGGGATCCAGTCTCCGGTCCTATGAGCATCTGTAGGATCTGGCTCCAGGGTCCTCTACTCTCATCTCCTACCTTCTCCAGCTACTCACTCAGTGACAGCCACACTTACTCTCCTCACATGTACCACACTGGCTCCTACCCCTGGGCCTTTGCACTTGCTGTTTCCCTCTGCCTGGAACAACCTGCTCAATCCCTAAGTCTTAGCTAACTTTCTCATCTGGATGACCAGAGCAGCAACCTCCTAACCTATTTGCCTCCCTTACCCAGGGCCCCTCAGACTATTCTCCACATGGCAGCTAGAGGCCTCTTTGTAAAACATACAAATGATCACGACATTCCCTGTGCAAAGCGCCCCCCAACCAAATTTCCCACAGGCATGGTACTGTATGATCATCCCTTCACCTCTCAGGCCCATCTGGGCTCCAGGCCTACCGCCACCTTTCCTTGTCTTGAACACCCCCAGACACCCCTTGCCTCAAGACTAGCATTGCTATCCCCTCACCCTGGAAAGGTATTTCCAGGCTCTTCTCATCCCTCTAGACTCAGCAGGCTGTCATCTCCTCACGGAGGCTTCCCTAATGCCCACAGCCTTCATACTCTGCCCATCGCCGTGTTTATTTCTGTCTTTGCACTCTGTATACTTTGCTGTTATGTATTTATTTATTCATGGGTTCTTTTCAGTTTCCTACACTAAATATGTTAAGCTTTCCCAAGAGGGCAGAGTAGGGTTCTGCCTGTCTGGTGCTCTCTCAGCACACCCACTGCCTGACATGCAGTCAGTTCCCAAGAGTCACTACTCACTGAATGAATCACTGGTGCCTCCATGACCACTGTGAAGTCAACTCCAGCCCCCACTCAATCTGGGCACCTTCCACAAATGCCTTTAGGCCCCTCAGCCTCCTTAGGATGGAGGCTCAAGAGGGGTAGTGACTTGTCTGAGGCTGCCCAGCAGGAAAGTGGCAGCACCAAGGCTCAACCCTAGCACCTCTGTCTCCAAATCCTTGATCTATTCTCCCAGTTTTCAAACTTTCTTTAGCCACTAGATTCTTTCTGGAAAAGGTGGTTCTCAAACAGGGGTGACTTTATACTTCAGAGGACTTTTGACAACACCCGTAGATATTTTTGGTTGTAAAAGCTGTATGTGGTGGTAGGGGCGGACAGGTGTGCCACCGACACCCAGTGGGTGACTAGAGATCCTGCTAAACATCCTACAGGGCACAGGATGGCCCTCTAAGACAGAATTATCTGACCTAAAATGTCACCGGTACCAGGGTTGAAAAATCAAACAGTATATGGAAGGTCGGCCAAGCTGCTCTGCACAGTTGCTGGGAAACCGAGGAGTGGTTTATAGATCCTGGTTTGCTCTACCAAGGAAACTTAGTAGGCCAGATCTTAGATCTGCTTGGAATCTGATCTAAGTTTAGTTTAAACTCTGGTTTAGTTATCTCTTCTCAAGTCAGCTTGAACTGGGGGACTGTGATTCATTTCTGTTCACCGTAAGGTCCCCAACAAAAGCCTGACTTACAGCCTACAAGAGTGAAAGTCTGTTGGCTGGAATGTAGCATGCAGGGAAAATAAGCCTCATGGGATGTGTCTGCTCCTTCTCTTCCTGGTAGGATTGGCCCAAGGAACTTGAGCTGAACAAGACCCTCCTGGCAGGCCCACGAGTCCCTTACCAGAGTGGGAGAGGATGTGAGCCTTCAACTTGTCCGGCCGGTTGAACTCCTTACTGCAGCCGGTGTGTGTCCTAAAACCCAAAGCCATGGTCAAGGAGAGCTTCCTAAGCTTAGGACTCTCTTGCTGGCCCCTCTAATAGCCCTGGGCATGAGGAATACCCTTGTCCATCCTAAGGAGTGGGCAAGAAGTAGGGTGAGTGAGGTTAGCAGGACCCAGGACAGGATAAAAGGAGAGAGGCCTTCCGCCCTCAGGCCTGACTTTCAGCCCCATCCTCCCCGGCGGTCCCTCTGGGGAACCTGCCCCCACCCTGCTGCATGGCAGTCTCTACTCACGAGAAGGGGCATTTGTATTTCTTGAAGGGCTCATGGATCAGCATGTGTCTCTTCAGTTTGTCCTTGCGGTTGAACGCAGACTCACACACTGAGCACTTGTAGGGCTTCTCACCTGCAGAAGACCCACAGGCAGGGAGAGCAAAAGCCCCATAAGGGGTCTGAATACAGGGCCTTGGTCCCCACTGACCACTCAGGGCAGCAGCTCCTCTGGGGGCATGTTCTGGGGGGAAAACAGCCTCTCTTACTCCTCCTGACTTTGTTTTGCCAGGGAGAGCAGGGGCTTAGGGTGGTCGGGTGGAAGAGACCTGCCATAACAAGGGAGCAGGCCATGTGGAGACCTGGGAGAGGGTTCCAGCCCAGAAGGGAAAGCAAGCGCAAAGGCCCTGAGGTAGAAACACGTTGGTGTCTGAGGTCCAACGGGAAGGCCAGTGCGGCTGAAACTGAGGGTGTGGAGGGACAATGAGGCAGGAGGCAAAGTCAGCAAGGCAGCCAAGCCCTACTAGGAGGACCTGGGAGGGCACGCTAAGGACTTTGGCTATTACTCCAACCAAATGAGAAGCCATGCAAGGCCCTCAGCAGAGAAAGGACAGGATCCACTTAAGGTTTTTTAGTTTGGGGTTTTTTTTTTGAGATAGAGTCTCACTATGTTGCCCCAGGTAAAGTGCTATGGCATCATAGCTCACAGCAACCTTAAACTCCTGGGCTTGAGCCATCCTCTTGTCTCAGCCTCCCAAGTAGCTGGGATTATAAGTGTGTACCGCTACACCTGGCTAGTTGTTCTATTTTTAGTAGAGATGGGGTCTTGCTCTTGCTCTGGCTGGTCTCCAACTCCTGTGCTCAAGCAATCCACCCTCCCCAGCCTCCCAGAGTGCTAAGATTACAGGCCTGAGCACGTAGGATCCACTTAAGGTTTTAACAAGCTCCCTCTTAGGCACCAGTAGCTCAGTAGTTAGGGTGCCGATCACATGCTCCGGGGCTGGTGGGTTCGAACCCAGCCGAGGCCTGTTAACCAAACACAAAAAATAGCCGGACATTGTGGTGGACATCTGAGGCTGAGGCAAGAGAATCACTTGAGCCCAAGAGTTCGAGGTTGCTGTGAACTATGATGCCACAGCACTCTACCAAGGGTGACAAAGTGAGACTCTGTCTCAATAAAAAAAAAACAACAAGCTCCCTCTGGCTGACAGAAGTGAGTGTGGATACAATAGACAGGTGTGTTACAATACACATTGGTGTACAATAGACAAGAATTGTTCAAGACAAGCTATGTTGGGAAAGTAGAACAGCAGCCCTTGCCCATGGATTGACCATGGGTTGTGTGAACAAGAGAGGAGCCAAGGGTGAGTCTGAGGTGTGGCCTGCTGGGCAGGGTGGAAGGTCATGGCATTCGCTGCAATGGCGTCCACCATGGGGAAGGAGGAAATCTCACTATCTTACTGAACCCTCATAAGAAACCATGGGACAAGTACTACCACAATCTCCATTTTATAGACGAGAAGACTGACTGAAGGCCGGGTGCAGTGGCTCCCACCTGTAATCCTAGCACTCTGGGAGGCTGAGGCTGGTGCATAGCTTCAAGACCAGCCTGAACAAAAAGCAAGACCCAGTTTCTACTAAAAAAAAAAAAAAGAAAAAAAAAAAACCTAAGGCAAGAGGATCACTTGACCCCAAGAGTTGGAGGGTACTGTGAGCTATGATGCCACTTGAGGCACTGTCTCAAAAATAAATTAATTAATTAAAGCCTGGCATTGTGGTGGGCACCTGTAGTCCCAGCTACTTGGGAGGCTGAGGCAAGAGAATCACTTGAGCCCAGGAGTTTGAGGTTGCTGTAAACTATGACACCATAGCACTCTACTGAGGGCGACAAAGTGAGACTCTGTCTCAATAAATAAGCCAATCCAGTTGATTTGGAAATTCTGGTTCTTACATTGGAATGCACTATATCCTTAAAAAGATTAAGGTCAATCTGTGTTTCCTGATTTGGACAAACCTCCTAGACATATTCCCAGGGGAGAAAGAAAACTGTAGAACAACTTAACATGGTCCCATTTTTGTTAGAAAAAACACAATCCTCATAACTCCCAAAGCCCTAGCCATGTGCTTCTGTATATATACTGAAGATACAGCCGGCGTGGCAGCTCACACCTGCACTCCCAGCACTCTTGGAGGCTGAGGTGGGTGGACTACTTGAGCTCAGGAGTTAACACCAGCAAGAGCAAAACCCTGTCTCTACTAATAGAAAAAAATTAGCTGGGTGTGTAGCTATAGTCCCAGCTACTCAGGAGGCTAAAGCAAGAAGATGACTTGAGTTTGCATCTGGCAAAATACTTCTAATTCCCTTCCCCAAAGGTAACTCCTGGTCTAGTGTGGGTCTTGACTCAAGAAGAGCCCAAGAGTTTGAGGTTGCTCTGAGCTATGACAACACAGCACTCTAACTAGGGCAACAAAGTAAGACTCTGTCTCAAAAGAAGATACAGAAGGGGTGGCAGTGTTAGGAGAGAGAAAGGAAGAATTTAACATTTTATTCTATGTACTTCTTTTTTTTTTTTTTTTGCAGTTTTTGGCCAGGGCTGGGTTTGAACCTGCCACCTCCAGCATATGGAGCCGGCGCCCTACCCCTTTGAGCCACAGGCGCTGCCCTATTCTATGTACTTCTATATTGCTTCCATTTTTTTCCCCTTGAGACAGAGTTAACTCTGTTGCCCTGGGTAGAGTGCCATGGTGTCATAGCTCACACAAACTCAAACCCCTAGGTTTGAGCAATCCTCTTGCCTCAGCCTCCTGAGTATCTGGGACTACAGGTGTCTGCCACAATGTCCACCTAATTTTTGCTTTTTTTTTTTCTGTTTTGGCCGGGGCTGGGCTTGAACTTACCACCCCTGGTATATGGGGCTGGCGCCCCTACTCCTTGAGCTACAGGCGCCATCCAATTTTTGCTATTTTTAATAGAAACAGGGTCTCACTCTTGGTTAGGCTGGTCTTGAACTCCTGAGTGTAAGCAATCCACCTGGCACTCAGCCTCCCAAAGTGCTAGGATTACAGGCATGAGCCACCGTGCCCAGTCTGCTTCCATTTTATGAGCACATATCACTTTTGAATAATAATTTAAAAACCCATAAAGAGAATAGTTTGGTAATATCTATCCAAATTAACTTCTCTTTCTTTTTTTAACTCTGTCACCTAGGCTAGAGTTCAGCGGCCTAATCACTGAAATCTCAAATCAAGCTGCAGGGCTCATGTGATTCTCTTGACTCAGTCTCCCCAGTAGCTGGTACTATAGGCCCACACCAACACACCTGACTAGTTTTTTGTATTTTTTAAAAAGTGAGTCTTGCTGGTTGCCCAGGCTGGTCTCACACCTTGGCTGATAAAGTGATCCACCAACGCCTCCCAAAGTGCTAAGTAGGAGCACTTATGTGGTAAATACATATACCCTAAGATTTACCATTTTAGCCACATTTAAGTGTACAGTTCAGTGGCATTAAGTACATTTGCTCTGTTGTGCAACCATCACCACCATGTATCTCTAGAACTTACCATTATCCCAAACTAAAACTTAATACTGCACATACACTTTAACCTAGCATTTCCACTGCTAAAAACGTACATTACAAATATACTCAGAAAGCTTGCAAAGGGACCCACATCACATTCTGTGTACAAACTTATAGGTGAAAAATAATTTAAGTGTTCATCCATACAGAACTGACTAAAACCAGATAAAAAGTCCACGGAGGGGGGCGGTGCCTGTGGCTCAGTTGGTAAGGCGCCGGCCCCATATACCGAGGGTGACGGGTTCAAACCCGGCCCTGGCCAAACTGCAACCAAAAAAGAGCCGGGCGTTGTGGCAGGTGCCTGTAGTCCCAGCTACTCAGGAGGCTGAGGCAAGAGAATCGCTTAAGCCCAGGAGTTGGAGGTTGCTGTGAGCTGTGTGAGGCCACGGCACTCTACCGAGGGCCATAGAGAGAGACTCTGTCTCTACAAAAAAAAAAAAAAAAAGTCCACACAGGGATACTACAGCTGTGAAAAACAAGGTGCTGTCAGAGAACAAGGTATATTGATATGAAAAAAAGGGCACACAGTGTATCATGTGCTTATTTTTCATAAAAGTAAGGAAGCATGTTGTACAGATATACAATTAAACCAAAATAAGCCACACTAGACCACTAAAAAAAAAAAGCTGGGCGTTGTGGTGGGTGCCTATTGTCTCAGCTATTTCGGAGGCTGAGGCAAGAGAATCGCTTAAGCCCAAGAGTTTGAGGTTGCTGTGAGCTATGACGCCATGGCACTCTACCCACAGTGACAGTTTGAGACTCTGTCTCAAAAAAAAAAAAGAGTTACCTTTGGGGAAGGGAATTAGGAGTATTTTTCCAGCTGCAAACTACAAACCACAACCTGTTGGTGGTTACTGTAAAAACTAAAATTGAACAGGACAAAACAGAAAATACTGGGAAGTTTGGAGCAGAGAATGTCCTGATCATTTGTATGTTTTTTTTGTTTGTTTGTTTTTTGTTTTTTTTTTAGTTTTTTGTTTGTTTTTTTTTGTAGAGACAGAGTCTCACTGTACCGCCCTCGGGTAGAGTGCCGTGGCGTCACACGGCTCACAGCAACCTCTTAACCCTTGGGCTTACGCGATTCTCTTGCCTCAGCCTCCCGAGCAGCTGGGACTACAGGCGCCCGCCACAACGCCCGGCTATTTTTTGGTTGCAGTTTGGCCGGGGCTGGGTTTGAACCCGCCACCCTCGGCATATGGGGCTGGCGCCCTACTCACTGAGCCACAGGCGCCGCCCCATTTGTATGTTTTAGAAAGACATCTCTAGCTGCCCTGTGGGAATGGTCTGAGAAGGAGGGGGCTGGACAGGAGTTGGGAGGGGGCAGAGCACCCACCTGAGTGGATATGAGCGTGCAGTTTGAGGTAGTGCTCCCGCCGAAAGAACTTCTTGCATACCTGGCACTTGAACCTGCCCCCATTGCCATGGGTGGGCAGATGACGCCGCAGGTAGCGTTCACAAGGAAATACCTGGCAGAAGAGAAGTGTGGACTTCAAGTCTGATTCACCAGGGCCCCTCAGCTCAAGGGCCTTTCATTTCCAGCCCTAGGGAGATACCTTTCTTTCTGACCCCCAGGGCCCGTGGCCCACGGTGTCAGACTCAGCCCTCAGATCTTAATTTTTTAACTCTGTCACCCAGGCTAGAGTTCAGACTCAGCCCTCAGATTTTTTTTTTATCTTCTTAGTTTCATGGTTCCCACCACTTACCCATGAGCCCCGCTAAAACATTCCTGCTCTGAGCTTCCATCCAAGATATTCTTCCTACCCAGAGGGCCTTTCTCTCTGACAAATTCCTACTCAGACCTCAACTTTGAGACTAAACTCAGTGTCACTGCTTTTTTGAAGCCATCCATGACTCTTTCATGGCATGCCAGGCAAAGCAAATTCTGCCTTTGAATGTCCACCCATACTTTTAAGTCAGCATTTAACCCACTGGATGACAGCCCTTTGCTTACACAGGAACTCCAAGAGGACAAAGAGCTTTCGTTCCCCAGCACAGGGCCCGAGGCAAATAACTGACAAGTAGAGGAATGAATGGAAAAAATGAACAAATAACTACAGGAATGAATGCAAAGGTAATTAAAAACCAGAAAACATAGAAGCCAAAATCTCTTTTCAATTCAAGCAAAGAAAAGGCATTCATTCATTCATTCATTCACTTGGTAAAGTGGTAGTCAAGGGCACAGACTCAACTTGCCCTACTACTTATTAGCTCCATCATTTCCTAGCTGGGTGACCTTTCTGTGCCTTAGTTTCCCCATCTGTCATATGGGGATAGTAAGAGTACACCTACCTCCTAGAGTATAAATGAGTCAATTCAGGTAAAATGCTCAGAATAGTGTCTGGCACATGAATCTTGCTCAATTCATGATATCTTTTACTTGAATCACAAATTCCAAAGCTCAAAATTAGGCTATATAATTAGAAACATCTAGAATGAGGCCAAAGTGAAACCAGGGCTGCCCTGGAAAATCTGCTATGTAAGGTTGTAAGAAAATGAGCAGGATGCAGAAACAAATTAAACACACTAGGGGGACATAATCAGCAAAATTCAGGCTGTGGGAAACTCCACAGGACCAATGGCTCAGTTTCTTTAGCAAACAAAAGGGGGGGAAAAAAAAGAAGCAATGGTTGGGGAACTGCTGATTAATAGAAACTTATGTAGTTATCAGTCTATCACAACTTATGGACCTGATTTAAAGTTTACAAAAGTAATGATGGGCTTGGCACCTGTAGCTCAGTGGATAGGGCACCGGCCACGTACACCAAGGGTGGCGGGTTCTAACCTGGCCTGGGACAGCTAAAACAACAATGACAACTGCAATAACAACAACAACAAAAATAGCCGAATATTGTGGTAGGCACCTATAATCCCAGCTACTCAGAAGGCTGAGGCAAGAGAATAGCTTGAGCCCAAGAGTTTGAGGTTGCTGAGAGCT
Organism: Nycticebus coucang; assembly: GCF_027406575.1. Lineage (NCBI taxonomy): Eukaryota > Metazoa > Chordata > Mammalia > Primates > Lorisidae > Nycticebus > Nycticebus coucang. Next base: position 40,637,279 of record NC_069800.1, on the reverse strand, counting down.
GTGATGCCACGGGACTCTACCAAGGGCGATACAGTGACACTTAGCCTCAAAAAAAAAAAAAAAAGTCATGATGATTTGAGATAGCTGGGTATTGGAACACTTCCTGGATATTTGATAATATTAGGAACAGGTTTTAGTGAGGGTTTCCAGAGTCACCGACAAGAACAACCAATAATAATAAGGATAATAATCCATTAGGAAGCTGGGAGGTGGTTGCTCAGAGGCCGGGCCTGGACCCAGGAGAGGCCTCAGCCTATATGGCCCATCCTCGCCTGGCTCAGCAGCAGCCCAGAATGGCCACACCTGGAATGTAGCAGCTGAGATGGGCAGCAGAGCTCTTGCTCTTCAAAGATACAGTGTCATCTATGGAGAAGTCCTTGAGTCCAACCTACATGTACTGAGATAGAAGGGGAGGATGAAAGGGTGAGGTGTGTACCCTCCACCTTCTTGCTCCTATGTGGCTACAGGCACCCACCTTCTGGCAGTGTGGGCAGGGGAAGTTGTGAGTGGCGGTCTGCAGGTGGTGTTCCAGGGCTTCAGGAGTGGAGTATTTGTTGACGCATTTGACACACCTAAGTGGGAAGAAGCAGGAGAGGTGAGAAAGGAGACCCAGCAGACACAGGGACAAGCCCCCCACCCCAAGGGTGACATCAGGACACAAAAGGCTATATATATTTTTTTCTTTTGAGACAGTCTCAAGCTGTCACCCTGGATAGAATGCCATGGCATCATAACTCACAGCAACCTCTGACTCTGACTGAAGCGATCCTCCTGCCTCAGTTTTTCTATTTTTAGTAGAGACAGGGGTCTCAATTTTGCTCAAGCTGATCTCGAACTCGTGAGCTCAAGCTATCCACCCACCTTGGCCTCCCAGAGTGCTAGAATTATAGGTGTTAGCCACCGGGCCTGGCCAAAAATCTATATTTATTAATGACTCAGTCTCAAATCCATCTACTCTTCTGTATGGCCACTGCCTCTGTCCTCATCTGAACTGACATAACCTCTTGTTCAGACATGGGCAGTAGCCTTCTCACTGACCTGTCTGCTCCCACGGTCCCCCTTGTAGTCCATCTCCACAGGGCAGCCAGAGGAAGCCTTTATTTTTTATTTTTATTTTTTTCTTTAGACAGAGTCTTGCTCTGTTGCCCTGGGTAGAGTGCCGTGATCATTACAGCAACTTCAAACTCCTGGGTTCAAGCAATACTTCTGCCTCTGCCTTTCAGGTAGCTGGGACTATAGTTGTACACCACCAAGCCAAGCTAGATAAATCTTATTTTTAAATAAAAAATATAGTAATGATATAGTTGCATGCACAAAAAATTCACTTGAGAGGTTTGGGAATATATCCTCAGGCAGGCCAGGGAATGTGGCTTATGGGAACAGAGGAACCAGAATGAAGGGGTCTAAACTTTGAAAATATGGCAAAGCCACCATCCCTGCTCAAATCAACTCTTACATGTGTAAGCCACTGTCATTTTGGGGCTCTATTGCATGTAGCCAAACCTGTATTTAGTAATACAAACAATAATAACTGTAGCAATCACATTTATTCAGCACCTACATGTTCCAGGTACCATGTCTAAGTGCCTCAGCCTGTCTTACCTGACCCTTATAAATAGTTCAATAGGGTGGGCACCACTGTGATCCCTATTTCACAAATGAGAAAACTGAGGCTCAGAATGGTTGAATACCTGGCTCAAAGTCATTCTTATGGTTTGTAGTCAAGATGGGATTTAAGTACAGCCATGTGGTTCTAGATCCCTTATTTATTTTTTTATTTTTTTGAGAAAGAGTCTCACTTTGTTGCTTCCAGTAGAGTGCCATGGCATCATAGCTCACAGCAACCTCTAACTCTTGGGCTCAAGGGATTCTCTTGCCTTAACCTCCCAAGTAGCTGGGACTACAGGCACCCGCCACGACACCCGACTATTTTTAGAGATGGGGTCTCTCTCCAGCTCAGGCTGATCTAAAACTCATGAGCTCAGACGATCCACCCACCTCAGCCTCCCAGAGAGCTGGGATTACAGGCATGAGCCACCACGCCCAGCCACTAGAACCTCTGGACATCCAGATGGTGGCCTGCCTACTGAGGCCTTACTTTAGGGCTAGGACAGCAGCTCCAACATCTACAAAGGGCCACTGGTTCTCTGGTCCTGCAAGACAATTGCACAGGGCCGCTAGCACTGGGTGTAATCCTCAACCAGCAAATCAAAATCCCAGAGCTGTGAGGCTTTCAAGGTCTCAGACTAGGATTTGAGTCTTAGCTCTGTGTTGATGTTGTTACTCTAGTGGGCAGGTCACTTCTCTCTGAGCCCCAGTGTTGTCATCTTCAAAATGGGGAGAATACCACCTACCTCCCAGGATTATAGGAATCAATGTCCCTAAGTCAGAGCTTGGCATCTCACCCTAGAAAGTCACATTGCCCTAGGAATTCGCAGATAATCCACACAGTGTAAGGGCAAAAATAAAAGAAAGCTCTCCCTAAACACAAATGGGAATTACTCATCACTGACTAGAAATCTCTGCCCTTTGGCTGGCCTCTTTTTTTTTTTTAGAGAGTCTCACTTTGTTGCCCTCAGTAGAGTGCCATGGCATCACAGCTTACAGTAACCTCCAGCTCTTAGGCTTAGGTGATTGTCTTACCTCAGCCCCCTGAGTAGCTGGGACTACAGGTATCTGCCGCAACGCCTGGCTATTTTTTTGTTGCGGTTTGGCCAGGGTCAGATTTGAACCTGCCACACTTGGTGTATGCGGCTGGTGCACTACTCACTGAGCCACAGGTGCCGCCCCTTGGCTGGCCTCTTTGACCCCATCTCCCCTTCTCCCCTGGGACAAGTTGCCCTATATCCCATTTCTTGAATTCCAGTCCTTCTGTCAATTTCTCAAAGCTTTTCTATGGCCAGATGCAGTGGCTCACACCTATAATCCTAGCATTCTGGGAGGCTGAGGTGGGAGGATCACTTGAGATTCAAGCCTGAGCAAGAAAGAGCAAGACTCCAGTCTCTGCTTAAAATAGAAAAAATTAGCCAGATATTGTGGCAGGTACCTGTACCCCTCGCTGCTTGGGAGGCTGAGCCAGGAGGATCGCTTAAGCCCACCAGTTAGAGGTTGCTGTGAGCTAGGCTAACGCCATGGCACTTCTGGGTAACAGAGTGAGACTGTCTCAAAAAATAAATATAAGGAGGAGCAAAATAGCAGCCGAGTAACAACCTATTTGCAACCGGGCATGGTGAGATTGGGGAGAGAAGACTCCAGGCATGTCTGGCTGGTCGGATCTGCCCAGAAACATATCTTTGGGGACACAGGGAGACAGTGAGAGACTTCTGGACCCCACGAGGAGGACAAAAGCAGTGAAGAACTGGCAAGTGGTAGCGTGCATTCGTTTGGTGGGAGGCCACCCACTTACAGCAACAGCAAGATTATAAGCAGTAAGGCTTTACCTGTGGGCTTTGTTGTTTTTTTGGACTTGGGCACTTGGTTGAGCTACTTTGGGAGAACGTGGGCGAGAGTGTGGATGACTTGAAGCGTTGTCTAGGGCCCCGGACTGAGCACTGAGCCGGAATGGAGCTAATATTGTTCGGCTGTGGGCCACCCACGCAGCCACAGTTGGGAGAACTGCCCCTGCAGGCCCCGCCCTCAGGGTCACAATGCGAGGATTGGGCCCAGAGATCTCGGGCTAGTAATCTAGTGACTGAGCAGCCAAAAGGCAGGGACTGAGGTGCGGAGATTTCAGTGTTTGGCAGATTACATGCTTGGCCCTCCGGGGCATAGTGTGAGACCAGTTTTGGCACACTGGTTAAGTGGGCAGCCATGCCAGGAGAGATCCCAGGGACAAGTGCTTTCCTGGGAAAGCTTCTGCTTAGCCAAGGTTAACAGTTTAAAGTGTCTTTTAACCAGGCTGAGGAGAGATTTAGGGTCCCAATCCTGTGGGGTTTAAGAAACCAGCAGAGGCCTCCAGTCTCCCTCTTGTACAGTTGTATCAGCATTGTGATTAACATCTCATACCCCAGAAGATCACCTGTTGCCCAGACAGTATTCAGCAAGATATATATACTGCTTTGTTTTTGGTTTTCAGTTTGTTTTTTATTTGTTTTATTTCTACATTTTCCCTCTAGATTTTTCTTTTTTTTCTTTCTTCATTTTTCTAGTTTAAATATAAATTTCCATTGTTGCTTTCTTTGACAATAGAACTTCATTTTTGCTAGTGTTTCTGCCCCTATTATTTGTTTTTTTCCCCCAATTTTATCCTGTAAGGTTTTTTGCATGTTTGTTTTGGTTCCATTTATATTATTTTTGTCTTTTCACTCTACTTGGTGGAGGTGGGGTACTGTGTCAGAACAGGCAGGCAAAGAGTTGCTGACCTCAAGGGAACCACCCAACCCAGCACTCCCAGAGGTTGGGGGGGTTTAAGGTTGGATCAAAGTACCCTACTATATACCTATCTTACTCTTGTCTCCCTCTTTCTACACCTCTCTTCTTTTTGTCAATATTCCCATTTACATACCCCACCTCCTTTCTCTTTTTTCCTTTTTTTTTTTTTAAATCTTTTTTCCCTTCTTGCTCTTCAATCTTCTCATCCTTCTGGTCCTGTACCAAAAGAACTCATCAAAACCTTAGGCCATGGGCAGTGCCTGTGGCTCAAGGAGTAGGGCAACGGTCCCATATGCCGGAGGTGGCAGGTTCAAACCTAGCCCTGGCCAAAAATCACAAAAAAAAAAAAACAAAAACCTTAGGCCACAGGCACAGTAAATTAAAGAGCAAGAGAAAGTGAAAGGAAAATTAGGGCAAGGAAACAGGTAAAAGAATACACTCATGAGGAAGAATCAGCAGAAAAATCCTGGCAACATAAAAAACCAGTCCAGACGGCTCGGCGCCTATAGCTCAAGTGGCTAAGGTGCCAGCCACATACACCAGAGCTGGCAGGTTTGAATCCAGCCCAAGCCTGCCAAACAACAATGACAACTACAACCAAAAAATAGCCGGGCGTTGTGGTGGGCAACTATAGTCCTAGCTACTTGGGAGGCTGAGGCAAGAGAATCGCTTAAGCCCAGGAGTTGGAGGTTGCTGTGAGCTGCGATGCCATAGCACTCTACCCAGAGTGAAAGCTTGAGGCTCTGTTTCAAAAAGAAAAAGAAAAAGAAAGAGGAAAACCAGTCCAGAGCACCCCCCCCAAGGGACTGTGAGGTAGCTACTTCAGAGGATTCCACCTATAAATGTTAGAAATGACAGAAGGATAATTTAAAATACAGATGATGAAAACAATGAAGGAAATTGCTGAGAAAGTGGAAAATAACGAAAAGGAAATCCTTTTGGAAACAGAATCAAATAAGAGATGAACAATGTGAAGAATATAGAAAGGATATAGCAGAGCTGAAGGAACTGAAGCAATTAGGGAAATTAAAGATGCAACAGAAAGTATCAACAACAGATTAGATCATGCAGAAGAAAGAATCTCAGAGGTAGAAGACAAAGCTCTTGAGATAGAAGACAAAGCTCTTGAGATAACTCATATAGTCAAAGAGGCAGAAAAGAAGAGAGAGAAAGCAGAATGTTCACTGACAGAATTATGGGACTTTATGAAGAGTTCAAACATACGAGTTATAGGTATCCCAGAAGGGGAAGAATGCCCCAGAGGAATGGAAGCCATTCTAGAGAACATTATAAATCAAAATTTCCCAAAGATTCTGACAGACTCCTTTCAGAGGAATATCAGACCCCAGGTCACCTCAACTTAAATAGAGCTTCTCCAAGACACATTGTGATGAAACTGTTCAAAGTTAAGACAAAAGAAAATATTTTGCAAGCTGCCAGCAGTAAGCGCCAATTGACCTACAGGGGCAAATCCATCAGGGTTACTGCAGACTTCTCTAATGAAACTTTTCAAGCAAGAAGACAATGGTCATCTACCTTTAATCTACTTAAACAGAACAATGTCCAGCCCAGAATTCTATATCCCACAAAGCTAAGCTTTAAAATTGACGGAGAAATCAAATCTTTAACTGATATGCAAACATTGAGAAAATTTGCCACAACAAGACCAGTTCTATAGGAAATATTTTAACCTATTCTACACATTGACCATCACAATGGACCACCAGCAAAGTAAGCACCTAGAAATTAAAGAACAGAACCTAGCTTCCACAATGATGCAAAAGACACAACTAAGCAGTGAACTTTCTTTTTTTTTTTGCAGTTTTCAGCCAGGGCTGGGTTTGAACCCACCACCTCTGGCATATGGTGCTGGCGCCCTACGCCTTTGAGCCACAGGTGCTGCCCCTGAACTTTCACAAAATAAGATGAATAGAATGCTACCACACTTATCAATTATCTCAATAAATGTTAATGGCTTGAATTCCCCACTGAAGAGGCATAGATTGGCTGACTGGATTAAAAAACACAAGCCATCCATTTGCTGTTTGCAGGAAACACACTTTGCCTCAAAATATAAATTAAAACTCAGAGTTAAGGGTTGGAAGACAATTTTTCAGGGAAACAGAATCCAGAAGAAAAGAGGGGTTGCAATCTTATTTTCAGATACATGTGGATTTAAAGCAACTAAAGTCAAAAAAGACAAAGATGGTCACTTCGTATTGATGAAGGGAAAAATACAAGAAGAAGATATTTCTTTCTTTTTTTTTTTGAGACAGAGCCTCAGGCTGTCGCCCTGGGTAGAGTGCCATGGCATCACAGCTAACAGCAACTTCCAACTCCTGGGCTCAAGCGATTCTCCTGCCTCAGCCTCCCAAGTAGCTGGGACTACAGGCGCCCACCACAACGCCTGGCTATTTTTTTTGTTGCAGTTTGGCTGGAGCCTGGTTTAAACCCGCCACCCTTGGTATATGGGGCCAACGCCCTACCCACTGAGCCACAGGCACTGCCTGCTCCCAGATTCTTAAAACAGATCTTACTTAGTCTCAGCAATATGATATCCTATAACACCATAATAACAGGGTATTTTAACACTCCTCTCAAAAAAGATCCTCTAAACAGAAATTAAACAAAGATATAAGGGACTTAAAAAAAAAAAAGATATAAGGGACCTCAAAAAAAAAAGATATAAGGGACTTAAATGAGACCCTAGAACAACTGTGCTTGATAGATGTATATAGAACACTCCATTCCAAAGATAAAGAATATACATTCTTCTCATCACCCGATGGAACATTCTCCAAAATTGATCATATCCCAGGACACCAAAACAAACCTCAACAGAATCAAAAGAATTGAGATTTTACCTTGCATCTTCTCAGACCATAAGGTACTAAAAGTGGAACTCAACTCCTACAAAAACGTTCAACCCCACACAAAGGCATGGAAATTAAACAACCTTATGCTGAATGACAGCTGGGTACAGGAAGAAATTAGAGTAAATCATTAACTTCCGTGAGCATAACAACAAGGAAGACACAAACTACCAAACCCTGTGGGATATTGCAAAAGCAGTCCTGAGAGGAAAATTTATTGCTTTAGGTGCCTACATATGAAAAACAGAAAGATAGCACATCAACAAACTCACAAGGCATATTATAGAATTGGAAAAAGAAGAACAATCGAAGTCAAAACCCTGCAGAAGAAAAGCAATATCCAAAATTAAATCAGACATTAATGAAATTTAAAACAAAAGAATCATTCAGAAAATTAATGAAACAAGGAGTTGGTTTTTTGAAAAAAATAGATAAACCTTTGGCCAGACTAACTAGAAATAGAAAATAAAATCTCGGGCGGTGCCTGTGGCTCAGTGGGTAAGGCACCAGCCCCATATACCGAGGGTGGTGGGTTCAAACCCGGCCCCAGCCAAACTGCAACCAAAAAATAGCCGGGTGTTGTGGCGGGCGCCTGTAGTCCCAGCTACTCGGGAGGCTGAGGCAAGAGAATCGCTTAAGCCCAGGAGTTGGAGGTTGCTGTGAGCTGTGTGATGCCACGGCACTCTACTGAGGGCCATAAAGTGAGACTCTGTCTCTACAAAAAAAAAAAAAAAGAAAAGAAAATCTCTAGTATCCTTAATCAGAAATGATAAAGGGAAAATAACAACTGATGCCACAGAAATACAAGAGATTATCTTGTATCTCTGAATAGCTCTGAATACTTCCAGAAACTCTATGCCCAGAAATTTGACAATGTGAAGGAAATGGATCAATATTTGGAATCACACCCTCTCCCTAGACTTAGCCAGGAAGATAAAGAGCTCCTGAACGACCACTTTCAAGCACTGTGATCAAAGAAATGATAAAAAATCTCCCAACAAAAAAATGCCCTGGTCTGAATGGCTTCACACCAGAATTCTATCAAACCTTCACAGAAGAGCTTATTCCCATACTGCAGAAATTATTCCTAAAAATTGAGAAGGAAGGAATCTTCCCCAAAACGTTCTATGAAGCAAACATCACCCTGATACCAAAACCAGGAAAAGACCCAACTAACAAGGAGAAATTCAGACCAATTTCACTAATGAATAAAGATGCAAAAATTCTCAAAAAATCCTCTCAAAAATTCTCTCAAAATCCTAGCCAATAGATTACAGCTGATCATTAAAAAAGTCATACATCATGATCAAGTAGGTTTCATCCCAGGGATGCAAGGCTGGTTTAACATATGCAAGTCCATAAACGTTATCCACCATATCAACAGAAGCAAAAACAAAGACCATATTATCTTTTCAATAGATGCAGAAAAAGCATTCGATAAAATCCAACATCCTTTTCTTTAGAACACTGAAGAGTATAGGCATACGTGGCACATTTTTTAAACTGATTGAAGCTATCTACGACAAACTCACAGCTAATATCTTACTGAATGGAGTAAAACTGAAAGCTTTCCACTTAGAACTGGAACCAGACAAGGTTGCCCTCTGTCACCATTACCATTCAACATAGTGCTGGAAGTTCTAGCCAGTACAATTAGGCAAGACAAGGAAATAAAGGGCATCCAAATGGCAGCAGAGAAGGTCAAACTCTCCCTCTTTGCTGATGATATGATCTTATACTAACAGAATCCCAAAGACTCAAGACTCCTGGAAGTCATCAAAAAATACAGTAATGTCTCAGGATATAAAATCAATGTCCACAAGTGAGTAGCCTTTGTATAGGCCTATAACAGTCAAGATGAGAGGCTAATTAAGGACACAACTCCCTTCACCACACCTTCAAAGAAAATGAAATACCTAGGAATATACCTAACAAAAGAGGTGAAGGACCTCTATAAAGAAAATATGGGGCAGCACCTGTGGCTCAGTGAGTAGGGCGCTGGCCCCATATGCCGAGGATGGCGGGTTCAAACTCAGCCCCGGCCAAACTGCGACAAAAAATAGCAAGGCATTGTGGCGGGTGCCTGTGGTCCCAGCTACTCAGGAGGCTGAGGCAAGAGAATCGCCTAAGCCCAGGAGTTGGAGGTTGCTGTGAGCTGTGACACCACAGGACTCTACCAAGGGCGACAAAGTGAGACTCTGTCCCTAAAAAAAAATAGAAAGAAAAGAAAATTATGAAACCTTAAGAAAGGAAATAGCAGAGGATATTAACAAATGGAAGAACATACCATGCTCATAGCTGGGAAGAATCAACACTGTTAAAATGTCTATACTTCCCAAAGCAATCTACAATTCAATGCCATCTCTATTAAAATACCAACATTGTACTTTCAAGACTTGGAAAAAATGATTCTACGTTTTATATGGAACCAGAAAAAACCCCGTATAGCTAAGGCAGTTCTTAGTAATAAAAACAAAGCTGGCTCAGCACCTGTGGCTCAAGCCGCTAAGGTGCCAGCCACATATACCTGAGCTGGCGGGTTCAAATCCAGCCCGGGCCTGCCAAATAACAATGACAGCTGCAACCAAAAAACAGCCAGGCATTGTGGCAGGTGCCTGTAATCCCAGCTACTTGGGAGGCAGAGGCAGGAGAATCACTTGAGCCCAGGAGTTGGAGGTTGCTGTGAGCTGTAATGCCACAGCACTCTACCCAGTGTGACAGCTTGAGGCTCTGTCTCAAAAAAAAAAAAAAAAACAACAAGGCTGAGGGCATCAGCGTACCAGATTTTAGGCTATATACTACAAGGCCATAGTAGTCAAGACTGCATGGTACTGGCACAAAAATAGAGACATAGACATTTGGAATCAAATAGAAAACCAGGAAATGAAACTAACATCTTACAACCACCTAATCTTCGATAAACCAATATACACTGGGGAACATACACTGGGGGAAAGACTCCCTATTCAATAAATGGTGCTGGGAGAACTGGATATCCACATGTAAAAAACTGAAACTGGACCCACACCTTTCTCCACTCACAAAAATTGATTCAAGATGGATCAATTTAAGACATGAAATGATAAAAATCTTCAAAGAAAGCATAGGAAAAATACTGGAAGATATCAGCCTGCGGAAAGACTTCATGAAGAAGACTGCCGTGGCAACTGCAACAACAACAAAAATAAACAAATGGGACTTAATTAAACTGAAAAGCTTCTGTGCAGCTAAGGAGACAACAACCAAAGCAAATAGACAACAACCAAAGCAACCTACACAATGGGAAAGGATATTTGCATATTTTGAATCAGACAAAAGCTTGATAACTAGGATCTACAGAAAACTCAAATTAATAAACATGACAAAAGCCAACAATCCCATATATCAATGGGGAAGAGAGATGAATAGAACCTTCCCTAAAGAAGACAGACAAATGGCTAGCAAACATGAAAGAATGCTCATCATCTCTGAATATTAGAGAAATGCAAATCAAAACCACCCTGAGATATCATCTAACCCCAGCGAGAATGGCCCACATCACAAAATCTCAAAACTGTGGATTCAAGCCTGGTCCCCTATACCAGGGGTGGTGGGTTCAAGCCTGCCCCTGGCCAAAAACTGAAAAAAAGAAAAAAAAAAAAAAAAAAACTCAAAGAACTCTAGCTAGGCCTCCCATTTGATCCTGCAATCCCATTACTGGGCATCTATCCAGAAGGAAAAAAATCCTTTAATCATAAGGACACTTGCACTACACTGTTTACTGTAGTTCAATTTATAATTGCCAAAATGTGGAAACAGCCTAAATACCCACCAACCCAGGAATGGATTAACAAGCTGTGGTATATGTATACCATGGAATACTATTCAGCCATTAAAAAAAATGGAGACTTGGCTTGGCACCTGTGGCTCAAGCGGCTAAGGCGCCAGCCACATATACCTGAGCTGGCAGGTTCAAGTCCAGCCTGGGCCCGCCAAACAACAATGATGGCTGCAACCAAAAAATAGCTGGGCGGTGTGGTGGGCACCTGTAGTCCCAGCTACTTGGGAGGCAGAGGCAGTAGAATTGCTTGAGCCCCAGGACTTGGAGGTTGCTGTGAGCTGTGATGCCACAGCACACTACCCAGGGCAACATCTTGAGGCTCTGTCTCAAAAAAAAAAAAAAAAAAAAAATGGAGACTTTACATCCTTTGTATAAACCTGGATGGAAGTGGAACACATTATTCTCAGTAAAGCATCACAAGAATGGAGAAGCATGAATCCTATGTATTCAATTTTGATAGACATGACAATTAATGACACGGTGGGAGGTGAGGGAAGGGGAAAGCAGAGGCAGAGAGAAGGAGGGAGGGAGCTGGGGGAAAGGAAGAGCAGAGAGAGGGAAGGAGGGAGGGGGTGGGGTCTCAGTGTGTGACACACCTTTTGGGGGCAAGGCACAATTGTAACAGGGACTTTACCTAACAAATGCAATCAGTGTAACCTGGTTTCTTGTACCCTCAATGAATCCCCAACAATAAAAAAAAAAAAATTATCACCCAAATGTGAAACCTTAAAAGATAAATAAATAAATAAATAAATAAAAGCTCTCTATATGGCTTTTTATGTCCTGGCCCCACTTTCTCCTACAAGTCCCATCTAAATATCCCCTTCCCATTTCTACACAAAAATCATTCTAAAACACTTGCTATTTTCTATTTCTACACTGGCTGTTCCTCTGCTAGGAATACACTCCATCCCACCTATTGTCTACCTGGCAAACTCCTATTCATCCTTCAAAGCCCATTTCAAATACCACTGCTCCTGAGACAGCTTCCTTTACCTGCATTCCACTGTGATACTTACATACCTTATATATGTGTGTATGGTAGCATTTATTTATACACCTGTCTCCCTGAGCAGTCTATGCATTCTAAGTTCAAGGTCTATACCCAGAATAACTTATTTCTGAACCTCAGAAACCTCACTCAGGAGTTACAGGGGGCCTCGTTAACAGAGTCATCAGCCAAATACCTGCAGATACAAGTCTGCACAGAGAAATCATTCTTTTTCTTTTTTTTTTTTTTTGAGACAGAGTCTCACTTTGTCACCCTTGGTAGAGTGCCACGGCATCATAGCTCACAGCAACCTCAAACTCTTGGACTTAAGCGATTCTCTTGCCTCAGCCTCCCCAGTAGCTGGGATTATAGGCACTCACCACAATACCTAGCTATTTTTAGAGGCAGGGCCTTGCTCTTGCTCAGGCTGGTCTTGAACCTGTGAGCTCAGGCAATCCACCCACCTTGGCCTCCCAGAGTGCTAGGATTACAGGTGTGAGTAACCTCGCCTTGCCCAGAGAAGCCATTCTAACATGAAAACATTCACTAATGAGCTAGAAGGAACCTCAAGACAAACCCCCTCCTCGCCTTTCACCACCATCTGCACGTGTAAGCTTTATGAAGCAGCTGCTCTCAGATCACACAGGACAAATACAAAACAAAATGACTCCAAGGCAAAAATGTACGATTTCATGAAGTCATGAAAGTGATGTTAGATATCTACAGATAATACCATTTGCAAAGGAGGGCCTGGCAGAGGGACAGGAAGATACTCAAGAGAAAGAAACTCAACAATGATGATCACAGGATTGATACCTTCAAAGAAGATTATTTGAAAATCTGAGGATTAAAAGCAAGTGGCAAAACTGAGGAAGCCCTTCACCATTTCTGCCAAAGAGAACTTCTTTATGACCATACTGGAAGACGAACAAAGTAAGACACTATCCAAAAAAAAAAAAAGATGGCCAGGTATGGTGGCTCACACCTGTAATCCTAGCACTCTGGGAAAGTGAGGCGGATAGTTTGCTTGAGCTCAGGAGTTCAAGATCAGCTTGAGCAAGAGTAAGACCCCATTTCTACTAAAAATAGAAAAATTAGCTAGGCATCATGGTGGGCGCCTGTAGTCCCAGCTACTTGGGAAGCTGAGGCAGGAGGATCGTTTAAGCCCAAGAGCTTGAGTTTGCTGTGAGTTATGATGACGCCACAGCACTCTACCCACAGCAACAGAGTGAGACTATCTCAAAATAATAATAATAATAATATAAAGACAGCCAATATCTTTTCCTCCATCCTAGTGCCAAGGCCCAGACCAACTCTGTCAGACTAGATCCCAGCTGGGGGCCTCCGTGCCCCTTTGAGTAACTCACTGGTCCTGAGCAGTCAGAAGCACCAAGGCCACAGACCACTGTGCCCCTGCCTACCCGCCGTCCACCTGGGGAGAAGGGAGTGGGAGAGCACATACTTGTAGACAGCGCTGTCCTTCTTGGGGCTGTGCTGTGGCAGGAGGTTGTGGGAGTACTGGTGCACACCTAGGTCGTATAGTGAAGGGAAATCCTTGCCACAGAGGTGGCAGCGGTAGCTCAGCTCCTCCTGGTGGCTCTTGATGTGCTCCAGAAATGTGTCGAGCTTTGGGAATGTCTGGGCACAGCTCTTGACCACACACTTGTATACCTTGGGGGGAAAAAGGCAGGTGATAGGAAGCAGGAGAGCTACCCCTGCTGTGGCATGGCCTAGGACATTGCTGGAGGACCCCAACATTGTTCCCCCTGCTCCCCTGCTGCTGGAGGCCTGTTTTTTTTTAATTCTTTATTAAATAATAACTGTGTACATTTACGCATTTATGGGATACAATATGCTGATTTGATATACCACGTGGAATGATTACATCTAACTGATTAACATAACCATTTCCTTGCTTACTTATTTGTTGTGATAAAAACATTCATACTCTATTCTTCATAGTATAGAAATGGAGCTCTGGTTTTATTGTGATGATTCTCTCCTCCCAGCCAGTGACAATGGCCCCTTTACCCTCCCCTCAGGCTCTGTGTAGCATGGGTATATATATATATATATATTTTTTTTTTTTTTTGAGACAGAGTCTCAAGCTGTCGCCCTGGGTAGAATGCCGTGGTATCACAGCTCACAGCAACCTCAAACTCTTGGGCTGAAGCGATTCTCTTGCCTCAGCCTCCTAAGTAGCTGGGACTACAGGCATCTGCCACAATGCCTGGCTATTTTTTTTTTTTTTTTTTGTGGTTTTTGGCCGGGGCTGGGTCTGAACCCGCCACATGGGACCAGCGCCCTACTCCTTGAGCCACAGGCGCCACCATGCCTGGCTATTTTTAAGTTGTAGTTGTCACTGTTGTTTGGTAGGCCCAGGCTGGATTCAAACCCTCCAGCTCCTGTGTATGTGGCTGGTGCCCTACCCACTTGAGCTACGAGCTACAGCACCAAGCCATTTTTTTTTTGAGACAGAGTCTCACTATGTTGCCCTCGGTAGAGTGCCTTAGTGTCACAGCTCACAGCAACCTCAGACTCTTGGGCTTAAGCAATTCTCCTGCCTCAGCTTCCCAAGTAGCTGGGACTACAGATGCACGCCATAATGCCTGGCTATTATTTTTGGTTATAGTTGTCAATGTAGTTTGGCAGGCCCGGGCTGGATTCAAATCTGCCACCTCCAGTGTATGAAGCTGGAGCCCTAGCCACTGAGCTACAAGCGGCGAGCCAATATATTTAGAAAAATTATCCAAGACCTGGTGACAAAATGATTGCGAGGCTTTTTAATGTCATACTAGAGGAGCGGCTCTCAAACTTGAGAGGGCATCAGAACCACAGATTGCTGAGTGCCACCCCTGGAGTATCTGATTCAGCAGATCTGGGTGGTCTGAAAATGTGCCTTCCTAACAAGGAATAATCAGGTGATGATGCTGCAGCTGGCCTGGGGACCTCACTTTTGAGAACTGCTTTTTACTAAGCCTACTTAGGCTCATCTCACTTTCTGGGGATGAAGTAAAATTAAATGCTAACTTACAAAAACCTGATCCAAAGCATTGATTTTTGTCAGCTAGAGAAGATAACCCCAAAAGTCATGGGCTTTGCTATCTTGTAGGATTTTTAACCTGATTGTATTTAACTTCGCAATCTGACTTCAGTATTCCTTTATTTCACTGACGGTTACTAGGTATAGATATCAGCATCTCAAATCCTCTTTTGAACCAGGTTTGTCATCCTTCCAGTTCCCTCATCACTGTATTAAGTAAAATTCTGATTCATGTTCAAGTCTCATCTGTATTGTTTTATTTATTTA
Organism: Nycticebus coucang; assembly: GCF_027406575.1. Lineage (NCBI taxonomy): Eukaryota > Metazoa > Chordata > Mammalia > Primates > Lorisidae > Nycticebus > Nycticebus coucang. Next base: position 40,621,914 of record NC_069800.1, on the reverse strand, counting down.
TTTATTTATTTTTTTTTTTAGAGACAGTCTCACTTTATCGACCTCAGTAGAGTGCTGTGGTGTCATAGCTCTCAGCAACCTCCAACTCCTGAGCTTAGGTGATTCTCTTATCTCAGCCTCCCGAGTAGCTGGGACTAAAGGCGCCCGCCACAACACCCAGCTATTTTTTTTTTTGTAGAGACAGAGTTTCACTTTATTGCCCTCGGTAGAGTGCCGTGGCATCACACGGCTCACAGCAACCTCCAACTCCTGGGCTTAAGCAATTCTCTTGCCTCAGCCTCCCGAGTAGCCGGGACTACAGGCGCCTGCCACAACACCCAGCTATTTTTTGTTGCAGTTTGGCCAGGGCTAGGTTCGAACCCGCCACCCTTGGTATATGGGGCCAGAGCCCTACCCCCTGAGCCACATGTGCCGCCCATCTGTATTGTTTTTAACATTTTGAAAATTATACTTTGATAAGGAACACATACTGCTGCTTGCCTACACAGTGTCACACATTCTTTGTTCCCAACGAAGTGAACCCTGATTTGCTCAAGGTAGCAACATGCCAAGTTACAACACTTGATTGCCCTGGCCCCTTACATCTAGCTCAGCCATGTGACTCCTTTCTAGCCAATGACACACAGGCAGTAGTCTTTGGGGATGACAGAATGCAAAGGCAAAATCTTCCTTGGAGAAATTCTCTCTGCTTTTTACATTTGTCTTGACTGGAATACAGATGCAGTGGATGGTGATACAGCAGCCAATCTGCAACCTTGAGGATGACTGCCATAAGCAAAGGATGGCGGAGCAGAAAGCCAGAAGCAGCCTGAGTCTATAATGACATATCTGACCCACTATACAAGCCTAACACTGACTTTTTTTGATGTGAGAGAAATAAAACTCTATTAAGCCAGTTTTCTACTATGGGCAGGATAATAAAACATTCCTAAATGATAAAGCACCTGCACAGGCTCTGACCAACAGTAGATCCATGGAGTGTTTCTAGGGAATGTTTCTTGGCTGCTAAAAAAGACATAGAAGGCTCAGCATCCATAGTTCAGTGGTTAGGGCACTGGCCATGTACACCAGGGCTGGTGGGTTCAAACCTGGCCTGGACCTGCTAAACAAACAACAACAACAACAAAAATAGCCTGGCTTGGCACCCATAGCTTAGTGGTTAGGGCACTGGCCATATACACTGGGGCTGGTGGGTTCAAACCCGGCCTGGGCCTGCTATAAACAAAAAAACAATAACAGCTATAACAAAAAAATAGCTGGGCACTGTGGCAAGCGCCTACAGTCCCAGCTACTTGGGAGGCTGAGGCAAGAGAATCGCTTAAGCCCAAGAGTTTGAGGTTGCTGTGAGCTGTGATGTCACAGCACTCTACTGAGGGTGACATAGACTCTGTCTCAAAAAAAAAAAATAGCTGAGTGTTGTGGTGGGCGCCTGTAGTTCCAGCTACTAGGGAAGCTGAGGCAAGAGAATTGCTTGAGCCCAAGAGTTTGAGGTTGTTGTGAGCTATAATGGAACAGCATTCTACAGAAGCTGACAAAGTGAGCCTCTGTCTCAAAAAAAAAAAAAAAAAAAAAAAAGACATAGAAAAGATAACCCCCTGGGCAGCGCCTGTGGCTCAAAGGGGTAGGGCGCTGGTCCCATATGCCGGAGGTGGCGGGTTCAAACCCAGCCCCGGCCAAAAACCACAAAAAAAAAAAAAAAAGAAAGAAAAGATAACCCCCCCCCCTTTTTTTTTTTTTGCAGTTTTTTTTTTTTTTGGCTGGGGCTGGGTTTGAACCCACCACCTCCGGCATATGAGGTCGGCGCCCTACCCCTTTGAGCCACAGGCGCTGCCCAGATAACCCCTTTTTGGTCATGGTGTTTGGATTGCTGCCTGGAAAGAGTGACCACCATCCCAGGACCACAGGGTGAACCATCAGTAAAGGACAAGGCAGACCTGAGACAGCAGAGACCAGAGCTAGAAAGACACAGGGTACCGGATGCTGGGTTGAGTCAGCTGTCTCAGGCTTGGGGGTTCCCTATCTTGGGTCTCTTGTTAGGTGAGATGATAAACTTCCTAATTATTTAAGCCAGTTTGAATCTAAGTTTTCTGTGATTTGTCCCAAGGGTAACCTCTCTTAACTCCATCACCCCTCTGCTAGGAATCTATCCTGAGGAAAAAGAGCTGTGGAAGAAGATTCAATTGACTCTCGCCCCTTTCCAGGCAACATTCAAGACCCCAGCACAGGCAGCAGTTACCCTGGGGAGGTATGGCCCCTTGCCATCTGTACACCGCCCACCTACCTGCTCATTCTTATGCTGGGTCATATGGGACTTGAGTTGAAAGTAGGTGCTGAACTTGCTGGGGCAGAACTGGCACAGGTAGGAGCTGTCAATGAGGACCACCTGCTTGGGCTCCAGCTTGTCTCCCTCATCCTCACCTGCCGTGGGCAAGGCCTGGGGCTGTGGCGCACTTGGCAGGGGCTGGCCTAACCCTATGGAGAAAGCCAGACAAGGAAGCCATTGGGAAGGGCTGAGGAAGGGCTGGGACAAGGAGACACACCATTCAGGACTCACAGAACACCCACTGCATCCCCTTCTGTGTTCACCTGTCATTTACTACGTGCTTGGTGTTGGACTCCATGCTCGAAGTGCTGTGCTCACCTTGGGCTGGTGTGCACTGATACAGCCATTCCTGATGTTAAGGTACTGAAATACTTCCCAGTTAAGAAGCAGCTATTTTTTAATTTTTTTGAGAGAGTCTCACTTTGTCATCCTCAGTAGAGTACTGTCATGTCATAGCTCACAGCAACCTCAAACTCTTGGGCTCAAGAGACATGGGTGGTGCCTGTGGCTCAGTGAGTAGGGCACCAGCCCCATATACCAAGGGTGGCGGGTTCAAACCCAGCCCCGGCCAAATTGCAACAAAAAAATAGCTGGGCATTGTGGTGGGCGCCTGTAGTCCCAGCTACTTGGGAGGCTGAGGCAAGAGAATTGCCTAAGCCCAGGAGTTGGAGGTTGCTGTGAGCTGTGTGATGCCATGGCACACTACCAAGGGTGATAAAGTGAAACTCTGTCTCTACAAAAAAAAAAAGAGAGAGAGAGAGAGATTCTCTTGCCTCAGCCTCCTGAGTAGCTGGGACTACAGGCACCCACCACACTGTCCAGCTATTTTTAGAGATGGATTCTTACTGATGCTGAGGCAGGCAGATTGTCTGAGGTCAGGAGTTTGAGACCAGCCTGAGCAGGAGTGAGACTCCATTTCTAAAACTAGCCTGGCATTGTGGTAGGTGCCTGCAGTCCCAGCTACTAGGGAGGCTGAGGCAAGAGGACCACTTGAGCCCATGAATTTGAGGTTGCTGTGAGCTACGACTCTATCAGGGTGATAGAGTAAGACTCTGTCTCAAAAAATTGAAATGGGGTCTTGCTCTTGCTTGGGCTGGTCTCAAACTCGTGAGCTCAAGCAATCCACCTATCTCTGCTTCCCAGAGTGCTAGGATTACAGGCGTAAGCCATAGCGCCTGACCCTAAGAAGCAGCTATTACCTTCAGCCTTCCCTCTCTAGCCTTCCTCTTGGACACTGCGCAGACCTTTCCATGGTTGTTAAAAATTGTGCACAGCACACTTAGCTGTACTCATGATGCCTCCAGCCTCTTGTTCCAATTATAAGCATCTGTATCCTTCTCCTTCCCTCACTACACCTGTTCCCTCCTTTCCTGACATCAGGGACCTCTGACCTCATCTCTGTTAGGGCCAGTGACCTGGCGCATAGTAGCTCTCCATAAATATCTGCTAAATGGTTGAAACTTGGTACTAGATACTATAAGAGTTTTGAAAAAAATGCAAGAAATGGTTTCTTAAGGAGCTCACAAGAACACAGAGGGCATATAGTAGGGCTAGTTCCAGCAGGAAGTGCTAATGAGACAATCAGATAAAAATGGCCACATGTTGCTCGCAAATCACTCCCTTTGTTAGCTGGCACGTGGCCGGCAGCTCACCTTTGAGGCTGCATGGGAAGGAGTTAGGCTCTGCACTGCACTGTGCAGTAATACAGTGGTCATGACACACATGTGGCTACCAAGAATTTGAAATGTGGACAGTCCAGGCTGGACAAGGTGGTTCACATCTGCAATCGTAGCACTCTGGGAGGCTGAGATGGGTGGATTACCTGAGGTCAGGAGTTTGAGGTCAGCCTGATCAACAGTGAGATCCCACCTTTAAAAATAGCCAGGCATCATGGTGGATACCTGTAGTCCCAGCTCCTCAGGAAGCTAAGGCAAGAGGATAGCTTGAGCCCAGGAATTTGAGGTTGCTGTGAGCTATAATGCCATGGCTACCCAGGGTAACACAGTGAGACTCTGTCTCAAAAAAAAAAAAAAAAAGAAAGAAAAAAAGACACATGGACAATCTAAATCCAGATGTACTATAAATGTATATACACATGGATTTCAAATATTTAGTATTAAAAAGAACATAAAGGGCGGTGCCTGTGGCTCAGTGAGTAGGACACTGCCCCAAATACTAATGGTAATGGGTTCAAACCCAGCCCTGGCCAAACTACAACAAAAAATAGCCGGGCGTTGTGGTGGGCGCCTGTGGTCCTAGCTACTCGGGAGGCTGAGGCAAGAGTATCACTAAGCCCAGGAGTTGGAGGTTGCTATGAGCTGTGATGCCACGGTACTCTACCAAGGACAACAAAGTGAGACTCTGTCTCTAAAAAAAAAACAAACATAAAACTATCTAACAATTTATTTATATTATATATTAAAATGATAATATACTGGGTTAAATAAGATATATCAACAGTCTCCAACCCTTTTGGCACCAGGGACCAGTTTCATGAAAGACAATTTTCTCACGGACTGGGGTAGGGGTGGAAGATGGTTTTAGTACGATTCAAGCACATTACATTTATTGTGTACTTTATTTCTCTTATTACTACATTATAACATAGAACGAAATAATTATACAACTCAGTATAATGCAGAATCAGTGGGAGCCCTGAGCTTGTTTTCCTGCAACTAGATGGTCCCACACTGTATTTGAAGCTGCTCTCTAGTGCTAGCATCACTGCCTCAGTTTCACCTCAGATCATGAGGCATTAAATTCTCATAAGGAGCGCACAACCTAGATCCCTTGCACATGCAGTTTACAGCAGGGTTTGAGTTCCTATAAAAATTTAATGCTGGCATCACCCGTAGCTCAGTGGGTAGGGCATCAGCCACATACACCGAGGCTGGTGGGCTTGAACCCAGCCAGGGCCAGCTAAAATCAACCACGACAACTGCAACAAAAAAATAGCTGGGCATTGTGGCAGGCACCTGTAGCCCCAGCTACTTCAGAGGCTGAGGCAAGAGAATCGCTTCAGCCCAAGAATTTGAGGTTGCTGTGAGTTGTGAGCCACGGCAATCTACTGAGGGCAACACAGTGAGACTCTGTCTCAAAAAAGCAATTTAATGCTGCTGCTGATCCGACAGGAGGCAGAGCCCAGGCAATGATGTGAGTGATGGGAGTGGCTATAAATACAGATGAAGCTTACCTTACCTCCTGCTGTGTGGCCCAGTTCCTAATAGGCCATGGATGGGTAGCAGTTTAACCCCTAGCGGTTGGGGACTGCAGAGATACATGATTAAAATTAATTTCATCCTTTTTTTTTTTTTTTTTGTGGTTTTTGGCCGGGGCTAGGTTTGAACCTACCACCTCCTACATATGGGACCAGCGCCCTACTCCTTGAGCCACAGGCGCCGCCCTAATTTCATCTTTTTATTTGAAAAACTGTGGGTTTTCCTTGGTGTGTATCACACTTTCTGGAGGCAAGACATGATTGCAAGAGGGACTTTACCTAACAATTGCAATCAGTGTAACCTGGCTTATTGTACCCTCAATGAATCCCCAACAATAAAAAAAAATAAAGAAAGAAAAAAAAAATAGCCGGGCGTTATGGCGGGCACCTGTAGTCCCAGATACTTGGGAAGCTGAGGCAAGAGAACTACTTAAGCCCAAGAGTTGGAGGTTGCTGTGAGCTGTGATGCCACAGCACTCTACCGAGGGTGACATAGATGAGACTCTATCTCAAACATTAAAAAAAGCCTCCAAAATAAAACCTTGAGTTTATAAAAAAAAAGAAAAGAAAAACTGTGGGGTTTTTTTTTTTTTTTGAGACAGAGTTTCATTCTGTCACCCAGGCTAAAGTGCCATGGCCTCAGCCCAGTTCACAGCAACCTCAACCTGCTGTGCTCAAGTGATCCTCCTGCCTCAGCCTCCCAAGAAGCTGAGACTGTAGGTGCTTGCCATGGTGCTTGACTGATTTTTCTATTTTTAGAAGAGACACTCAGGCTGGGTGCCAAACTCCTGAGCTCAAGCAGTCCTCCCACCTTGGCATCCCAGACTATGAGGATCACAGGGATGAGCCACTGCACCTGGCCATAAAAATTGAAAATTTTAAATTGGCTCAGCGCCTATGGCTCAAGCGGCTAAGGCGCCAGCTACATACACCTGAGCTGGCGGGTTTGAATCCAGCCTGGGCCCGCCAAACAACAACGGCTGCAACCAAAAAATAGCCAGGCGTTGTGGCAGGCGCCTGTACTCCCAGCTACTTGGGAGGCAGAGACAAGAGGATCGCTTGAGCCCAGGAGTTGGAAGTTGCGGTGAGCTGTGATGCTACGGCACTCTACCCAGGGCGAAAGCTTGAGGCTCTGTCTCAAAAAAAAAAAGAAAAGAAAAGAAAATTTTAAATTGTATATATTGCTCATACTATGTTTTTATTGACCAGCACTGCTCTAAACCTAATAAGTCCTCAACCCCCACACAAGAGAGAAACTAAACTATATTAGCAACAGGATCATTAGCTCAGGGCCAAAAGATGGCTTAGGTGAGAATACCACAATGCAGAAGGGGCTCTAGAGACCAACAGCCCATGGAGGTCAAATAAGTTTCACCTCTTGATCAACTACAGTGACTGCCTGGAGCAATATATTGAAAATAAATTCTGAGATGAAATCCAGGACCAGAAAAAAAAAAACAAGAAAGAAAGAAAAAGAAAAGAAAAAAGATAGGTGATTGATTAGTGATGTCTCCCATGGGTACAGTATTAATGATGTACTGTATTGTGTATCAGTCATCCTTCCTTTCATCCTGTCTTCTATTTTATAGATAAAATAGACTGAAGCCCAGAGTTGTCAGGGAGGTTGCCAGAGGTCACACAGCTAGCAACATTAAGCTGCAAAGCAGCAGAGGAGTAGCAGAGGGGTGGGAAGAGTAGCATTTCTCATTTTTACCCACCTGTGTTTTCCTCGTCTTCTTGCCTGCTGGGGTTCAGGGCCATGACCTGTACAGTCACAGAGTTACGAGAAACGGTGCAACCACTGCGCCCTGGAGGCCACACCTTGTGGGTCTGCATGTGTTTCTTGACATTAGATTTCTGGGCAAAGGCACGACCACATGCAATGCACTGAAAGGGCTTCTCACCAGTGTGGCTGTGGGAAACAAGGCTTGTCAGCATCCTCCTGTGAGAACAGGGACATAGACGCAGCCCAGGTGCTCACAGCTGCCAGCAAGACCCAGAAAGAACATCATCTAGATGCTGCTGGCCACCATTCTGACACCGCAGGGACAAGCCCTCTCGCTAGGCAGGCAGACCAGAGATGGGAAAACCCTGGGCTTTTGATCACACTAGAGAGGTGCTGAATCAACCAATCCTGAAGCGAACCTTTTCTCTGACCACCTCATATTGTGAAAGAAAACATTTCCTAATTGTTTAAGCCCATTTTAATGATACTCTGTTATCTGAAGGAGAAAATATCCTAGCTATCCCAGCACAGCACTTATACCACAATTTAACATTTTTTTCAAATCAACTCACTTTTCTATTTTTTTTATTTTTCTTTTTTTGAGACAGAGTCTCACTTTGTCACCCTGAGAAGAGTGCCATGGCATTATAGCTCACAGCAACCTCACACTCTTGTCGCCCTGGGTAGACTGCCGTGGCATCACAGCCCACAACAACCTCAAACCCTTGGGCTTAAGCGATTGTCTTTCCTCAGCCTTCCAAGTAGTTGGGACTATAGGAACCTGCCACAATGCCTGGCTATTTTTTTTTTTTTTTTTTTTTGCCTGGCTATTTTTTTGTTGCAGTTGTCATTGTCGTTTAGCTGGCCCAGGCTGGGTTCAAACCCACCAGGCCTTGGTGCATGTGGCTGGCACCATAACCACTATGCTACGGGTGCCAAGCCTAGCAACCTCAAATTCTTGAACTCAAGTGATTCTCTTGACTCAGCCTCCCCAGCCTCACCAGGGACTACAGGTGCTTGCCACAACACCCAGCTATTTTTAGAGATGGGTTCTCACTCTTACTTAGGCTGGTCTGTAACCTTTGAGCTCAGGCAATCCACCCGCCTTGGCCTCCCAGAGTGCTAGGATTACAGGTGTGAGCCACCACGACCAACCTTTCAATTCACTTTTTAAAAACTGAAAATAATTTTAAAATATACCTTCCTTTTGTTATTGTATATGAAAAACCACTTGCCATAAAGTAACAAAAAATGGAAGACCTATAGCTGCACCGTCCAATAAGATAGGCACGCCACATGGGACTAGTTCAATTTAAATTTACGAAAATAAAATGAAATAAAAAATTCAATTTCTTGCCAGGTGCTGTGCCTCAGGCCTGTAATCCTAGCACTCTGGGAGGCCGAAGCGGGTGGATTGCCTGAGCTCACAGGTTGGAGACCAGCCTGAGCCAGAGCAAGACTGCGTCTCTAAAAATAGCCGGGCATTGTGGCGGGTGCCTATAGTCCTAGCTCCTTGGGAGGCTGAGGCAAAAGAATTGTTTAAGCCCAAGAGTTTGAGATTGCTGTGAGCTGTGACACCATAGCACTCTACTGAGGACAACATAATGAGACTCTGTCTCAAAAAAAAAAAATAAGGAATCTAAGGCTTGCATCCACACACATGCTTCCTCTCTCTCTAAGAGATGAGCAAGTATATAAAAGGTGTTAAAAACAGACTAGCACCAAATTGAGCTTTCTCTATTGATTCTCTAAGTACTAAAATGGCAAAGGGAATCATTTTCTCACTACATCTTTTAGAACTTTTCAATACCGTATCCACGAACCACCTAAAATCATCTCATGTACCAACGTATCCCACTCTGTGAGAAACCCTGAACAAGCCCACCCCTCCATTTCACAGATAGAAAAACTGAGGCCCAGAGGGGCTCCTTACATGTTCTTGGGATAAGAGACGTCCTGGTTACTACTGAGTGAGCAGAAAGCTCAGTTACGTTTGCAGAGCAGGCAGCCCTGGCAGATCAGCCCCTTCTGCAGAAGAGAGGCCCAAGGCACCCCTCACACATCTGCAAAGTCCCTCTCAGTTCAGTACATGTCCTCCCTTACCCCGTCTCTCCCTGACCTTCCCAGTCCCAGTGGGCAGCGCCCACAGCTTTCACAGGTTCCTTGCCCTGCTCCTGGGAGAGAAGAGGGAAAATCACCCTGACCTGGACTACAGCATGAACACTATGATAGGACGGATGAGGCCTGGATCACCACCGGGACTAAGGAACTGAGGAGGGAGTCTCGCTTCTACGCAGATGTTCCTCTAGCCAGACCTGCCCAGGAGCTACCTGTTCCCCTGCCCCAGGCCTGAATACCTTCGGATGTGCTGCTGCAGGTCAAAGTTTTTGGTGAATGATTTGTCACAGTATGAGCACTTGAGTTTCTGAGCCTTTGGCTTCCCAGCAGCTGAAAGACAAGTGGGAGGAGGGACAGTGAGGCCAGGGGCACAGCCAGGGGTACCAAGGGCAGGCAGCCTCCAGCCAACCAGATGGTAAACAGCCTGGGAAGTCTACCCCCATGCACAGGCAGGGGAAGAGGCACAGGGCTTTTCAGTGCCCGTGGAAGGGACCCCAGGACATGCTCTGGCTGGAAAAGCAAGGCACATACCTCAAAGGCTCCCCTTTGCCCTACGATAAAATCCAACCTCTCTGCTCTGGCCTACAGCACTCTGCATCCTCTAACTCCTGACAACCACATCATTCTCTCCATCTAGCAGCAGTGGACTCCTTCCTGACCTTAAAAGACCTCAAGCACAGTCCGACCTTGGGGCCTTTGCACTTGCTATTCTTACCTGACTGAAATGCTCGTCTTGTCTGGCAGATACCCACAAGGCTTCTCTTCTACACATTGATAGATTGTATAATTCTCTAGCCTCTCCAGAGTTATTCTCAGTAACGAGACCCTAACCTCCTTCCTAGAGCAAACCATAAATATTAACTTATTCTCAGACTGTTGTCCCCATTGAATTATGTATAACTGAGGGCAGAAGAAATCATAGACCAAAATACTAGATCCCCAGCACCTGACACAGAGCCTAGCTCAACAATTTTTAGAAGGAAGGGAGGAAGTAAACGACTAGAAACCCACTGAAAAATTCTCTATTTCTCTTCTCTATCTGCCTGCCGCTTCCAACACCACCTCCTACCCCATGCTTAGCATTTCCTAAGGGGTGACAGACACTGCTACTTGCTTAATATCCACTCTCCCAGCTTGGCGCCTGTAGCACAGTGGTTATGGCGCCGGCCACATGCACCGAGGGTGGCAGGTTCGAACCCGGCTCAGTTAAACAACAATGACAACTGCAACAAAAAAATAGCCGGGTGTTGAGGCAGGCGTCTGTGGCCCCAGCTACTTGGGAGGCTGAGGCAAAAGAATTGCTTAAGCGCAAGAGTTTGAGGTTGCCGTAAGCTGTGATGCCACAGCACTCTACCGACAGGAACATAGTGAGACTCTGTCTCAAAAAAAAAAAAAATCCACTCTCCCCTTCTTCCCTCCTCATAAACCTCATAATGGGAACATCAATGTTCCTGGCCAAAAGACATACTTCCCAGCTTCTTTTGCAGCGATGTGCAGGTATGGCCACGTGACTAAGTTTTCACCAGGGAGATGTAAGCAAAAATATCATACAAGGCTGGGCGCAGTGGCTCACGCCTATAATACTAGCCTTCTGGGAGGCCAAGGAAGGGGATTGCCTGAGCTTAGATTCAAGACCAGCCTGAGCCAGAGCGAGACCTTGTCTCCTAAAAATAGCCAGGTATTATGGTGGCAGGCTTGGCAGGCTGAGGGAAGAGAATCACTAGTGCCCCCAAAATTTGAGGTTGCTGTGAGCCGTGATGCCATGGCACTCTACCAAGGGTGACAAAGTGAGACTCTGTCTCAAAAAAAAAAAACAATAATAATAATATATATATATATATATATATATATCATACAGAACTTCTGGAAGCTGGGAGATGCCCCCTTTTATCCTTTTCTTCTTTCTTCTGACTACCTGGAATATAAAATTGATGACTAGAACTCCAGCAGCCACCACAGATGATGAGGCACTCTGCTAACTGATGCCATGTTCTGGGGATGGCAGAACAGAAAGAAGAAACACACGTGCCTAGTGACAATGCAGTCACACAATCCCCACATTGTCTCCTTCTGGCCTTGATTTACACAGGAGAGAAACAAAATTCTATCATTTTAAAGTGACTGTTATTTTGGATTTTTCATTACATCAATCAAACTTCATCCCAACCATCATAAAAGGCAAGACCAGCACCAAGCAGCCTGTGGATTAGCCAATGCTGAGGTAAGATGCCCAGGGCAGGCTGGGGGCCCACCTTCCGGGAGTCCCCTGGCACCTTTAGCCCGTCGGGTCTTCAGCGTTGGTGAAACAGAGTCAAAGGTGGCCACTGTGCCCCCGGTGGCGCTGGTCATGGGGGCACTGGGGTTTGGTCCTCTTGGTTTGAATCCCTGTTTGCCGGGGCTGTATACCGGGGGTGTCGGGTACACTGGAGCCTCCACACACTGGTTTGGCACCTAGAAGGACAGCATGGTCAGGGAGAGATCCTGGTGAAGGGAGGGGAAAAACTGCCCAGCCAGGGGCACTCATTTGCCTCTGTCAAACCTCAGCCTCTCCCCGCCTACATCACCAATCCCTTTACCTGGTGACCCCTCAGGACTTCATGAAGCCAGCAGGTCAGAACAGCTAGGAGCCAGGCTGCCTGGGTTCAAATCTTGACTCTACCACTTGCTAACTGAGTGACCTTGGATATCTTTTAATTTCTCTGCCTCAGTATCCACATCTGTAAAATGGGATGAATCATAACACTTCTTTCATAGGGTTGTGAGAATTAAATGAGGTAATATGTAAAAAGACTCAGAACACTGGCTGGCATATGGTAAACACTCAGTAAACATCAGCTATTATTACTGGCATTGTTAGTAGCAGCAGTAGTTTTCTAGCACAAGAGAACCAAGAATCCAGAAGGACTGTGCCCTCACCGGCTAGTCTACTGATATAACAAAATGTCACAGTAGCAGGCTTCTCTTGACTAAGAACTGACGTGGAATCCACAAGAAATTACCAAATGAATTCTGAGCCATTCAAATTTAGTTAACACTGAGCTTACATCATGACACTGGGGCATTGTAAAAACTTTATTCATCATTCATTGGTCTTCCCAGGGTGTCCTATCCAAAATTTCACTTCCTATCGTTTTCTTGCTTTATTTTTCTCCTCAGACTTATCTAAAATTACATATTTTACTTATTTATCTTGTCTATCATCTACCTAGTTCCCCAGGGGAGGGCTTCTTGTCTGCTTTTGCTCACTCTACACTATTATCAAGGCCTTGTACAATGCCTGGCATGGAGAGGGCGCACAATAGATATTGGCTAAATGAATGAATTCATTGAAGCATGCAGTGAGCATCTAACATGGATCAGTAGGTACTTCTGCCAGATCTTGTCTATTGTTTCTTGGCACCATTCCCAAACCCTACCATGCTCACCCCTGAAATGCAAGGGCAGGAAGCTTAGAGCGATATTCCCTTGCCAACACAGATTAGGTCCTGTGCCTGAGAAGCTTTTGCATGGAATTTAGAAGGCAGAAGTGGGGGCGGTGCCTGTGGCTCAGTGAGTAGGATGCTGGCCCCACATACCAAGGGTGGCAGGTTTGAACCCAGTCCAGGCCAAACTGGAACAAAAAATAGCCAGGCATTGTGGTGGGCACTTGTAGTCCCAGCTACTCAGGAAGCTGAAGCAAGAGAATCACCTCCAGCCCAAGAGCTGGAGGTTGCTATAAGCTGTGACACCATGGCACTCTACTGAGTGCAACAAAGTGAGACTCTGTCTCTAAAAAAATAGAAGGCAGAAGTGAATTAGAAACCAGCATTCTCCCCCAGCAGCTGTGGTGGAACATAGACACGGTATCTGCAGTGATAAGCTTTGGAGTGGCTGGCTGAACTCTACATTCCCCTCCTCATCACTGCCCTGAGAACTGCAAGGCAGCTAGGACATTGGCAATAGAATCCTACAGGTCCCTCAACTCTGGATGCAGTGGCAGTGCCCTGGCTCTGCAGGCTAAGCCACGACACTGAACTTGAAACCCACAAACTCTGACTTTTGTTCCTCCAGCCCTTCTATCAGCTTTACAAGCACTTAACTTCCTATATCAAAGTCCAATGCCAGAAATAACCTCGCATGGTTTCTATTTTCCTGCTAAACTTTAGCCACTATGGCACTTAATAAATATTTGTCACATGAATAAATTCTCTTATCATTCCAGGCATCACTGAGTAATTACATGACTGCCACTGGGTTAGGCTGTCATTATGTTCAACAGCTCTCCAAGGAGAGTTCCCATTTGGGAGAAGAAGAAACTGAGGTCGGGGGTGGGGGCCCTATTTAAGTGGATACTAGGTGTACAACAGGCCAGGTATTCTGCGAGGTGCTCGGGATGCAAAGTTGAGTAAGATTCAGGCTGGGCCCTCGAAGAGCACCTTTATTTACGAAAATAAATAGCAGTAGTTTCCCTGTGCTGGTTTCCTCTGTCTGCAAAGCCACCAGAGTCATGTCAGCAAATTCAATAGATTCCCTAGGGAAGCCTGCTCTATTCTCCCTGCAAATCCCCTTGAAGGCTCTCATAACATCACATGCCGTGTGTCAGACACTACCTGACATGGATGGATGTCTGTGTGGCGGGACTCTAGGGAAATCTGGGTTAGTGTGACTTCAAGTGCAGGCAGACTATTTCTGTCATAACCACACCCTCTACCTCCAGTGTCTGGGATGGTTCTATGAACTCAGCATTTGAGAGTACCCTGTAGCTCAGAGCTTGTCAGCAGGGAATCAGTATAGCACATGGATTATATAATGGTCCCAATCCTTCAACACTTCCTGTATCCATGACTTGCAGGGTAAATTTATAGCTCTTCCCATTAAGAGGTAGCATCTATTTCTGTAGTCCCTAAAATCTAATTAGCCTTGTGACCTGCCTTGGCCAATAGAAGTGACACTGTGTCACTTACAAGGTTAAACCTCAAGAGGACTTGGGCATTTCTGCTTCCATTTTTCATCTCCATTGTGGTCATGAAACCTGCTGGAGGACCAGAATTATACAGAGCAGAATTAAATCATCCCACATGTCCCAGCCCAGGCCATTCTAGAGCAGCTAACAGCCAGCCAACCTCCAGACGCCTGGTAAGCCTAGCCAAGATCAGCAGAGCTATCTAGCCCACCACTGTCAACACATGAACAATAAACATTTATTGCTATATGTCATTTATATCTTATGGATATTTCTTTGTCAGTACCACGTGCGCTAACCAATTGTGCCACTGGAGCACTTCTTATGGATATTTCTTTCAGCAATAGCTAGTTGATGCTAGCTTATGAAAAAATGTAAGAGACACTTAGGCAGATAATTTTTTAGAATCCTCTCACCAAAGGCAGGTGTTCCCTGACTATTCTGAGCATTACCTAAGAGCAGCTTATATTTCTGCCATAACCTCCACTTCATCCCATCTTCTCATTTGCAGGTGAGGCTTTGATTAAAGCGCTTCTCTCTCATGATGTGGTATACTCCACGAAGGCAGCAACTGGGTCTGGTTTTGTACCCCATGGTATCCCCAGCACAGTGCTTGGCACACAGTTGGTGCTCAGGAAAGGTCCAGGCTGTTTGTGATGACCACTATCAATGTCCCCCTCGGCCTCACCCCTCACCCCCTCTGCTCACCTCCAAGGGTGGGTAGGGCTGCATCCCCAACGCCTGGATCTCCACTGTTCCACTCCCAGCCAGCGGCGCAGCGGCACTGTATACCTCCACCCCGCCATTTCCACCAGGGTTGGGACGCCCAGGGGGGCCTAGGCTTTGGGGTGGGGGTGGTGGGGGTTGGGGGGGTGGGGGTGGGGGCAGTGGTGGAGGGGGTGGAGGAGGTGGTGGAGGCTGGGTGAGGTAGCTGGGCACAGAATGCATGTTCAGGCTGCTCTGAAATCAGAAATGAAAAATTAAAGCATTTTAGTCTCTTGATACCAACCATCTTATTCATCAGCAAGGAAGAACATTTGCCTTAGTCAGCCATGAGGAAAGAACAGCTACTCACTCACAGGGCAGCTCACAGGACAAGCCTGAGAGGAGACAGAGAAACAAAGTCATGGGAGATTTAAGAGTAGGCATCACCTTGGTGCTCCTGTGCCTTTTCTCTATGAAAGTAGGCAGAAACGATCCACTTTATGTCAGAAAGAGTTAATACATGCACAGCAGGCTAAATGTTGCTATCTTAAGGGCTTGCTGGTGGTGCCTGTGGCTCAGTGAGTAGGGCGCCGGCCTCATATACCAAGGGTAGAGGGTTCAAACCCGGCCCCGGCCAAACTACAACAAAAAAATAGCCAGGCATTGTGGCGGGTGCCTCTAGGCACTGTACAGCAATAGGGTCTAGTTTTGCACCCCATGGTATCCCCAGCACAGTGGATACAATGTACTGGATCCAATGTACTTGGGAGGCTAAGGCAAGAGAATTGCCTAAGACCAAGAGCTGGAGGTTGCTGTGAGCGATGATGCTACAGCACTCTACTGAGGGCGACAAAATGAGACTCTGTCTCTAAAAAAAAAAAAGAAGAGTTTACAAGACTGGCTCTTTACTGGTATTATGGAATATTCTCTTTATTTATAGGCTTTTTGCCTCTACAAGGCACTGGTACACTGTACCACCTCACCCTGTTTGTAAAACAAAACGTGATTTATAGTAAATGACTTATTCCCTTCTGGCAGACTGGAATTTTGGTGGAATCATGGTGACCTGTCTATGAGACAAATCCGCACTAAAATCCCTGGCCCTTGAGTCTTGGGTGTGTTTTCCTGGGAAGAAGCACTGCACACACACTGCTGCACTCCATGCTAGAGGAAGAAGTATATGTGTACAGGTCCTTCCCTCTTCCTGAAAGAGAGAGATTGGACACCTGTGGCTGCATTCCTCCAGATCCCACCTGACATGTCTCTTTTCCTTGCAGATCTGGTGTGTACTTTTTAACTAATCCCCTGACAGATCAGTGGTATGCATCCCTTTGCTATAATAAACCACAGCCATGAGTACAACCACCTCTGAGTCCTGAGAGCCCTTCTAGAGAATCACTGAATGTGTGGGTGCTTGTGGGCCCCGGAAACACGGCCACTAACTTCTATACATTTTTACTTTTTTTTAAAGACAACGTCTGGATTCTCTGCTTAGCTGCTACTCTCAGCATCATGGGCCCACTTGGGCTCATGCTAAAATTAAAAAAAAAGAGACAGAGAGAGGGGCGGCGCCTGTGGCTCAGTCGGTAAGGCGCCAGCCCCATATACCGAGGGTGACGGGTTCAAACCCGGCCCCGGCCAAACTGCAAACAAAAAATAGCCGGGCGTTGTGGCGGGCACCTGTAGTCCCAGCTACTTGGGAGGCTGAGGCAAGAGAATCGCTTAAGCCCAGGAGTTGGAGGTTGCTGTGAGCTGTGTGAGGCCATGGCACTCTACCAAGGGCCATAAAGTGAGACTCTGTCTCTACAAAAAAATAAATTAATTAATTAAAATAAAAAAGAGAGAGAGAGAAAAGAAAGATAAGATCTGGCCTTGTCACCTGGGCTAGAGTGCAGTGTGTCATCATAGCTCATTGCAACCTCAAGTTCCTGGGCTCAAGCCATTCTTTTGCCTCAGCCTCCAGAGTAGCTGGCACTATGGGCATGAATCACCATGCCCAGCTAATTTTTATGATATTTTTTTGGAGAGAAGGTCTAGTTTATCCTCAGGCTGGTATCAAACTCCTGGTCTTTTTTTTTTTTTTTTTTAATTAAATCATAGCTGTTACATTAATGCGATCATGGGGCACCATACACTGGTTTTATAGACCGTTTGACATATTTTCATCACACTGGTTAACATAGCCTTCCTGACATTTTCTTAGTTATTGTGGTAAGACAGTTACATTCTACATTTACTAAGTTTCACATGTACCCTTGTAAGATGCACCACAGGTGTAATCCCACCAATCACCCTCCCTCCGCCCACTTCTCCCCTCCCTCCCCTCCCTTTCCCCCATTCTTAGGTTATAACTGGGTTATAGCTTTCATATGAAAGCTATAAATTAGTTTCATAGTAGGGCTGAGTACATTGGATACTTTTTCTTCCATTCTTGAGATACTTTACTAAGAAGAATATGTTCCAGCTCCATCCATGTAAACATGAAAGAGGTAAAGTCTCCATCTTTCTTTAAGGCTGCATAATATTCCATGGTGTACATATACCACAATTTATTAATCCATTCATGGATCGATGGGCACTTGGGCTTTTTCCATGACTTAGCAATTAACATTCTGGTACAAATATCTTTGTTATGATGTGATTTTTGGTCTTCTGGGTATATGCCTAGTAGAGAAATTATAAGATTGAATGGCAGATCTATTTTTAGATCTCTAAGTGTTCTCCAAACATCTTTCCAAAAGGAATGTATTAATTTGCATTTCCACCAGCAGTGTAGAAGTGTTCCCATTTCTCCACATCCACGCCAACATCTCTGGTCTTGGAATTTTGTGATATGAGCTAATCTTATTGGAGTTAGATGATATCTCAAAGTAGTTTTGATTTGCATTTCTCTGATGATTAAAGATGATGAGCATTTTTTCATATGTTTGTAGGCCATGCTCCTGTCTTCTTCGGAGAAGTTTCTCTTCAAGTCCCTTGCCCAGCCTGAGATGGGATCACTTGCTCTTTTCTTGCTTATATGTTTGAGTTCTCTGTGGATTCTGGTAATTAAACCTTTGTCGGAGACATAACCTGCAAATACCTTCTCCCATTCTGAGGGCTGTTTGCTTGCTTTACTTACTGTGTTCTTGGCTATGCAGAAGCTTTTTAGTTTGATCAGGTCCCAGTAGCGTATTTTTGAAGCTGCTTCAATTGCCTGGGGAGGTCCTCCTCATAAAATACTTGCCCAGACCGATCTCTTCAAGGGTTTTCCCTGCACTCTCTTCTAGTATTTTTATAAAAATACGGAACACTTCACGAATTTGCGTGTCATCCTTGCACAGGGGCCATGCTACTCTTCTCTGTATCGTACCAATTTTAGTATGTGTGCTGCCGAAGTGAGCACCAAACTCCTGGTCT
Organism: Nycticebus coucang; assembly: GCF_027406575.1. Taxonomy (NCBI): domain Eukaryota; kingdom Metazoa; phylum Chordata; class Mammalia; order Primates; family Lorisidae; genus Nycticebus; species Nycticebus coucang. The sequence goes on along the minus strand of NC_069800.1, from coordinate 40,603,484 downwards.
TAAGTGATTCTCCCACCTTGGCTTCCCAAAGTCTTAGGATTACAGGTGTGAGCTACAGTGAACGACTGATTTCTATAAATTTATTATACAGAAATAATCAAGTAGGTAAGGCAAAGATATCTGTACATGGATGGATACGCCTGCGGTTTTCATAATAGCAAAAAATGGCAATGACCTACATGCTCATACTTAGAAACCTGGGTAGGCAGAGCATGGTCGATCCTTATGATAGGATCCTTTGCGACTGTTAAAATGATGACATTGACCAGCATTTCATCACGGGTGCTCCTTCTCCTGGTGTTCCTTGGATTCCACAGGCAAATATGTTTGGGGAAAAAATCTAGGTTGACATAATCAAAAGTATTTCTTTCCTGAAGGAAAAACCCAGGGACAGAGAGAGAAGTAGAATACCTGCACCCTCTGCTGGTCTGATCACAGATCCCTCACGTCCTGAAAATCCCAAGAAGCCGCTGTATATTTTCTTTCTTTTTTTAAAGCCCTCATCAAAGGAAGAAGACACCATACACTTTCTAATGTTTTTCTAATGGACGTGGGAGTTTCATTAAGAATAAAAACAGAAGACTGGGCACAGTAGCTCACACCTATAATCCTAGCACTCTGGGAGACTCAGGTGGGTGAATTGCTTGAGTTCATGAGTTCAAGGCTGGCCCGAGCAACAGCGAGACCCCCATCTCTATTAAAAATAGAAAAACTAGGCTCGGCGCCTATGGGTTAAGTGGCTAAGGGGCCAGCCACATACACCTGAGCTGGCGGGTTCAAATCCAGCCCGGGCCCTCCAAACAACGATGATGGCCGCAAACAGAAAAATAGCTGGGCATTGTGGCAGGTGTCTGTAGTCCCAGCTACTTGGGAGGCAGAGGCAGGAAAATCACTTGAGCCCAGGAGTTAGAGGCTGCTGTGAGCTGTAATGCCACGGCACTCTACCCAGGGCGACAGCTTGAGGCTCTGTCTCAAAAAAAAAATAAAAACTAGAATGGGGGAGGGAGGTGGGGCCTTGGTATATGCCACACCTTTGGGGGGCAAGACACGATTGCAAGAGGGACTTTGCCTAACAAATGCAATCAGTGTAATCTGGTTTATTGTACCCTCAATGAATCCCCAACAATAAAAATAAATAAATAAAAATTTAAAAATAGAAAAACTAGCTGGGTGTTGTGGCAGGTACCTATAGTCCCAGCTACTCAGGGAGGCTGAGGCCAAAGGATTGCTTAAGCCCACGAGTTTGAGGTTGCTGTGAGCTATGATGACATAGCACTCTACTTAGAGCTACAGAGTGAGACTCTGTCTCAAATAAATAAATACATAAATAAATACATATTTTTTAAAAAAGAAGAAAAGGAAGTCAAGGCAGGACATGGTGGCTTCATGCCCTAGCACTTTAGGAGTCTGGCCAGAAGTTCAAGACCAGCCTTACTAAGGGTGAGACCCCATCTCTATAAAACCCAGAAAAATTAGCCAGGTGTGGTAGCAAATGCCTTTAGTCCTACCCACTTGAAAAGCTGAGGCAGGAGGATTGCTTGAGCCCAGGAGTATGAGGTTGCAGTGAGCTTAGATAATGCCACTGCACTCTAGCCTGGGCAATAGACTTCTTTTAGATCCTATATCTAAAAAAGAGAAAAAAATGGGGGCGGCGCCTGTGGCTCAGTCGGTAGGGCGGCAGCCCCATATACTGAGGGTGGCGGGTTCAAACCCGGCCCCGGCCAAACTGCAACCAAAAAATAGCTGGGCGTTGTGGCAGGCGCCTGTAGTCCCAGCTGCTTGGGAGGCTGAGGCAAGAGAATGGCTTAAACCCAGGAGTTGGAGGTTGCTGTGAGCTGTGTGAGGCCACGGCACTCTACCGAGGGCCATAAAGCGAGACTCTGTCTCTACAAAAAAAAAGAAAAGAAGGAAAAGAAAAAAATACACCAACAAACAAACAAAACAAAAGAGAAATCAAAATCCCAGACTGGCCTGGCACCTGTAGCTCAAGCAGCTAAGGCACCAGCCTCATATACCAGAGCTGGTGGGTTCAAACCCAGCCCAGGCCTGCCAAACAACAATGACAACTACAGGGGTGGTGCCTGTGGTTCAAGGAATAGGGCGCTGGCTCCATATACCTGAGGTGGTGAGTTCAAAACCGGCCCCAGCCAAAAACTGCAAAAAAAAAATGACAACTACAACCAAAAAATAGCATTGTGGCGGGTGCCCGCAGTCAGCTACTTGGGAGGCTGAGGCAAGAGAATAGCTTAAGCCCATGAGTTGGAGGTTGCTGTGAGCTGTGATGCCACAGCACTCTACCCAGGGCGACAGCTTGAGGCTGTCTCAAAAAAAAAAAAAATAGCCAGACTATGTCTGTGAAACCTCACATGGTTCTGGGTCCCCACCTGAAAGTTACAGCTTCCTGCAGCAGAGGTGGCCAAGGAGAAATTGACAGTCCCTTTTAGTGTTGGAAGAGCTGAGGCCAGGCCCTCCTCTTTCTAAAAGATTCTGAATTTGCAACAGTTGATATTCAGGTGTAGACGCAAGACCAAGACCGTGTAAAATGCCTGCCACCTCCTTACCTGCACAGGCGGGGGGCCCTGGGGCATGGGCTGGTCCAGGGATGTGAAGGCCGACATGGCAGACATGAGCACATCATCGCTCACCAAGATGTTCCCCTGCACCAGAGTCTGGATCAGTGGGGATGGGGGCACCGTGATGTATGTGGAGATCTGGATGGTGAGAGAGAGAAAGAGAATGAGAGAGGATGTGTGAATGTGTCTGAGGCTCTGTAAGGAAGCTGAGAGCATGATGCAGAAGTTCCAGGTTCTAGAGTCCCACTGACCTCAGTTCCATTTCCACCTCTGCTGCTCCCTGCTGTGTGACCTAGGCAGATCCTTCTACCTCGCTAAGCTTCCATTTAATCATCTACCAAACAAGGAGAATAAGTTACACCTCCCTGTAAGGCACATACCCTGTGACCTAGCAATAATACTTCCTGGTATCTACCCTAGAGAAACGCTTAGGCATGCCTACAGGAAGTCCAGAACCAGAGTATTCTGCATTCTGCATAGCCTTGCTTCTAATAGTGAAAAACTATAAATAGGGGAATGAATTGAAAAAATACACAATATAGGCTCAGTGCCTGTAGCTCAAGCGGCTAAGGTGCCAGCCACATTCACCAGAGCTGGTAGGTTCAAATCCAGCCAGGGCCTACCTAACAACTACAATCAAACAATAGCCAGGCATTGTGGTGGGTGCCTGTTGGAGTCCCAGCTGCTTGGGAGGCTGAGGCAAGAGACTTGCTTAAGCCCAGGAGTTGGAGTTTGCTGTGAGCTGTAAGGCCACAGCACTCTACCCAGGGCAACAGCTTGAGGCTCTGTCTCAAAAAAAAAAAAGAAAGAAAGAAAGAAAAGAAAAGTACACAATATAATCATGGCATAAAATACCACACAGCAGGTAAAAGGTACTACATGAAAATCGAAGGTATGTAACAATATATAAATTATATATCCTTTTTATTAAACCCTGAAATAATAGTACTATATAATTCCTGCAGGTACTTAAATAAGTATGTTAAAGTATCTTAAATCAAGAAGGCTATCCCTGGCTGGGCGTGATAGCTCACGCCTATAATCCTAGCACTCTGGGAGACAGAGGCCAGTAGATTGCTTGAGCTCAGGAGTTCGAGACCAGTCTGAGCAAGAGCAAGAGCTTGTCTCTAAAAAATAGCTGAGTGTTGTGGCAGGCTCCTGCAGTCCCAGCCACTTGGGAGGCTGAGGCAAGAGATTCACTTGAGCCCAAGAGTTTGAGGTTGCTGTGAGCTATGACGACATAGCACTCTACCAAGGGTAACAAAGTGAAACTGTCTCAAGAAAAAAAAGGCTATCCCTCAACAGTTATGTAGGGGCAGAGGAATACTGTCAGAGGGACATTAACTTGTAAAATTCTAACTTTTTTTTTCTTTTGAGACAGAGTCTCACTATGCCCTCAGTAGAGTGCTATGGCGTCACAGCTCACAGCAACCTCCAACTCCTGGGCTTAAGCGATTCTCTTGCCTCAGCCTCCCCAGTAGCTGGGACCACAGGCACCCACCACAATGCCTGGCTATTTTTTTTTTTTTTTTTGGTTACAGTTTGGCTGGGGTGGGTTCGAACCTGCCGCCCTTGGTATATAGGGCAGGCACCCTACTCACTGAGCCATAGGCACCACCCCAATAAAATTCTAACTTTTTTTTTTTTTGAGACAGAGCCTCAAGCTGTTGCCCTGGGTAGAGTGCCATGGCATCACAGCTCACAGCAACCTCCAAACTCAAGCAATTCTGGGCTTGAGCTCAAGCAATTCTCCTGCCTCTGCCTCCCAAGTAGCTGGGACTACAGGCGCCTGCCACAACGCCCGGCTATTTTTTGGTTGCAGCCATCATTGTTATTTGGTGGGCCCGGGCTGAATTCGAACCCGCCAGCTCAGGAGTATGTGGCTGGTGTCTTAGCCACTTGAGCCACAGGTGCTGAGCCTAAAATTTTAACTTTTAAAAAGGTGAAGGGAAGCAGGTATTAAGGTGAAGGGAAACAGGTATTACTTGAAAACATATAAATTAATAGTAAGATTAATAATGTCACACAAAGGGCAATAGTGAGGATGATAGACCTTATAAGAAGGTGTCTGGCAGGATGTAGTGGCTCATGTGTGTAATTCTAGCACTCTGGAAGGTCAAGGTGGGTAGCCTGCCTGAGCTCAGGAGTTCGAGACCAGCCTAAGCAAAAGTGAGACCTCATTTTACTAAAAATAGAAAACTAGCTAGGCATTGTGGTGGGTGCCTATAATCCCAGCTACTCGGGAAGCTGAGGCAAGATGATCACTTGAGCCCAAGAGTTTGAGACTGCTGTGAGCTATGACACCACTTACTCTACCAAGGGTGACAAAATGATACTCTGTATCAAAAAAAAAAGTGTCAAAACACCAGTGACTACTGTAAAGGGTGCTTTGTTTTGTTTGTTTTCTCTTTTTCTTTACTGATAGGCTCTTGGCATCTTACTAGTTGACCTGTCTCTGTGAAACCTCCAGCAACTACAGAGACTCTGGGTCCCAGTGTTCAGAGTCTCTGTTCAGAGAGGTGATGTTTTTGCCCTCAATCAAGCAAAGGTAGCTCAGACAGGTTAGGGAAATGCCCTGTGTTATAGCCAGGAAAGGTTGCATAGATTCTGGTCTGCCTCTATTTTTATAATGTCATATGAGTTAGCCTGGGATGAAAAATGAGAAATTATGGCTTGGCGCCTATAGCTCAAGCAGCTAAGGCACCAGCCACATACACCGGAGCTGGCGGGTTCGAATCCAGCCTGGGCCTGTCAAACAACAATGACAACTACAACTAAAAAAAAAAAAATAGCCAGGCATTGTGGCGGGCGCCTGTAGTCCCAGCTACTTGGGAGACTGAGGCAAGAGAATCGCTTGAGCCCAGGAGTTGGAGGTTGCTGTGAGTTGTGATGCTATGGCACTCTATCCAGGGCAACAGCTTGAGGCTCTGTCTCAAAAAAGAAAAAAAAAGAAAGAAAAATGAGAAATTACATCCTACTTTTTATCCAAGTCACTTAGGAGGGTGGGAGGGGGACTCTCTCCTTGCCCACAACCAACTGCTGTGTTCTGAAGTTTTTTCCTGTCCAGTACTGGAGGAATTTCCCTCTCTCCTTTTATTGAAAAAAAGGGTGGAAGGGGAATATTTCCTTTGAGCAAAACTCACAATCAAGGAGTGAGAAAAATGAGTATGTTCTGTGTTAGAAGATGTCTGTGGCAGGCTCAGTAGTTAGGGAGCCGGCCACATAACACTAAGGCTGGTGGATATGAACCTGGCTCGGGCCTGCTAAACAACAATGACAACTGCAACAAAAATACAGCTGGGCTTGAGGTTGCTGCGAGCTGTGATACTACAGCACTCTACTGAGGACAGCATTTAGACTCTGTCTCCAAAAAAGATGTCTGTAGCAACTTGAAAAGTTTCAGTGCATGCTTTTATTTTTATGGCAGGAATTATATCTACATAATGGATGAAAATAATGTTCTAAAGCAATAAGAAGAGAAAAGGAAGCTAGAAGGAAATCTGTCCCCTTGACCTGGCATCCTGAGCCCCCTTTATGGAAGAGTCTTTAACTTTAAGAGCCCTCCACCCAGAGTGTCTTTGCTCCAGAACTATATTCTTGATTGAGGAATCTAGAAGCTTCTCTGATACCTGCAGCCTGGCCTTCTCCTACACTCTCTAGATCATCACTGTCTCCATTTAAATGTCCAAGAGCATCTCAAATCCAATGTTGTCTAGCCGAACTACTGACTTACTAGAAAATCTTCTGCCAAAAACACCCCCATTTCAGTTAATGGCAAATTTTTTTTTTTTTTTGTAGAGACAGAGTCTCACTTTACGGCCTTCAGTAGAGTGCCATGATGTCACAGGACTCACAGCAACCTCTAGCTCTTGGGCTTCCGTGATTCTCCTGCCTCAGCCTCCCAAGCAGCTGGGATTACAGGCGCCCACCACAATGCCCAGCTATTTTTTGGTTGCAGTTCAGCCAGGGCTGGGTTTGAACCCGCCACCCTCGGTATATGGGGCCGGCACCCTACTCACTGAGCCACAGGCGCCACCCTAGTTAATGGCAATTTAAACACACAAGCCACCCTTGACTCTCCTTTATCTCAGTCCTCGCCCAGTTGATCCACAAACTCAGTCAGCAACATTATCAAGATGTTTCTGAAATCTCACCTCTTCTCATCACCTCCACTGCCAGCACTCTGGTCAAACACCACCATCTATTCCCTGGATTTGTACAACAGCCCCCCTAGCTTTCTTTCTTGACCCCATCAAAATGTATTCTCTAGCCAGGTGTTGTGGTGGGCACCTGTAGTCCCAGCTACTTGGGAAGCTGAGGCAAGAGTATTGCTTGAGCACAAGAGTTTGAGGTTGCTGTGAGCTGTGACACCAGAGCACTCTATCAAGAGCAACAAAGACTCTGTCTCCAAAAAAAAAAAAAAGTATTCTCTGTACAGCAGCCAGAGTGACATGTTTAAAGTTTGCATCAGAGAATGTCCCTCTTCTGCTCAGCACCCTGCCTCTCTGACTGCTATCTCATTGTGAGTAAAAGCCCACAGGACGGGGCAGCGCCTGTGGCTCAGTCAGTAAGGCGCCGGCCCCATATACCGAGGGTGGCGGGTTCAAACCCGGCCCCGGCTGAACTGCAACCAAAAACAGCCGGGCGTTGTGGCGGGCGCCTGTAGTCCCAGCTACTCGGGAGGCTGAGGCAAGAGAATCACTTAAGCCCAGGAATTGGAGGTTGCTGTGAGCTGTGTGATGCCATGGCACTCTACTGAGGGCCATAAAGTGAGACTCTGTCTCTACAAAAAAAAAAAAAAAGCCCACAGGACTCACACAATTTTCTAGGACCCATTCTCTCAACTTCCATCCTCTCCTATCCAGCCCTGCCACTAACACTTCCCAGATCAAGGGGTCAAATTTCCCTGTAGCTTCCTTTTCTTACTTCCTTGTAGCTCGTGATATCAACTCAGCACTCTCCCACCTCAGGACCTCTGCACCTGGCTGCTCCCTCCACCTGGATCACTCTTCCCCAAACTAGCTGCATGACTCACTTCTGTAGGTATCCACTCAAATGTCACCTCTCAGAGTTCTCCTCCAAGCACCATATACAATATGGCAGAACCTCCCACCTTGATATCCCCACCCCTCTGCATTTAACATGCTGAGAAAATACATCTTTATTTGTCTGTGTACTATGCATCTTACTAACTCCATAAGGGCAGTGACTCGGTCTGTGTCACCCATACCTGTAATCCCAGAGCCTGGCACAATGCCTAATACTCAGTAGGTGACCAAAAAAGACTTGCTCAATGAATGAATGAACAAATGAATGAATGAATACCTGGCGATTGGCAGGAGGTGGGGCCTGCTGGACTGCTGTGGGTGCTGCTGACGGTGTGTAGATGCTGTTGGTGGCCAACGAGACTGTGGCCAGGGCGGGGGCATTCCCCTGGCACTGTTCCCGCTTATGGGTCATAAATGCTGGCAGCGAGTTGAACTGCTTCTTACACTTCCCACAGAGAAAGACATCCTCATCATCTAGGGGTCATAACCATGGAGTAGTGGGAAGGGGCCACAGATGGAGCAGAGTAATGAAAACAAAAAACAAGAATAAGTCAGGAGGCATCACTGTGAGAAACAGGAGGAGACCTGTGGCTGACCATGAGAATAGCAATCTGAGCAGTACCCCATCAGTCGGCAAGCATGGTCAAGCATCAACTATATGCTTCTTAGCAGCTTTCAAAAACCACACCAGCACCTGCAGGAATAGCCAGCCATGTGCAACTAGGTACTAACACTCTGGGAGGCTGAGGGAGGAGGATCACTTGAGCTCAGGAGTTCAAGAACAGCCGTTGCAAGAGTGAGACTCCTATTTCTACTAAAAATAGAAAAACTAGCCAGGCATTGTGGCGGGCACCTGTAGCCTCAGCTACTCTGAGGCTTGAGGATCACTTGAACCCAAGAGTTTGAGGTTGCTGTAAGCTAGGCTGAAGCCACAGCCCTCTAGCCCAGGGGACAGAGTGAGACTGTCTCAAAAACAAATAAACATGGCTCGGCACCTGTAGCTCAAGCAGCTAGGACGCCAGCCACATACACCGAAACTGGCAGGTTCGAATCCAGCCTGAACCCACCAAACAATGATAGCTGCAACCAAAAAAATGGCCAGGCATTGTGGCGGGGGCCTGTGGTCCCAGCTACTTGGGAGGCTAAGGCAAGAGAATTGCTTAAGCCCAAGAGTATGAGGTTGCTGTGAGCTGCCATGCCATGGCACTTTACCCAGGGCGATAGCTTAAGACTCTGTCTCGGTGGCGCCTGTGGCTCAAAGGGGTAGGGCGCTAGCCCTATATGCCAGAGGTGACATGTTCAAACCCAGCCCTGGCCAAAAACCGCAAAAAAAAAAAAAAAAGGCAAATAGTAAAGTGGGTTCACTCCAAAGCTGAGAAATTCAAAAATCGTGTTTTTCCCTCAGATCCAACTGCCTGTAGAACCTCAAAATCTTTATCCTTCCTGAATTTATTCATTAGTCCCCAAATATGTTCACACTCTTCTATGCTTTTATAACCCCATACCCCCACGCCAAGCTTCTTCTCTCAGAACAACTGCTTCTACAAGGCTCAGCTTGGATGTCACCTCCTCCAGAATGCCTCCTCCTCTTTTTTTTTTTTAAAGACAGAGCCTCTAGGCTCAGCACCTGTGGCTCAAACAGCTAAGATGCCAGCCACATACACCTGAGCTGGTGGGTTCGAATCCAGCCCAAGCCTGCCAGACAAGGACGGCTACAACCAAAAAATACCTGGGCGTTGTGGCGGGCACTTGTAGTCCCAGCTACTTGGGAGGCTGAGGCAAGAGAATCGCTTTAAGCCCAGGCGCTGGAAGTTCCTGTGAGCTGAGACGCCACAGCACTCTACCCAGGGCGACAGCTTGAGGCTCTGTCTCAAAAAAAAAAAAAAAAAAGACAGAGCCTCTCTCTCTTGCCCTAGGTAGAGTGCTGTGGCGTCTCAGCTCACAGCAACCTCAAACTCTTGAACTTAAGCGATCATCTTGCCTCAGCCTCCCAAGTAGCCAGAACTACAGGCACCCACCACAATGTCTGGCTAGTTTTTCTTTTCTTTTTTTTTAGAGTCTCACTTTATTGCCTTTGGTAGAGTGCCATGGCATCACAGCTCACAGCAACCTCCACCTCCTGGGCTTAAGAGATTCTCGATTCTCTTGCCTCAGCCTCCCGAGTAGCTGGGACCACAGGCACTAGCCACAATGCCCAACTATTTTTTTGCTTCAGTTTGTCTGGGGCAGGGTTCAAACCCACCACCCTCAGTATATGGAGCCGGCACCTACCCACTGAGCCACAGGCGCCACCCTGGCTAGTTTTTTATTTTTAGTAGAGATGGAGTCTTGGTCTTGCTCTGGCTGGTCTTGAACTCCTGAGTTCAAGCAATCCACTTAGGCCTCCCAGAGTGCTAGGATTATAGGTGTGAGCCCCCATGCCCAATTCCAGGAAGCCTTCCTAATATCAGTGGCTACAGTTCCGTCCTCTAGCAAACCTCTCATTCTACAGTTTTCTCATCACTACCAGCCTGCAAATCCCCTAAGGGAAGGAAATGTATCTTATTTTATCACCATAACTACAATATCTCCTGGGCTTATAAGGTTTGTGGCGGGCGACTATAGTCCCAGCTGCTCGGGAGGCTGAGGCAGGAGAATCGCTGAAGAGCTGGAGGTTGCTGTGAGTCCTGTGACATCATGGCACTCTACCGAGGGCAGTAAAGTGAGACTCTGTCTCTACAAAAGAAAAAAAAAAAAGAGTTCTCAAAAGATCTTTGTTGGCTCTGCACCTGTGGCTTAAGTGGCTAAGGCACCAGCCATACATACACCTGAGCTGGCGAATTCGAATCCAGCCCGGACCTGCCAAACACAATGACTGCTGCAACCAAAAAAACAGTGGGCGTTGTGGCAGGCGCCTGTAGTTCCAGCTACTTGTGAGGTGGAGGCAGGAGAATCGCTTGAACCCAGGAGTTGGAGGTTGCTGTGAGCTGTGACGCCAGGCACTCTACCCAGTGCGACAGCTTGAGGCTCTGTCTCAAAAAAAAAAAAAGAATTTTGTTGAGGCTCAGTGCCTGTGGCTCAAGCAGCTAAGGTGCCAGCCACATACCCTGAGCTGGCAGGTTCGAATCCAGCCCGGGCCCGCCAAACAATGACAGCTGCAACCAAAAAATAGCCGGGCATTGTAGCAAGTGCCTATAGTCCTAGTTCCTTGGGAGGCAGAGGCAGGAGACTCGCTAAAGCCCAGGCACTGGAGGTTGCTGTGAGCTGTGATGCCACAGTACTCTACCCAGGGCAACAGCTTGAGGCTCTGTCTCAAAAAAAAAAAAAAAAGATCTTGGTTGAGTAAATGAATGATCAGCTACAGTTACTAACACCCATTACTATCCTACCACAGCCATGCACTATGTCAAGCACCTAACATGTTACAGGAGAAATGTCTAATTATTATTCAATTCTAATTATCTCCTTCTTACGCATAATTCAAATGTTAGTGGGAAACATGACATCCTTGTTAATGTATTTCCCAGCTTTCTTTGCGGTTAGGCATGTCATGTAACAGAATTCTGACCAATGGGACAAGGACAGAAGTGTACTGTGTATGCAACTTCCCTTTTTTCTTCCCTTCATGCTGGCTGGAAGGTGGAAATCAAAATGGGAGCTGGAGCAGCCACCCTGGACGCAGCTTGAGGGCAATAGAGTCACATTAAGAAGGGGTCTGATTGTCACCATACCCCTTCCAAATGTTCATAGGGACTTTATGTAATTGAGAAATAAACTTTAATCTCATAGAAACCACAAGAAACTTTCATATTTATAACAACTGAAACTGAATCCCAAGTATTCTCATAAGATTCTTACAAGGTAAGACAATTACCCCCCATTTTACAGATGTGGAAACTGAGTAGGAACTATGGGGACAAGGATTTAAACCTAGGTGTGTATCTCTCTGTCCCTAGTATGATCCCCAAGTACTCAAAAATGTTTGTGCAATGAATAAATGAATATACAGATTCACACAGAAACTTCCAAAAGTAGTCTCTTGCTCTCACTGTGTCTCATGGGCCTGGCCTATAAACCAAAGAAATTTAGGCTCAGTCTGATCTTTCCACAGAGAGGAGGCTAAAAAACCACTTCCAGGGCAAAGGTGCCAAGCATTGGGGCTCCCACCACTCCCTACATCAAAATTCCATCTTCCCACATTCATTATGAGGCTGAGAGAGGGTATCCCCAGAGCTAAGTAAAGAAAGGCATGAGACTAAAAATCCAGGTTGGGAGGAAGAGGGTTCAAACACCAGAAGGCATCCTAGGGCCCACAGTGGGCAGTTCACACCTCCACATGAGCCCCCTCATCCCATTCTTCATGAGGAACCGTTCACGCTTCCACTGATGAACCCAAGCAGATACTCACCCAGTGGCTGGATAGCAGAGGGTGCACTGACACTCTGGCCTGTTGGATCAGGGACTGCTCCTTGGCCATCCAACAATGACTGGACAGCCAGAACAGTCTGATTGTCCATCCCTGAAAAAACAAATGTAGCCTCTGTGAGATGTGAGCTCAGCATCCTGCTCTGACTTCACCTTTACAAGCCAGACACACTGCAACCCTCCACAGCAAAGACAGTTGGCTATGCCCCAACATATTTTCTCTTCTACTTCCATGGTAATAGAACCCAAGATTTTGGGCTGGAAACATGGTCCCAGAATAAAAATTACACTTTCCAGCTCAGTGCCAGCCACATACACCAGAGCTGGTGGGTTCGAACCCAGCCCGGGTCTGCTAAACAACAATGACAACTACAACAAAAAATATAGCCTGGTGTTGTGGCTGGTGCCTGTAGTCCCAGCTACTTGGGAGGCTGAGGCAAGAGAGTTGCTTAAGCCCAAGAGTTTGAAGTTGCTGTGAGCTGTGGCACTGCAGCACTCTAATGAGGATGACATAGTGAGATTCTATTTAAAAAAAAAAAAAAAATTTACACTTCCCAGCCTCTCTTACAACTAGGGAATGACTAAACTCTGGCCAACAAGATGCCAGTAATGGTATTATATGGCAGTTTCTGGGAAGTCTCCTTAAAAGTTGCCTGGTATGTGACCCCCTTCTTTGTTCCATCCTCCATTATGCTTCCTAGAACAACAATATGATGGTAGGAACTATACCCACCATCCTAAACTGTGAGAACAAACCCTAGGGGTTGCAGGATGAAAAGCTGGAAAGATCCTAGGCCTGTAAGTACTTTGTAGAACCTTCATATCCTAGACTGCCTTCCCCTAATGTTCACATGAAGAAATAACCTTCCATCTACATAAGCCACTACTGTCTTGGGCTCCTCTCTTACTCACAGCTGACTCTAATTCTAAATGATACAGCCCCTGGGAAATCATGTTGCCCAGTCTCATTCATCTGCAAACCCTACAAATCTACACTTGGACATCCTTGCTTTCCTTATATTCTTTTTTTTTTTTTTGTAGAGACAGAGTTTCACTTTATTGCCCTCGGTAGAGTGCCATGACGTCACACGGCTCACAGCAACCTCCAACTCCCGGGCTTAGGCAATTCTCCTGCCTCAGCCTCCCGAGTAGCTGGGACTACAGGCGCCCGCCATAACACCCGGCTATTTTTTTGTTGCAGTTTGGCCGGGGCTGGATTTGAACCCGCCACCCTCGGTATATGGGGCCGGCACCCTACTCACTGAGCCACAGGCGCCGCCCCTGCTTTCCTTATATTCTAACATGCACTTGTCTTTTCTGTTTCTCAATAAATAACATAATCTGAATTTGTGGTCGACAGATGAACCAGCTGACTCCCTGGGCCTCCTCTGACCTTTCCGGTGCCTCTTTCCAGCCTCCTTTACTCTCTTCTGTCCACCCCAAGTACGCCTATGTTGAAGTGTTCCTTCTTTCTGGACTCTCTCCTCTCCCTCTTACACTGTCCTGGGGCAGTCTCACTCACCCCCATTATCTGAGTGGCAAACCTGGGGTTCATGCTCACCTGAATAAGCTTCAGTAAATCTTCTACCATTTTATGCAAAATTCTCAGTGTTTTAGCATTTGAGTGCAAATCTGCACATCAATGTTCATAGCACTTTTTTTTTTTGAGACAGAGCCTCAAGCTGTAGCCCTGAGTAGAGTGCTGTAGCATCACAGCTCACAGCAACCTCCAACTCCTGGGCTCAAGCGATTTTCCTACCTCTGCCTCCCAAGTAGCTGGGACTAGAGGCACCCTACACAACACCCGGCTATTTTTTGGTTGCAGCTGTCATTGTTGTTTGGCGGGCGCGGGCTGGATTCGAACCCACCAGCTCAGGTGTATATGGCTGGCGCCTTAGCTGCCTGAGCCACGGGCACCAAGCCATTTTTTTTTTTTTAGAGACAGATTTTCATGGTAGAGGCTGTGGAATCATAGCTCATAGCATCCTCCAGTTCTTAGGCTTAGGAGATTCTCTTGCCTCAGCCTCCTGAGGAGCTGGGACTACAGGCGCCCACCACAATGCCTGACTATTTTTTTGTTTTGCAGTTTGGCTGGGGCCGAGATGGAACCCGCCACCCTCGATATGTGAGGCTGGCGCCCTACTCACTGAGCCACAGGCGCCACCCAGCTTGCTTTCTTTTTTTTTTTTTTTTTTTATTTGGCCGGGGCTGGGTTTGAACCCACCACCTCCGGCATATGGGACCGGCGCCCTACTCCTTGAGCCACAGGGGCCGCCCAGCTTGCTTTCTTTTTTTAGACAGATTCTCACTCCAACACCCTAGGCAGAGTGCCATGGAGTCACACAGCTCACAGCAACCTCCAATTCCTGGGCTTATGTGATTCTTTTGTCTCAGCTTCCTGAGTAGCCAGGACTACAGGCGCCTGCCACAATGCCCCGCTATTTTTTTGTTGCAATTTGGTGGGGGTCAGGTTTGAACCTGCCACCCTCAGTATATGGGGCCTGTACCCTACCCACTGAGCCACAGGCACTGCCCATTCATAGCACTTTTATTTATAAGAGTAAAAAACTGTAAACAGTTCAGTTATTCTTCAATGGGTGAATGATTAAACTGTGGAATAGCCACAGCATGGATTACTATTAAGCAATTAAGAGGAACAAACTAGCGGCTCGGTGACTGTAGCTCATGTGGCTAGAGTGCCAGCCACATACACCAGAGCTGGCAGGTTGAAATCTAGCCTGGGCCTGCCAAACGACAATGACAACTACAACCACAAAGTAGCTGGGCATTGTGGCAGGCACCGATAGTCCCAGCTACTTGGGAGGCTGAAGCAAGAGAATTGCTTAAGCCAAGAGTTGCTGCGAGCGGTGATACCATAGCACTCTACCCAGGGCAACAGCTTGAGACTCTGTCTCGAAAAAAAGGAACAAACTAGCCAGGTGCAGTGGCTCACACCTATAATCCTAGCACTCTGGGAGGTAGAAGTAGAAGGATCCCTGGAGCTCAGGAGTTTGAGACCAGCCTGGGCAAGAGCAAGACACCCTCTCTACTAAAAAAAAAAAAAATTAGCCAGGCATTGTGGCAGGCACCTGTAGTACCAGACACCCAGGAGGCTGAGGCAGGAGGATCACTTGAACCCAGGAGTTTGAGTTGCCATGAGCTAGGCTGACAGCACAGCCCTCTAGCCTGGGCAACAGAGTGAGACTCTGTCTCAAAAAAATAAATAAAATAAAATAAAAAGAACAAATCTATTGATACAACAACTTGGATGAATCTCTAGGAAATTATGATGGACAAAAAAAGCCCATCTTCAAAGTTATGTGCTACACGATTCCACTTATATTACATTCTTGAAACAACAAAATTTTAGAAAGGGAGACAGATTAGGGTACCAGGCATCAAGGATGGTGGAAAAAGGGGAGAGATTCTGGGGATGGCTATGAAAGGGCAACACCTTATAGTTATGCAACTGTTCTTCTGTAGGTTCACTGGTGTTGACAGACTATAGTTTTGCAAAATGGTACCACTTGGGAAAACTGGGTAAAGGATACATGGGAATCATTCTATTATTTCTTACCACTGCATGCAAAGCTACAGGGAAAAAAAAAAAGATTTCAAAATAAAAAGTTTGCCATCCATGCAAATGGCTGCTCACACCTGCAATCCCATTACCTTGTGAGACCAGGATGGAGGATCATCAGAGGCCCCAAATCAAGAGTAGCCTAAGCAATACATGGAGACCCTCCACTTCTACAAAAAAAAATGTATTTTAATTACCCAGGCTTGAGGCATATGCCTGTACTCCTTAGCTACTCAAGAGCCTCAAATGGGAAGATTTCTTGAGCCCAGGAGTTCCAGGTTGCAGTGAACTACAGTCGAGCCACTGCACTCCAGCCTGGACAAAAGTCTGTCTCAAAAAAATAAATTACAAAAGTTTCATTTTTTAAAATCCAGCCTAAAAATTAACTCAAAGAAATGTGTCATCCCAATGTATTTCTCTCCCAATAATCCTCATCCATGAGAACAGGGCACCATTGTCCACCAGCTACAGCCCATGGGTTACCCCTGGATTCTTCCCTCAACACATTGCTCTTCCCTCCCCACACGCCATGTCTAGTCCTTTGGCAAGCCTAGCCTATTCTGCCTCTCAAATATGCCTCAAATCCACTTTCTCTCCATCCCCACTGCTGTCCCCTAGTCCAGGCCACCATCAGTTCTCCGTTGGACAATCTCAGTAGCCTCATCAGTCACCTCCCACTGCTACTCCAGCCCCCTCCAGTCTTCCCAGAGCAGCCTGGGTGAACTTTATAAAACATACATCAGATTGTGCTGCTCCCCTGCTGGAAACCCTTTCTTAGTTTTGCACTAATCTCAAGATAAAGTTTAGAGGCTTCATCAAACCCAGTGAGGCCTCATCTCTAGCTGCTCACCCACACTTGAACTGTGGATCCTAGGAGACGTCTCTTCCCCTAGGGCTCTGCAAATGCAGCTCCCACTGCCTGGGTCATTCTGATGACCCTCTTCTCTGGATCTCCCACAGTCCTTGACCCTTTCCCCTGACTCCTCCCCACATCCACCACTCCCTGTTTATTTTCTTCACAGCAACAAGGCCAGCTAAGGTCATCTTCTTTTACTGTTATCTTTCCTATAATACCATAATTTTTTTTTTTGAGACAGAGTCTCACTTTGTCACCCTTGGTAGAATGCCATGGCATCACAGCTCACAGTAACCTCAAACTCTTGGGTTTAAGTGATTCAAATAGCTGGGACTACAGGCACCGGCCACAGCACCAGGCTATTTTTAGAGACAAGGTCTCATTTTGGCTCAGGCTGGTCTCCAACCTGTGAGCTCAGCCAATCCACCTGCCTCGCCCTCCCTGAGTGCTAGGATGACAGGCGCAAGCCACTGCACCCGGCCAATAATTTTTTTTTTTTTTTGTAGAGACAGAGTTTCACTTTATTGCCCTCGGTAGAGTGCCATGGCATCACACAGCTCACAGCAACCTCCAACTCCTGGGCCTAGGCGATTCTCCTGCCTCAGCCTCCCAAGTAGCTGGGACTACAGGCGCCTGCCACAACACCCGGCTATTTTTTTGTTGCAGTTTGGCCGGGGCCGGGTTTGAACCCGCCACCCTCGGTATATGGGGCCGGCGCCCTGCTCACTGAACCACAGGCGCCGCCCATCCGGCCAATAATTTTTAATTTCAAAACATTAAGGGGGTACAAACATCACATGGACTGCTTTTGTAATGTTTGAGTCCCAGGTACAGGTGTACCTATCACCCAAATAGTGTTCATTGGACCCATTAGGTTAAGTTTTTGCCCCTCCCTTCCACCTTATAATTCCACAATTTCTTTTCTTTTTTTTTTTTTTGAGACAGAGCCTCAAGCTGTTGCCCTTGGTAGAGTGCTGTAGCATCACACCTCATAGCAACCTCCAACTCCTGACTCAAGCGATTCTCCTGCCTCCACCTCTCAAGTAGCTGGAACTACAGGCACCCTGCTTTTTTTTTTTGGCTGCAGCCATCATTGTTGTTTGGTGGGCAGGCTCAGGCTGGATTCGAACCCGCCAGCTCAGGTGTATGTGGCTGGCGCCTTAGCCGCTTGAGCCACAGACTGAGCCCTTTTCTTTTCTTTATTTATTTTTTGAGACAGAATCTCACTCTATACCCTGGGTAGAGTGCCCTGTGTCATAGCTCACAACAATGTCAGATCCTTGGGTTAAGTAGCTGGGACTACAAGTGCCAGTCACAACTAGTTTTTCTATTTTTAATAAAGAAGGTCTCCAACTCCTGACCTCAGGCCATCTACCCGCTGAGCCTCCCAGAGTGCAAGTATAATAGGCTTGGGCCACCACATCTGGCTATAATTCCACAGTTTCTACTAATTACTTGTTCTATAATTTCTCTCTCCCACCAAATTGTGGGGCAGGGACTGTGTGCCTGGCTCAATAAGTATTCCTAAAATCAAATCCTTCTAGATGGGCGGGTTACCCATTTGCCAGTGAAAACTGTTTTGTTTTGTTTTTTGAGACAGTCTCATTATGAGCCCTCAGTGGAGTACTGTACTATCACAGCTCACAGCAACCTCAAACTCTTGGACTTAAGCAATTCTCTTGCCTCAGACTCCCAAGTAGCTGCCTGCCACAACACCCAGCTATTTTTTTGCTGTTGTTGCAGTTGTCATTGTTGTTTAGCAGGCCCGGGCCCGGTTTGACCCACCCAATCCCGGTGTGTGTAGCCGGTGCCCTAACCACTGAGCTACGGGCGCCGCACCGAGTCCTGGTGAAAACTCTTGATCCACCAAGAAGGTTAAGTGGCTGAGATCTAGGAGACGCAGGACTCAAAGCCTCAGCCTCATTCTGCCAGGCCAGTATCCAGTTTGTACACTGTTATACCCATCTCATCCCCTCCCCAAAAAACATTCTTGGTCTGTATTTCCCATGGTATCTACTCTGTGCCATGGCCCCAAACGGCTAAGGCTGGTCTTCCTGACGCCCAGCAAATGGACATGGAGGCGCTCAGTGTTAGCTGTCTCCAAAGTCCACAAGTCTCTGAACCCGAGGCACAATCCCATCCCAGGATCATGCAGGGCACAGGACAGCCAACGGGCACCCAGTGTTTACAGGCTTGGGTCTGGGAGCACAACGTCCAAGGCAGATACATCGCTGGCACCTAGTGTTTCTCGGTCTGAGTTCGTAAAACTCAGCATGGTACAGGGCTGGTTTGGGTCTGTGAACTCCCGAGTCCCGATTTTGCATACAGGTGGCGCCTGTCTTTTCCTGGGCCGCCTGGGTATCTGAATTTAAGATACTACATTCCAGCACCAGGCACAGGCTGGCTCAACAGAAGTTCTCCGCGGTCAGGCCGCCAGGCTCTCCAGGTCTGCAGCTGCTCCCGCACCACTGTCCCCTCTGGGCAGCCCTAGCCAGCTGGCGTCGACAGAGCCACCTCCCTCGCTGCGGTCGTTCCGGGCCTGGCGGGCCGCCGCCCTCAGTTGTTCCCCCCAGGAACCCCTCCACGCCCGCCCGAGGGCCTCCGGCGTGAAGCTGTTCTGGTCCCGCGGCCTCCCTCCCCGCCGGGCCACCTCTCCTCGGCTGTTCCGGGCCCGGTGCCCCCCGCCGGGCCTCGGCTCCCGCGGCTGTTCTGGTCCCGTCTCGCGCCACCCCCGCCCGGCCTTGGCTCCCACGGCTGTTCCTGCTTGCGCCCCTTCCGCCCCGCGGCTGTTCCGGCCCCGGCACCCTCCGCCCCGCAGCCGCCGCGCGCCCTGGGCCGGGCGCTGCGAGGGCGCGGCGGGAGGGGGCGCAGCGCGGAACAGCCGCCTCCCCCGGCCCCGCTGCAGCTCACCCTCCAGGGCCTCAAAGATCGCCTGCGCCATCTTGAAGCCGTCGCAGTCTCCGCTGCGGGAGATGAAGCGGGGCTACGCGAGCATTGTGGGAGCCGCAGCGGCGGCGAAGGGACCGCCAGGGGGCGCCCGGAAGCCGCCGCCGAGCCCACGGCCCTGGAACCCAACAGCCCCCAGCCCACCCGGCCTGGAGGATTCCCTCCAACGGTGCAGCGCAGATTGCCTCCTCTCATAGACCTCTCATTTCTCCTCCCTCGGCGATCCTCACCTCTGCCTTTTGGGAGCCACGTGTCCTCCCTTCTCTGCCTGGTCATGATCCCTTTAAGCTCTCTTATATTCACCCCCATTCCACCTTCTGAGAACCTCCATTTCCTCTCCACACAGGCCTCCATCCCTGCTCGTGGGACCCCTTTTTTGTCACATAAATCCCACTACCCGCCTCAGCCACTCCCAGCCCCACCTCTTGGGGGCCGCATCCAGGTTCCCCAGGATGAGATGCGCCCCTCATTCGGACCCCAGTCCCATAATGACCCTGTCTTCATTCATGCTGCAGGGATGACGGCCTGCTTTGCACTGCTGCCATAGGGCTGGAAGTACACTAGTCCTTTTCCAAGGAGGGAGGTGTGGGGAAGAGTCTCACTTTATCGCCTGGGAAGAGTGCCCTGGCGTCACACTACTCACAGCAGCCTCCAGCTCTTGGACTTAAGCAATTCTCTTGCCTCAGCCTCCCGAGTAGCTGGGACTACAGGCGCCCGCCACAAAACCTGGCTATTTTTTGTTGCAGTTTGGCCGGGGCCGGGTTCGAACTCGCCACCCTCGGTATATGCGGCGGGCACCCTACTCAATGAGCCACAGGCCCTGCCCACCATGAAAATGTTTAAAGATTCTTTTCAAAAGAAATTCAAAGCACAGTGAGTGTATTCTTTAATTTGGGGGGATCAACCTAATTTAAGCGTGCTGCTGAATTTTAGCTGTAGGTTCAAGTGTGCTGTGGGATAAAAACGGTTGAAAAACATTGGCTTAGCAGAAGATTCTGAAACCCCACAAAAGTTATGTCCAGTCAGAGAATCTTCATCACCATTAGCCATGGATCTCGCCCATGTCATATCCTCATACAACTGGCCTACCATAGACTCTAAATCAGGGGTCCTCAAACTGCCGCCCGCGGGCCACATGAGGCTGTGTGATTGTATTTGTTTCCGTTTTGTTTTTTTACTTCAAAATAAGATATGTGCAGTGTGCATAGGAATTTGTTCTTTTTTTTTTTTTTTTTTGTAGAGAGAGTCTCACTGTACCGCCCTCGGGTAGAGTACCGTGGCATCACACGGCTCACAGCAACCTCTAACTCTTGGGCTTAGGCAATTCTCTTGCCTCGGCCTCCCGAGCAGCTGGGACTACAGGCGCCGCCACAACGCCCGGCTATTTTTTTGTTGCAGTTTGGCCGGGGGCTGGGTTTGAACCCGCCACCCTCGGCACCCTACTCACTGAGCCACAGGCACTGCCCCATGGTGGTTTTTTTTTTTTTTAAACTATAGTCCGGCCCTCCAATGGTCTGAGGGATGGTGAATTGGCCCCCTGTTTAAAAAGTTTGAGGACGCCTGTGTCTAAATGCTATCATTGCTTTTTAAAAACCTATTTTATCTTCAGTCAAAGCAATAGTCAGCCAAAATCACAATTTTCATTTTCTTAAATTCACTCAATATATTAATACTACTCATAATATTTATAATATCTTAAATTATATTAAATATATTTATATTTAATTTATATAATATATGAATATGATTATATATAATTTAACATATTAATATAAATATAATATCTAAATATAAGTATATTTAATAATTATATGTAATTTAGTATATTAAATGTTAAATATATAATATTAAAAAATATTCATGTTTGGGCACAGTGGCTCACACTTGTAATCCTAGCACTCTGGGAGGTGGGAGTATCCCTTGAGCTCAGGAGTTCAAGACCTGAGCATGAGCAAGTCCCCCTCTCTACTAAAAATAGAAAAACTAGGCTGGGCAAGGTGGCTCACACCTATTAATCCTAGCATTCTGGGAGGCCCAGGTAGATGGATTGCCTGAGCTCAGGAGTTCTAGACCAGCCTGAACAAAAAAGCAACCATGTCTCTACTAAAAATAGAAAAACTAGGCTCAGCGTCCATAGCATAGTGGTTATGGTGCTGGCCACATGCACCAAGGCTGACAGGTTTGAACGTGGCCTGGGCTAGCTAAAACAGCAATGACAACTGCAACAAAAGGTGGCCAGGCATTGTGGTGGGCGCCTGTGGTCCCAGCTACCTGGGGGTTGGGCAAGAGGATTGCTTGAGCCCAAAGAGTTTGAGGTTGCTGTGAGCTATGATGCCATGACACTCTACCAAGGGCAACTGAGTAAGACTCTGTCTCAAAAAAAAAAGAAAAAGAAAGAGGCTCGCCGCCTATGGATGAAGCGGCTAAGACGCCAGCCACATACACCTGAGCTGGCGGGTTCGAATCCAGCCTGGGCCTGCCAAACAACAATGACGACTGCAACCAAAAAATAGCCAGGCGTTGTGGCATCTACTGGGAGGTGGAGGCAGGAGAATCGCTTGAGCCCAGGAGTTGGAGCTTGCTATAAGCTGTAATGCCAGGGCACTCTACCCAGGGCTATATTTGAGCTCTGATTCTCTGACTCAAAAAAAGACAAGAAAAGGAAAACTAGCTGAGTGTTGTGTCAGACTCCTGAAGTCCTAGCTACTTAAGAGGCTGAGGCAAGAGGATTGCTCTAGCCCATGAGTTTGAAGTTGCTGTGAGCTATGACACTATAGCACTCTACCCAGGGCTACAGAGTGAAACTGTCTCAAAAAAAAAAACCCCCACAATATGTTAATACATTCACATTTATTTAATTTAAAAATATTTGTTGAGGGCACTGTGTGGCAGACACTGTTCTAGATGCTGGGACACAGCTTAGAACAAAATGAACAAAATATTTACGTCCAGCAAGTGTGATGGGCAGTAAATATTAGAACAAAAAGAGAAAGCGAGAGAGAGAAATGTTCTGTGACTTTAAGTGATTTTTTTCTGGGAGGAGGAAAAGCTACTTTAGACAGAATGATCAGGAAGGGCCTCTCTGAGTAGGAGGACCTCCAGACAGGAGATGAAGCCAGCTTAATTAAAAGAGAACAAAAAGGTAGAAGGATCAATAAGTGCAAAGGCCCTTAGGCCAAAATGAAAGGAAACCAAGACAGTAAAAAATCCGCTAACACAAGGCAAGCAAGCCTTGACAGCTTTCTGTGTATTTCCATACTTCCAAATGCATGTGCACACAGATTTTTATCTGTGCTACAGGCCTTTGAACATGCTGTACCCTTTCTGAAATGCCATGACTTATTGCAAGAATAGGAGCTTGCCTTCTCATGCTTTCCGGATCACCAGGGTGAACTCCATCCCTCTAGGTTCTCAGAGTAGCTGGTACAGCTCCTATCCTGTGCATTCTCTTGACTATTGCCAGTTCCCCCACCAATCCCCAAGAAGGAGCCCTCTCAGCAGGGGAGACACTGCATCCATTCAGGCTGGACCTCGGGGAGTGGCAAAGAGACAACCTGGGATGCTTCACCGAAGGCTTGACATATGGGACAACTGAATGAGATTCAAGGAGGGAGAGTGCCACCACCACCAGTTTCCCCACTTCTATTCCTTCTGCTATCTCTTCCTCCACCAAAAACTTATCAGTCCCATGTCCCATTCCCTCAGGGCCACCTGGTTGGCACTGAACAGAATCTAATCACAGCTTACAGCCTCCTGGAGTAAATAATGAAGTAATTCCAGGCAAAAAGCCAAGCAGGAAGGAGAGAAGATTTGGGAACTTTCTTTTTTTTTTTTTTTTTGTAGAGACACAGTCTCACTTTATGGCCCTCTGTAGAGTGCCGTGGCCTCACACAGCTCACAGCAACCTCCAACTCCTGGGCTTAAGCGATTCTCCTGCCTCAGCCTCCCGAGTAGCTGGGACTACAGGCACCCGCCACAATGCCCAGCTATTTATTTTTTTGGTTGCAGTTTGGCAGGGGCCGGGTTTGAACCCGCCACCCTCGGTATATGGGGCCGGCGCCTTACCGACTGAGCCACAGGCGCCGCCCGATTTGGGAACTTTCTTTTTTTTTTTTATTGTTGGGGATTCATTGAGGGCACAATAAGCCAGGTTACACTGATTGCAATTGTTAGGTAAAGTCCCTCTTGCAATCATGTCTTGCCCCCATAAAGTGTGACACACACCAAGGCCCCACCCACCTCCCTCCTTCCCTCTTTCTGTTTCTCCCCCATAACCATAATTGTCATTAATTGTCCTCATATCAAAATTGAGTAGATAGGATTCATGCTTCTCCATTCTTGTGATGCTTTACTAAGAATAATGTCTTCCATGTCCATCCAGGTTAATACGAAGGATGTAAAGTCTCCATTTTTTTTAATGGCTGAATAGTATTCCATGGTATACATATACCACAGCTTGTTAATCCATTCCTGGGTTGGTGGGCATTTAGGCTGTTTCCACATTTTGGCGATTGTAAATTGAGCTGCAATAAACAGTCTAGTACAAGTGTCCTTATGATAAAAGGATTTCTTTCCTTCTGGGTAGATGCCCAGTAATGGGATTGTAGGATCAAATGGGAGGTCTAGCTTGAGTGCTTTGAGGTTTCTCCATACTTCCCTCCAGAAAGGTTGTACTAGTTTGCAGTCCCACCAGCAGTGTAAAAGTGTTCCCTTCTCTCCACATCCACGCCAGCATCTGCAGTTTTGAGATTTTGTGATGTGGGCCATTCTCACTGGGGTTAGATGATATCTCAGAGTTGTTTTGATTTGCATTTCTCTAATATATGCGTCTCTAAAGACGACAGACGATTTGGGAACTTTCTAACATCCCACTCCACAGTGAGTGCTCCAGCCACCCCAGAAAAGTTAATTTCTGTAGAGGGAGAGGAAGGTGGTGAACAGCTTAAACCAGACCCCCAGCTGCAAGGGGAAGAAAGTAAGGACACAAAGCAATGCTGGGTTCTGACATCTTGTCAGGTTTGTTGGTACTGGTAGGAGGCAACAAAGAATGGTGGCCATTATGGACTAAATTGTGTCCTCCCATCAAAATTTGTATGTCAGGCTTGGCGTGGTGGCTCACGCTTGTAATCCTAGAACTCTGGGAGGCCAAGCCAGGTGGATTGCCTGAGTTCACAGTTGGAGACCAGCCTGAGCAAGACCGAGACCCTGTCTCTAAAAATAGCTGGGCTTTTTGGCAGATGTCTGTAGCCCCAGCTACTCGGGAGACTGAGGCAAGAGAATTGCTTGAGCCCAAGAATTTGAGATTGCTGTGAGCTGTAATTCCATAGCACTCCACAGAGGGCGACAGAGTAAAACTCCATCTCAAAAAACGAAAAAAAAATTGGGCAGCGCCTGTGGCTCAAAGGAGAAGGGTGCCGGCCCCATGTACCAGGTAGGGGTTTAAACCTGGCCCTGGCCAAAAACTGCAAAAAAAAAAATTCATATGTCAACATCCTACCCCCCAGTACCTCAGAATGTGACTGTATTTGGAGACTGGGCCTTTAAAGGAGTAATTAAGGGCCTGGCGTGGTGGCTCACACCTGTAATCACAGCACTTGGGAGGTGGAGGAGGGTGTATTGCTAAAGCTCAGGAGTTCAGATCAGTCTGAGCCAGAGCGAAACCCCGCTCTAAAAATAGCCAGGCATTGTGGTGGGCAATTGTATTCCCAGCTACTCGTGAGGCTGAGGCAAGAGAATCACTTGAGCCCAAGTGTTTGAGGTTGCTGTGAGCTGAGACGTTATGGCACTCTACCAAGGGTGACAAAGCAAGACTCTTGTCTCAGAAAAAAAAGGTTGGGGGAACGGCTCAGCCCCTGTGGCTCAAATGGCTAAGGCACCAACCCGCCACCTGAGCTGGCAGGTTTCAAATCCAGCCCAGGCCTGCCAAACAACAATGATGGCTGCAACCAAAAAATAGCTGGGCACTGTGGCAGGCGCCTCTGGTCCCAGCTATTTGGGAGGAGGCAGACGCAGGAGAATCGCTCGAGCCCAGGAGTTGGAGGTTGCTGTAAGCTGTGATGCCACGGCACTCTACCCAGGGGGACAGCTTGATGCTCTCTCTCAAAAAAAGGGGGAGGGGTGGTGTAATAAGGTTAAATTAAGGTCATATAGATAGGCCCTAATCCAGTATGATTGATGTCCTTATAAAATGAAATTAGGGCACACATAGAGGGGGGGACCATGTGAGGACATAGTAAGGCAGCCATCTGCCATGCAAGGAGAGAGGCCTCAGGAGAAATCAAACCTGCTGAGACCTTGGTCTTGGATGTCTAGCTTCCAGGATTGTAAGAAAGTAAATTTCTATAAAAAAAAAAAAAAAGAAAGAAAGAAAGAAAGAAAAAAGAAAAGAAATAAAAAAGTAAATTTCTATTGCTAAGCTAAGCCATCCAGGTTATGATACAATATGTTGGTAGCCCTGGCAAACTAATACAGTGGCTAAGATCAGAGACTCTGGAGCCAGGGGATTTGAATTCAAATCCTGGCTCCTTCACTTACTAGCTATATCATCTTGAGCATGTTATTTTGCTTTGCTATGCCTCAGTTTCCCATAGGTTGGGGTGGCACCTGTGGCTCAAAGGAGTAAGGCGCTGGCCCCATATGCTGGAGGTAGCAGGTTTAAACCCAGCCCTGGCCAAAAACCACAAAACGCACACACACACAAAAAAAAAAGAAAGAAAGAAAAAGAAAACTTCAGTTTCCTATAGGTTAAGTGGTTATGGTTATAGTACCAACTTCATAGGGATGCTATGAAAATTAAATGGTTAATAAAGTATTCAGGAGGGCGGCGCCTGTGGCTCAGTGAGCAGGGCACCGGCCCCATATACCGAGGGTGGCAGGTTCAAACCCGGCCCCGGCCAAACTGCAACAACAACAAAAAAAAATAGCCGGGCGTTGTGGCAGGCGCCTGTAGTCCCAGCTACTCGGGAGGCTGAGGCAGGAGAATCACCTAGGCCCAGGAGTTGGAGGTTGCTGTGAGCTCTGTGACACCACGGCACTCTACCGAGGGCGATAAAGTGAAACTCTGTCTCTACAAAAATAAAATAAAATAAAGTATTCAGGAAACAATCCCTGGCACACAATATATACTTCGTATGTGCTCATTACATAAATTGTATTTCCCTGAGCAAGGTGAATATAGAGAAGGAGCCACAGAGTGATGTAAAATTTAAAAAGGTCACCAGGCAATAAATGTTTCCCCTTGTGGCAACTCTTTACCCTTTGCATACTGGGAGGCTCCTTGAGGACAGAAATTTATTCATCTCTGTGACAAAGGATGTAGCAAAAGAGAGTGCCCAGGAAGAACTTGCCAAACCAAATAGTTTCCAAACACCATCTCCTGATTCTGAACAATGTGGGAGTAGTAGGTGATATTTCTAGAAGTTCTTTGTGGTTCTTTTTCAAAATTTCCATTAAAAAAATCGTTTTCAAGCTGGCCGTGGTGCACATGCATGTAATCCTAGCACTCTGGGAGGTTAAGGTGAGTGAATCGCTTAAGCTCAGGAGTTCGAGACCAGCCTGAGCAAGAGCAAGACCCCATCTCTACTACAAATAGAAAAATTAGCTGGGTATCATGGTGAGCACCTGTAGTCCCAGCTACTTAGGAGGCTGCGACAAAAGGATCTCTTGAGCACAAGAGTTTGAGGTTGCTGTGAGCTATGACACCTGGGCACTCTACTGAGGACAACGAAGTGAGACTCTGTCTCTAAATAAATAAATAAATAAATAAATAAAATAATTGTTTTCATGGCTGGGCGAGGTGGCTCATGCCTGTAATGCCTGTAATCCTAGCACTCTGGGAGACCAAAGAGAAGGATCCCTTGTGCTCAGGAGACCAGCCTGTGTAAGAGCAAGACAGTATGTCTACTAAAACTAGAAAAAATTAGCCAGGTGTGGTGGTGCATGCCCCTGTAGTCCAGCTGCTCAAAAGACTGAGGCAAATGGATTGCTTGAGCCCAGAATTTGAGGTTCCTATGATCACACCACTGCACCCTAGCCTGGTAATAAGAGCAAGACTAATAGCTATTTTTTTTTTCTTTTTAGAGACAAAATCTTACTTTATCACCCTCAGTAGAGTAATGTGGCATCACAGCTCACAGCAACTTCCAACTCCTGGGCTTAGGCGATTCTCTTGTATCAGCCTCCCGAGTAGCTGGGACTACAGGTGCCGGCCACAACGTCCGGCTATTTTGTTGTTGCTGTTGCAGTTTGGCCGGAGTTGGGTTCAAACCTGCCACCATTGGTATATGGGGCTGGCGCCCTACCCACTGAGCCACAGGCGCCACCCAAGACTAATAGCTGTTTTCCAGTTTAATTTTTCTTCAAATGTATAAAACAAGCAAAAAACTTGTGTCAGTGTATTACAATACTTGAAATGTGTGTTGATCTGTTGATTACTCATCATGTTGTCTTGGGGGCCTGGTTACTTCTGACTATGTGCTGGTCATCACCCTTGAAAATTAAGGTTATTTGAAGCTGAAGATAAATGTGCCCTTCTCCAGGGAGGCTTTGTATCTGTTGTTGTTGTTGTTGTTATTGTTGTTTAGCTGGTCCAGGCCCGGTTCAAACCCACCAGCCTTGGTGTATGTGGCCTATCCACTGAGCTACATGTGCCGCCCTGCATTTGCTTTTTTGCCAAGGGTTTATGGGCACTTCTTGTCAGTTTTTACCTCAAACCAGGTTCCTAATGCATAGCTTGAGATTTCTTGATCTACCAGGATCTGTTTCCTGGGATGCAAAGGGACTCATCAATGGTCACAATTTTCCACAGAAGAGTTTTTTAAAATTCCCCTTTCCTTTATCTTCAACTACTGTCAGCACCAAGGCAACTTTTTTCTGCTGTCCCTTCGGGCTAGTGGTGTGGATTGTATGGCAGGCTCATATCATATTAGACTTAGGTAAAACCCTTTGGACTTTCAGCTTAATGGAGATTCTGTGGTAAGACTCCAGACTTTGGGCAGGCCCTGGGCTTTCACGTCTCTCCTTTCCTTGTATGGTTGACAAACTAAAACTCCCAGGTTCAATATTAGCAAATGTCCTCAACTCATAAGTGGCTGTGGTGTTCCAACACTCCAATCCTCCTGTTAACTATCTGGTTGCTGGGAATTCCTCATCTTTTTATTTTTTTGTTTGAGACAGAATCTCACTTTGTCACCCTTGGTAGAGTGCGGTGACATCATCGCTCACAGCAACCTCAAACTCTTGGGCTCAAGCAATTCTCTTGCCTCAATCTCCGAAGTAGCTGGGCCACAGGTGCCCACCAGAATGGCTGGCTATTTTTAGAGACGAGGTCTCACTGTGGCTCAGGCCGGTCTCAAACCTGTGAGCTCAGGCAATCCACCCACCTCAGCCTCTCAGAGTGCTAGGATTACAGGTGTGAGCCACCATGCCCGGCCTTGGAATTCCTCATCTTTATAAGCACTTCAGGGTTTTTAAGAGGATATTTTTATATATTATGTAACATAGTCACTATTTTCAGTGGAAGGATTAACTGAATAAATTAGTCCACCACTGCAAAAGAAAAATCCCAGAAAATCCAGTTTCAGTGATAATAAAGTAAGTCCAGCACAACTCTCTCCTTCACTGATTGCTGAAGTTGTCCTTCCTCTGACATGAGTCAATAATACATCGCAGCTAAAATACCATGTGACCCAAGTACCAGCCGACACCCTCACAAGTCATAGCCACCACTCAAAGTGTAGCTATTATCTAGAGACTACTCCACGCAGTGATATCATATGTAAACATCACCCATCCATACTTTGGGCCCTGGTAACACAAAACTGTCTTGCTTCAACAAGCATGTGTTGGCGTTACAGTGCTGGGATGACAGCAGAAAACAAGATGAGGTTTCTGCCTTCATAGAATTGACAGTCTGGTAAGGGGAATGGATAATGAACATGTTGTAAACCAACAATTTCAAAGTATGAAAAGTTCCATGAAGAAAAAATAAACAGGTTAATGAGTCAGAGTACAGGGATATCTAGGCAGTCCTCTCTGATAAGGTGGCATTTTAGCTGAAACCTGAAGGTTGGGAAGCAGCCAGCCATGAGAAAAGATGAGAGTGGTGCATACCCGGCAGGAAAATAGCAAGTGGGAAGGCCCTGAGAAAGAAGGGTTCCTGGCATGCTCAAGGAACAGAAAGGAGGCCAGTTTGGTTGGAGAAGTGTTCGATGACAAGAGGTGGAATATGGGAGGCAGGGGCCTGATCCCAGATTTTTTATTCATTCATTCATTTTGATCCCAAATTTTTTTTTTTTTGTAGAGACAGGGTCTCACTTTATGGCCCTCGGTAGAGTGCTGTGGCCTCACACAGCTCACAGCAACCTCCAACTCCTGGGCTTAAGCGATTCTCTTGCCTCAGCCTCCCGAGTAGCTGGGACTACAGGTGCCCGCCACAACGCCTGGCTATTTTTTGGTTGCAGTTTGGCCAGGGCTGGGTTTGAACCCGTCACCCTAGGTATATGAGGCCGGCGCATTACCGACTGAGCCACAGGCGCCGCCCTTGATCCCAAATTTTTAATTTATTTATTCATTCATTTTTTGAGATAGAATCTCTCACTCTTTTGCCCAGGCTAGAGTGCTGTGGCACCGTAGCTCACAGCAATCTCAAACTCCTAGGTTCAAGCGATTCTCCTGCTTCAGCCTCCCGAGTAGCTGAGACTACAGATGCCCACCACAACTTCCTGCTAATTTGTCTTTTTATTTTATTTCATTTATTTTTTTTAGAGACAGAGTCTCAACTTTGTTGCCCTTGGTAGAGTGGCATGGCATCACACAGCTCACAGCAACTTCCAGCTCCTGGGCTTAGGTGATTCTTTTGCCTCAGCCTCCCGAGTAGCTGGGACTACAGGCGCCCCCCACAACGCCCAGCTATGTTTTTGTTGCAGTTTGACCAGGGCCGGGTTTGAACCCGCCACCCTCGGTATATGGGGCCGGCGCCCTACCCACTGGGCCACCCTATTTATTTATTTAGAGACAGAGCCTCAAGCTGTCACCCTGGGTACAGTGCTCTGGCATCACAGCTCACAGCAACCTTCAACTCCTGGGCTCAAGCGATTCTCCGGCCTCCGCCTCCCAAGTAGCTGGGACTGCAGGCGCCCACCACCACGCCCGGCTCAGCCGTCATTGTTTGGCGGGCTCGGGCTGGATTCTAACCCGCCAACTCAGGTGTATTGTGGCTGGCGCCGAGAAAATTTTTATTTTATTTATTTTGCAGTTTTTGACCGGGGCTGGGTTTGAATCCGCCACCTCCGGTATATGGGACCGGCGCCCTACTCCTTTGAGCCACAGGCGCCGCTCGGAGACAATTTTTCTCTTTAGTAGACACGGGGTCTCGCTCTTGCTCAGGCTGGTCTTGAATTACTGAGCTCAAGTGATCCTCCCACCTCAGCCTCCCAGAGTGCTAGGATTTACCAGGTGTGAGCCACCACACCGAACCCCCTTCGGGAGGAGTTTGTATTTTATATTACAGGTGCCATGTAATTTACACTCTAAAAAGATAGCTATGATAACGGCTAAACAGTCAGAACCGTAGCGTCTAAAGAATATGCCCCGTTCCTCCCGCCGTCACCACCAGAGTCACCCACCCCAACTTTAAGGAGCGCGACTGCTCCTCTAGTAAACTTCGCTCCAAGACGCTTCTTTCACAGCCCACCTATGAACGGAACCCAAAAGAAAACGTCTTCTGATTGGACAAATGTGCGTGTGCGACCTTCCTGAGGCTGAGTCAGATGGAGCTCACTGTGATTGGTTACAAGCTCTCTATCTTTTCCAATCAGACAGCTATTCCGAAGAATGCGATCGTCCCATTCCCCTTGCGAGACGATTGCGCTCTGTGATAGGGTCGCCCTGGAAGAGTGACAGAAAACTCAGCCTATAAGTGCCACGACGCGACGGCCTGCTGGGGAGCAAAGGGGAGTACAGCTGGAGTCCGTGGCTGTCAGTTCGCTTCCACCTCCAAAGCTCCACGGGCCGCTCGCGCTATGGCCGCCCCGCCACAGGTGCGGGCTCTGCTCCTAGCCATCAACACACTGCTGCGCAAGCGCCGCTACCACGCTGCATTGGCCATGGTTAAGGGTTTTCGGAACGGAGCTGTGTGAGTGGGGCCGTCGGGCAGGGCTGGGGCTGAGGGACGGTCCTGGCTGGGGTCGGAGGCGCTGTGCTGTGTGCTGTGGAGCAGCCCTCTTATATCTCTAGATTTCGGTGTCTACTGTCTGTGCAAGGGAAACGGAATTTTGGATTCCCAACGCAGCTCTGGGCCAGGGCTCCCACTGCAGTTTCTGGGATCTCCGTGCTTTGCAACCTGGCCCTTTTGCTTTGAACGCCTCCATGCCAATCTTCTGTATCCCTTCATTTGGGTCCAGTTCACCCCGCTTCTCTGTGTGCCTCTGGGCCTGTCCGGCCTCAGGGGCCCCATCTGCACAATGGAAAACTGGACCCTGACCTCTACCAGGCCAACAGACATTTTTTGCCTATGCTGCCCATGGGCTCCTGTCCTGCTTTTCACTTTTCATCTGTCAAGTCCTCATTTGGTAAGGGGGCTTCTGGGGTGTGACAATGAATGTAAAAGAAGCTGCAACTATTCTAGCCGTTGTACCTGCAGAAAAGGTCTTAGGGTTATTTTGTCTGGCTGGTGCCCAGAGGGGAGCTTGTCCTCCCTTATACTCCATGCATAACAGCCACCATTTATTGAGGGCCTACGGTGTGAATATTGGGGACAAAGAAGAGGAACACACAAGACAAAGGTCTGCATCCCCCTGGAGTTGGCATCTTCCTGGCAACATGTCAGGTGGTCAGGCTCATCCTCACGTTGAACCCTGGTTCCACCTATCTGTGTGGTCTTGAGCAAGTCATTTAGTTTCTCTAAGCCTCAATTTCCACAAAATGGATATGACAATAGTACTTACACTATCAGGATTGAGTAAATACGTATGAAATGTGCAGCACAGCACCTGATGTGTAAAAATCACCGTTGGCGTTGCTGTTGTTATACTCACAGGATGTCTCCCTATTTTATTTTCTCACCTTTTTCACGGCTCTGTTTATGTGTTCCCTCCTCATGGAGGCCATCCCTGAACTCCCTACCTCCTCCTCTATTTTTTCTATATAGTACTTGTCACCATCTGACACTAAGTCGTTCACTTATGTATCTTTTTTTTTTTTTTTTAAGAGTTGGAATCTCACTCCGTTGCCAAGGCTGGAGTGCAGTGACACTATTATAGCTCAGCTGAAACCTCCAATTTCTGGACTTAGAGTAGGTGG
This sequence comes from Nycticebus coucang, assembly GCF_027406575.1. NCBI lineage: Eukaryota > Metazoa > Chordata > Mammalia > Primates > Lorisidae > Nycticebus > Nycticebus coucang. The sequence goes on along the minus strand of NC_069800.1, from coordinate 40,570,778 downwards.
ACTTACAGAACCCACCACCACACTAATGTGTTTTTTTGTTTGTTTGTTTTGAGACGGAGTCTCACTTTGTTGCCCTTGGTAGAGTGCTGTGGCGTCACAGCTTACAGCAACCTCAAACTCTTGGGCTTAAGTGATTCTCTTGCCTCAGTCTCCCAAGTAGCTGGGACTACAAGGCGCCCACCACAACAACCAGCTATTTTTATTTTTTGGTTGTAGTTGTCATTGTTGTTTGGCAGGCCCAGGCTGGATTCGAACCCGCCAGCTCCAGTGTATATGGCTGGTGCCCTAGCCTCTGAGCTACATGTGCAGAGCCAACACACTAATGTTTTTAAAACAATTTTTTGTAGAGATGGGATCACATTATGTCTTTCAGGCTAGTTTCTTTACTCTTGGCCTCAGGCCATCCTCTCACTTAGGCTTCTCATATTGATAAGATTATATGTGTGAACCACTGTATCCAGCCTATATCCATGCCTGGCCTGTGTCTTATTTTGTCTTTTTTTTTGAGACAGAGTTTCACTTTGTCACCCTTGGTAGAGTGCCATGGTGTAAGAGCTCACAGAAACCTCAAACTCCTGGGCTCAAGTAATCCTCTTGTCTCAGCCTCCCGAGTAGCTGGGACTACAGGCGCCTGCCACAACACCTGGCTGTTTTTAGAGATGGGGTCTTGCTCTTGCTCAGGCTGGTCTCAAACTCCTAATCTTAAGTGATCCACCCACCTCAGCCTCCCAGAGTCCTAGCATTATAGATGTGAGCTACCACATCCAGCCCCTTATGCCTGGCCTGTATCTTGGTGGGTTTTTTGTTTTGTTTTGTTTTTTGAGACAGAGTCTCAAGCTGTTGCCCTGGGTAGAGTGCTCTGGCATCACAGCTCACAGCAACCTCCAACTTGTGGGCTTAAGCAATTCTTTTGCCTCGGCCTCCCGAGTAGCTGGGACTACAGGCACCCACCAGAATGCCCGGCTATTTTTTGGTTGTAATTGTCATTGTTGTTTGGCAGACCCAGTCTGGATTCAAACACACCAGCTCTGGTGTATGTGGCTGGTGCCTTATCCTCTTGAGCTATAGGCGTCAAGCCTATATCTTGTTTTTATGGTCCATCTCTGTCACTGAAAAATAAGCTTTAGGCTGGACATGTGACTCATGCCTATAATTCTAGCACTCTGGGAGGCAGGAAGATTGCTTGATCTCAGGAATTTAAGACCAGCCTGAGCAAAAGCAAGACCCCATCTCTACTAAAATTAGAAAAATTAGTTGGATGTGGTGGCCCACACGTATAGTCTCAGCTACTCAGGAGGCAGGAGGCTTGCTTGAACCCAGGAGTTTGAGGTTGTTGCAAGCTAGGCTGAAGCCATGGCACTCTAGCCCAGGTGACAGAGTAAGAGCTTCATGAAAGATGGAAATTTGTGGAAAAGAAAAGCTTCATGAGGTGGAAATTTGTATGTGTTTTGTTCCTTGGTGTATTCCTAGCATCTAATACCTGATAGACACTTGAATACTTATTGAATGAATTAATATGTGTAAAGTAGGATTTGCCATTGTCTCCATTTTCCAGATAAAAAGCCTGGCTCAGAGGTAAACCCTTTGCTCACAGTCACATCACTTGGTTAAGGCTGAATTGTTGAGCCAGAAATCAAACCAAGGCCAGACTCTTGGCTTCTGTGGCCACTCAAAATCGGGTAGAAACTGGTTCCCATGGGATCTAGCCAGATTATGTCAGCCACTGAGATAAGACCAAGGTGAGATGGACCCTGAGGTAATGATAGTGGCCCCTTTGCCAAACTATTCACAGGGCAAAGCAAGAATGAATAAGAATCACACAGGCCCTGGTGCCAGCAGGCATTGCCCAATGCCAACTTTGTACCTGCTCCTACACCCACTCTGTGTAATCTCAGAGGACCTTCTCAGCCAGAGCAGGTACTTTTTGGGGTTAGGCCCTAGCAGGCGTCCTCAAACTGCGGCCCACAGGCCACATGAGACGGTGTCATTGTATTTGTTCCCGTTTCATTTTTTACTTCAAAATAAGATACGTGCAGTGTGCATAAGAATTTTTTCATAGTTTTTTTTTTAAAACTATAGTCCAGCCCTCCAACGGTCTGAGGGACAGTAAACTGGCCCCCTGTTTAAAAAGTTTGAGGACCCCTGCAAGGCTAGAGTACCAGTTTCTTTCATTTATTTATTCATTGGTATTTTGAGATGGAGTCTCACTCTGTTGCCAGGCTAGAATCCCATGGCTTCAGCCTAGCTCATAGCAACCTCAGACTCTGGGGTTTAAGTGATCCTCCTGCCTCAGCCTCTGGAATGGCTGGTAGGAGTAGGGGCCGTGGCCTGCAGTGTGTTCAAGGCTAAAAAGGTGCCTGGGCTCTGTTCTGTGAGTAGGAGGAAGGTGTCAGTGGCTTTTAAGCTTGGAGCAATGAGATGGGATTTACATGTTTTAAAGATGGGAATGTTGGTTGGGGGTCATCCTTGTAATCCTAGGACTCTGGGAGGCTGAGGTAGATAGATTGCCTGAGCTCAGGAGTTCAAGACCAGCCACAGAAAGAACAAGACCTCTCTAAAAATGGCCAGGTATTGTTGTGGGTGCCTGTAGTCCCAGCTACTCAAGAGACTGAGACAAGAGGATCTCTTTGGCCCAAGAGTTTGCCCTCTCCTGAGGGTGGCAAAGTGAAAATCTTTTTTTTTTTTTGCAAAGTGAGAATCTTTGTCAAAAAAAAAAAAAGCTTACTTCAGCATCTGTAGCTCAAGTGGATAAGGCACCAGCCACATACACCAGAGCTGGCAGGTTTGAATCTGGCCCAGGCCTGCCAAACAACAATGACAACTACAACCAAAAAATAGCCGGGTGTTGTGGCGGGCACCTGTAGTCCCAGCTACTTGGGAGGCTGAGGCAAGAGAATCGCTTAAGCCCAGGAGATGGAGGTTGCTGTGAGCTGTGACGCCATGGTACTCTACCCAGGGTGACAGCTTGAGGCTCTGTCTCAAAAAAACAAAAGCAAACAAAAAAATAATAAAGGCGGGCGGTGCCTGTGGCTCAAGGAGTAGGGCGCCGGTCCCATATGCCAGAGGTGGCGGGTTCAAACTCAGCCCTGGCCAAAAAAAAAAATAATAATAAATAATAAAGGCTCGGCACCTGTGGCTCAAGAGGCTAAGGCGCCAGCCACATATACCTGAGCTGGCGGGTTCGAATCCAGTCCGGCCCGTCAAACAACAATGACAACTACAACCAAAAAATGGCTGGGTGTTATGGCAGGCGCCAGTGGTCCCAGCTACTTGGGAGGCGGAGGCAGGAGAATCGCTTGAGCCCAGGAGTTGGAGGTTGCTGTGAGCTGTGATGCCACAGCACTCTACCGAGGGTGACAGCTTGAGGCTCTGTCTCTTAAAAAAAATAATAAATAAAATGAAATAAAATAAATAAGTAAAATAAAAGATGGGAACGTCAGGATGGAACTGAAGGAACAACTCCATGAAGCCAGTTGAGCAAGGTTGGTGGAGAGCTTTTACATATACTGTCTTTTTCCATCACAATGATAGCTATTCCTCTGAGGTTTAACATCCCTATTTATAGTTGAGGAACCTAAGGTTCAGAGAAGTTAAATGACAAGTCTGAGCCCACATTATCAAGAAGTATCAGAGCTGGGCGGCGCCTGTGGCTCAGTGAGTGGGGCGCCGGCCCCATGTGCCGAGGGTGGCGGGTTCAAGCCCAGCCCTGGCCAAACTGCATCCAAAAAATAGCCGGGTGTTGTGGCGGGTGCCTGTAGTCCCAGCTGCTCGGGAGGCTGGGGCAAGAGAATCGCGTAAGCCCAAGAGTTGGAGGTTGCTGTGAGCCGTGTGACGCCACGGCACTCTACCCGAGGGCGGTACAGTGAGACTCTGTCTCTACAAAAAAAAAAAAAAATTAAAAAAAAAAAAAAAAAAAAAGAAGTATCAGAGCTGAGATTTGAATCCAGATCTAACTGTAAAGCCAGCATTATTTCTTCTCCCAAAGAAGTGTTAGAATTAGGGATGAGGAAGGGATAAGTTGTCAGAGGGAGGGCCCATAAAGATACCATGGTACAGTGATGCTGTAGTAACTATGTTCTTCTGTTTCCACAGCTATGGAGCCAAAATCCGGGCCCCTCATGCGCTGGTCATGACCTTTCTCTTCCGGACTGGCAGGTAGCTACCCCTATGGATACCTTTCAAACTGGGAGACAATGTGGTCACCCCTCAGTGCCAACACGGCTGCAGTACCTTCCTCACTGAGTCTAGCCTATCCCCCTGCCACAGATCCTAAAGTCCAACTCTGAGCCTTTTGTCCCTGCTAATACTGCCCTGTGACTTCCAAAGAAGCCCAACTTCTAGGCCTGGACTTTAAGGCCTTCTGCAGCCTGGCCTCAGCTACATCTTTACCGTGTCCACCCTGGGGCGCCCTTGGCACACACAACTCACTGCCATTCCATGCTCATGTCATCTGGTTCCATTTCCCACATTTGCTCATTCAGTATCCCCTTCCAGAAGTGTCTTTCCTTTCTCACCCCATCCTTATTTCCCTCCCTGCAACCCATACTGGTTCTCTAAGGATCACTTCCTCTGGGAAGCTGTCCTTCATCTCTCCTCTCTCACTCAAGATTCTTGGCCTTCCTCTGATCTCCTGTAACTATTCCCTCAAGGCACTTCTCAAACAAAGTGTGTGGCCTAGTTATGATATATGTAGACTCACACAGATCTAACAGGAATCATACTGGGTTTTTTGTTTGTTTTATTCCCTCCAAATCATTTTTTTAAAATCAAACTCATTCATTCTGCAGATATTTATTGAGCATCTGTTATGAATCAGACATTGTTCTAGGTGCCAGGGATTTAGCAATGAATAAAACAATGACCCTGCCCTCCTAGAGCTTACGTTCCAGCAGTGGGTAGCCAAAAATAACCATATTAAATAAGGTTACCTTATTAAGTATGTGGTATGTTAGAAGGCAATATGGCTGCAGAAAAGAAAAAATAGAGCCAGGAAAGAAGGAAAGGGGATCATCGGAGGTGCTGGGTGCAGCAGATTACAAAATTAAATAGGGACTGCTATACGAAAGTGACATTGTAGTAAAGACTTATTAGGAGATGAAAGGGTTGGCCAAGTGGCTGTCAGGGGAAAGAATGTTCCAGGCTGTGGGAGCAGCCTGTGCAAAGGTCCTGAGGAAGGATCATGCCTGTAAGTGGGAGGTGCCTGGAGTGGAGGGACTGAAGGTGAAAGAAGATTGGGGTTACAGCAGAAACCTGCATGGGTTCTCTCCAGCTTTAGAGCTTAGAGAGGAGTTTGGCTTTTTTCTTTTTTTTTTTTTTTGTAAAGACAGTCTCACTGTACCGCCCTCGGGTGAGTGCCGTGACGTCACACGGCTCACAGCAACCTCTAACTCTTGGGCTTACGCGATTCTCTTGCCTCAGCCTCCCAAGCAGCTGGGACTACAGGCGCCTGCCACAACGCCCGGCTATTTGAGTTTGGCTTTTTTCTTTAATCAGGACATCACTGTAAGATTTTGAGCAGGAGTGTGCATTATTTGACTTACGTTTTAACAGTGTGAATGTTAAGAATTTGCTGCTGGGTTAAGAAGAAATTGGTATGGCGGGAGGTTGGGAGGGACTGTGCAAGGGCAGAAGTAGGTTTGCACTGGAAGGCTGTGGCAATAATCCAAATGAGCAATGAAGGTAGCTCAGGTCTTAGTGGTGGCAGTGGAAGGGAGAAGCGTGGTCAGTCTCTAGAAATGTTTCGAAGGCAGTATAGTGCCAACATTTATAAACTGGGAGATTTCACATGAGAATCCAGCTTTCCTGCCTTAGAATTTGTTGCCATAGGATGAGAACCAACTGCTCTTGGTGTCCCCGCCCACCTAGCAGATTCCACAGGGCCTGGTGGAACCACCTCACTCTTCTAGGGTCACTTGAGTTTGCCATTCCTGAAGTGAGGAGTACACACTGCTCCTTTCCCTGCCTTCCCTTTGCTGCCCCCTCGTGATTGATATTTATTTATTTATTTTATTATTTATTATTATTTTTTTTTTTTTGAGAGAGAGTCTCACTATGTCACCTTCGATAAAGTGCTGAGGTATCACGGCTCACAGCAACCTCAAACTCTTGGGCTTTTTTTTTTTTTTTTTTCGCGGTTTGAACCTGCCACCTCTGGCATATGGGGCTAGTGCCCTACTCCTCTGAGCCACAGGTATTACCCAAACTCTTGGGCTTAATCAATTCTCTTGCCTTGGCCTCCCAAGTAGCTGCGACCACAGGTGCCCACCACAACACCTGGCTATTTTTTGTTGTTGCTATACTTGTCATTGTTGTTTGGCAGGCCCAGGCAGAGTTTGAACCCGCCAGCCCTGGTGTATGTGACTGGCACCCTAGCTGCCGAGCTACAGGCGCCAAGCCTTATTTATTTATTTTTGAGACAGAGCCTCACTCTGTTGCCCTGGGGTTGAGTTTTGTGTCATAGCTCACAGCAACCTCAGACTCCTGGGCTCAAGCCATTCTCTTGCCTCAGCCTCCCTAGTAGCTGGGACTACAGGTGCCCAATACAACGCCCTGCTATTTTTAGAGGCAGAGTCTCGCTCCAGTTAAGGTTGGTCTCTAACTCCAGAGCTCAGGCGATCTGCCCACCTTGGCTTCCCAGAGTGCTGAGATTATAGGTGTGAGCCACCATGCCTGGCCCTTAATGATTCTTAAAAGATAAACTGAATCCCCTTCTCTACTTAAATGTCACTTCTCAAGACAAAAACAAAGCAGCCCGGCTCCCAAGCCTCTGCCCCAATCCTTCTCCTCACACATTCTCAGCTCAGGCCACAGTGGCTTTTCTCTGTTCCTTTACTCCCCATGCTTGATCCCTTCTCAGGGCCTTTCCTGTGCTGAGCCAGGTGCCTCTGATGCAACCTCCCACCCCCTTGACCTCATGCACTCTTTCCCATTCATCAGCTCTTTCCTCAAGGTCAAAGTTTGACCCTTCTTTTGTGATTATTTCACATTTCCTGCTGCCATTGGAACATGAGCCCCATGAGGGTGGTGAGTAGATCAGTTTGTTTACAGACTTGTGTCCCCAGATCCAGCATGTAGTGGACACTCATTCTTGTATTCCTTTCTTCACATTTATTTAAAAAAAAAAAAAAAAAACGTTTTAGTTGGCCATGGTAGGTCATGTTGTAGCCCCAGCTACTCCAGAGGCTAAGGTGGGGGCATTACTTGAACCCAGGAATGTGAGACCAGTCTGGGGAGCATAGTGAGACCACATCTCTAAATGAGTAAATGAATGAATAAAAAATGTATTTATTTATTTATTTATTTATTTTTATTTTTTTTTTATAGAGACAGAGTCTCACTTTATGGCCCTCGGTAGAGTGCCGTGACCTCACACAGCTCACAGCAACCTCCAACTCCTGGGCTTAAGCGATTCTCTTGCCTCAGCCTCCCGAGTAGCTGGGACTACAGGTGCCCGGCTATTTTTTGGTTACAGTTTGGCCAGGGCCAGGTTTGAACCTGCCACCCTTGGTATATTGGCTGGCGCCTTACCGACTGAGCCACAGGCGCCGCCCAATAAAAAATTTATTGAACATCTACTATGTGCCAAGCCCTGTTGTGGGTCCTGAGGCTAAATAAGCCAGATCTAGATACCACTCTCCAGTAACTTGTCCTTGGGTAGGACAAAGGTCAGGGAAGATAATAAACAAGCATGTAGATGTCAGCTGGTGATACGGAAAAAAAAAGTAGGGTCAGAGGATGGGATATGATAGGCATTGTTTTCTGTAGGTGATCAGAGAAGGCTTCTCTGAAGAGATGGTGTTGAGTCCAGGCCCCCGAGGACATGATGGGTAGAGGCCTGGATGGAATGAGCATTGGCCATGAGCTCCGTGGCTGGTACAGTTTTGCTGTTGGAACAACTGGGCCTATTCTCATGGGGGACTCCCTGTTTCTGTGCAGCCTCCGGGAGAAGCTTCGGGCCATCCTGCAGGCCACGTACACCCACTCCAGGAACCTGGCCTGCTTTGTGTTTACCTACAAGGGTCTCTGTGCCCTGCAGTCCTACATGCAGGGCAAGACCTACCAATTTCACTCTTTCCTGGCTGCTTTCATTGGGGGCATCCTGGTGTTTGGAGACAACAACAACATCAACAGCCAGGTAAAGATGTTCCCCTGAGGGCGGGGCTGGGATGTGGGCCCTGGATCAGGTATAGAGGTGACAGTTGGGGTTGAAGAATATGAGCTCTTGGACCCTTCCCTGCCTGAGGTCTGTGATTTTCCAGTTCTTGTGTGATCTTGGGAAAGTCACTTCCCCTCAGATTCTCCATCTGTCAACCAAGTAGCTTGATGAAGTTCCATAATTCCCAAAATTAAAGTACATACTGCTCTCTGGGGCAAAGCTTTTATGCAAAAAACCTCTCTCTAGGGCGGTGCCTGTGGCTCAGTCGGTAGGCGCTGGCCCTATATACCGAGGGTGGTGAGTTCAAGCCTGGCCCCGGCCGAACTGCAACAGAAAAATAGCCAGGCATTGTGACGGGCGCCTGTAGTCCCAGCTACTCGGGAGGCTGAGGCAAGAGAATTGCCTAAGCCCAGGAGTTGGAGGTTGCTGTGAGCTGTGTGATGCCACGGCACTCTACCGAGGGTGATAAAGTGAGACTGTCTCTACAAAAAAAAAAAAAAAAAAAACAACTCTCTAGTGAAATGAGGGGAAAAAATGACCCTACAGTAAAAGAAAACACTAAACTCCAAGAATTATCTCTTATGGCTGGTCCAACTGCAGTAGTGTTTACAACTAATTGATCACAACCAGTTACAGATTCATTTGTTCCTTCTCCACTCCTACTGCTTCACTTGACTAGTCTTTAAGAAAAAAAAAAATGCCCATAACTCAGTGGTTAGGGCGCTGGCCACATACACAGAGGCAGGTGGGTTCGAACCCGGCCTGGGCCTGCTAAATAACAATGACAAATGCAACAAAAAAATAGCCAGGCGTTGTGGCAGGCTCCTGTAGTTCCAGCTACTTGGGAGGCTGAGGCAAGAGAATCGCTTAAGCCCAAGAGTTTGAGGTTGCTGTGAGCTATGATGCCACAGCACTCTACTGAGAGCGACATAGACTGTCAAAAAAAAAAAAAAAGTCTGTGACTTGTCCTTTTCTGGCTTAAAATTCCCTTTTTTAGGGAAGGATAATAATGATGAAATTAAATGCTACTTGTATTTTACTTTATTTTTGGAGACAAGGTCTCACTCTACCATCCTGTCTGGAAGGCAGTGGTGTCAGCCTAGCTGGACTGGACTCAAGTGATGTTCCTCCCTCATCCTTCCAGGCAGCTGGGACTGGAGGCATGCATCACTGCACCTGGCTAAGTTTTCTATTTTTTTTTTGTAGAGACAGAGTCTCACTGTACCACCCTCGGGTAGAGTGCCGTGGCCTCACATGGCTCACAGCAACCTCTAACTCTTGGGCTTACACGATTCTCTTGCCTCAGCCTCCCGAGCAGCTGGGACTACAGGCACCCGCCACAATGCCCAGCTATTTTTTTTGTTGTTGCAGTTTGGCCACGGCTGGGTTTGAACCCGCCACCCTCTGCATATGGGGCCAGCGCCCTACTCACTGAGCCACAGGCGCCACCCCAAGTTTTCTATTTTTTCTAGAGATAGGGTCTCGCTCTTTCTCAGACTGGTCTTGAACTCTTTTATTTTATTTTATTTTTTTTCTATAGAGACAGAATCTCACTTTATTGCCCTTGATAGAGTGTTGTACCATCACAGCTCACAGCAACCTCCAGCTCCTGGGCTTAGGCTATTCTCTTGCCTCAGCCTCCCCAGTAGCTGGGACCACAGGCGCCTGCCACAACGCCCGGCTATTTTTTGTTGCAGTTTGGCTGGGGCAGGGTTTGAACCCACCACCCTCAGTATATGGGGTTGGCGCCCTACTCACTGAGCCACAGGTGCTGCCCTTTTCTTTGAGACAGAGTCTCAAGCCGTCACCCTGGGTAGAGTGTGGTGGCATCACAGCTCACAGCAACCTCAAACTCTCGGGCTTAAGCAATCCTCCTGCCTCAGCCTCCCAAGTAGCTGGGACTACAGGTATCTGCCACAATGACTGACTATTTTTTTTTTTTTTTGGTTGCATTTGTCATTGTTTAGCTGGCCTGGGCTGGGTTCGAACCTACCACCCTTGGTGTATGTGGCTGGTGCCCTACCACTGAGCTACAGGTGCTGCCTGGTTTTGAACTCTTGACCTCAAGCAATCCTCCCTCCTTGGCCTCCCAGAATGCTGGGGTTACAGGCATAAGCCACCACTCCTAGCCTCATTTGTTTTTAATTTCTTTTTTTTTTTGTAGAGACAGAGTCTCACTTTATGGCCCTTCTGTAGAGTGCCGTGGCCTCACACAGCTCACAGCAACCTCCAACTCCTGGGCTTAAGCGATTCTCTTGCCTCAGCCTCCCGAGCAGCTGGGACTACAGTGTTTTTAATTTCTAATGAAAAAGAATAATAAAAGAGGGCTAGGCACGGTGGCTCATGCCTGTAATCCTAGCACTCTGGGAGGATTGCCTGATTGCCTGATTGATCTGATTGCCCAGATTGCCTGAGCTCATGGGTTTGAGACCAGCCTGAGCCAGAGCGTGACCTCATCTCTAAAAATAGCCAGGCATTGTGGGCGGTGCCTGTAGTTCCAGCTACTCAGGAGGCTAAGGCAGGAGAATTGCTAGAGCCCAAGAGTTTGAGGTTGCTGTGAGCTATGACGCCATGTCACTCTACTAAGGGCAACAAAGTGAGAGTCTGTCTCAAAAAAAGAAGAAGAAGAAAAGACATAAACAAGAATATTAAATATTAAAATGTCTGTTACAAGGTTGGGCACAATGGCTCACACCTACACTCCTAGCACTCTGGGAGGCTGAGGCAGGTGAATTGCTTGAGCTCAGGAGTTCGAGACCAGCCTGAGACCAGCAAGACCCTATCTCTAATAAAAATAGAAAAAAAGGCCGGGCACTAGTGGCTCATGCCTGTCATCCTTGCACTTTGGAAGGCCAAGATGGGTGGATTGCCTGAGCTCAAGAGTTGGAGACCAGCCTGAGCAAGAGGGAGACCTCGTCTCTAAAACATAGCCAAATGTTTTGGCGGGTGCCTGTAGTCCCAGCTATTTGGAAGGCTGAGGATCACTTGAGCCCAGGAGTTTGAGGTTGCTGTGAGCACTCTACCAGGGGTAAGAAAGTGAGGCTCTGTCTTCAAAATAAATAATCAAATAAATAAATAAATAAATAAATAAAAATAGAAAAAACAAGCCAGGTATTGTGGCAGGTGCCTATAATCCTAGCTACTCAAGAGGCTGAGGCAAGAGGATTACTTAAGCCCAAGAGTTTGAGGTTATTGTGAGCTATGTTGTCATGGCACTATCCAGGGGGACAGAGACTCTACGACAAGAAAAGAAAAGGAAGGGAAGGCAAGGGAAGTCAAGTCAGGTGTGGTGGCAGGCTCCTGTAGTCCTAGCTACTTGAGAGGTTAAGGCGGGAGGATCACTTGAGCCCAAGAGTTTGAGGTTATTGTCAGCTATGATGATGCCACAGCACTCTGCCCAGGGTGACAGAGTGAGACTCTGTTTCAACAATAAATAAATAAATGTCTGCTACATATACCTCAAGCTCTCTTGGCACATCAGCTTGGAAGAACACTGATCAGTGTGAGGGAATGGGTGGGCAGAAGGTTCCCGGTGGCTGCACCCACCAGTAATCCCTGTTATCCTCTCCCTGCAGATCAACATGTACCTGTTGTCTCGTGTCCTGTTTGCCCTGTGCCGCTTGGGTGTGGAGAAGGGCTACATCCCTGAGCCCAGGTGGGACCTGTTCCCGATGTTAACTGCAGTGGTGTGGGGGCTGGTCCTGTGGCTCTTTGAGTATCACCGGCCCACGCTGCAGCCCTCGCTGCAGTCCTCCATGACCTACCTCTACCAGGACAGCAATGTGTGGCATGACATCTCAGATTTCCTCATCTATAACAAGAGCCACCCCTCCAAGTAATGCAGTCCTGACGTAACAGTGGAGGGCTTCTCCACCTGAGTAGGCTCCAGGCAATGTCAACTGCAGCTCGGGGTTTGGCTCAGGAAACCCTCCCAGAGGATATCACCTTCTCAAAGTCACTGGCCTCAGACTCAACGTGTGTTATCCCAGGGTTCCAGGGGCCCAAGTAAAAGTACTGATGTCCACATCCCAGTAGGTACTCTTGAATGGTGGAACAAGTGGTGGAATGAGGCTGAGGAGTCTTGGGCTTGGTTCCAGCTGTGTATGCTGCTGACTTCTGTGAGATGGGGTGAGTCGCACCTCTCTCCGGGCCTTAGGGGTCACTGAGCTCGAAGGAAGGTCCTGAGGTCTCTTTCTGGTGGGTACATTCTTTCTCAGACTATTGTGATATCACAAAGTTCCCCTTCCTTTAAACAAAAAATTAAGTTCTTTATCTCAGGTTTTGTTCTCAGAGAAGTTCTAAAGCTCCACTGTCCAGTAGAAACCAAATGCGAGTTATGGAAGTAAATTTTTTCATTTACATGTTAAAAAGTAAAAAGAAGGGCGGCACCTGTGGCTCAGTGAGTAGGGCGCCCCATATACCGAGGGTGGCGGGTTCAAACCTGGCCCTAGCCAAACGACAACAAAAAATAGCTGGGCGTTGTGGCAGGCGCCTGTAGTCCCAGCTAGTCAGGAGGCTGAGGCAAGAGAATTGCCTAAGCCCAAGAGCTGGAGGTTACTGTGAGCTGTGATACCACGGCACTCTACTAAGGGTGACAAAGTGAGACTCTGTCTCTAAAAAAAAAAAAAAAGTAAAAAGATCCAGGTGAGATTAATCTTAATGAGATAGATACATACACACATATATATGTGTATATATAATATATATGTATTATATATAAACCCAATATTTCTAAAATGTTATTATTTCTGTCTTTCCTTTTTTTTTTTCTTTGAGATAGAATCTCACTCTGTTGTCCTGGGTAGAGTGCCATGGCATTATCATAGCTCACTGCAACCTCAAACTCTTGGGCTCAGGCAATCCTCTTGCCTCATTTTCCCAGGTAGCCATGACTACAGGTGGCTGCCATGATGCTCAGCTAATTTTTTCTATTTTTAATAGAGTCAGGGTCTTGCTCTTTCTCAGGCTGGTCTTTAACTCCTAAGCTTAAGCCACCACTTGCCTCAGCATCCCAGAGTGCTAAGATTACAGGCATGAGCCACTATGCCTGGCCTTAAAATGTTATTATTTCAACATAATTAACAAAAATGTAATTCAATGTTTTGTACTCTTTTTTTTTTTTTTTGGTACTAAGTCTTTAAAATCAGGTGCGTGTTTTACATAGCACACCTCAACTTGGACCACCCATGTTTCCAGTGCTCAGTAACCACATGTGGATAGTGGCTGCCAGATGAGCAACACAGTTATGTAATACCTGTGTCCTCACAGAAGATTCTAGTGGACGGTGCAGATCTAGAGCTAGAGGACATGGGTTTGAGTCCTCACTCCACCACTGTGTAACCTTGGGGAAGGTTCTAGATGTCTCAGAGCCTCCATTTTATCATAAAATGGGAATAATCATAATACCTGGTATCCACATTGGGCTAAGACAACTACAGCTGCTGCCACTACTACTAATTACTTCTGTTTAGTGACCTCCTACTTCCTCCTGGGTGCTTTGTACATGTTATTTTTAATCCATGCAATAACCTTGCAGGTATATGTTTTGATTCCCCATTTTACAGGTGTGGAAAGTGAGATCAGCGAGGGGAGTAACTTAGCCAAGGTAATATAACACATATGACACCCAAATCAGGATTTGAAACTAGATCTGTCTGATTTCAGTGCCTTGCTTCAAATTTAGAAACCTATGCCATACTATGCAAATGTTAGCTAAAGGATCTGAGCCAGAGGGAGGTGTAAACTCAAATGCCTGCAGGGGCCTGTAGTAGCATAAATGGAAGTGTTAAGGGTGCTATGCAGTAGGGAGTGATGAAGACATGGGAAACTGGAGTCTTGTGTTTCAGTCTGATGTTTTTAAACCACCAAGCCAGAACAGTCAAAACAAGTCTCCAGGCTAGGCACCTGTAGCTCAAGTAGCTAAGGCACCAGCCACATACACCAGAGTTGGTGAGTTCGAATCCAGCCCGGGCCTGCCAAACAACAATGACGGCTGCAACCAAAAAATAGCCAGATGTTGTGGCAGGCACCTGTAATCCCAGGTACTTGGGAGGCTGAGGCAAGAGAATCACTTAAGCCTAGGAGTTGAGGTTGTTGTGAACTGTGACGCCTCAGCACTCTACCCAGGATGACAGTTTGAGACTCTGTCTCAAAAAGAAAAACAAGTCTCTAGGAAAATTCAGTGTATGGGCTACCAATTGGAGAGCCTTGGTTTAGTAGGTACACTTTTATTATACTTGAATTTACTAATAGAAATGTACACATGAGTTACTGGAGATCTTATCCAAATAAAATTTACATTCTGATTCAGTGGGCCTGGAATGGGGTCTGAGAATCTTCGTTTCTCCCTGCCCATCTTTATTATCCCACGTGACAAGTGAGTCACAGAGCTGTAATTGAGGTGGGATTATGTCTGATTCTATAAGCATTGTTCTCAACCACAACCCCTTTTTTTCTTTCAGTTTAATGTGAGTATATAAACAACTGGGTTATGATATTTGCATATGTTAGGTAGAGTCCCTCTTGTGGTTGTGTCACGCACCCAAAAGGTGTGCCAGTACCCTTACATTGTGCCCATTTAGTGAGAGCATACCAGTCCTCACCCCCATCCCCTCTCCCTGCCCGTCATTCTCCCTCGCCCCAACTTGAATTGACTTTTTCTTTTATGTGGGTGCGTATTAGATCATCTACTGGTATTGAGTACACGGGATATTTGCTTTTCCATTCTTGTGATACTTCACTAAGAAGAATGTACTTCAGGGCGGTGCCTGTGGCTCAGTGGGTAGGGCGCTGGCCCCATATACCGAGGGTGGCGGGTTCAAATTCGGACCTGGCCCAACTGCAACAAAAAAATAGCTGGGCATTGTGGTGGGCGCCTACCTTCCCAGCTGCTCAGGAGGCTGAGGCAAGAGAATCTCCTAAGCCCAGGAGTTGGAGGTTGCTGTGAGCTGTGTGATGTCACAGCACTTTACCGAGGGTGATAAAGTGAGACTCTGTCTCTACAAAAAAAAAGAAGAAGAAGAAGAACGTACTTCAATTCCATCCAGGTTAATACAAAAGATTAAGTCTCAGCCACAACCTTTTACTGCAAGATGGGAGTAGGTGATTTTGAAGATCCTTAACTTACTCTGTGGAAGTTAGAAGGAGCAGGAGGCTGGCCCTCACCAAACGGGGTTTATAGCAGATGATGGGGTGCCCTGCCTACATCCACTCTAACTTACCATGTCACTGCACACCAGCCAACTTCTCCAGTTGCCACTCGTGTGTCTTTCTGCCCAAGAACACTTGTTACCGGTGCTTGTCCTGCTACCCTGCATTGGCCTCAGATGCTGGGGGATTAACACATCCCTGGAAAAGCCCTGAACCAATGGCTGATAAATATCCCATCCCAGAGCCTGCAACCCGAAATGGGATGACCCCAGGTATGTGCTCTGCACTGGCTCCCAGAGCTCCCCGGCAGTACTGAGCTCCGACTGCCCACAGTGGCAACTTGCTTAATAACCCTTCCCCCGTCTCCCTTCCTCCATCTCCCTTCCTCATGCCTCTACCCTTCCTGCAGCCACTTTTCATATGAAGTGCTGTTTTAGGTCTGCTGTGGGGGGCTTGTGGTGCAGCAGGTAAGAGGCAGTATTGCGTGGTGGTTAAGGACATAGGCTCTGGATCCAGAGTGCCTGGCCTCAAGCTCTGTCCTCACCATTTCCCTGGGTGAGTGACTCCACCGTTCTGTGCCTCTGTTTCCTCATCTGTGAAGTAGGTGTCGTGATACACACACCTTACAGGGTGATCTGGAGGATTAAATGAGGCAACACATAAAGTGAGCCCTCAATAAATGTTGCTGTTATTTCCAATACAGTGACCAAATGTAGAAGGAGGAAATATGGTCCTGAACTGAGTACAGCCTGCTTTTAGCCTGTCCTGCACCCCCAGCTGGAGGTAAAGGCTTGGCCAGCTGCCCTCCCTCAGTGCCCCCACTGCTGCTGGAGGTTGGCCGTCTCCACTACGGACTGTCTCTGCTCTCTAAGAATAGGTTTCCCTCACAGATGGCATCTCTCTGGACTCTGCCAGAGCATCTGGTGCCTCCAACTGCACACTCCAGGGAGGAAGGTGGTGTGGTCTCTCTGGCTGTGGCTCCCCACAGACCTGGGAGGTATCTCACTCTGCTCCTAGCTAGAGGACCCTGCATTTTCTAAGATCTGCATAATGGGGATGGCCAAAGGGCCTGGGCACACAGTAGGCACTGGCAGCTCCTAAATGCTATTTCCTGAAATAGCACAGTGGTTTGATTTGTGTTTATTAAGCATCTGCTATAGTCCTGTTAAGTCTTTTGACATGCAAGATTGTAAAAAAAAATTTTTTTTAAATCACTTATATATACACATAGTACAGAACTCAAACAGTTATAAGACTGTATCACAGGGAAAGGTCTGGTTCCCTCCTACCCCCATATTGCCACCCCCAGGCGCCCCCACTGTTAGCACTTTCTAGTATAGCCTTCCCGAGATAACCAATGCATAGTCACCTATCTTTGTTGTAAGAGAAACTTCTAAATTGCAAGATCATCTCAACTCTTTGGCATTTCCTCTGTGTGTTTGGTTTCTCTCTGATCAATAATCTGATATATAAATGAGTCCTTTCCTTGAGCCTGTCCCCCTACCCTCCTCTAATAACTTGGGCAGATCCTTCATGTGTTCAGTGTGAAGATGAACCAACCTAGATGTCCTGAGCCAACAACCCAACATTCAGGCCACAGAACTCCAAGTGAAAGGGGAAGCGCAGACTGGGGAGTTAATGTGGGGACCTTCTGCTGCTCAGATCCCAAATTAGAGATGTTAAGTGAGCCCATGTGAGAGAAGTGACTCACAGGCAGAGTGGCCAGGAAGCTGCCTCGTTTGATATCGCTGCTCCAGCCTTCTTCACTGGGGCTCCAGAAAGGATCCTGGAAACAGGGTTCCTTCTACACTATTCACTTTTACCCCGCTGTGAGTGCATTTTGGGTTTGTAAGTATCAGGCTTTGGAGCAGCACCTGTGGCTCAGTGAGTAGGACGCCAGCCCCATATACCGAGGGTGGCGGGTTCAAACCCAGCCCCTGTCAAACTGCAACCAAAAAATAGCCGGGCTTTGTGGCAGGCGCCTGTAGTCCCAGCTGCTCGGGAGGCTGAAAATCGCGTAAGCCCAAGAGCTAGAGGTTGCTGTGAGTCCTGTGACGTCATGGCACTCTACTGAGGGCGGTAAAGTGAGACTCTGTCTCTACAAAAAAAAAAAATAAGAATCAGGCTTTGAACCTACTCCTTCCTAAGCCATGGCCCAGATGAACCACAATCTGTGACTTCAGATGGGTTACTTTCTTTGACCAATTAGAGGGTAGTTATAAAAAGAAATGTTATTTTTTTCCTCCACTGTTTGTTCTAGATTCACAGGATGAGAAAGTATCTTCTTCAGCCTTAAAGAGAGCATTCTCTGCTAAGTGTTGTTTTGAGAAAGGGCTTCAGATGCAGGGCCCCCTGTCTTCTGTGCCAGAACTCTGTGCTCAGAGCTGCTGTAGGTGTTGGGATTTAATAAACAAAACAGAAACCAGGCCGAATTGAAATGCAGGCACCAGAGTCTGTGTCAGAAACCCGTTCTCATTGCATTTCCGAGTTCTCTTTTTATCTTCTCCTTGTGGGCTGGATATCAGCTGAGGGGAAGGATCAGGGCCAGACCACACATCAGCTCTTTAAGGACATCCTTTTTAGAGTTTTTGTTTTGTTTTGTTTTGTTTTTTGCAGTTTTTGGCCAGGGCCAGGTTTGAACCCCTCACTTCCAGCATATGGGGCCAGCGCCCTACTCCTTGAGCCACAGGTGCTGCCCTGTTTGCTTTTGTTTTTGAGACAGAGTCTCACTTGGTCACTCTCGGTAGAGGGCCATGGCCTCTTAACTCACAGCAACCTTAAACTCTTGGGCTCAAGGGATTCTCTTGCCTCAGCCTCCTGAGTAGCTTGGACTACAAGCGCCTGCCACAATGCCCAGGTATTTTTTTAGAGTTAGGGGTCTTGCTCTAGCTCAGGCTGGTTTCGAACTCGTGAGTTCAGGCAATCCATCCACCTCGGCCTCCTAAGTGCTGGGATTATAGGTGTGAGCCACTGAGCCCGGCTGAGTGTCTTTTTTTAAATGTGTGTCATGAGCCCCTTTGGCATCTGGTGAAACCCATCAACCCTTCACGGGCTATTTCCAAAACTCAGTAAATGAAATACATGGGATTAGAAAAAAGACCAATTCGCTGAATGTTGAAATAGTTATCAAAATATTTTTTAGATTTGTGATTTAGAAAATTAATGAAACTTGGGGTCTGGTGGATCCCAGATTCAAAGGAGTAGCCTTCCCAACCCCACCATGCAGCACCTGTTCGTGTTTACCAGGCCCTGAGCACAAGAATTATAAAGTAATAGCTAATGTTGGCTGAGTTCTTACCCAGTGCCCACTGATGGCAGAGGGCAGAATTCAGCAGTGAAAGAAGCCATTTCCTGCCCACCTAGGTTCATGATCTAGGAAGGGAAGACTGGCTCATGAATATGAAAGTGTAAAGGTCCTGAGGCGGGCACAGCTGAAAGCGTTCCAAGGCCCAGAAAGGGGCCAACCTGGCTAAGCAGTGTAGGGGTGGAGCTCCCCGAGAGGAGAGGCTAGCTGGGGTCCATGAAGTGGCTCCATGGGCTAGGGAAAGAGGTTTGGGCTTTCTTCTTATTGTGGTGGGCAGCCTTTGGTAGGTTTAGGCAGAGGAGTGATGTGATGGTGATGTGAGTTACGTTTTGGGAAGACCCTTGAGTTTCATGTGGAGAACAGAGTGTAGGGGCCAGGATGGCAGCATGAATCCCAGTGAGGAAGCCATGTGGTGGACTAGGTGAGAGTCTGTGATGGCCTCAACCAGGATCAAGTGTGGCAGGTGGTGACAGAGGTAGAGAAAAGTGGACAGATCTGAGTGTACTTTGGAGAAAGACACGGTGACTGAGCTTTGGAGGTAGGGGTGATGGAGAGGGGAACAATGAATGATTCCCATATCTCCCCTTCTTAGGCCTTGCCCCCCTGCCTCTTTAGCCCCCCACTGCCCTCCATGGCCCCTCTGGGCCTGCCGCCTGCCCACCCAGCCCCTGGCATGCAGGGCTTCCCAGCTGGCCCTGATTGTTGTTACTCCCCAGGGAGTCATGGGAACATGCTCCCCCACCCCCCTCCAGCCCTCTCTTCTCAGACAGGGCCAGGCCCTAACAATGCCCCCTCAGCCAGCCAGTGGCCTGGACACAATGCCCCTGTTGCCAGCTCCAGGAGGCCTGCTGGGTTTCCTGGCCTGTTTGGCATATATATAACTCTGGCTTCCAGCAGGGACTTTTTTGTTGTTTAAAAAATAAAAAAGAAACTGGCTCCTCCTCTTTGAATATCTTAGTGTATTATAAAACGTCTTTCTCTTCCCATCCTGAGCCCTCTCTTTTCCTCTCCCTGATTGCATTTGCCATGTGCCCATCAAGCTGGGGACCAAATGCAGGTCAGCAGGTGTCAGCAAGAAAATGAAAAGAAAGAAAGAAAAGCTGATCGTTCCACCATGGCCAACCTTGAATGTGCTGGCGATGCTGAAGATCATGAGCGTAACCTAAGGGCTCTTGACATGGCAGCACTGTGCCTGGGGTGTTTTGTACATCGTAGCTCTTTACTCCCAGGACACCACTGAAGATGATATGTGCCATTATTTTGTGCCCCTAAGAAAGAAAAGAACTATATTGACTTAAAAATGGACATTCCATTGATTATATGATGTGCCTCAATTTTAGAGATGTTAAAATATGAAAAAAAAAAAAAACCCTAGAATCGGGCAGCGCCTGTGGCTCAGTGGGTAGGGTGCCAACCCCATATACCAAAGGTGGTGGATTTGAACCCAGCCCCGGCCAAATTGCAACAAAAAGGATAGCTGGACGTTGTGGCGGGCACCTGTAGTCTTAGCTACTCAGGAGGCTGAGGCAAGAGAATCACCTAAGCCTAGGAGTTGGAGGTTGCTGTGAGCTGTGACGCCATGGCACTCTACCAAGAGTGATAAAATGAGACTCTGTCTCTAAAAAAAAGAAAAAAAAAACAGAGTCTCACTCAGTCACTCTGGGTAGAGTGCCTTGGTGTCATAGCACACAGCAACCTCAAAGTCTTGGGCTCGAATGATCCTCCTGCCTCAGCTTCCTGAGTAGCTGGGACTACAGGCACCTACCACATGCCCAGCTAGTTTTTCTTTCTTTTTTTATTTTTCTTGAGACAGAGTCTCACTTTGTCACCATTAGTAGAGAGCTGTGGCATCATAGCTCACAGCAACCTCAAACTCCTGGGCTCAAGTGATTCTCTTGCCTCAGCCTCACGAGTAGCTGGGACTACAGGTGCCCACCACAACACCTGGCTTTTTTTGGAGACAAGATCCTGCTCTGGCGCAGGCTGATCTCAAACCTTTGAGCTCAGGCAATCCATTCACCTTGGCCTTCCAAATGCTGGAATTACAGGCATGAGCTACCCACCTTGGCCTCCCCAGCTAGTTTTTCTATTTTTTCAGTAGAGACAGGGGTCTCACTTTTGCTCAGGCTGATCTTGAACTCTTGAGCTCAAGTGATCCACCTGACTTGGTCTCCCAGAGTGCTTGGATTATAGGCATGAACCACCCACTGTGCTCAGCCATCCGTTTTTTTTTTTTTTTTTTTTTGAGACAAGGTCTCGCTCTGTCACCCAAGTTGGAGTATAATAGTGTCACCATAGCTCACTGCAGCTTCAAGTGCTTGGACTGGAGAGAGCCTTTTACCTTAGCCTCTTGAGTAGTTGGACTATAGGTGTGTGCCACCATGCTTGACTACTTTTTCTTTTTCTTCTTCTCTTCCTTTTTTTTTTGTAGCAGTGGGGTCTCATTCTTGCTCAGGCTGGTCTCAAACTCCTAACCTTGAGTGATCCTCTGGCCTAGGCCTCCCAAAGCATTAAGATTAGAGGTGGGCCATTGCACCTGGCCTCAACCTTCATTCTTAATAAGAATTGACGCTCACTGAGCACTTCTTAGGTGCCAAGCACTGTTCTAACCACCTTAATACCTCAATGTCCCAACAACCCTATCAGGTAAACGCTATTATTATCATTCCCATTTTACGGATGAAAAAATTGCCCCTCTGCTTGCCAGTCTCCTCACTGTGGCCCTGGTCAGTGCCAATGTCCAGTTTTGACTCTTTCCTAAGAAAAACATATGTTTGGGTGATGCACAGAGAGAAAGTAGCACTGAAAGATCCCTGCAGGGAAGGGAGGTCCCCAGAGCAAGACCTCAGGGAGTGCCTGAGACTGGGGGATGGGGGCTCACTAATTGATCTGGGACCTGTCCAGTTACATTGGACCTTGCACCCTCCACCAAAACTCCACTGAACACATGAGCTGACTAATGGTCCAAGGCCACACAGCCAGGCTATTGGCTGGCTCTAAGCCACGCATGTCCTGTTTTACCATGAATGCCCAGTTTTCCTATCCTTCCATGTCCATGTCTTATCTTTAGTTACCTGCAAAACATAGAAGCTGTGCTGGGACCAGTTGGTTCCTTGATAGAAACAATATGACTAATAGTAGTTAAAGTTTACTGGATGTTCACTCTGTGCCAGGCACTATATGGAGGGGTTGCAAACTCATGCCTGGAATGTTCACTAAGAACTTGCCCTTGCAAGGAGGGACTGTGGTGGCTGGAGGGTCGAGGCACCGGCTAGATGAGGGACAATAACTGCTTACCAGCGTGATAGCCTGGCCAGCAATGCCTCATATTTGAATTTTTATTTCCAATTTCCCCCATTTTCTTTTCTTTTTTTTTTTTTGAGACAGAGTCTCACTGTGTTGTCCTCGGTAGAGTGCCGTGGCATTGCAGCTCACAGCAACCTCAAACTCTTAGGCTGAAGTGATTCTTTTGCCTCAGCCTCCCAAGTAGCGTGGACTACAGGTGCCTGCCACAATGCCCAGCTATTTTTGTTGTTGTTGCAGTTATCATTGTTGTTTAGCAGGCCCAGGCTGGGTTCGAACCCGCCAGCCTCGTTGTATGTGGCTGGTGCCCTACCCACTGGGCTATGGTCGCCTCCTGGCTATTTTTTTGGTGTTGTTGTAGTTGTCATTCTTGTTTAACAGGCCCATGCTGGGTTTGAACCAGCCCTGATGTATGTGGCTGGCGCCCTAGACACTGAGCTAGAGGCAATGAGCCCCCATGTTCTTTTTTTTGAGACAGTCTCATTCTGTGCCCCAGGCTAGAGTGCCATGGCCTCAGCCTAGTTCACAGCAACCTCAAACTTCTGGGCTCAAGCAATCCCCCTGCTTTAGCCTCTTGAGTAGCTGGTGAGAACCACCATGCCCAGCTAATTATTTTTATTTTTAGTAGAGACAGGGCCTCTCTTTTGCTTGGGCTAGGAATTCCCCCAAATCTTAAAATGAATTCATAATTTTAAAAAGTACTCTGTTGACAGCCAGGCACTGTGGCTCACTCCTAGCACTTTGGGAGGCAGAGACAAGTGGATTGCTTGAGCTCAGGAGTTCAAGACCAGCTTACACAAGACTGAGACCCCATCTCTACTAAAAATAGAAAAATTAGCCAGGTGTTGTGGTGGGTGCCAGTAGTCCCAGCTACTCGGGAGGCTGAGGCAAGAGGATCACTTCAGTCCAAGAGTTTAAAGTTTATGAAGCTATGGCACTCTACCCATGGTGACAAAGTGAGATTCTGTCTCAAAATAAAAATAAATTAATTTAAAAATAAAATAAATAAAAAATCATCTGTTGGGTTCGGCACCTGTTGCTCAAGTGGCCAAGGCGCCAGCCACATACACCAGAGCTGGCGGGTTCAAATCCAGCCCAGGCCCACCAAACAACAATGACAACTACAACCAAAAAATAGCCAAGCATTGTGGCGGGCACCTGTAGTCCCAGCTACTTGGTAGGCTGAGGCAAGAGAATCACTGAAGCCCGGGAGTTAGAGGTTGCTATGAGGTGTGATGCCACGGCACTCCACCCAGGATGACAGCTTGAGGCTCTGTAAAAAAATTAATAAAAAAAAAAAAACATACTCTGGGTGGCGCCTGTGGCTCAAGGAGTAGGGCGCCGGGCCCATATGCCGGAGATGGTGGGTTCAAACCTAGCACCGGCCAAAAAAAAAAAAAATAAGATATAAAAAATAAAAAAATAAACATACTCTGTTAACAAGTTAAATCATATCTAGGGGCCAGTGTGCAAACTTTGCTTGTCTTGTTTTCTTTTTTTTTTTTTTTTTTTTTGGTTTTTGGCCAGGGCTAGATTTGAACTTGCGACCTCCAGCATATGGGACCGGCACCCTACTCCTTGAGCCACAGGCGCCGCCCTGCTTGTCTTGTTTTCTTAAACCTGACACCTATCTAGTAATGAAACTATTATCCCTGTTTTACAGAGGAGGTGAGCAAAGCTCTTAAGAGGGTGAATCACTTTCCAAGATCATACAGCAAGGGGCTGCAGAATTGGGCTCTCCCTCACTCCAAAGGCTTGCCCCTATATTAGATTGCCTCTCCAGTGGGTAAAGGGTCAGTTCAGACACAGCAGAATTGGCACAGTGACAGAACATCTCCAGGGACAGTAAACTGTCAGTGTAGCATCAAGGGATTATTCAAGAGGAATGAGGAGTTGCAGATGCAAAACTCCCCACCTCCCTCTGCCAGAATTCAACAATGGATGTCTCTGTGCCTCTTAATAAAATTAAGTCATTATAGAACCATTTCTCCTAATTATGCATTCCTTATAATGATGGGATATTCATGTTTGGAGATTTTTTTTTAAGCTAAGAATGTATGTTTAGGGGAGGTGCTGTATGTGGAATAAATAGGTTTAAATTATTTGTGTCACTTGTCAAGCTTCTTAACAAGCATATTGTGCAGGGACATAGAAATGGTTTTTAATTCTCCCACTGGACTGTGAGCTCCAGGTGTCACAGATGTGTCTATCTTTCTTATAGCTGTCTCCCCAGCACCTGCCACAATATTTGACACATAATTGGTGCTTGATAAAAGCCTGTGGATTGGGCGGTGCCAGTGGCTCAGTGAGTAGGGCTCCGGCCCCATATTCTGAGGGTGGCAGGTTCATACCCAGCCCTGGCCCAACTGCAACAAAAAAATAGCCGGGCGTTGTGGCAGGCGCCTGTAGTCCCAGCTGCTCGGGAGGCTGAGGCAAGAAAATCACGTAAGCCCAAGAGCTGGAGGTTGCTGTGAGCCGTGTGACACCACAGCACTCTACTGAGGGCAGTAAAGTGAGACTCTATCTCTACAAAATAACAACAACAACAAAAAAAACCTGTGGATTGAATGAGTGAGGCTCAGAGGAAATGAATTGACTTGTCCAGGTTTACACACACACCAAGATTTCCATTTACATGCATCTGATTTGGAAGCGCAGGCTGTCAGCTCTACATCACCCTACCTCTTGGAAAGAGCCAAGGGAAAAATATCTCTAGGTAGAGGATCATGGACCCCAGAGCTTCCATCCCCTTGGATTCCTGTAGAGAAGCGGTTCTCAACCCCCTTTGGGGGACGAATGACCCTTTCACAGTGGTCACCTGAGACCATCCTGAATATTAGATATTTACATTATAATTCATAACAGTAGCAAAATTACAGTTATGAAGTAGCAACGAAAATAATTTTATGGTTGGAGGTCAGCAAAACATGAGGAACTATATTAAAGGGTCGCAGCATTAGGAAGGTTGAGAACCATTGCTCTAGAGTGAGGGGTTTGCCGGGTACAGTGGCTCATGCTTGTAATTCTAGCAGTCTGGAAAGCTGAGGAGGGTGGATTGCTTAAGCTAAGGAGTTTGAGACCAGGCTGAGCAAGAGTGAGACCTCCAGCTCTACTAAAAATAGAAAAAACTAGCTGGGTGTTGTGGTGGGTGCCTGTAGTCCCAGCTACTTGGGAGTCTGAGGCAAGAGAATCACTTGAGCCCAAGAGTTTGAGGTTGCTGTGAGCTACGATGCCAGACCACTATCAAGGGCGACAAAGTGAAACTACTCTGTCTCAGAAAAAAAAAAAAAAAAATAGAGTGAGGGGTTGGTGGAGGTCCTTTTTTTTTATTTTCCTTGAGACAGAGTCTCACTCTGTCATCCTGGGTAGGATGCCCGGACATCCTGATAATTCACAGCAACTCACAGCAACCCCAAACTCGTGGGCTCAAGAGATCCTCTTGGCTCAGCCTCCCGAGTGGCTGGGACTATAGGCATGCACCACCATGCCTGGCTAGTTTTTCCTATTTTTAGTAGAGTTGGGGTTTTGTTCTTGCTCAGGCTGTTTTTGAACTCCTGAGCACAAGCAATCCATGCACCTCTGCCTCCCAGAGTGCTAGGGCTACAGGCCTGATCCATGGGGGTAAACACTGGCTAAGTCACTACCCACTGTAGCACGTTTTGGAAACCACATAATTATCATCTCAACAGCCCTGACCTTGGCTCATGGATTTCTTACAGAGGGTGGCAAGTATGAAAGGTAGCCCCTGGGTTTTGCAGTGGAATAGGCCAAGTTCCCACCTCAATTGTGCTGTCTGACCTTGAGCTGTGAGTGCTCCTCTCTGAGCCTCCTCCTTCCTGCTAGCTTCATTTACAGGATGATGAGGTTGAAAGACACTCATCAGTGGAAGTGGCTGCCCAGTGATAGTGGATTTTTTGGAAGCCTAGCAGCAGGAAGAGGACTGTTGACATTGAGAACAGTCTTATCAGGATTTGCCAGGCACAGAGCCAAAGGGGCCTCATCTATCAAGCCTTTTCTGCTTTCAAGTAGGTATTAATAGATATAAAAGGCCCTTATCTCTTCCTTGGCTTTATGCTGGGAATTCTGGTCTTCAACTGAGGGATGTGAGGAAGTGGGAGAAGGGCACCTACTTCTACCTGGGATGTGTACTTAAAAACTTTGGGGAAGGCAGTGCTTTGGAAAACCCCTGGCCTTGGCCTCACCAAGCCTTTTCATCTATTAGGTAAATTCATGCCCTTTGGACCTCAATTTTCTCATCATAAAATGGAGCAATAATAACAGTATATGTCTCCTCTCTCTAGCAACCAGCATGATGCTGAACAAATACTTGTTAAATGATGTTGGGTTTTTGAGGGTTTTACAAAAGTGAGTGTCACTTTACAAGTGAGTTGTAAAGAGTAAATCACTTTACAAAAGTGAGCATTGAGTGTTATTGGCATCCTGTGGGACGGTGTCGGGAAAGGATGTGCTGTCCATCTGGAATGGGAATGTGCCAGTTTCTCTCACCCTCTGTTAGTGCCTGGCTTGGTTATTTAGAATGAGGCTTACCTAACCCTTGGATTCTCTAGGGGGGAAGAGGGACAGGCAGGCCCCAGGGCTGAGAATCCAGTGTAGGCCAGACTTTCTTAGTGGCTGGCTTTACAGTTACCTTCATCTAAATGAGCCTCAGTTTTCCCCTCTGTATAGCAAGAGGCTTATGTGGTCTCTGTGGTCCCTTCTAGTTTTGGCACTTCTCAGATTTGCAACTGGTAATTTCACAAACCATTCATTAGAGGAGAAAAGCAAATGCTGCTTTCCTAAACCACCTCATAGTTGATAAAACACTTTAAAATTGAAATCCGTTATGTTTTTCATCCTCATGGTGCCCTGGAAGGAGCCAGGGCAAGGTCTGTGTACCCATTTCACGGACAAGGAAATAGGCTGAGAAGCATCTTCGGGAGCCATAATTTGAGGCTGTAGCACATGTTTTGGTTACACAGTTATACCAATTTGTTCTCAAATGTGAGCGGGCATAAGAATCACCTGGAATGGGAATGGAAGGGCAATATTAAAATATAAATTCCCAAGCACCTAGAGATTCTTTTTTTTTTAGAGACAGAATCTCACTTTGTTGCCCTCAGTAGAGTGCCGTGCCATCACAGCTCACAGCAACCTCCAGCTCTTGGGCTTAGGCAATTCTCTGTTTTTTTAATTTTAAGAGACAGAGTCTCACTTTGTAACCCTCACTAGAGTGCTGTAATGTCACAGCTCACAGCAACCTCCAGCTCTTGGGCTTAGGTGATTCTCTTGCCTCAGCCTCCAGAGTAGCTGGGACTACAGGCGCCCGCCACAATGCCTGGCTATTTTTTTGTTGCAGTTTGGCTGGGGCCAGGTTTGAACTCACCACCCTCAGTATATGGGGTCGGCACCCTACTCACTAAACCACAGGTGCCGTCCTGCCCAGCTTTTCTTTTCTTTTTTTTTTTTGTAGAGAAGAAGTCTTGCTCTGGCTCAGGCTGGTCTCAAACTCCTAAACTCGGGGCAATCCACCTGCCTCCACCTCCCAGAGTGCTAGGATTAGATGCCTGAGCCACCATACCCAGCCAAGTTGGCAGAAATTATTAAGTCTTTCACATCTTCATGTTAGGTGTTCACACAAGGCCTGGTCAAATCAGCTCACCTAAGCTATGAGAAATACTGATGGAGATGTCTCCAGGCCTCAGGATTAAATTCATTATCATGCTCAGTCCCCTCACCTGCTCCCTTTGTGAGGTCTAACATAGACTTACTTTAATGGTGGAAACTGCTTCATCGTACTGTAAACATTGGTTACCTCTCTGTTCCCCTCCTCCCCTTTTCAGTAAATATGAGCTCCTTAGTACCAGTCAAGGTCTGAACTAAGGATAGGGCATAGATTAGCTGTTGTTTTTTTTTTTTGAGACAGAGTCTCACTTTATTGTCCTTAGTAGAGTGCCATGGCATCATAGCTTACAGCAACCTCAAACTCTTGGGCTCATGTGATCCTCTTGCCTCAGCCTCCCAAGTAGCTGAGACTACAGGCAACTGCCACAAAGCCCGCCTGGCTATTTTTAGAGATTGGAGTCTGGCTCTTGATCAGGCTGGTCTTGAACTCCTGCGCTCAATCCATCCGCCTGGGCCTCCCAGAGTGCTAGGATTACAGGCGTGACCCACCATGCCTGGTCCACA
The DNA here is from genome assembly GCF_027406575.1 of Nycticebus coucang. NCBI lineage: Eukaryota > Metazoa > Chordata > Mammalia > Primates > Lorisidae > Nycticebus > Nycticebus coucang. Next base: position 40,542,681 of record NC_069800.1, on the reverse strand, counting down.
GAACAGGTTCTTGACATATTTGTTGAATGAGTGAATGAGTTCAAGCAGAGGCTGTATGGTGGCTATTGAAGGGATTTTGGATTAAATGGGGCTCCAGACTATATCTGGCCTGACATCCCTTCCCATTCCTAGCACACACCAGCTTGGGATCTGAAGAGGGATGGGACACAGTTTGAGAGTAAATGTCCTAGCTGCAAGTTGAAGATGGGATTTGGGCTGGGTCTTTGGAGATGGGCCTGAGGGAAGAAGAGGGGCTGAGCTGAGAGTATGGAAGCTACTAGGGTCTGGGGTTGAGGGTCTGGGGGTCTCATGGTATCTGCTGACAGCGGATGTGTAGTACCCTAGCTCTGTCCTAAGTCTTCAGTAGTCTGTAGAGCATCGGGGCGGGGTCCGGATCCCCACGCCTCCAGCAGGGGCCGCCTGGGCTGGGGGTGGGGAGTGGGAACACGCCTGGCATCGCCTGGACAAAGCCTGCGCGCGCCCCGCCCGGCGATTGGCCTCAGCACCTCGCGCCGCCGCCCCGTCCCGCCCACCACCGCCGGTCCCTCGCGCTGCAGCCAATAGGAGCCGCCGCCGCCACCTCCGTCACAGCCCGGAGAGCCAATGGTGGCGGCTCTCAGCGGCTCGTGGCTCTTTCGCGGCAAAAAGGATTTGGCGCGTAAAAGTGGCCGGGACTTTGCAGGCAGCGGCGGCCGGGGGCGGAGCGGGATCGAGCCCTCGCCGCGGCCTGCAGACATGGGCCCGCGTCGCCGCCGCTGCCTGCCACTCGGGCCGTGCGGGCCGTGAACGCCATGGCCGTGGCCGGGGCCCCAGCGGGCGGCCCATGCGCGCCGGCGCTGGAGGCCCTGCTCGGGGCCGGCGCGCTGCGGCTGCTCGACTCCTCGCAGATCGTCATCATCTCCGCTGCACAGGACGCTAGCGCCCCGCCGGCCCCAGCCGGCACCGCTGCGCCTGCTGCCGGCCCTGGCGACCCAGACCTGCTACTCTTCGCCACGCCGCAGGCGCCCCGGCCCACACCCAGCGCGCCGCGTCCCGCGCTCGGCCGCCCGCCGGTACGGACCCAGGGACGCCGGGCGGAGAGCGCTGCCCGTACCCCCAGCACAGACCCGGGCGGGCGCCGTGTTTGGCCTGGAGGCGGCGGGGGCGGGGGAGGGGTAGACTGAGGAGCCGGGGCTGGGCGACGCAGAGCTTGGGTTGGGCCTCTGGGCCCCGCCCTGGGGTGCGGGGTGACCTCGGGATGGTCAGCGTTTGCTCCCCTGTGCTCCGAGGCTCAGCTTCCTCACTGGAGTCTGTGGAACCTCATCGGGTCCAGGATAATAATGGCCCACGTGTATTCAAGTGGCGTTTACTGCATGGCAGTCCTTTGGCAGAGACATCAAGCCAGCTAAAAACTGACAACCCCTCTTTGAGCTCGGTTTTGTCACCGTGCCCATCCGACCGAGGAGGAACTGAGGCCCAGAGAGGGAAAGTGACTTGCCCCTGGTCACACGCTGCAGGTGGTGGGGCTGGAATTTGAACTGAGGCCTGCTGTCTTCAGATCAGGATTTGTACCTGGGTGGGGAGGCCAGAGGTGGGAGTTGGGAGAAGGTCCTGGGGCCTGAGCGTTGGAGAACCATCGAGGAGACCCTCAGTGCTGCCTCAATGCTCGATTGCCAGGTGCAGGCCTGGCCAACCAGGCCTCTGGGGATAGCCTTCCTGACTGGGAGGCCTTCTGCAGGGGCGGGGCAGCTGGGCCAGCTGCTGATCCCCTCCTGCCTGTCCTTCCATCTGCTGCCCTCCACCCTCCCAGACCCTGGTTGCCATGGAACCTCATTAATCAGGCAGGCAGACCCCTAAGTTTCTGTGGAAGGACTGGGTGGGTTGGGCTTCAGGGAGCTGGAGAGGAGGCCTCCAGAGCCAGGAGAAAGAAAAGGTCCCAGGGAGATCCCTTGTTAAAATCCTCCCTGATTCAGAGCAGCAAGGGACTCAAGACCATTTCAGATCAGGTGGCCCTGGAGAGCTGCTGAAGCACAGTAGGAGGAGTAGAAACCTGGAGCTTGGATCTGTGGGCTGCAGGACAGGGTGTGGAGACTTGTTTGACTGGCACAGCCTGTGTGTGAAGGTGGGGAGCAGACAGGCAGGAGCTAGCCAGGCAAGATGGGGTCTCTGAAGCCAGCTTGGAGCAAGGCGGAGAAACCAGGCAGGACCCAGGACTAAGAGTAGAAGCTGCTCAACTGCTGATGGGAGTGTGGGTGGCAGCTGGTCCCTGAGGCATCCTGGGGAGGCTCCCCAGCCTCCTTGGCCCCATGCCCAGTGCTGTCTGCCTTCCAGAATCACCAAAATGCTAATAATAATAACAATAGGAACCACCATTGTCTTAAAGATGATTTCTGTGCCAAGCACTTTAACCAATTAATTCTTTTAATTCTGTTTGTTAGCAACTGTCCCTTTTTACAGACAAGAAAGCTGAGGCCTAAAGATGTTAGAACTGTCCTGTGTCATTCAGCTAGTGAGTGGTGGGACCAGTCTGTATTTCCTGAGTGGCTAAATGACCTCAGGGATGCCTTACTTCCTGGGGATGCTAATAGAAGTTGAAGAAAGCCCAGGAAGGTCTTAGGGGTGCAGGAAGAGGTTGTAACTTTTCTTTATTCTAGGGGGCTTGTCCCATACCAGTTTGTGCTTTGGGCAAACATCCTCCATTCAGTTGTGTCACAAGCATTTAGCAGGCCCAGGACCACATAGACCTAGCAGAACCTGTGAGTCCTGTCCAAGAGTTGAGCTGCAGGCAGGGCTATGGGCTCCAGGCTTAGAGGAAGGGATGGAGAGGCAAAAAAAAAAAAAAAAAATACTACTGTCCTACCCCAGTGGAGTTGGGCAGCATCATTGGCCTGAGCATTCCATTCATTTGACAGTTGTTGAGTTAATGGGCTCGGAGCCCATAGCTTAGTGAGTAGGGCGCTGGTCACATACACTGAGGCTGGTGGGTTCGAACCTGCTTGGGCCTGCTAAACAACAATGACAACTGCAACAAAAAATAGCCGGGTGTTGTAGCAGGTGCCTGTAGTCCCAGCTACCTGGGAGGCTAAGGCAAGAAAACTTAAGCCCAAGAGTTTAGTTTGAGGTTGCTGTGAGCTGTGACACCAGGGCTCTCTACTGAGGGTGGCATAGTGAGACTGTTTCCAAAAAAAAAAAAAAAAAATAGTTGTTGAGTTAATGGATGCACATGAGGTGCTGGGGGCACAGAGATGAGGAGCCCCTACCCCCACAGTGCTTCAGGCCTGTAGGCTTTCTTTGAAGATGGCTAGGGTAAGGTCATGGAGCTGAAGCCCAGAAACATGACTCAGCTTTCGGCCTCCATCAACTTTCTGCACTGATATTTGTTTGGGGCAGTCCATAAAATGAACTTGGCTTCTGCACCCGTAAGCATTCATTGAATGCTTTCTGTATACAAGGCTCTGCAATTCAGCCATTCTTTCCGGTCTGGCCTTCTACCCTGTTAAAAAACTAGTTTTTCTTTCCTTTTTTTTTTTTTTTTCTGATGCAAAAGCAAAAGAGCCTTTATTGTCACAAGCTTGATCCTGGGCTCCTGGGGGCTCCACTGCAACGGATCCAAGCCAGGAGCCTAGAGTTTTTCTTTTTTCTTTTCTTTTTTTTTTTTTCAGTTTTTGGCTAGGGCTGGGTTTGAACCTGCCACTTGGGGCATATAGGACTGGCGTCCTACCTCTTTGAGCCACAGGTACCGCCCTCTTTTCTTTTCTTTTCTTTTTCAGAGACAGTCTCACTTTATCACCCTTGGTAGAATGCCCTGCATCCCAGCACACAGCAACCTCCAGCTCTTGGGCTTAGGTGATTCTCTTGCCTCAGCCTCCCAAGTAGCTGGGACTACATTTTTTTTTTTGCAGTTTTTGGCTGGGGCTAGGTTTGAACCTGTCACCTCTGGCATATGGGGCTGGCACCCTACTCCTTTCAGCCATACGTGCCGCCCTAGTAGCTGGGATTACAGGTTCCCGCCACAGCACCCGGCTATATTTTTGTTGCAGTTTGGCCAAGGCTGGGTTCTAACTGCCATCCTCTGTATCTGGGGCCGGCGTCCTACTCACTGAGCCACAGGTGCCCAAAACTACAGTTTTTCATTATAAATATAATACATGTGAAATTAGGAAATTGAAGGGGGCAGGATTCCAGCCCATCTATTTTTCCTTCTGTTCTCTTCCTGAGGTTTTTGATTTTGAGCTTTCATGCTTTTTTTAATTTTTTCTTTTGAGACAAGAGTCTCACTATGTTGCCCTTGGTAGAGTGCTGTGGCGTCACAGCTCACAGCAACCTCAAACTCTTAGGCTCAAGTGATTCTATTGCCTCAGCCTCCCTTAGTAACTAGGACTACAGGCACCTGCCACAACACCCGGCTATTTTGTGGTTGCAGTTGTCATTGTTTTGCAGGCTCGAACCTGTCAGCCTCGGTGTATGTGGCCGGTGCCCTACTCACTGAGGCGCTGAGTCAGCTTTCATATTTTAAAGTTTTAAAAATTTTAGTTTTTTATTTCCATGTTCATCATTCACACTGTATAGAGGTTGTCCCCAAATGCACTCTATAATAGAAACTGAACCAAAGAATTTCATGAGCTTTTTAATTCAGAAAGAGATAGTGTAAATATATTGCCCTATAGTAGTATTTTGCTTGTCAGTATGTCTGAGGGGATTCTGTGTCACCCTACTTCAGTCCCTGACAGGTGCTATTCCAGGGGCTAATAAACTAAAGCTTTCGTGCCTCTCCTTTACGAATGGGTGTTTGAGTCATTCAGATTTTTTTTGCCAGTGAATGTCTCTGCTTCTGGCTTTCAGGGACCCTGTGCCAGAGTTTATCTAGAGAGAAGTGGCAGAAATGGTCATCTGCTTGAGCCTTTGTTTTAGGATGTGGCACTGATCAGCCTTCAAGGATGGACAAAGGTGGTAGTCTCGGGGAGGTAGGGAGGGGTACAGTTGACTGGAGGGGGAGTGCACTCTGGTTAGTGCGGTGGGCGCCTGATTTCTGGACTAGATTCTGCGCCAACCTGTTAGAGTGAAAACCCTGGCTCTGTCAGTCACTGGCCGTGTGACTTCAAGATGGAGGTTGTCACCTGCTAAGAGGTGATTGGAGGGTTTGGTAGGGGAATGCAGATGAAGCAGTTAACTTCTGCACAGCTCTGCACTGGCTCTTCTCTCCCTGGGTGATGTGTGCATGGGAGGGAGCCTGTGGGGAGGTTTCAGCAACGTTAATGTTCAGGTTCTAAGGCAGACACTGGATGCAGAGATTATTTAGGCCCAGTGCCTGCCTCTGAGGGTGAGAGATACCTCTACAGAGTTACCTAGCAGGAAAGGTTTGAGGAAGTTCACAGGGAGAAGAGGTGACATCTCTCCTCACGGATGAGTGAGGTTCCTCCCCATAGGGGTGGAGGCAGAAGGTGTGAATGGGATGGGAGGGAGGCCAGGGCAATCCAAGGAAGGGGCTAAGGCTTGCAGGCATGGATTTGTGGAAAAACATGACTCAGCAGCAGTTCATATGGAGAAGAGGTTGGTGGCAGATGTGGGTACTAGGGCTATAGGGAGATCTGCCCTGACCAAATGAGATTTAGGAGGTCAGGGTGAAGATAGCTGAGTAGCCCAGGTGGGAGGTGACAGTAGAGCTGTCTGTAAAGTGGGGCCATACTGCCACTTTGGGGTGGAAGGAGCTCATGTATACAAAGGACTTGGTGAGCACCAGCTGCCACCCTGGTTATAGGTTAGTCAAACACGAGAGGAGGTGCACAGTAAACATTTATTATACAGTTTCTGTGGGTCCTGGAGTTCAAGTCAGACTTAGTTGGATGCTTCTGGCTTGGGGTCTATTCTGAGGTTGCAGCTAAAATGTTGGCTCTGGCTGCAGTCCTCAGAAATCATGACTAAGATTTGCTTCTAAGCTCACCCATGTTCTTGGTGGGAGGTCAGTTCTTTGCCCCACTTGTGCCCATCATTAGGACTCCTTGAGTGTCTGTTTGACATGGCCTATATTTAAGGGAAGAAGAATTAGGCTTTATTTTTTGAAGGAGAAATATTTAGAAATTTGCAGACATTTTAAAGCCACCACCAACCCCAGAGAAGTGGTGAAGCTGAAGCTTGAACTTGGGTCCTCTACCTTCTACTTCATTATCTCTTCCTGTGTAGTAGGATTATGACCCTTAGGCTGTTCCCTAGGATCTCCCTCACACACTTAGGCATCCTAGTAGAGAAACTGAGGCAGGGAGCAGCCCAGGGATACCAAGCCCTCAGCCAGGTCTCTTATTGCCTCACTCCTGGTTACTGGGCATCCTACCGTTGTTTTTGCCACAGGTGAAGCGGAGGCTGGACCTGGAAACTGATCATCAGTACCTGGCTGAGAGCAGTGGGCCAGTCCGGGGCAGAGGCCGCCACCCAGCAAAAGGTACCCTTGGAGCTCTAGCTGAGCAGACCTCTGACCAGGCTCAGGTTGGGGGTGTGGATAGATGAAATGCTTGCAGACTAAAGTCTGGCTTATCATGCTTGGACCTGGGCCAGGCCTTTGGGGGCCCAGAAGGGCAACTGGAGTCGCCTCCCGGCATGGTTTCCCCACGCCCTGGGGGATGGGGAGTTCCTTCCTTGGAAGAGAAATGCTGTGGTTGGCAAGCAGCAGCCACAGAGCCTCCCTGTATGGCCTCACCAGGGGGAAGGGGCCATCTGCCCTCTCCCCCCATCATCCTGTTTCTCCACATTGCCAGGGAAGCAGGCCTCACTGGGGGTGGGGTGGGTGCTGAGAGATCTTGCCTTCACTGACTATACCCCCCAGGTGTGAAATCTCCTGGGGAGAAGTCACGCTATGAAACCTCACTGAATTTGACCACCAAACGTTTCCTGGAGCTGTTGAGCCACTCAGCTGATGGTGTTGTTGACCTGAATTGGGCAGCTGAGGTGCTAAAGGTGCAGAAACGGCGCATCTACGACATCACGAATGTCCTTGAGGGTATCCAGCTCATTACCAAGAAGTCCAAGAACCATATCCAGTGGCTGTAGGTATCAGCCCAAAAGGGTGGACAACATCTGCTCATGCCAGCCCACAGGAACTAGTAGCATACCCACTGTGGCTGCCTGCATCCCTGTTTTATAGCGGGGGAAACTGAGTCTCAGGAGAGGTGGCTTCCTTGAGGTGACACGTGCTGAAAAGTGCATAGCTCTCACCTAGCCAGTTCAATGTACCTTTACATATTTATTGCCTGGGTTACCACCATTCAGATCAAGATAAGGAATATTTCCAATACTCTGAAAAGTTCTCTCATGACCCTTCCCAGTCATTGCCCACCCCTCATACCACCAGGTGACCACTGTGTGACTAGTATTATGGTTTTGTTGCCATCAGTGCCATTAGTCTAACACAGATGTTTATTCTTATTTTATTTTATTTTATTTTTGGAGACCGAGTTTCACGATGTCACCCTGGGTAGAGTGCTGTGGCATCACAGCTCACAGCAACCTCAAACTATTGGGCTTAAGCGATTCTCTTTCCTCAGCCTCACAAGTAGCTGGGAATACAGCAGCAGTTCATATGGAGAAGAGGTTGGTGGCAGGCTCCTGCCACAAAGGAGAAATAGCCACCCGGCTATTTTTTTTGTTGCAGTTGTCATTGTTTAGCTGGCCTGGGCCAGGTTCGAACCCACCAGCCTTTGTATACATGGCTGGCACTGTAACCACTGTGCTGTGGGCACCAAGCCAAAAGTTTGCTTTTAGGTTTATGATTTTTTTTTCTTTTTTTTTAGACAGAGTCTCACTTTGTCACCCTTGGTAGAGTGCTCTGGCATCACAGCTCACAGCAACCTCAAACTCTTGGGCTTAAGCGATTCTTTTGCCTTAGCCTCCCAAGTAGCTGGGACTACAGGCACCCACCACAATGCCCAGCTATTTTTTGTTGCAGTTGTCATTGTTGTTTAGCTGGTCCCGCCAGCCTTAGTGTACGTGGCTGGCACCATAACCATTGTGCTACGGTACTACGGGTGCTGCGCCTTTTTTTTTTTTTTTGGAGACAGAGTCTCAGTAAGTTGCCCTTGGTAGAGTGCTATGGCATCACAGCTCACAGCAACCTCAAACTCTTGGGCTTAAGTGATTCTCTTGCCTCAGCCTCCTGAGTAGCTAGGAATTATTCTTTCTAATTTTGATTTTTTCCTTTTCACCTCTGTCTAGTCATCCTGCTACTCTGTCTTCACTACATCTGCCTTGTCAGTTTTGGGTGGATCTTTCCTTTCTGTGTCATTTTCTTTCACTTGATGACATGTCTTGGAAATGGTTCCATGTGTACTTCTGATGCATTCTCATTCTTTTATACAATTGTACTATTCTGTGGTGTGTCTGTGCTATCATTTAATTCACCAGCCCCGTATGAGGGACATGTAGGTGTTTGCATATATTCTGGCCAGACTTTAAAGCCATGACAGGCTGATTTGGAGCCCAGCTGAGAAGCCAGACCCAGAAAGGGACAAGGGTATGCCTGGGCCTCACAGAACAGGAGTGGCAGCAGACTTGGTCCTGAGAGCCGGGGTTCCTGGGCAGAGCGGCAGGAACTGCTAACCTCCTTGGTGCCTACCCACAGAGGCAGCCATGCCACGGTGGGGATCGGTGGGCGACTTGAAGGGCTGACTCAGGACCTCCAACAACTTCAGGAGAGTGAGCAGCAGCTGGACCACCTGATGCACATCTGTACTACGCAGCTGCGGCTGCTTTCTGAGGATTCTGACAGCCAACGATATCCTTGGATTGGCTGAGGGCACAGAAGGTGGCTTGGCAGGCAGGGGCCTCACCCAAGTGGAACTAGAGAGGCCACCGACGCACTGGGTTCAGGAGAGGGCTCTGGCTCTGGACCCAAGTCCTGGGTCAGCATGTGATACTGGACATGTTACTTAACCTTTCTGGGCTTGTTTCCTCTATAAAAGGGGGATGATGATAATAATGATTGTACCCATAATTCATAAATACAACTTGGGTATCTACTAAATACAACTAAATTCAAACTGCAAATTTTAAAAAGCTAGTACCAGCAATGACAAGCATTTATTTAGTGCAATGATTCAGTAGATAATTGTAACTTGAAACTTGAGAAACATAAGTTTGGGCTGGGTTAAGTGGCTCACCCTTGGTAGATGGTGTGGTATCATATCTCACTAGCACTCTGGAAGGCCAAGACAGGCAGATGGCTTGAGCTCAGGAGTTTGGGAGCACCCTGAGCAAGAGCAAGGTAGCATTTTAGTAGCATTTTTCTACTAAAAGTAGAAAAACTACCTGGATGTCTGTGGTGGGCACATGTAGTCCTAACAACTCAGGAGGCTGAGATAAGAGGATCGTTTGAGCCCAGGAATTTGACATTGCTGTGGCATTCTACCCAGGGTGACAGAGTGAGACTCTACTAAAAAAAAAAGTAAAAAAAAAATAGATGTAAGTTTGTATTTTTCTTTTCTTTTTTTTTTAATGGTGAGCACTTTTATTTATTTATTTTTCTTTTTTCTTTCTTTTTCTTTTTTTTTTTTGCAGTTTTTGGCCAGAGATGGGTTTGAACCCGCCACTTCCAGCATATAGGGCTGGTGCCTTACTGCTTTGAGCCACAGGTGCTGCCCAAGTTTGCATTTTCATTAATAAAAATAGGAACTTTATTAACAAGTTTTCATTTAAGGCTGGGTACAGTAGCTCACACTGTAATCCTAGCACTCTGGGAGGCCGAGGTGGGTGGATTGCCTGAGCTTACAGGTTTGAGACCAGCCTGAGCCAGAGCAAGACCTCATCTCTAAAAATAGCTGGCAGTTGTGGCAGGCACGTGTAGTCCCAGCTACTTGGGAGGCTGAGGCAAGAGAATCACTTAAGCCTAAGAGTTTGAGGTTGCTATGAGCTATGACACCATGCCACTCTACCAAGGGTAAGAAAGTTTTCATTTTAGTAGATACCCAAGTTGTATTTGTGAATTTTGGGTACAATCATCAAGTTGATACCATGATCATGGGTCAAATTTAATTCTCATAGCCAGGTGTGATGGTGCTCACCTATAATCCTGGGTCTCAGGAGGCTGAGGGGGTAGGATCACTTGAGCCTAGGAGTTCAAGGCCAGCCTGGGCAATATAGAAAGATCCCATCTGTATAAAACAAGCAAAGAAAAGTAAATTATCAGCACCAGACCTAGATTGGGTTAGGCTTTTTTTTTTTCCCCCCCAAAGAGATAGGGTCTCCCTGTTGCCCAGACTTAAATGTAGTGGTGCAATCATGGCTCACTCTGTGTTTAAATTCCTGGGCTCAAACTATCCTGCTTTAGCCTCCTGAGTAGCTAGAACACACCCAGCTAAGTTTTTTGTGGAAACACAATCTCACTATATTGCCCAAGCTAGCCTCAAGTGACCCTTTTGTCATGGCCTCCCATTTTTTTTTTTTTTTGTAGAGACAGAGTCTCACTGTACCGCCCTCGGGTAGAGTGCTGTGGCGTCACACGGCTCACAGCAACCTCTAACTGCTGGGCTTAGAGCGATTCTCTTGCCTCAGCCTCCCAAGCAGCTGGGACTACAGGCGCCCGCCACAACGCCTGGCTGTTTTTTTGTCACAGTTTGGCCGCGGCTGGGTTTGAACCTGCCACCCTCAGCATATGGGGCCGGCGCCCTACTCACTGAGCCACAGGCGCCACCCGGCCTCCCATATTACACGTGTGAGCTGCTGTTCCTGGCCTGTGTTAAGCATTTTATGTGAAATTGTTGCTTGCAGCTATCATCACCATTACCTTGGGGTTAGTAAGTCAAAATGACCTTGTACAGATGTGGAAATTGAAGCTGGAGGGAATGAGGTATGTTTTGAGCAGGTGTGGGGACTGAGAAGATAGGAGTGACTAGGTAGATTGTGGGCCCCAACTTGTAAGCTGTGTGAGTGGTCCCTAGAGGTCAAAGGTCATATAGTCCTTGACTCCACCAACCCTGGCCTATGTGACATGCCAGGACCTTCGTAGCATTGCAGACCCTGCAGAGCAGATGGTCATGGTGATCAAAGCCCCTCCTGAGACCCAGCTTCAAGCTATAGACTCTTCAGAGGTGAGAACTGGGTCTCCAGGCCTGACCAAAACGGGCTGGGCTGGGCTGGGCTGGTGGTTCCTGGGGCCTCAGTTTATTGTGTCTGCTACCTTCACACAGACTTTTCAGATCTCCCTTAAGAGCAAACAAGGCCCCATCGATGTTTTCCTGTGTCCCGAGGAGAGTACAGGCGGGATTAGCCCTGAGAACACCTCATCCCAGGGAGCAGCTTCTGGGGAAGAAGACAGGGCAGCTGACTCTGCCACCACAGTTCCACCACCATCATCTCCCTCTTCATCCCTCACGGATCCTGGCCAGTCCCTGCTCAGTCTGGAGCAAGGTGGGTGAAGGGGTTTGGGTAAGCTAGGGCCCCTCTTCAGGGTGGGTGGGCAGGAATGACAGCCCCCTCTATCCTCCCTGCTGGGGTGTCCCAGGCCTGTGATGCTCCCCATTTCCCCAGAACCGCTGTTATCCCGGATGGGTGGCCTGAGGGTCCCTGTGGACGAGGACCGTTTGTCCCCACTGGTGGCGGCCGACTCACTCCTGGAGCATGTTCGGGAGGATTTCTCCACCATCCTCCCTGAGGAGTTCATCAGCCTCTCCCCACCCCACGAGACCCTCGACTACCACTTTGGCCTTGAGGAGGGTGAGGGCATCAGGGACCTCTTCGACTGTGACTTTGGGGACCTCACTCCCCTGGATTTCTGATGAGGTTTAGGGGGACCAGGGTTTCCTGAGATGCCCACCCAGTGTCTATAGCCCTGGAACTCCCTGCCTCTGGCCGTCCTTCCTGCCCCCATTGGAAACGTTTAATTTATACCCCCTCTCTCCTATCTCCAGTGGCTTCTAGCTCTAGGGTGTGGCTACTGCCAGGATGCTGAGCAAGCCTGGAAGGGAAGGATTCTGTGTATGGTGTGTATGTGCATGCACTCAACACCCTACATGTCTGTACCTGGGCTGAGTGTGGTGTGAGAGCATGTGTGTGTGCATGTACCGGGGAATGAAGGTGAACACATGTGTGTGCACTGCAGACACGCCCGTGTGTCCACACGTGTGCATGAGTTTATGCGTGTGAATGGAGGGGCTCTAACTGCACTTTTGGTTTTTTGTTCCGGGGGCCCCATAAGGCCCAGGGTGGCCGCCTGCTCCCAGAATCCTGTGCACTGACCAGGTCAGGCAGGGAGGCCTTGGCTGGCTGGGTTTGCAGCACAGCGAGAGCACTTCTGTCTTAAAGGTTTTTTTTTATGGAAGCTTTAATGAAGCGTTATTTATTTATCAAGGCCTCTTTGGCAAGCCTGGGAACCAGCAAAGGGTAGGAGGGTGGGGCTCATACCCTGACTCCCTACTCTCCTGGGCAAGGGCAGGGGTCCTGAGCTCTTTTTTTTTGTTTTTTTTTTTGCCCCACCCTGAAGGATCTGAGGCCTGAGTGATTTTATTTATTGGAAAAGTGAGAGAGGAAGACAGACTGACTTGACAGCCATGAGTGGGTGGATGGTGGGGGGGGGCCTCTCCAGAGGGCCACTTCAACTGCCCCTTAGGATGGATATGGGATGGGAGAGGTGAGTGGGGGACCTTCACTGACATGGTGGGCGGTGGTGGGGGGCTCTTGTGTTAAAGTGTTCCCCCTCATTACTCTGCCCCACCCTCCATTGTGCACTTTGATTTGCTTCCTAACAGCTCTGTTGCCTCTTGCTTTGGTTTTAATAAATATTTTGATGATGTTTGAACTGGGTTCTGGGACTCTATTGGGAGCAAATCTAGGGACAGGAGGGGCCAAGATCTCTGAGAAAATGCCCATTCTCCACTTTCCTTCCTGTTTGTGCTGATGTACTTTGATTTGAACCCCATAACCCTAAGGTAGTCTCTGGCACCATTTTGGGTTTAACTTTAAAATGATACAGTAAATACTTTTATAAAAAGTCAGAAATGCTAGGCTGCGGGTAGTGGCTCACGCCTGTAATCAACACTCTGGGTGGGGGAGAGTTGGGTGGATTGCTTGAGCTAAGGATTATGAGACCCCGTCTTTACTAAAAATAGAAAACCTAATGGGGCGTTGTGGTGGGCGCCTGTAGTCCCAGATATGCTGGAGGCTGAGAGAGGATCTCTTGAGCGTAAGAGCTTGAGGTTGCTATGAACTGGGACGCCATGTCACTCAACTCCAGAGCAGCCGAGTGAGACTCAAAAAAAAAAAAGGAATATGGAACGTTATTATCAGTGCAAAATAATGAGTAAACTTTTCCCTAGCCCCAGAGACCACTTGATCAGTTTGTGGTGCTCTTCCAGATGTTTCTGGGCAATAGTAAACATGGAACAGATACAATGGACTGGTTCTGTGTCAGGTGCTTTCCAGTACTGGGGACATGTATGTTCCTTCCACTCGAGGAGCTCTCAGGGTCTGATGGAGATTTGTACAAATGAAAAAATCAGGAGGGGCTTCCAGGAAGAGGCGATGCTTGAGTTGAGAGCTGAAAACAATATGGACAAAGGTCCTGGAGCAGGAGGGAAGAGGGCAGAGAGGATAGAGAGAAACTAGTGCCCCATGACCTGAGATCTGGGGGAGAGAAGGGTGAGTAGGAGTTAAACACTTTGCATTTCATTTACTGAGCCCCAACTGTTTTAATCTCTTTAATTTTGCAGACTGAGGCTACAGATTCCCAGTGAGGTAAAGTCCCTTGTGTCCCTCTCAGTGCCTCTGCTGTTTGCTTGTAGTACCTTACAGTGGTCTGGAGCCTGCCCTTTTGGTGGGCGTGCGCAGCTGTTCTGGCTGTGCAGTACTCGTAAGCAGACTGGTATTACTCAGCCTGTCCCAGGTGGAAAGGACCCCTTGGGGTGGCCCTCTGCAGTGGCCACCCCCAACCCACGAGGCTCCAGTGGCGGAAGCGTAGAGTTAAGCCGTGCTAGAATTTTACGTTGTGCAGCCTGGACTCTGCATTTTACAGATGGGAAAGCGAGGCCCAGAGAGGGCTTATCCGGCCAAGGTCTCGGTGGGTGGGGGGGCGGGGCCGCGGGGGCGGGGCTCGCGCAGCGGCGCCAATGGGCGGGCGTCCCCCAGCCCCGAGTCCGCGGCCGGAGCCGCAGCTGAGCCCAGCAGAGCCGGTGGCGCCATGGCGTGCGCGGGGCTGCTCGCAGTGTGCCTGCTCGGGCCGCCTGCGCCCCGGCCCCCGCGGCACCCTGAGCCCACGCCCGACGCCGGGCCCGCTGGACACGCACTCTTCCAGGACGTGAGTGGGGCCTCCCCAGGTCTCCGTCGCATCTTTCCCTGTGTCTCACTGGCCCTGTCTCTGCGTCTCTGTTTGTCTCTGTCTGTGGCAGTGTCTCTCCCGCCAGGTCTGTTGTACCGGGTCTGTGTACTTATCACTGCGGGCTCTGTTTTGGTCGCCCTTTTCTTACCCTGTCTGCCATTGTGTCTCTTGTTCTGTCTCTCTGAGTCTCCCCTTGTCTGTGCTCCCACTGCGCCTGCTGCATCCTGCCCCCAAACCCACCCCATCTATGTTTCTGGTGAGGGTGGGTGGTGTCAACAATCACAACAGCAGTCACTGTGCCCACTCTGGCGGCTGGGCTGCCTGGGCCCGGGAGCCTGAAAGCTAAGGAGCCCCTCCTGACCCACCAACCCAAGGGCAGTGGAGTCCCACAGTTGGTAAAGGCTGCCCACAGTCATCGTCTGTGGTCTGGCCCCACCTCCCATGGAGCAGCGGTGGCCCTGCAGCCTCTTCTCCACCCTGTGCTGGCCCTCTCATGCCCCTACTCCTGAGGTCCCTACCAGAGAGAAAGGTTGTATTCCTGCCCCCTCTCCACTGACCCCAGTGACTCAGCACCTTGAACGCAGCCCGCCGGGCTGGAAGGGACCTGATCCTCCCATTTCCCAGTTAGAAAAACTAAGGTCTAGGGCGGCGCCTGTGGTTCAGTGAGTAGGGCGCCGGCCCCATATGCCGAGGGTGGCGGGTTCAAACCCAGCCCCCGCCAAACTGCAACAAAAAATAGCCGGGCCTTGTGGCAGGCGCCTGTAGTCCCAGCTGCTCGGGAGACTGAGGCAAGAGAATCCCGTAAGCCCAAGAGTTAGAGGTTGCTGTGAGCCGTGTGACGCCACGGCACTCTACCCGAGGGCGGTACAGTGAGACTCTGTCTCTACAAAAAAAATTAAAAAAGGGCGGCGCCTGTGGCTCAAGGGGTAGGGCGCCGGTCCCATATGCCGGAGGTGGTGGGTTCAAACCCAGCCCTGGCCAAAAACCAAAAAAAGAAATAAATAAAAAAAAATAATAAAAAATAAAGAAAAACTAAGGTCTAAGGGGACGTGTCCTGGGTGGAGGCAGGGACATGACAGGGTGTGGCCCCAGGTGTCCTTATTCCCAGCTTAGCACCCCTACCCCCAACCCCACCCCAGTATCTCCATCTACCCTACCCAGGCCACACTGAGCTGCTGTGTGACCCTAAGCCAGTGACAGACCTCTGGTGAAGTTAGGGGTTGGAGTCATTCTTGAGCCTCTGTGACCCTGAGAAAACACCTGGTGAGAGTTGGCATTCAGGACCTGGAGTCTGTGGGGGATTCTCTGTCCAGGGCTTTAGCCTACCCCTCCTTGCCAGGCCTATTTACTGGTCTTCCACTTGCTGGCCTGTTTTGAGTGATCTAGGAGTGCTGGTCTATCAGATTCTGCTCCTCTCTGCCTCTGTTGCCCTTTACCTCTGTTTCTCCATAAATAAAGTCTGCTGACCCTGCCTTCTGCCACCCTTGCACACATACGTGTATATACATGCCTGCCCGAGGCCCTCACAGAATCAGCCTCATAGGAAGCCCCAGCCCTGAAAGGGTTAAGCCCAAGCTGCTCTCCCATGAGCTAGTGGGAAAACTGAGGCACCTGCAAAGAAAGGTCTAGCCACTACCTGTGTGTGTCATGTTGGTTTCCGAAAAGCACAGGATGAAATAGTTCAGAGAATAGTCTGGAGAGACCATGACCACATCGCACAGTTGCAGATTCAGGTCTGGAATGGCTGCCCAGGATCCTTGGGCCACAACTTGGCCCATCTCCCCAACCTTCCTCAAGCTGGGATTCTGCCAAGGGCTGATGCATCAAACAGAACTTGGGCTAGACCTCTGGGTGTGAGAGGGAGGGATGTAGGGAGCTGGCTTGAAGCACTCCCCTCCCTGCAGGCCAGGCCCTGCAGGAGACTTAAGCAAGGATGGCACCTGCTGTGTACTCATCCTGTGCCTCCTTCTGGGCTAAGCTGGGCAGTAGGAAAGGCTAGGCAGGGGATAGGCAGGTCAGCTGGGCCCTGCTGAGTTGGGAGGTGGGTCTCTTGCCTCCCAGACCCCACTCACAGCTCCCTCTCCCCCACTTTGTCCTCTAGGTTTTCCGAAGAGCAGACAAGAATGGTGAGTGTGGCTTCTCCTGGGTCCCATGGTGGGGGGTAGGGTAGGGGAAATCCAGGCTCCCTACATGTGAGGGACTTGGAAGGGTGAGGTAATGGAGACAAGGCCCTTTGGGATATTTTGCTTAGATTTTCAGAGGGCCTAGTAACTTTCATATGGCCAACCATCTGGACCTAGGGTGGGCTTGGAGGACACAATTAAACCCACCCTAGGGGCAAGGTTAAAGCTGGGTCCAGTGTCCAGGGAGTCAGCTTATCCTGCCCTAGGTCCTGGGCAATCTCAGACCCTGGTGGGGAAAAACCTTAAGAAGCTAAAGCAGAGCCCTAGAGGGTCCAGCAGGCAATAGGTTGCTGCCCCTATGTGACTTGGAGCAGCCCACTGTGCTCTGATGGCCAGTGGAGGGTCTTCGCTGAGGCAGCCAGTTAGCACTCCTTGCATCTGGGTCCTTAAAGCCTGTGTGTCTCACCCTCCTTGAGACGGGGTCATATCCCCACTCCCTGTCCCTTCTTGAGTCTCTTCAAACTGGTAGAGATGTTTGTCACAACCCATTGGTCAGGACACATGTCCTCACTTGGATCAGGGTCTTCTGTTGGGGAAGGCTCTGATTCTCTACCGTCTCGGCTCTTCCCACCCATCTGCTCAGAGACCTTGCACATCATTCAGACCAAATCTCTAATGTCGGGCGGTGCCTGTGGCTCAGTGGGTAGGGCGCCAGCCCCATATACCGCGGGTAGCAGGTTTGAACCTGGCCCCGGCCAAACTGCAAGAACAACAACAACAAAATATAGCTGGGCATTGTGGCGGGTACCTGTAGTCCCAGCTACTCGGAAGGCTGAGGCAAGAGGATTGCCTAAGCCCAAGAGTTGGAGGTTGCTGTCAACTGTGACACCACGGCACTCTACCGAGGTGACAAAATGAGACTCAGTCTCAAAAACAAAAACAAATCTCTAATGTCTTCGATTATCCCACTCTAATGCTCTCAGCTTCTGCCCACATTCCCCCTGTGATGAGGAGCTCATTCTCTCCTGAGCCAGCCTGCAGCTTCTTACAGAGCCTCTAACTCTTAGGAAGATTTCATCTGCCTCCCTGTGGCTTCTCTGTGAAGGTCCCCAGCACAGAGGTTCCCTCCACCCTGGAGCAAGGCTGGTTAGCATCTGGGGCAGAGACTCAGCTCCCAAGTCCTCCCAAGTGACATTGTTGAGGCCCTGCCATGCTCTGATGAGGCCCAGCCTGTTGATAGTTTCTTCACATGCCATATAAATAATTGAGTCCCTACCCAAAGCCATATGTGTACTGCCCAGTCCCCCAGTTGCCTTCAGTGGATACCTTTGAGGACCCCAGTCCTTTCATCTCTGTAAGTCAGCCTCCCTTCCCCCCGAGCTCAGACTCCCATCCCATCTTGCTGGGTGGTTGTGAGATGGGAGGTTGTGAGATGGGATGAGGCCTTTGGGTCTCGTGGCAGGGGTGCAGTCAGAAGTCAGGGATACCTACTTTGCTTCCTGTCCCCTCCACCCCAGATGATGGTAAACTCTCATTTGAGGAATTCCAAAATTACTTTGCTGATGGGGTTCTCAGCCCAGGGGAGCTGCAGGAACTGTTCAGCGGCATTGACGGGCATTTCACTGAGTGAGTACAGGAGAGGGGAGGGTTGGGCCATGGGTGGATGCAAAGCTAGGTTGTTCCCACCCTAATATGTCCTCTGCTGCCTGTTCTTTTTGGAGGACTCGGTGGGGGAGGGAGGAGGCAGAGAGAAAGGTGCTAGGGCTTGGTGCCAACTTAACCAGCCCACCCACCCCATCCCCAGCTCCAGCTTTGCCCATTACACTGCTTCCAGCTGGGACTCCAAAAATAGCCAAGTCTGAGTCACCACCCATGGCTCAGCTCTTCATTCCTGCTTCCTTAAGGGACCTGAGGATGCCTAGGGACAGCTGGGCCCCGCCTGCTTCCACTCAGTAATGCAGGTGCACAAACACACACACACTTCCTGAGTTGTGTTCCCACATATACACATCTTGGCAAGAGTGTACACACTCCTTTCTCTGCTTCCTCACATGGGTGCACACACGCACAGCTGTTCCTTCCTCTCACTTCCCTTTTCTCTTTAGGATAAATCTCAGATGGTGGGGGACCCACAGTGAGGCAGTGAGGCTCCCAAGACATGGGCTGGAGTCTTTCTAGTGTTCTCCTTCCCCCACTGACCAGACTCCCCAGATTCCTTGTCATTAAAGACCTGCTTTAGGCCCTTGTCTAGGAAGTCCCCCTGACCTATGGAGTGAATACCCCGTGCTGTTCCTGGACCTTGTCCTGTCCCAGTGCAGACCACTTCTTTGGCCTACATCCACATCTGTCTCCCCTGAGAAGCCAAGAGTGGGTCAGAGTCTTTGCCCTCAGAGTGTTTGATAGGGACAGTAGTACCCTTTCTCCTCCCCTGCAAGGGCTTAGCCCATGCAACAGCTTAATCTAGGGTGGAGCAGAATTCACCTCCTTGTCAGGCTGAGTTGGGAGTCAGTTAGTGGGGGGCGTTGGCTTCCCATTTTACCAAGCCCAAGTCTTAAGGTTCTGAAGGGCAACTTTTCTTTTCCCTGCAGCAATTTAGAAACAGAAAAACTGTGTGGTGAGTAGGCTCATGGGAGCTCTTATCTCCCGGGCCCCTGGATGGGTGGGTGTGGTGAGGGGATAGTTACCTGATGGACAGGGTGGATTGGACTTGGAATATGAGGCCTGCTTGATTGCTGCATACCAAGTTGGGTAGATGGGTGGGGGAGCCCAGGAACCCTTGAGTACCTCCTTTGCCCACAGACTACTTCTCAGAACACCTGGGTGTCTACCAGCCCGTGCTCGCTGCGTTGGAGTCACTGAATTGTGCAGTGCTCACGGCCATGGACACCACCAAGCTGGTGAGTGGAGTTGACTGATGGTGGGGGACTCACAGTGAGGCAGGGGGTGTCTGCTGGCTACTGGCTTGGCTCAGGACAAAAAAAAAAAAAGTTTCCACCTCCTTTTGCCCCATAGCTCTCTAGCTCTCTCTTGCTCTATTTTTTTTTTTTGTCACCCTAGGTAGAATGCTGTGGCGTCATAACTCATAGCAACCGCAAACATTTTTTTTCTTTTTTGAGACAGAGTCTCACTTTGTTGCCTGGCTAGAGTGCTGTGGCATCAAAGCTCACAGCAACCTCAGATTCTTGGGCTCAAGAGATTCTCTTGCCTCAGCCTCCTGAGTAGCTCGGACTACAGGCATGCACCACCATTGCCTGGCTAGTTTTTTCCTATTTTAGTAGAGATGGAGTCGCACTCTTGCTCAGGCTGATCTCAAGCTCCTGAGCTCAAGCTAGGAGTGCCAGAGTGCTAGGATTACAGGTGAGTCACCTGCTCAGCCAGCTCCATAGCTCTGGAGCTTGGAGGGAGGGAGCAATGAGCAGGACCAGGATTGTGCCTGACAATCTTTTTTACAGAAAGAGAAATTGAGGCCCTCAGAGCCAACAATCTATCTGAGTGCACAGCTGAGGTGAAGGCTTGTCCTGGTTGCTTTCAAGGAAGCAATTTAGTAGCTTTTCAGAGCTGCCCTTTGGGACCTGGTATGGAGTGTGTGTCTGAATGGTACATGGTGAGGGAATGAGGGGGACTTTCATATCTGTGGTGTGGACACAAGTGGTGGCATTGCCGTCCTTGTTGCCATGGAAACAGGGCCCTGGGGTGGACTGGCATTATCTGAACTGGCAGTGGTTGGGGGATTCAAAACTGCAGGTCAAAAATGAGGCGCCTGTGGCTCAAGCGGCTGTGCCATCCACATACACCTGAGCTGGTGGGTTCAAATCCAGCTCAAGCCTGCCAAACAACAATGACGGCTGCAACCAAAAAATAGCCGGGCGTTGTGGTGGGCGTCTGTAGTCCCAGCTACTTGGGAGGCAGAGGCAGGAGAATCGCTTGAGCTCAGGAGTTGGTTGCTGTGAGTTGGGATGCCATGGCACTCTACCCTGGACGACAGCTTGAGGCTCTGTCTAAAAAAAAAAGAGGGTCTCAGCCACCCTTTCCTGACCTCAAAAGGGTAGGGAGTAGACCATCACTACACAATGACCAGGTCAGCTCCAAACATTTGAGACTCTTTATCTGGTACTCCATGCCTCTGATAGAGCTACACCTTGGCCAGGGCCTCTTGCAGCCCTCAGTGGTACCACCCTCTCCAGTCCAGCCTGACTCAGTCGAACACTTTATGCACCAACCTAGGGCCACATTCCTGGTACATACTCCTGGTCATCCAGCTGCGTTGGAAGGAGCGCAAGGAGGCCACCATGGAGCCGCCTGTCCACACAGCAATGCCACGCCTGGGTTTGGCCACCAGGCGGGGCCGCAGGGCAGTGTAGCCTTGCCTCCGGCACAGTGCCTCCAGCTCCATGGCCAAGCGCTCAGGGAAGCCAGGGAAAAGCGTGGAGCCTCCAGCCAGCACCACGGTGTTGGCCAGCCGTGTCCGCAGCGTTGTGGGCATCTTGTGCAGAGCCCGGAAGGCCAGCACGGGCAGTCCCGGCTCAGTTTGCCCTACCAGACCTGGCTGGAAGATGGGTTCGGGGCAGCGGAAACGTTCGCTGCTAAGGTGGATGGAACACCCATTACTCATTAAGAAGCTGGCTGGACGGTGGCGGGCAGGGTTACGGAGATCGCCCTCAAAGTCCAGTGACACATAGCAGCAGCGCTTCTTTAGCTGTGTGATGGCTTTGCGGGGCAAAGCCTGCTCCCGGAGGTCTGGGCACCCTGATGCCAGCAGCTCCCGCAGGTAGCGTGAAAGGGTGCTGCCTGCCACATCCAGCCGGAAGGTGGCCTCCTGCCACGAGTGACCCGCGTAGATGGGCGTGGCGTGGCACACGCCCGCGCCCGCCTCTACTGCCAAACCGGTGAACGTGCCGGTGGAGCACAGCGCCAACAACGCGGTGCTGGCTATGTGGCACGCGGGCACTGCCAGGGCCTCGAACAGCAGCTCGGCCACCTTCTCGCGGCCCGCGGGCGGTGCAGAAGGCGAGTCGCTCACCAGCACTGGCCACTGCTCTGGGGACACCCGCAGGCCGCCCACTAGCAGACGCTCCCACAGCCCTTCCAGCGCCTCCCAGTCCACCACCACGCCGTGCTTGATGGGGTGCGCCCGCGCCACGCCGCCTGCCAGCTCGCAGCCTGGCGCGCCGGGCAGCACCGGCCGGTCCCAGCTGGGCACCAGACTGGAGCTCTTCAGCACTACGCGCGGCTGGTCCTCGCCCGCGAAGCCCCCCTTGGCGAAGCCCGAGCCCTGGTCTACCACCACAGCGACGTGGTCCCTTGAGGGCCGCCAGCGCACCCGGCGGCTCCCGGACGCCGACTCCACCTTCCGGGTTCCGCCCTGCCCTTCAGCGAGGGTCCCGCCCCCAACGCGCCGCTGATGCTTGTCTGGGAGACCTGCAGCAGTCGGAGGCAGGGTCTTGGCTCTTGCCTCTGCTTCCTGGACCTATGCCTCTTTTTCTGGGTCAGACAACTATCCTTTTCAGTTCTTGACTCCGTCCTCTGGTCGTAAAGCCCCACCTCTTCTGTCCACGGCGGCGGTCTCCTTTTCAGCTCCTAGCTCCGTCCCTGGCCTGAGACCCCGCCTCTGGTTCAAGTGTCAATCTGGGTTCTCGCTGGGCCCCGCTTCTCTCAGGACTCGCTCCTGCAGTGCAGCTTCGTCCCTTCAACTGAGGTGGGTACCAAGAGAGCAGAGCCAGATCCTTTCAGATACTGAAAGACCATCAGGACATATATCCCACTTGGACACCCAGGAACCCAGCCCAGTCCTTGAGCTCCAGGTAGCCTCCTCGTATCTCTCACCTGAGCCTTGGGGAAGAAGTTCCTGGTTGTGGAGGTGGATGGGGCCTGTCGGAGAAGGAAGAAAAGAACTTGGATTGGACTCATTGTGACCTCAGTCCTCAGCATCTGCTGCACTTCCATAGCCCCCTCCCCCCCACAGTTTCACGATTCATGAAAACTCCTGAATCCATTCTCTCTTGTGGACAAGGTCAAAGGCAAAGACTTCAGCGATCGGGGGGTCTGGCCTCAGCTGTCCAGCACAGCCAGTTTAATTTCGTCCCTAAACCACTTTGGATTATCTGATGTATTCTGGCCACATGTGAGGCTCCTCCTCTCTCAACACTCAGATCTACAGCTCTCTCAGAACTTCTGTGCCCTCAGCCTGAGAGGCTCAGGCAGCCCATATTAGGGGTCCCACCGTCAGGGGCCCTGTCAAATGGACTCATACAGGCCTGAGTTTCTGACTCAGTTCTGAAGCCAGCTCCATTGTGCAATCTCAAACAAGTCCTAGATTTTCTTTGGGCTCAGTTTCTTCAAAAGGTAGTGATAATCCTCATGGAAAAGAGGCTACTTCTCTCCACAAAGCCTCATTATTCTCTTTAGGACCCCTATGGTTGCAAGTAGAAAGCTCACTCAGGTGAACTTAAGATCAAATAGAGATTTATTACAAGGATATTGTTTTATGGATATGATACCAAAGGCAATGGTGAAATCAGTTCTCAGGAGTAGGGTCTGACCGTAGGGCTGTGGGAGGTGCAGTCTGTGCATTGTGTTTTTGTTCTTCTGAAAACTGACTTAAGCCTATGCTTGTTAATGTAGAAAACATGGTCCATTTCAGCTCATGAATTACAGTCCCCCTAAAGCGGCTGATACTTGTTGGCTGGACCAACTTGGACCAATCACATGTGGCCAGGAGGCTGGCCCCATGGAAGAATATGGTTGCCCTGGTTATAACTGTGGAGGTGGTAGTCAGTTCTCTCTCTTTTTTTTTTTTTGGAGACAGAGTCTCACTATACTGCCCACGGTAGAGTGTGATGGCATCACAGCTCACAGCAGCCTCAAACTCTTAGGCTTATCAATTCTCTTGCCTCAGCCTCCCAAGTAGCTGGGACTATAGGTGCCCACCATAACACCCGGCTATTTCTGTTGTTGTTGCAGTTGTCATTGTTGTCCAGCTGGCCCTGGATGGGTTCAAATCCACCAGCCTTGGTGCATGTGGCTGGTGGCTTAACCACTGTGCTACGGGCACCGAGCTGGTAATCAGTTATTGGACAGGAGTCATGCAACCTCCAGCCTGATGCAATGTGGAAGGGATGTTGATCATGTTGACAGTGACAAAAGTGCATCTTTCAGGCTGGGTGTGGTGGCTCATGCTGAGGCTGAGGCTGGAGGGTGGCTTGAGCTCAGGAGTTTGAGACCAGCCTGAGCAAGAGTGACATACCATCTCTACTAAAGATAGAAAAATTTAGCCCAGCATATGCCTGTAGTTCTGGCAACGCAGGAGGCTGAGGCAAGAGGATCACTTGAGCTCAGGAGTTTGAGGTTGCTGTGAGCTACAATGATCTCACTGTACTCTACCCAGGGTGACAACAGAGCAAGATTCTGTTAAAAAATAAAAAGTGCATTTTCAGCAGAAGCTGGGCTGGTGGCTCTAGTGATCTGGCCTTCACCACTACTGTATCTAACTCTAGAAGGGGACACTCTGAGGTTGGTCACCAGTGTGTGGCAGTAAGGAAGGCTGCAGGTTTGGCAGGGCTAGGCTGGCATTAGGGTGTGGAACTAGATTTGGGACCCAGGAGAATGAGAAGTGTCTGGGTTATACTACCAGAAAGTGTGCTTGGCCTGACTTGAGTGATTTAGGGAGCAAGCTTCACACTGGAGACTACAGGTGGGAGTATGGCTTGGATTGGACTCATTGTGACCTTAGTCTTTAGAATCCTCCTCCCCCCATGAAAACACTCTGGACCCATCCTCTCTTCTGGACAGGCCCAAGGACAGTGATTTTGGCATTCAAGGGTCTGGCCTCAGCTGCCCAGCACAACCAGTGGTTTGGAAGAAGACTTTGGCTGCAGTGTGGGGAAGGGCATGGGACAGGGTAGTTGGAGAGACAATGGTTGAATTTGACAGAAGTTTCTTGGGGAAGACTGGGGAGTGGGGATTACCAAGCACAGTCGGGTAGGAGTGAGGGGCAGAGGCTCAGGGGATTCCATCCTCGCCTGAAATCTCAGGCTCACCCTAGCTGACTGTGGGATCCTGGCTGTTCTTCCCCAAGATGGTGCCTGTCTGCCCAGGCCGCTGCCTCTAAGAGGGATTTCTGAATGCTGGGGACCCTCGAGGGTGTGTGTTAGGCCTCTAGTGGAAGCAGAGCCCTCCTAGCATACCACCCTAGCATGGCCAAGCCTGGATTTGACCAAGCCTGCCTTCCTTGGCCCTGGCGGGATCTGCTCTGGATCTGGTGTGTGAGGGGCATCCCGCCACTGCAGCAGAGCGTCCTCTTCCCAGATCAGGGAAGGGGTTCTGGTTCCGACCCTTGGCACGAAGAAGGAGAAGGCAAAAGACAGCCCTGGCTACAGACCATGGCGGTGGCTCTGCCTTCCGTTCGCCCGGTTCATCCCTGTGTGGCTCTGGGCCCGACGCCTCAGACAGAGCCAGCAGGCGCCAGGTTGCTATTGCGCTCTTTATTGGGCCGAGTCCCGGGGTCGGGGGTGGGGGCTGGGCCGGGCGCTCAGGGCCGCGGGCGAGGGCAGCGGCGCCGCTTGCGCGGCTGCTCCTCGGCGGCGTCGGCCTCGCTGTCGCTCAGCAGGCGCGCGTACAGCCGCGGCCAGCCCTGCGCCGCCTTGTTCCCGCCGGCGCCCCCGGGCCCGCCGCCCGCCCGCCGCCCCTCCTCCTGCAGCCGCGCGTCTAGCAGCAGCAGCAGGACCAGGATCTTCTTCATCTCTCTCCCGCGCGCGCCCTCGCGCCGCTCCGCGCCGTCGCCCGCTCCTCGCAGCATGGGCGCCTCCGGAGAGACCGCCGGGGCGCCCGACGCGTCCTCACTCGGCCGCCCAGCTTCGGCCACCTCCTGCCGCTTGTCCAGGGGGAAAAGCAGCACGATCTTGGCCTGGAAGCGGGGCAAGGGCGTGAGGGGAAAGCGCGCGCCCGGGGAGCATAGTCCGAGATCCGGAGTCAACCTGCTCTCCTTTCTCCTGGGACCCTCAATCGTCCGGCTCTGGGACTCCCCATGCGCCGGGCTGGTAGGGAGCCCACTGATCTATTCAGGCCAGGGAGAAGCGCACCCTTCCCTGCTGGACTCCAGGGACCGTCTCCCTGTCGCCTGGGACCCCCCCTCTTCTCTGGAAATCCTCATCCCCTCACCCCCAGGCTGACTTTCTGAGACCCAACTCCATCCACATTTATGAGACTCCTGCCTACCCTACCAGCCTTCATGATAGGGGCTCTCGCCCACCCCAGGCAGGGCCAGGACCTCTGCCCATTTGAAGGGGGAGGAATGTATCACATTTTGAGCCTGGGGGCTGAAAAGAGGGTATAAGGGAGTTCCCATGTCCATAGCCCCTGCAGCACCAACTAGGGCTGATTCCCTATGCCAGCACCTCCACCCGTTTGTCCCTCACTTCCACCCCCTGGGCTCCCAGGTCTCATCTACCCACGGTTTCTGGAATCCCTGTTCTCCTTATGGGCTTCTAGGACCCCTATCCACACCCATCTAGGCTCCTGGGACCCTCATCTTTGGGTTAACCCCGGGGACTTCTGCCCACAAGGCCTAGACTCTCAGTACCTCCCCCCACCTGTCCAGGTTCCCCTGACCCTTGCTTGCCTCCTCACTCATCCCATTCCACCTCCTGTACTCACATTTGGCTTCTTCCGCTTGACGTGGCTGAAGAACTGTTTACGTCGGGCCTTGTCCATGTCAGGTGGCCGCTCCTTGCGGGCCTGCTTGGGTGCTTTGGTCCTTTTGTGGGAACTGTTGTTTCCCATGGCAGGGCTGGTCACCACTGGGGGCCGCAGCCCATGCTGTCCCTGCTTTGTCCTCTGGGCCCTGACCCGTCTCCGGGGGAGGCCACATTGTGACCTCATGGGGTGAGGTCAGCAGCTCCAGGGGCTGAGCTCCTCCTCCCAGAACTCACAGGTGACTCTGGGCTCCATTCCCTCTGTCTCTGACTTCTGACCTTGGTTTCTCAGCTGTAGAACTGGGCTAATGCTCAGCAGCAATGCGTGTTAGGTGCTTGGTGGTGAGCAGAGAGGAATTCCTGTGGCTTGGCTTTGAATTCTGGCCCTGCTACTAAACTAGCTGTGTGATCTTGGTCAAGATTATCAACCCCTCTTGGTCTCAGTTTTCTCATCTGCAAAATGCAGTCAATTAGGGTTCCTGTATTGTTACTAGGGTTACATGAAATTCTTGGAATAGTGCCTGGCACAGAATGGGTGGTGTTTTTGTCAGTCGGTTTTGTTTGCAAGCAACACAAACTGATTATCTTAAGAGCCCAAAAGGGAATCTTGTGGAAAGATTTCTTGGAGAGAGAAACCCTGGTCTATGTGAGAATGAAAGGACCCAGCCTCCCCTCTGTCCCTGTCTCCTAGCTCATAAGCCTGGCCCAGGATTTCCCATCTGATGGCTGAGCTGAGGTCAGGGGCTGGAGATGAAGCCCCTGAAGGATGGAGCCTCCAGAGCCCCCTTGGAGGACAGGCTGTCAGATCATGGCTCCCCAGGGCTCACGTCCTCCCATCCCAGGCTCTGTGCGTGTGTGTTTCTGGTAGGGGTGAGCTAATTGTCAGGACACCCGTGACTGAAGGGTATACAAGTGGGCAGGTTCCTTGTTAGTGTTATGTTTGATGGTAAAAATATGGCAGTTCTCCTGGTATTGAGAACTTATTTTCTAGGCCCTGAACTGAGTCCTATGTAGGAATTAACTCCTGGGGCCTCTCAGCAGCCCCATATGATAAGTATTATCATTCTTGCTCTATAGATGAAGAAACTGAGGGTCCAGGAGTTACAGGGAGCTGGGGAGTCTCTGGGAGTCTCAGGATGGACAGTACAGGGCCTAGTCCTTGGCTGACCCCTGCCTCGCTGCTCACCTCGGGTGAGACTGGTGATATAGGTCAGGGTCAATACTAGGGAGAGGGGTGTGAGGAGAGCAACATGGTTGTCTCCTACTAAAAAAGGGCTCAGTAAACATTTCTTGTGAGAAAGAATGAATGAATGCATATGTAGAATGTCAGTTTTGCCTCATGTCAGAGTTGGCCCTTAGAAGTCCTATGACCGGGTGGCGCCTGTGGCTCAAGGAGTAGGGCGCTGGTCCCATATGCTGGAGGTGGTGGGTTCAAACCCAGCCCTGGCCAAAAACCACAAAAAAAAAAAAAAAAAAAAGAAGTCCTATGACCATCCCCACCCAGCCTAGCAGTGCCTAGGACCTTACTGGCCATGGTGACGGCCCTGATGGGGAAGGGGCTGTGAGATCCATAAAAGCCAGGCATGCCAGCTGGTAGACACCTTCCAAGAAGGGAGGCCAGATCGACCTTGATCAATAGTCTCAGTGCCCTCTTGCTCATCCCAGGTTTGCATGCCACTGTCCTTGGCACTGCCACTGTTGCTCTGATGGGCAAGAGGTAGGGGACCAGGGAGGTGGCTCCCCATTCAAAAGTAAACGTGTAGGCTGGGAACACTGGCAATGCTGACTGCCCCCACTTGGTCCCCAGGAGTATGAGCAGGCCTCCAAAGTGGATCAGTTTGTGACACGCTTCCTGTTGCGGGAGACAGTGAGCCAGCTACAAGCCTTGCAGAGCTCACTGGAGGGGGCGTCAGATACCCTGGAGGCCCAGGCCTGTGGCTTGCGGTACGTGGGACCCTGGCATCCTGTGAGTACAATTATAAGTGCTCATTGTCCCCATATCCCACAGCTTCATCACATTCCATAGTGTCAACATCCAAGAGCCCACTTTCTTGGGCAGGGAGTCCGTAAGGGGATGAGACAAGGTGGCTGGTTTCAGACCTAGGCCTTAATATCCCAGGAGGCCTCTCTCGTCCCATTCAGGTCCTTTCCTGGGGCCCCAGTCCTTGGCCCTGTGCGTCTAAGGGTAATGGCTGACCCTCCACTTCCCTTAGGTCAGTTGAAGAGAGTGTGGAAGCACAAAGCAGGCCCCGTGGCAGCCGACGGGCAGGGCGCAGGGTCCCGAGGAGCATCAGTCGGTCACCCACCCAGTCTCCTGGCTCCTCTGATATAGGTGTGCCTGTGATAGGGTGGGAGGATCCAGGGTGGGTGCTACACCCCCATGCCCCCAGCGTCTGCTCCCCTACTGCCCCTCAGTTCATCCTAAGAAGCCTCCTACCCTGAAGGGCCCAAGCCTAACCCCCTGGGGCCCCCACCCCCAGGGCAGAGCTCAGATGCTGAGATGCAGTGGCGGCTCCAGGTCAACCGTCTCCAGGAGCTCATCGACCAGCTGGAGTGTAAGGTGAGTGGTCATGTGGCCATGGCCCAACAGGGGTGGACCTTCTTGGCATCTGCCCAGGCCAGACCCATGCTGAGGACCCTACCCACACTCTTGGGTCCCTCACAGGTCCCCCGGCTGGAACCCCTGCATGAAGAGGACCTTGCCAAGGGGCCTGACTCGGTGAGCCGAGGGGAGGACCAGGAAGCTGGATGTCAAGGGCTAGGGATGCTCATGAAGTGAGGGTTCATGGGGTCAGCTGCTCACCCATCCAGGGCCAGCTGCTCACCTGTCCTCTGCTGTACGTGTGGGCCCTTTCCCAGGCCTCTGCAGGAGGTGCTGGGTTCTGTGACCCTGTAGAAACCCCTGCCCCTCTTGGGGCCTCAGTTCCCCTGTCTGCATTACTGAAAGCCAGGGCTGGTCAGCATACTGGGGGCATCAGGCAGCTCTGTTGGAGAGGGGGAGGAGAATGGAGTCCGGGATGTCCAGGGACAGGTTGGCAGCAGGAACCCACTGCAGGGTGGGCTGGCTGCACCTGGCACATGTCAAGAGGCTGAGGTCCTCCTGGAGCCACAGCCTGCCCCTCACCTTGTGCCCTGCCTTGTCCCAGCTGACTGGCTACCTCTCTTGCCAGCACATCTTCGTGGCCCAGAGGCAGTTCCAGGTGGCAGAGGAAGCCCTTAGGGACTTCCACCGAGCCCTGTGCTGCTATATGGACTTCACAGGGGCCCAGAGCCATTGTCTGCAGTGAGTCCCCAGCCAGCTTAGGTGGGGAGGGGGTGAGCATGGAGGGGTGCTGGGCTGGGACTCCTGGTTGGGTGGGCACTGGTGGTGGCAGCCCTGGCCTGGCCTGGTTGTCTTTTTGGCCCCACAGTGTGTCTGCCCAGAAGATGCTGGATAATGCCTCCTTCACTCTGTATGAGTTCTGGCAGGATGAGGCCTCCTGGAGAAGGTAGGAGTGACGGCCTAATAGCCAACATTTATTATGAGCCCTGGGGTGAGTCGGGATTGAGTCTGAATCTTCTTCTCCAACTTACTGAGGGGCCGCAGGTGAGTTACCTAACCCACCTGAGCCCCATAGTCCTCTTGTCA
Organism: Nycticebus coucang; assembly: GCF_027406575.1. NCBI lineage: Eukaryota > Metazoa > Chordata > Mammalia > Primates > Lorisidae > Nycticebus > Nycticebus coucang. The sequence continues at coordinate 40,512,969 of NC_069800.1, read as the reverse complement.
AAAATGGACATGACAGTGGTTCCAACCTCCAGTGGGCTAAATGATGATATATAAAGAACTGAATACAGTGCCAGGTACACAGTAGGCATAGTAGTGAATGTACACCAATGTGCTGTATGTCACATTCTATGCCAAGCACCTTCATTCAATCCTCATAGTATAGTAGCAAAGTAGATACTTTGTCCCCATTACACAGAGGAGAAAACTGAGGCTCAGAGCCAGCCTGAGGAAGGCCTGGTATCTGCATCCAGGCAGCAGGACTGGGATGGGCATGGGAGACCCAAGGGCACATAGCTGCAGCCTTGGTCCCCTCTGCAGGCATCAGCAGTCATCCTGCAGCAAGGCCTTCCAGCGCACACTCATTGACTACCTGCAGGCTCCGGACACCCTCAGCACTGTGTTCTTCCCAGGTGTGCTGCAGCCCACTCTCTCCCCAGCCCTGGGACCAGGAGGGGCGGTAGCCCCGATGGCTTATGACTCCCAACTCCAACCCACAGCTTCCTGGTGGATTGTGAATAATAACTGAGCCTGACCGGCATAAGCCAAGGACCCTGGGCCCTGCCTGCCTCCTTTAGGAGCCTTCTGGACTGGTCAACTCAGCACCAAGACCAAGGACCCTGCTCCTCCTAGACCTGGGCCAGTCCTGCTGGTGGAGGGTCTGTCAGCCCAGGAATCAGGGACTGGGCTGCTCGCTTTCTATTTATTATCAGTGTATTTATTGTTTGTAGCTTTAGTTTTCATGGCACTTTACCTTCCACCTGGCTCAGGAGGCCTGGAGTCTGGTCCCCTCTGCCCCTGCTTGCTATGTGACCCAAGGCAGGTCCCTTCCCTCTCCAGGTGGGCCTCGGGCCATCTGGCTGCCTAGCTGGTGTTCTGCTTTCTTCCTGCTGTCTTGGGGCCAGGCTTCTGCTCATTCCCAGCCAGTGGCAGAACCAGGCCTGATGCTCAGGGACCCCCTCCTAAGTCCCTCAAACCATGAGCCCTAAGGCTGGGCCACATCATTCAGCCATGTAGGGGAAGGACCTGGGTGTCCCCATCACCTGGCTGAGCTGGCAGGCCCCTGACTCTTCTAGCACCCATGGGTGAACCAGAGACCTCTGGAGGATCCTGGATTGGTTTGCATGTAATTTGCATGTACACACCCCCACCCATTCTCAGGGCACTATGGGGAGCCCCAAGGTGACTTTACCAAATAGCAATAATTTGGTCCTCGGGTTGCCTGCTGCCCCCAGAGACCTCTGAGCCCCAGTCTGGTACCCTGGCACAGAGGCAATAAAGGCAGTTGTCACCTCTGGCATCACTTCCTCTCTCTTGCCAAGGCCAGGACAGGGGGCCTGTAATGCCTCCTAGGCCAGAAACTCAGGGCAGGAAAACTTTCTTTAGAAATCACCTGAGTCGGGGTGGCGCTTGTGGCTCAAGGAGTAGGGAGCCGGTCCTATATGCCAGAGGTGGCGGGTTCAAACCTAGCCCCGGCCAAAAAAAAAAAAGTTTCAAACTTTCATAAAGGTGTTTAACTCATTAAAAAAAAAAAAAGTTAAAAAAAAAAAAGAAATCACGTGAGTCCTGGGCGGCACCTGTGGCTCAGTCCGTAAGGCACCGGCCCCATATACCGAGGGTGGTGGGTTCAAACCCGGCCCCAGCCAAACTGCAACAAAAAATAGCCAGGCACCTGTGGTCCCAGCTACTCGGAGGCTGAGGCAAGAGAATCGCTTAAGCCCAAGAGTTTGAGATTGCTGTGAGCTGTGACACCATAGCACTCTACCAAGGGCGACATAGTGAGACTCTGTCTCAAAAAAAAAAAATAAATAAATAAAAATAAAAATAGAAAAAATATCCAGGCAATATGGCTGACGTCTGTCTTCCCAATTACTCTGGAGGCTGAGGCAAGAGGATCACTTAAGCCCAGGAGTTTGAGGTTGCTGTGAGCTATGATTGTACCACAGCATTGGGAGACAGATAAAGACCTTGTCTTAACAACAACAACAACAAAAGGGCGGCGCCTGTGGCTTAGTGAATAGGGCGCCAGCCCCATATACTCAGAGTAGCAGGTTCAAACCCAGCCCCAGCCAATTTGCAACAAAATAAAAGCCGGGCATTGTGGTGGGTGCCTGTAGTCCCAGCTACTCAGGAGGCTGAAGTAAGGGGATCACCTAAGCCCAAGAGTTGGAGGTTGCTGTGAGCTGTGACGCAACAGCACTCTACCAAGGGCTGTCTCTATTAAAAAAAAAAAGAGGGTGGCGCCTGTGGCTCAGTTGGTAAGGCGCTGGCCCCATATACCGAGGGTGGCGGGTTCAAACCCGGCCCCGGCCAAACTGCAACCAAAAAATAGCTGGGCGTTGTGGCGGGTGCCTGTAGTCCCAGCTACTCGGGAGGCTGAGGCAAGAGAATCGCTTAAGCCCAGGAGCTGGAGGTTGCTGTGAGCTGTGTGAGGCCACGGCACTCTACCGAGGGCCATAAAGTGAAACTCTGTCTCTACAAAAAAAAAAAAAATAGAAATCACCTGAGTCTTATCTTGAACTTCCTGCTCACAGAGAGTGGAAACTTCATCACAGCTGGTATAGCTTTTCTCAATTCAGCACCGCCCCAGGCCTGTTTCTGGGGTCTTGTCTGGGAAAGGGGATGACATGGTCTCTCCTTTCAACACCCCAAATCTACCAGGGGTTCTAGCTTCACCCCATACAGAGCTTCTTAGGGTCCAAATCACTTGGCTGCATTCCTGTGGAAAGACCTGTCCCTAGACAGAACTGCCTCCCACAAACTGGGCTTATTGCTGCCATCACCTGCCATAGAGCCATTCCAGGAGAATAATGGCTGAGTGCCAGCCACTGGGAACCTTCCTGGGGGAAGAGAGTGGTGGCTTGGTGGGGGGTGACCAACGGACACCTAAGTTGATGCTGTATAGGATAGGGGAAGTATGTGGCACAAGAATGCAGGCTGGCGCCTCACTGGACTTGGGGTGTGAGGGAATGTTCCAGAGGGAATGGCCCCTATGGGGGAGGAGAGCTTGCCTGGTTGAGCCAGGAAAAGCTCAGCAGCAGGACTGAGGTGGAGGTGGATCTGGAGAGCAAAGGCATTTCCTCCCAAGGAAGCCACCGTAGGTGTTAAGCCAAGGGTAAGTGGAACTCCCTGATGGTGTCGTGTCCTTGTTGGGCACTGGGGCATGGCTAGAAAGGCAGCTCAGATGGCTCCAGCTCAGGGTGGGTGTCCCAGTCCAGGACTCCAGGCAGCGTGTTCCCTGTGGTTTTTCCCCAGTGGCCCCTGCAGGAGTTTCCTCCTCCAACCTGGCTACCTGAGCCAAAGGACAAATGCAGGGGTCCCTGGTGGTTCTTTGGCCAGTGCCAGTGCCGGGCGGCCCTCCTGCCACCACACACCCCAGAGCCCTGGCAGTTCCTAGAAAGTGCTGCCAGCATCTGAGCCATGTATGGCCCTGGGCTGGCTGGAGGAGGTAGTTCCCATGTGTCTGTGTGCATTCTTAGTGGAAAAGAAGCCAGCCCAGGAGGAAATAACCTGCTGCCTGTCCCCGCTGGAATGCCTTCTTTTTTTTGTCCTCTACAAAAACAGTAGCAACAGGAAGTCCTCACAACTAAAAACAACTTCCCATTGCCATCAGTAGACAAAGATGTCAAAGCCCTTAAGTTGACATCCCTGAAGTAGGTGCCTCCTTAATTTTACACCCTAGACACCTTGCCTGCCTCACCCGGTAGTGGAGTTCTAAAAGTTAACCCCTTTTTAATATTTTTAAAGTAAAATGGGCTGTGTCCTCTTTCCTCCCTTCTGAAGTCTAGAGTTGTGGGGGAGGGCCCTGCAAGTAGAGGTGTCCTATAGGGTCAGGAAGGCCACTTGGAGATGACCAGGTTTGGTCTGAGCTAGGACTGAGCCGAGGTCTGGGGGCAGACACCAGGTGGTTGGCAGGCAGAGTGCTGCAGGCAGAAGGGGACTGCAGTGTGAGACCGCCAGGGGCTGAGCTGTCTTACAGGTGACAGGGAGCTAGGAGGGTGCCAGACAGACAGGAGTGACGATATGAGTGGGTGTGGGGCTGACAAACAGGGATGGAGGTGGGGGGGCTGTAGCTGCAACCACAGGAAAGCAAACTTCTGAGCTGGAGCCAGGGCTGTGGGGACACAGGAGATCCTCAAGCCTTTGTGTTGCTTTACTCTACAAGCACATCTGCTTCTTCATCTTGCAGTCAGCCCCTCACCCTATCTCCCAAGTTAGGGCCACCGTCCACTGTGGCCTGGAAGACTGTAGCAATTTGGTTTTTTTTTTTTTTTGCATTTTTTTGGCTGGGGCTGGGTTTGAACCCACCACCTCCGGCATATGGGGCCGACGCCCTACTCCTTTGAGCCACAGGTGCCACCCAGACTGTAGCAATTTTTAAAAGAAAAAAAAAAAATTTTTTTTTTTTGAGACAGAGCCTCAAGTTGTCACCCTGGGTAGAGTGCTGTAGCATCACAGCTCACAGCAACCTCTGACTCCTGGGCTCACGCGATTCTCCTGCCTCCACCTCCCAAGTAGTTGAGACTACAGGCACCTGCCACAACGCCCGGCTATTTTTTGGTTGCAGCCATCATTGTTGTTTGGCGGGCATGGGCTGGATTCGAACCTGCCAGCTTAGGTGTATGTGGCTGGCGCCTTAGCCACTTGAGCCACAGGCACCAAGCCTAAAAGACATTTTTTTAAGAGATCAGGTCTCATTATATTGTCCAGGCTGGTAGCAAGTGATCCTCCCACCTTGGCCTCCCAAGGGATTAAAAGTGTGAGCCACCACTCCTGGCCTGTAGCAGCTGCTTATTGGGTTTCTACTCTCCACTTCCCCACCCCCAGTCCAGTCCCTATAAAGCCAGTTCAAAGTTTTGAAAACCACACTTCTCTGGCCAAGACCATTCAATGGCACCCACTGCCTTCAGCATCAAGATCAAGTTTGAGGCCACAGTACTCTATTGAGGGTGACATAGTGAGACTCAAAAAAAAGAAAAAGTTTGATTTCTGGTCCTGGCATTTAAGGCCCTTAGCAAAGAGCCCCCACCCCCAATTTATATAGCCTTTTTTTTTTTTTTTCTTCCAGTTTTGAGACAGAATCTCACTTTGTCACCCTCAGTAAAGTGCTGTGGCATCATAGTTCATAGCAACCTCAAACTCCTGGGCTTAAGTGATTCTCTTGTCTCAGCCTCCAGAGCAGCTGGGACTATAGGCACCTGCCACAACACCTGGCCCTTTTTTTTTTTTTTGCAGTTTTTGGCCAGGGCCAGGCTTGAACCCACCATCACTAGTATATGGGGCCAGCACCCTATTCCTTTGAGACACAGGTGCCACCCAACACCTGGCTATTTTTAAAGGTGAGATCTCACTTTTGGCTCAGGCTGGTCTCAGACCTACAAGTTTAGGCAATCTATCCACCTTGGCCTCCTAAATTCTGGGATTACAGGCATGAGCCACCGTGCCCAGCTAGCCACATTTCCTTAAAGGAGCTGGGTCATTTACACCCCCTCCATGGCCTTTGTCCTTAGCTACACGTCTATTATAGAAACACCTCTGCTGTAGTTCAGAGCCAACAGGCCTGGGACACCTTTCCCAATCTTGCTTTTGGTGGCACTTAGCTCCTTTCAACGGATGCTGGGCACCTGCTTTGTGACAGATGCTGAGGATGATATGTCTCAGGTTGGTGATAGCTAGCACCCAGGTGAAAGACAGATTATTAAAGCTGGGAGAGCTCAGAGCTCCTCAGCCAGCTGCCACCCCCACCCCTCTATTTATTCCCTGCACCTGCCTCACCTCTCTACCTATGACTTACCTGCACATGTTCAAACCTGCCCTGGGGACTGGCAACTAGTCTAAGACAGCAACACTCTAGATCAGTGGTTCTCAACCTTACTAATGCCGCGAGCCTTTAATACAGTTCCTGTGGGTCGTGACCCATAGGTTGAGAACCGCTGGTCTAGATGATAGCTATTGCCCTATAGCTCTTACAAGTCCCCTTAACACAGCCTCTGGTGGATTGAAAGGAAAGGACTGAGAACGAGGTGGGTCTTCAAAAGTTATTCTCAAAATAGATACAACTTGAGCAAGTCACCAGACCCTACGTAGGGTGCTGGGGACAAAAGTGAATCCTCAAGGAAATCACAGATGGCAGAGAAGGAAATAGGTGATAGTGGCGACCACAGTTTATGAGGGTTTCCTGGGTGCTAGACCTTGTGCTAGGGGTGATACCCATGTGATCACATTTTACCCTCACAACAACCCACTGGTGTAGGCATCATCAGCACCCCCAATTTACAAAGGAAGAAACAAGCTCAAGAGTAAGTACTTGGTCATACTCCCTTGGCAACGCTAGCTACTTGCCCAGTGTGAACAGCACTGAGGGAAGGCATCCTCTGGTGGCAGAAAGCAGCCCAGGCTGGAGGAGGCAGTGGCAGCTCTATCCAAAGAAGGAGCAATGCTAGGTCCTGGGGCCTGACAATGGCAGATGGGGCACCAGTGCAAAGCGGAGGGCAGATCAGGCCTGGGAAGGTGGGGGCTGTGGAGGCTGGTTCTGATCACTTCTAGAACTCCCTAGGAGACACCAAGGGGCAGAAAGGTAGCCTCAGACGAGGTGGTAAAAAGGGAGATGGCAAAAGATGCCGTGGGCACCCCAGAAAGGATTCAGTTTTGTGGACTGAAGTGCCACAGGCAGCATGTTCGGCTCTTTCCACAAGAGGGCTCCTGATAGCAGGCAATGAAACCAACCCAGGCAGAGGCAGCTTGTTCTGGCTCCAACCAAGGCGACATGCCTAAACCAGGATCCTGCAAAACCAGTGGTCAGAAACAAACCGAGACGAGAGGGAGGGGGAGAAGAGTTTAGATCCATGTGTTTTTTTCATCCTGAGGTAATCATCTCAGGTCAATTATTTCCCTTTAATACTGAGAAACACACATCAACAGGTTCCTTGAAGGCGGGGCGTAGTACCTCACCCAAGTACTCCTAGCACTCTGGGAGGTTGAGGCAGGTGGATTGCTTGACATCAGCCTGAGCAAGCATGAGACCTCGTCTCTAAAAATAGGCAGGAGCGGGCGGCGCCTGTGGCTCAATGAGTAGGGCGCCAGCCCCATATGCCGAGGGTGGCGGGTTCAAACCCAGCCCCGGCCAAACTGTAACAAAAAAAATAGCCGGGCGTTGTGGCGGGCGCCTGTAGTCCCAGCTGCTTGGGAGGCTGAGGCAAGAGAATCGCGTAAGCCCAAGAGTTAGAGGTTGCTGTGAGCGGTATGATGCCACGGCACTCTACCCGAGGGCGGTATAGTGAGACTCTGTCTCTACAAAAAAAAAAAAAAAAAATAGGCAGGAGTTGTGACCAGTGCCTGTAGTCCCAGCTACTTGGGAGGCTGAAACGAGAATCGCTTGAGCCCAAGAGTTTGAGGTTGCTGTGATCTATGACGCCACAGCACTTTACCCAGGGTGACTAAGCGAGACTGTCTCAAAAAACAAACAAAAACCAAATAGGCTCCTTGCTGTCTATGAAAGGGCTCTCCCCTCCCAAGCTACCTTCCAGAAAGAATAATGCTTTCATATTTACCATCTCTTTGTCTCTCTCTAACAAGGTAATGTGCTACTAATTTTCACTTCAAATTCATCTAATCTATTTAATAATGCACTGAGTATTTCAACGATTGTTGTTTCTAGAATTCCATTTACTTTCAAAACTGCCTAGTCATTTTCAGTCTTATTTTTTCCTGCTTCATAGTCACAGTCTACATCTGATAATTCCAATATATGAAGTCTCAGACATCTAAGTCGATTCCTGCTTTTTTTTTTTTTTGTAGAGACAGTCTCACTTTATCAGCCTCGGTAGAGTGCTGTGCCGTCACAGCTCACAGCAACCTCAAACTCTTGGGCTTAAGCGATTCTCTTGCCTCAGCCTCCCGGTAGCTGAGACTACAGGCACCCGCCATAACGCCCAACTATGCTGCAGTTGTCATTGTTGTTTAGCAGGCCCAGGCTGGGCTCGAACCCCGCCAGCCCTGGTGTATGTGGTCAGAGCCCTAACCACTGGGCTATAAGCACTGAGCGTCCTACTGACTCATTTCTGTGGATGTTCAGCAATTTTCCTGGACAGCTTATAATTGTTTGACATGTAATACATGGGAATGCTGAAGGTCCTTAGGTAATCATCTTAATTTTTCAGACCCAGGATTCCTTGACCTCTGGAGTAGTGTGACTTGGAACCCCAGTCCCAGACCTAAGATTCGAGCCTCTAGTGAGATTCCTTTTTTTCTTTTCTTTTTTTAAGAGATAATCTCAGTTTGTCACCCTTGGTAGAGTGCTGTAGTGTCACAGCTTACAGCAAACTCCAGCTCTTGGGCTTAGGTGATTCTCTTGCTTCAGCCTCCCGAGTAGCTGGGACTACAGGTGCCCGCCACAACCCCCGGCTATTTTTTGTTGCAGTTTGGCCTGGGCCGGGTTTGAACCTTCCACCCTCCGTATTTGGGGCCGGTGCCCTGCTCACTGAGCCACAGATGCCGCCCCCTTACTTCTTTTTCTCAAGCAGGGATGGGAGAGAAGTTTCTAGTTCAGTTCCCACTGCAGCAGATTTCCTTGCTGCCTTTTCAGGGGGGCCAAAAGACCCCCCCCTTCATGCAGCAAACCATGGTTTTGTTTCTCCACTTTGTACACTGTCTCAAAGCCCATTCTCACATTCTCCCCAAAGGCAGTTAATCCCTCCAACTCTTGAGTCCTTGGACCTTTTTTCCCACAAGCAGCACAAGTTTCAGCTTTTTTCCCCTGGCCTATAAGGATTTCTAAAACTTTACCAGTGACCTCAGCAATGCAGTGAAAAGTATATTCATTATAATTTGTCACGGGGGTTTGCCCATGGCAAATTCCCTTTGTACCAATATAGAGTTCAGCTCTTGTGCTAGGCTGACAGTCCCATGGCTGAAATTCTGTTATTGTTCTAGGTGGATTGTGACACAGCTCAGAAAGGCTCGCAGTTGGTACCACCTGCATCAAAGACCACACAGCCAAGTCCTGCCTTGCCTTCTGGGCCAAGGCTACAACCCAGCCCTTCTCCTTACCCCAAGATCTAGTAAACAATCCCTTTCTTTGCATTCTGGGGTCCTTCGAAGCTGGTGTTGCCAAAAGTCTCTCAGGCAGAGGCCACAGATGAGTATTCAAGTGATGATGTGAGGTCTCAGCTTAGCATCTAGTACCAGCTAGTAAACAGGACTGATGGCCCAAGGCTCCACACACAGGTGTGCCTGCACCAATCTCAGGCTCAGGTTAAGTATTACCTAGGGGCTGCTGGAGACACTGCAAGCTGGTAGCTTTCATGGAAACAGTCTGAACTGTTTCAGGCACGCGAGGAATGGTATTAAAAATCTCACTTTGGAAAATTATCCTAAGGAAATAAGGATATGAAGGAAGATGTTCACTTCAGTATGTCATACAGGAAAACGTGAAAGCAATCCAATTGCCCATTAGAAGGTGAAGAGTGAAAACAATTATGGTCTCAAATTATGCAACCATTAAGTAAATAAATGTGAAGGCAAAATGAACTAATTTATAATTTAACATAACTGTAATAAAGACATAACAATATTCACAAGTCCGGGTAATATTAGCGTTTGTGTTGAAATACATATGTTATTATAAAAGTCCACCACCCTATTTTTCTTTCTTTTTTTTGTAGAGACAGAGTCTCACTTTATGGCCCTCGGTAGAGTGCCGTGGCCTCACACAGCTCACAGCAACCTCCATCTCCTGGGTTTAAGCGATTCTCTTGCCTCAGCCTCCCGAGTAGCTGGGACTACAGGCGCCCGCCACAACGCCCGGCTATTTTTTGGTTGCAGTTTGGCCGGGGCCAGGTTTGAACCTGTCACCCTCGGTATATGGGGCCAGCGCCTTACTGACTGAGCCACAGGCGCTGCCCCACCACCCTATTTTTCAAACTTCCTGTGGTTGAATTGTCTTTTTTTAGACAGTCTCACTATGTCACCCTTGGTAGGGGGCCGTGGCATCATAGCTCACAGCAACCTCAAATTCCTGGGCTTAAGCAATTCTCTTGCCTCAGCCTCCCAAGTAGCTGGGACTACAGGCGCCAGCCATAATACCTGGCTATTTTTGTTGTTGTTGCTGCAATTGTCAATGTTGTTTGGCAGGCCCAGGCTGTGTAGGCTGTGTTTGAATCTGCCAACCCTGGTATTATGTGGCTGGTGCCCCAACCGCTGAGCTACAGGTGCCAAGCCTTTCTTCTTAACAGTGAAGACGAGAGAACAAGGAACTGGTAGTCTCTGTAAGCTGTCACTGGCACCTGACTCCAGGCCACTGGGTGGATTCAGTAGCTAAAACGGTTGGGGCCATCCCCTGTCCCCAGGCATGGGAGTTCCAACACCAGAAGCATCTCCTCAGCAGCACCTCCAGCTTTCTTTAGGCCATAATAGAGCCAGGTGGAGGCCCTGTTCCCTAAGACAGCTGGTAGCAGGTCACCTCCTCTGTATGCACCTTCCCACCCAGTCCCATTCCAGCTTGAGTCAGAAAAGGAATATAGTCTTTTTATTGACTACTTTAAGTAGAACAAACTAAATACATATTTAACAGTTTTGGTTCATTTATACAGTACATGAAATAAGTTATACACGAAGTAACAAAGATTCCTATCAGAGTAAAATGACAGAACACAGAAAAACCAGACTAACACATCCTGTGGGTGGTTTCACATTCATCATCCCCCTTTAAAAACCATGTTTGGAGGCTTTATTTATTTACATTATTAGCTTTCTTTTGTGAACGCAGCCTTTGTAACCTCATCACACCTCACCGGGAACTTGGAAAGCCACGTAAGCGGACTGAAGGCCTCTTAGCCGAACAGTCTTTTCACCATTCATTTAATGCTTTTTGCTGCTTCTCTCTGCCCACTCCAAGGCAGCAACTGGGCTGTCCTTGACAGACACCAGCTGCACCTGCTCTATTTGGTATAAGCATCAATGAGTGTACACGGGGCACCTGTAGGCCTAACCAGATGGGGTCTGCCGGGGAAGGTCCATCTCTGGAACTGTGAAGCAGAAGGTAGGGGACACCAGGCCTGCCCCTCAGGCCTCCTACCCTCCTGGTGCTTGATGGAAAAGGTCACCTGCGCCATCATCTTTGGAAATGAGCGTGTTAATGCCTGTGGGCAGAGGCAGGTAGTCAACAATTTGGTTTCACAGGAACTACAGATACTCAAAAGAGTTGGAAGGCCTGAGCTGTCCTGTGGTCCCCACCATATCCAAGCAGGACTCTTTGCAGATAGCTGGCCATATGGCCCATGCTGGAATAGTCCAGGTCCTTCTGGCTTTGACTACTTTTGGTTCAAACATGCTACCACCCAATTCTCTGAAAAAAAGTAAAAAAAATCTAAAGAAGTTGGCTTGGTCTACTGACCTGGAAACCTCGGTTCTAATATAGTTCTGAAGAAAGCCTCCAAGATGTGTTCTATTTTCAGTGATTTATTTAATCCATAACCCCTTCTACAGTTTTCAGGACAAATGGCCACATGGTCATTATTCATGCTTTCACTCTGAAGAACTGAATACCACACAATTCCAATTGTATTGCAGAACCTTCACACTTGCTGAGATATCTACACCTACCCAGGACAATGTCTACACCCTTTGCAAGGAAGTGACAGGGCTCAGGATGACTTCAACTTTGAGACAGGGCTGTACAAAGCAAATTGTAGATATTGTCTGGAAGCTGAAGATGCCCTAAGTTGACACCAAGAAGTGATGCACTCCTGGCAGACCTTCTGGCCCAGATGGGCAAATGAAGTCCATACTGCAGAGGAGAGCAGCCAGTGCAGGGGTGGAGTCCTGGTGCGTAGACGTGTCTTATTTCCAGACTTAGATGCACTGCCCTAGAAAATATCTGTGGGCTCATGGTCCCCTGACTGTACCTGAAGGGATCTGTGACAGCACTAACCCTGGAGCTGCAGGGAGCCCCCAGGTGGAGTGCTCACACCTCACAAGGTGGGCTGCCTATTCCTGAGCAGGTGGTTTTAAGCAACTTCTTACTGGGTCATCTTCCCCAATGGATGGAGTCAGCCATGGTGCAGGCAAGTGGGCATCCAAAGGACAATGAAAAGTATGAACATCCTGCCCTCAAGAATCCCTTGGAACTTTGCCACCTTTGGTCTTCTCTGGCTCCTAGAATCATTCCTCACTGGAGAGAAGACTGCGATGTCCCTGTGTTAGAGTGACTTCAGGGCTTGATGGTGGGCACTGGCTTTATCATGACTGATGGCCAGGGAGAGTTGCGTTTGCACTCGGTTTCTACTTTAACATCACAGAGCCTGTGACTAAAACACTACTCCACCCACTTTGACTTTAATGTCCGCACAAATATTAACTACCGAGGCCCTTTCAGTAGCCTGATTATATCAAGATATTTTTTCTTTTGTTGATGCCTGTAGCTTAGTGGCTAGGGTGCCAGCCACATACACTAGAGCTGGCAGGTTCAAATCCAGCCTGGGCCTGCCAAACAATGACAACTACAACCAAAAAATAGCTGGGCATTGTGGCGGGTGCCTGTAGTCCCAGCTACTTTGGAGGCTCAGGCAACAGACTCACTTCACACCAAGAGTTTGAGGTTGCTGTGAGCTGTGACGCTGTAACACTCTACCTAGGGTGACATAGTGAGACTCTGTCTCAAAAAAAGAAAAAAATATATTTTTTCTTTTAAATCCTACTGTAGATGAGAGTGGGAAGTCCAAATTTCTGCTCTCAATATGGTAGCTGGGGTAGTGTCAGCAGAGATTGGGAACCGTGTGGGGAACCTGGATTCAAGTCTTTTCCCTCCAGCTGGCCACCCCACCCCAGTGGTGTTCCTGCCCCCAACCAGAGAGGTCCAAGATTTCAGAAAGAAGCTGGAAAAGGGTATTCTTTAAATTTGAATAGCAAATGCTGTACAGATGCCCTAGCAACTTGTGTGAAACTGACCAGAATTAATACAACAAAGTATCTGCCAGGGAATACTGCCCAGGTTTCTAGATGGACAAATGAAGCCTAGAAAAGCATTACAAAGGGGCAGTGCCTGTGGCTCAAGGAGTAGGGCGCTGGTCCCATATGCCGGAGGTGGCGGGTTCAAACCCAGCCCCGGCCAAAAACCACAAAAAAAAAAAAAGAAAAGCATTACAAAGACTCCGAAATAAAACTGTTACTGGAACCACAGCCCACAAAAGTAGGCCAGGCTCTGTACTATGAGCTTAAACCTTAGCTGAAGAAGTTAACATTGTTAAACCTTAGCTGAAGAAGTTAACATTCTGGTAAATATTATTTTGTTGGTTTTGGTTATTTATTCCAACCAGTAAAATCTGGAGCTACTCTTGTGGCCATGAAAGATTTAAAAAACCTAGGCCGGATGTGGTGGCTCACACCTGTAATCCTAGCACTCTGGGAGACTAAGGATGGTAGATTGCTTGAGCTCACGAGTTCAAGACAAGCCTGAGCAAGAGTGAGACCCCATCTCTACTAAAAAAAATAAAAACTGAGGCAAGAGGATCTCTTTAGCCCGAGTTGGAGGTTGCTGTGAGCTATGACACCATGGCACTCTACCCAGGACAACAGCTTGAGACTCTGTTTCTCCAAAAAATAAAAAATTGTTTAGGGGAGGCTGAGGCAAGAGGTTTGCTTGAGGCCAAGAGTTCAAGACCAGCCTGAGCATGAGTGAGACACCATCTCTACAAAAAAAAATTAAAATATCGGGCGGCGCCTGTGGCTCAGTCGGTAGGGCGCTGGCCCCATACATCGAGGGTGGTGGGTTCAGACCCGGCCCCGGCCAAACTGCAACCAAAAAATAGCCGGGCGTTGTGGCGGGCGCCTGTAATCCCAGCTACTCGGGAGGCTGAGGCAAGAGAATCGCTTAAGCCCAGGAGTTGGAGGTTGCTGTGAGCTGTGTGAGGCCACGGCACTCTACCGAGGGCCATAAAGTGAGACTCTGTCTCTACAAAAAAAAAAAAAAATTAAAATATCAGCTGGGCATAGTGAAGTGTGCCTGTATTCCCAGCTACTTTTTTTTTCTTTTTGAGACGGAGTCTCATTATGTCGCCCTCAATAGAATGCTGTGGCATCACAGCTCACAGCAACCTCAAACTCTTGGGCTTAAGTGATTCTCTTGCCTCAGCCTCCCAAGTAGCTGGACTACAGGCGCCTGCCACAATGTTCAGCTATTTTTTTGTTGTTGTAGTTGTCATTGTTTAGCAGGCTCGGACAGGGTTTGAACCTGCCAGCCCCGGTGCATGTGGCTGGTGCCCTAACTGCTGAGCTACGGGCCCTGAGCCATGTATTCCCACCTATTTGCAAGGCTGAGGTGGGCAAGATCATTTGAGCCCAGGAGCTTGAGGTTGCAGTGAACTATGACATCACTACACTCTAGCCCAGGCAACAGAGTGAGACCCTGTCTCAGGAAAAGTTTTTTTTTTTTTTTTTGTGGTTTTTTGGCCAGGGCTGGGTTTGAACCCGCCACCTCCGGCATATGGGACTGGCGCCCCACTCCCTGAGCCACAGGCGCCACCCATGTCTCAGGAAAAGTTAAAAAAAAAAAAAAAAAAAAAGACCAACCTGGTCAATATAGTAAGACCCCATTCTCTACAAATAATAATAATAACAACAAAAGACCTGCTTAGGTGCTAATTCAACTTACCAAAGAAAAACCAGTAAGCCAAGGACAGACTCAGTGTATACCACGAGACACCACATCATAACTGATGCAGAAGCATTTTAAGGTACCACCTGTATTCCTGTTAAGTCAGGCTCCCCTACCAACTGATGTGGGTGAGGGACCCAAAGCATTAGGCTGATGGGAATGCTGTGGGTCTTATGCATTCCACAGTAAAGTAACATTCTTTGTCTGGTTATACCTTACTTTAGGGAATGGAAATCCAGGAATTTTAAGAGTACCATATACTGGGTTTCTTTCTGAGACTAAAAATCCTTGGGAATGGTAAGTCAGGGATGTTTTGCCTTGTGTGGCTTATGTGGGACAGTTTAACCCACTTAGGGACTTGAAGTAAGATACACCTTTGGGCAAGGACAAGGCTACCTATGCTGATCTCTTTTCCTTTATACTACTAAAAGCTTTTATTTAAGAGTCTGGTCAGTGCACAGAAGGCAGAGATAGAAACTTGGGTTTCCCAGGGCCAGCCAGAGCAGGGCCAACTGATTCCTTGTCAGAAGCATGAAGGTGTAGAGTGGGAGGGTCAGGGTCCTTGGACTTCCAACAAAACCCAAATAGCAGGAAAGAATGTATGAGGCAGTTTCTAACATTTCGAAAGGAGTATAGATGATGTCATGTTTGGCAGGCCAGGTAAGTACTGGAAAACTCCCCAAAGATCAGCCTTTCCCAACATGGTTCCCACATTGCACAACATCTTTCTGGATTGAAAGAAGGAAGCTTTCAGATAACACAGAGAAAGGAAATGGAGATTGCATGTCTAGTAATAAATCAACGAAGTAGCTATAATGACATGGAATTATGAGGTTTGTAGAATTTTTTCACGTCCAGGAGAGCTGCTCAGAGGAGACCAGGACTTGACAGGTGGGGTGAATCCTATCCACACACCACACCACATCCAGTGGGACAACTGCAGCTTAACAAGTGCCAAATAGAACCCAAGGCAAAAGGTGCCCAGGGTGCTCCAGACACGCATGGTCTGAGAGATAAAACAGCACAGAGTAAGATGACTGTGCAAACAGGCAGTGGCAGAAGGCTCTGCATTTTCAAGAGATGATCTACTTTATAATCTGGCAATACTAATTTGGCCAACATGCTCAGAGAGAACAGACTATCCACAATGAAGTCTCATTCTCACTCAGACCAATCCATGCGCTGGAAACAATTTTCTGCACAAGCAAAATCAAATTAGAGACGGAAAAAAATGGGTCCCACACTGAAGTAGCCAGCCAGGTTGGAAAATCTTGTCCCAAGTGATCTGTAACGCTTGGTGAAAGTTTTATTTTTTCTTGTTATGGGTGCTTTTACTGAAATGGTGACTTCTTTCCTATTGATTGTTTTAACAAGTCTGAATAGCAGGGTTGAGGAGAGAGTCCTGAGTGCCACTTTTTGCCTACCTAAATCCCTGTGAGGCCAATCAGTGTCACCTGCCAAGGGTAGAAATGGACCTTAAGGAGTTGTTTAGAGATAAAGAGGGGCAACCCCCCATCCAAGGAGGACTCCTCTCCAGCCTGCTGCCAGCTTCCAAGCCTTTGCAACATGAAGACCAGAGATGGAGTGGGAGATAGCGTGAGCTACCTCTAGCCTGGGTGGGCACACTCGACATCTGCTGACTCAAGGAGGCAGGGACGGGAGCTGAAAAGGGGCTGGCTAAGCCAGCTTCAGCTGGGAGAGGAACAAACCAGGAAAGATATGGAGGAGGCAGCTCAGGCCGGCCGTCTGTGTGCAGAGAGACTAGCACACTTGTTCCCCAAGGACCTAGACGGCAAGTGTCCAGAAAGGCCGCGGACTCTTTCTGCCTCCATTGCATCCCTTGTTGACGACCAACAGCTACTTGCACTAGTTCCAGCCTCCCCCACCCCTGATGCAAATGTTCTGTCATGCTGAGTGGTCACCAGAACAAGTGGAGTCTGGGCTCAGAGGCCATTGGTGTCAATGGCTGTCACGGAAGCAGGTGTTGAGGAACGCGAGGTGGTTGCAGAGGTCTTGTCCAGGGCTGGGCTGGGCACGCTGCAGTCGGCAGACCTGGATGAGGAGCCCCTCCCTCCAGGAAGCAGTGGCCGGCTCTGGCTGTGGGGACTCTGGCCATGCAGGTTCTGGCCACAAAGACGGTGGTGCCGCTCCCAGTCCTTGTGCTGGCAGAAAGAGCCACAGTATCGTGCAATATTGCAGCCACTGCATGTCTCGCTAGCTTTGCGGCCACAGTTCCAGCAGTTCTGCAAGACACAGGTATCAGTTAGTGATTGCTGGGCTCTCAAGAGGCAGGCTTGTCACTTGCTACCTGCATGGCAGAGCAGGGGCTGTATGTGGAGAGCCTGGGATTTGGAGCTACACAGACCTGTGGTGAGTCCTGCCTCTATAGTTAGTTACCTCTTTAACTGTGGGAAATACACAATCCCTTTCTGAGTTTCCTTAATTTGTTACACAGAAAAACTACCTATCCACAGCAGTGGATGAGAGGCTTAAAAAAAACCTTGCACGCGCTCACACACACACACAAAAGAGAAAAAACTTTGCACAACACAAACATATGTTTGGTAACAGCAGTTCTGTTTCATCTCCTGGTGAAGCACAGTCTTATTTTTTTGACTCATATTTTAATTTGGAGACCAAACTGTGTCAGCTTCCCTGCTATCTATCCTAAGAACACATAAGTATTTAAGACAAATAATTGTCTTTTGCTCCTCTCAACAGAGAAATAATCTTCATTTTTCACAGAAAATACACGATTTTTTAACTGATTTTTAAAGGAATATAGGTAATGATTCACTCTTTTAATAAAGTTCCCCTGCCAGGAAACCAGGATGGGTGAGCAGGAGTGGAAGCAGCTGTTACTTCCTCCTTTGTCTTCTGTGCCTGTTTTCCTTCCACTGTGAGTCTCATCATAGATGGGGTGGGATCATGGGAATACTTCTGGTTTGTTCTCAGGAGCCACCTAGAAGGCAAGGCCTTTGACATCTAGGTCAGGGGATCTTTTTACAACTTCTTGCACTTCCCTAGAAAGGGGGCAGATATACTAGGGCTTAGCAGAAACCACTAGGGAAAAAGAGTGCGCCTAGTGAGAATGTCCTAATTCAATTACAGAAGATATGAGCCACGTGAGGATGGTAAGAGGCAGAAGTAGCAGCCATGAACAGTCACTGGAGAACAGTGGAAACAGTCACTGACAGACAATTTTATATGTCCTACACTGGCTAAGAAGGAAGAGTGGCATCATACCACGTGAAGCTGGAGTACAGTTGCCAGCATTTGTGCCCTTTTGGCAGGCTCCATGTCTCATGACACACAAGAGCGCTTAACTTCTCCACGATCTGGTCTTATGGCACTAGCCAGGTGAAGCTGTCAGGAAGGACTAGCAGCCAGGCTGCTCCTCTCTCGTCATCCCTGTCCACAGGTACTCTAGAATGGCAGAAGCCAATCTTGAGAGAAAAAAGGCCCTATCCCAATCGAATCAGAATGCTCCTAGGTATAAAAGACAGACAAGTGCTGAAAAGGACTGAGGAATGACCTACTCCACTTGCTGCACTGTATAGGTGGAAAAACTGAGGGCCTGTGGGGACCTTATAAAAAAACTTGCCAATAAAAACACTATAGGACCAAAATAGGGAACAGAAGTGATTCTTAGGTTACATTTGCAAATCTCAATCAAACTGCATTCCAGACAGTTTCATACTTTGGAGTCTGATGGGCTGACTCCAAACAATGCTTTCGTAGAGTGTTCTTGCTTGTGGGGAAGATCTGAGTTGTTGCCTGTATGAGGCTACTGTGGATAGACAGGTCAATGAGCTGGCTGCCAGCACAGCGGGAGAGCTGCTACTCACCTGGTCAAAATAAGAACATCTCAGGGCTTGGTGCCTGTAGTACAGTTGTGACGGCACCAGCCACATACACTGAGGCTGGCAGGTTCGAATCTGGCCCAGATCAGCTAAACAACGACAACTCTAACAACCAAAAAAACACCCGGGCATTGTGGCAGGTGCCATAGTCCCAGCTACTTGGGAGGCTGAGGCAAGAGTACCACTTAAGCCCAAGAGTTTGAAGTTGCTGTGAGCTATGACGCCACAGCACTCTACCAAGGGTGACATAATGAGACCATGTGTCAAAAAAAAATCTCAGAACTGTGTTAGACTATTACTCCACTGGTGTTTTCATATTCGCTGCTATAATTTTTTAAATAGCTTATTTCATAATTTATAAAATACAATAAAACAAAATAAACAGCCTTCTACATAAGCAGAATCATAGAAATGCAAGAACAATGTGCTTAGTGCGGTGAAAGGTCAGTTTTATATTCTCTTCTGCTTTGGTTTTCCTCTGACTTAGCTAGAAGTGTTTTTTTTTCCCTCCTAAGGCAAAAGATTTATTGTTTTAGTCACCCTTCAAATAAGCATTCCTCAAAGACAGAGCCACAGATTTAGCCAAATAGTCATTTGTAGTTAATTGGGAAAGGTCATAATCCTTCTGAGTTACTGGCCAGGGAAGTCAGAAATGTGATTCTAGAATTTCCTTTGTCAAACAAGGACCATCAGTTTATGCTGGTATTACTCCAAGCAAGGCCTAGGACCCACCTGTATCAGAACTACCCAAGGCTTGTCAAAATCCCTGGGACCCATTTAAGACCTCCCTGGCCTTACTACAAACAAGAGAGAAATGACTCTCCATTTTACTAACAGCTGGTGGCCCTATTATGTTTGCCAGGAAATCCAGGTTAGGAACAGGCAATACCCTAAGCAGAAATAAGAAAACCTCTTACTTGGGCGGTGTCTGTGGCTCAGTGAGTAGGGCGCCGGCCCCATATGCCGAGGGTGGCGGGTTCAAACCTAGCCCCGGCCAAACTGTAACAAAAAAATTGCCGGGCGTTGTGGCGGGCACCTATAGTCCCAGCTGCTCGGGAGGCTGAGGCAAGAGAATCGTGTAAGCCCAAGAGTTAGAGGTTGCTGTGAGCTGTGTGACGCCACAGCACTCTACCCGAGGGTGGTACAGTGAGACTCTGTCTCTACAAAAAAAAAAAAAGAAAACCTCTTACTTCATGCCTTCACTCTCAGGCACCATAGGAAAGATGCTCTGTGTGCCTTCAAAGGAAGTGGTTCTTCTGTATGAGCAGGAGCTGGAACAGCTTACAACTAATCAATAGCATAACCAAATCCTTTCCATCTGCACACTGCACTGCAGTTTAAAAGGACTTCCTACAATTACGATCCAATTTTTTTTTTTTTTTTGAGATGGAGTCTGACTGTGCCCTGGGTAGAGTGTGGTTGTGTCATAGCTCACAGCAACCTCAAACTCTTGGGCTTGCGTGACCCTCTTGCCTCAGCCTTGTAAGTAGCTGAGACTACATAGAGGTATCCATCACAACGCCCGGCTAGTTTTTCAATTTTTTTTTTTTTTTTTTTGTAGAGACAGAGTCTCACTTTATGGCCCTCGGTAGAGTGCCATGGCATCACACAGCTCACAGCAACCTCCAACTCCTGGGCGTAAGCGATTCTCTTGCCTCAGCCTCCTGAGTAGCTGGGACTACAGGCGCCTGCCACAACACCCGGCTATTTTTTTGTTGCAGTTTGGCCGGGGCCGGGTTTGAACCCTCCACCCTCGGTATATGGGGCCAGCGCCTTACTGACTGAGCCACAGGTGCCGCCCTTCAATTATTATTTTTTTTTTTTAATAGAGATGGGTTCTGGATCTTGCTCAGGCTAGTCTTGAACTCCTCATCAGGAGATCCATCCACCCTGGCCTTCCAGAGTGCTAGGATTACAGGTGTGAGCCACTGAGCCCGGCCCAATTCTACCTTCCTAAAAATTACTAGACCAGGGACACAATTATAAGAGTGACTTTACCTAACAAATGCAATCAATGTAAGCTGGTTCTTTGTACCCTCAAGTAATCCCCAACAATAAAAAAACAAATAAATAAAAAGACATCCATGTTAAACAAACAAACAAAAAAACTACTAGACCAACAGGACCAGGGGCTGTAATACTCACTGGAGAGAGACAGAAATTGTACCTTTTAAAGATACACTATCAGTGTGAGGGAGAACTGGGACTAAAAATTAAAGTTCCTAACCTCCAGTCAGGGGCTCTTCTATATCAAACCACCTTTCATTAGAAACCCAAGGGATAACTTGGTGAACTTCAAGAGAATTTTCTGGATAAAATGGAGGGAAGCAGCCCTTCAGGTCCACAGCAAAGTCATTAAATGTTTTGGTCTTCCATTCTTCCCTTGCTTTGGAAAGTAATTTTGCTGGGTCAGATGTTGGTGTACACCTCACCAGCAGATCACTTTATGGACTGATTGAAATTACAGCTCCTTAAAAGCTCAATCCTGGGTGGCACCTGTAGCTCAGTGGCTAGGGTGCCGGCCACATACACCGAGGCTGGAGGGTTCAAACCCAGGGTGGGCCAGCTAAAACAATAATGACAACTGCAACAAAAAAATAGCCAGGTGGGGTGGTGCCTGTGGCTCAGTGGGTAGGGCGCTGGCCCCATATACAAAGGGTGGTGGGTTCGAACCCGGCACCAGCCAAACTGCAACAAAACAGTGGTGGGCGCCTGTAGTCACAGCTACTCCGGAGGCCAAGGGAAGAGAATTGCCTAAGCCCAGGAGTTGGAGGTTGCTGTGAGCTATGATATCACAGCACTCTACCGAGGGCGATAAAGTGAGACTGTGTCTCTAAAAAAAAAAAAAAATAGCTGGGCTCCTGTAGTCCCAGCTACATGGGAGGCTGAGGCAAGATAATCGCTTAAGCCCAAGAGTTTGAGGTTGCTGTGAGCTGTGACACTACAGCCACTCTACTGAGGGCGATGTGGTGAGACTCTTGTATCAAAAAAAAGCACAATCCTATAAATGGAGAGCTAAGATTAATTTACACAGTCCAGCTCCAGAATGCGTAACACCTTCTTTGGAAACAAACATGATAGCCGGGCGTTGTGGCGGGCGCCTGTAGTCCCAGCTACTTGGGAGGCTGAGGCAAGAGAATCGCTTAAGCCCCAGGAGTTGGAGGTTGCTGTGAGCTGTGTGAGGCCACGGCACTCTACCGAGGGCCATAAAGTGAGACTCTTGTCTCTACAAAAAAAAAAAGAAACAAACATGATTAGGGATAAACATAGAGATGAAAGCAGATAAATATGGGCTAACAAAGATACTGACATGGATGGTTATAAAGAATTCAACGGAGAGGGCGGCGCCTGTGGCTCAGTGAGCAGGGCGCCGGCCCCATATGCCGAGGGTGGTGGGTTCAAACCCAGCCCCGACCAAACTGCAACAACAAAAAAAAATAGCCGGGTGTTGTGGCGGGCGCCTGTAGTCCCAGCTACTCGGGAGGCTGAGGCAGGAGAATCACCTAAGCCCAGGAGTTGGAGGTTGCTGTGAGCTGTGTGAGGCCACGGCACTCTACCGAGGGCCATAAAGTGAAACTCTGTCTCTACAGAAAAAAAAAATTCAATGGAGAGAACAGAAATAGATCACTGCTTAAGAACAATTCTAAAGAAAAAGTAGAAGGGAAGGGGACTGGGGTTCAGAAAACTATTTTCTCACAATTCACAGTATCTTCCACTGGAATGCTTCAACATGGGATTCCGCCACATCCTCTAAGATGGCCACATGATAATGTAGGCATTTTCATCTTCATACTGCCATGCTATATTGAAAGTGATCATCTAAATATGATGAGAAGGCTAGGTATGGTGGCTCATGCCTTAATCCTAACACTCTGGCAGGCCATGGTGGGAGGATCCCTTGAGCTCAGGTATTTGAGGCCAGCCTGAACAAGAGTGAGACCCCGTCTCTACTAAAAATAGAAAAATTAGTCAGGTGTCATGGTGGGTGCCTGTAGACCCCACTACTCAGGAGGCTAAGGCAGGAGGATTGCTTGAGCCCAGGAGTCTGAGGTTACTGTGAGCTAAGCCAAGGCCACGGTGCTCTAGCCTGGGCAACAGAGTGAGACGCTGTCTCAAAAATAAACAAATAAATAAACAAGAAAACCATAAAAAAAAAAAAGAACAAAAAAAATATTTTTTTAAATTCAAAAGAATGAATATCCCAAATATCTCCCAATCCATAGACAGGATCTACCTACTACAGAAACAATTAGTGTCTTATGGCTGAAAAATGACTAAAATGAAAGTCATTAAATTCAAAAGGACAGTTATAATATTTTTGTCACAATGCTTTATTCTTTTCAGTTTTTTCATTTCTGTCCTGTATATAAGTATCACCAAGTCCTGGGCCCCAGGTCCTGGGCAGTTGGGAAGGTCTACCCAATCTGTCACTTTAGTTCATAAAAAGCTATCCTATTGGTAAGGAAACTAGATGTCATTTTCTTACTCATGTACTCTTGCTTTAGCACTGAGGAATTATGTCAGTTAAATTCCCTGGGAGCCAGATCAGAGTTTGCTTATCTGTAAGGTTCTACCACACAGGGTCATTGAGAGCATCAAAAAGGAAATATACTTAGCTGGGTGTCTGGCACACAGTGAGCCCATTCAGTCAAAGTTGGTCATCATTACCACTCAATTACACAAACTCTGTCTTTAGGGTGAGTCTTCAAAATTTAAACTAAGGATTCCCAGCCCAAGAATTAAAACTCTTTTGGAACTAGATAAAAATTATAGCCCCAGAGCTAACAGAGCTCAGACCTCCGTGGACTCTTCTTGCTCGTTTATGACCAGGAAGGCGTCCTCAGCAGCTTGCCGCTTGACGTCTGCTATGGTTTGCTCCATTCGAGCTCGCTCAGTTGCAATCACTTCAAAGGCTTTCTGTTCTGCCTCAGCGACGGCCTTCTGGACTTCTGACATGGCCTGAATTTTCACCTTATTCACAGCTTCTTCTAGAAGAAAGTGACAGTAAAATCAACTGGCCGAGAAATGTCTTCCCTTCCACCCCACAGCAGTATTTCTAAGAAGCAATAGAGCTGAAACAAGATTACTCTTTACTAACAATGCACAAGGAAGACCACATGATACCTACATTCACTTAAACAGAATGTTCTAGTTAGGTGTTGGCTGGGTACATAGATGGAGGTGGGCAACAAGCTAGGGCTGGGTATATCTGGGTGACTAGACACAGTCACACTCTCGTAACTGCTTGTGATCAGGGATAAAGGTGGTTCAGGTACATCATATATGGCAGTGTAAGAAACCAGAGTTCCAAGAAGAGTGGTCAGCTCTTCAAGGGGTAAGGGAGGGTCAAGAGAATGTGTTGGGTTGAGATGGGAGATAGAATTGAGTTTTTGGAAAGTCTTGCATGCCAAACTAATGAATCTGGCCTCCCCTCCGCCAAAAGAAATGTAAACTTCGTTAAGGGTTTTATGCAAGAAGAAGAAATGGAAAGAAACTGAAGACAAAGATAGCTACTGGGAGTAATCACGTCACTAGTGTTTGTTTGCTTTTTTTTTTGAAACAGGGTCTTGCTCTGTCCTAGGCTGGAGTGCAGTGGTGTCATCATAGCTCACTGCAACCTCAAACGCCTATGCTCAAGCAACTCTTCTGCCTTAGCCTCCCAACTCCCAAGTAGCTAGAATTACAGGCACACACCACCATGTTTGGCTAATTTTTCTAGCTTTGTGCAGTGGCAGTATTGTACATAGTCAATGAGGTTTATGTAAGGCACGATTATTGCTAATTTTTCTATTTTTGTAGAGATGGGGTCTTGCTCTTGCTCAGGATAGACTGGCCTCAAGCAATCCTACCACTTTGGCCTCCCTAAGTGCCAGAATTACAGGTGTGAGCCTATGTGCCCAAATTCACTACTTTCAGGGAGATCTTACACACATGCTAATCTAATCTTTTCCTCCACTTTTCAGTTATCTTCATTTTCCACAATTCTATTCCATTTCTTGTTATAATATACATTTTCCCATTTTCAACTGCAAGGATTTTTCTAAGTTCCAAATTGTTTCTAATGGTATAATAATACAGTAGAAACCCCATAGGTGACTACCTCCTTTAAGTAGACATGCATCTCACACACACACACTCATATAATTAATTACAGGAAACCTAGTTTCTTATGTTGACCACCTCCACACACTGAATACTTTGCTGGAGTCCCTTTGGTGGTCAACTTACTGGGGTTTGTTCTACTGTATTTTGTTATGTATCAAACTGTAAATTAACATAATCATTCACAGATATTTGTGAATTTTCCAGGTTGCCTTTCTCTTGCTCCCAGAATATGCCTTAAAATGGTATCTTTATAGATACTTTTCTTTTTTTGTTGCAATTGTCATTGATGTTTTAGCTGGCCTGGGTTCGAACCTGCCAACTTTGGTGTGTGTGGCTGGCGTTGTAACCGCTGCGCTACAGGTGCTGAGCCCGCTTCTTTTAACACGCTTTGTTTGTGTGTGGACCATTTAAAAGCATAAAAAAAAAAAAAAAAAGGAATGGTTCCCAGAATATGCAGGCACTAACTCTTGGTAATAAACAATTTCTTTCTTTTTTTTTTTTTTGTAGAGACAGAGTTTCACTTTATGGCCCTCGGTAGAGTGCCGTGGCGTCACACAGCTCACAGCAACCTCCAACTCCTGGGCTTAGGCGATTCTCCTGCCTCAGCCTCCCGAGTAGCTGGGACTACAGGCGCCCACCACAACGCCCGGCTATTTTTTTGTTGCAGTTTGGCCGGGGCTGGGTTTGAACCCGCCACCCTCGGTATATGGGGCTGGTGCCCTGCTCACTGAGCCACAGGCGCCACCCCAATAAACAATTTCTTACATAAACTTTTGATGAATTACAGTAGAACCTCTATAGTTGACCACCTCAAGTTGATCTAATTTTCATAGACCAGACATGTACCACATATACTAAGGTCTAATTCCTATGTTGACCACCTCCATATGTTATAGTCCTTTGGGCGGTCAACTTACAGAGGTTCCGCTGTATTTAGTGACATTAACAAAGTCTTCTAAAATGGTCAAAACTGATTATTAAATCAGGAGCTGATTTATCAGGGATATTTAATCTTGAACTTTTTTGATTAAGTTATTAATCTTGAACTTTTCTGTTTTTCCTACTGAGGAAAAACATTTTGCAATATGTTTATTTGTGTATCTCACAGTATAATGTGTTCTTATCTTCTATTTGTTTACTATTGCCTCGATGCTCCTGAAAGAGTCCTTATGAATACAGTCATTAAATTTTTACAAAAAAATTTTATCTTAGGAATAAGACCAAAAAATATTGGACTTAAAAAAAAAAAAAAGTCACTGGGAAGGGAACACAAGAAGGTAAAGCAGGCTATTACTTGGATAAGCCTAACATGAGTGATGTGAAGTTAGTTGCACTCTCTATCTCACAGGACAAGCAGTCCTCACCCTCCTTTATTCTTATAGAAAAAGAGGCCTACCAAGAACAGTCTTGACTGAGCTAGTTAACAGTGAAGGTGAAAGGAAGAGCAGAGGAATTGCAAAGCTATGCCAAGAGCAGATTGACAGCAGTGTGAACCGTCTGTGTAGATGCTAGCAAGGAGAGCAGATGAAATAAACTCAGCCACAGGCATGAAAGGGACTAGAGGGAGTCATTCCAAACTCCTGACCTGCAAAACAGCACAACAGGCAGTCTAGGAGACATGTGGGACAAGCTGGAGGGGGAGAGGCAGGAACCTAGAGCTCTATGAGGAATAAGTTATTACACAACCAAAGGACCAAGTTACCAATCTTTCACGAAATATGTGCTCCTTCCTCACACAAATTAGTGGGTACATGCAACCTGGGAGCAGTCAAACACATACCCGTTTTTTTCCAAAACTCCACAGGTACGTATCCTGTACTTGGCCTACTGTTAAATTCCCTCTGAGAATCTGCAGAACAAAGAGAAAGGAGTACAGAGTCAAAAGTTTATGATCAACAGTTTTATTTTTATGAAAACAACTTTCTAAGACTTCTCATTCATCACTTAGACTCAAACATGTATGTTTATTTAGCATAAAAATAAATTCTGGGCTAGGCATGGCAGCTGACGCATATAATTCCAGCATTTTGGGAGACTGCAAAGTTCCTAGTAAGGTGGGAGGATCATTTGAGCCCAGGAGTTTGATGATGCAGTTAGCTGTGATCGCAGCACTGTACTACATGCCCCAGGTAACAAAGTAAGACCTTATTTCTAAAAATAAAAAAAATTAAAAAAAATTCTGATAAGGACTAAAAATCAGATTAAAATAGCACACCTAGGGCGGCGCCTGTGGCTCAGTGAGTAGGGCGCCGGTCCCATATGCTGAGGGTGGCAGGTTCAAACCCAGCCCCGGCCAAACTGTAACAAAAAAATAGCCGAGCGTTGTGGCGGGTACCTGTAGTCCCAGCTGCTGGGGAGGCTGAGGCAAGAGAATCACGTAAGCCCAGGAGTTAGAGGTTGCTGTGAGCCGTGTGACGCCACAGCACTCTACCCGAGGGCGTTTCTACAAAAAAAAAAAAAAAAAAAATAGCACACCTAATTTTTAGTTTTAAAACATGCACATGTGACCAGGCACAGTGGCTCGTGCTTATAATCCTAGTACTCTAGGAGGCCAAGGTGGTTAGACTGAGCTCAGGAGTTTGAGACCAATCTGAACAAGAGTGAGACCTCATTGCTACTAAAAATAGAAAACTTATCCAGGAACTTATGGTGGGTGCCTGTAATCCCAGCTACTTGAGAGGCTGAGGCAGGAGGACTGCTTAAACCTAGGAGCTTGAGACTGCTGTGAGCTAGATTGACACCATGGTATTGTAGCCTGGGCAGCAGAGTGGCACTCCTAAACAAACAAAAAAGAATCCCACACTAACATCAAATATTAACAGTATTTCAGGGTAGTGAGATACCTACAGGTGGCAATTTCCCCCCCTATAAACCTGTACACTGGCATCATCCTGGCTTATTGCAACCTCAAACTCCTGGGCTCCAGGTATCCTCCTGTCTCAGCCTCACGGAGTAGCTGGTATTGTAGGTACAAGCCATCACATCTAACTACTTCTTCTATTTTTTGTAGAGAGGGGGTCTTGCTCTTGCTCAGACTGGTCTCAAAACTCTTGAGACTCAGAGAGTGCTAGAATTACAAGTGAAAGTCACTACACCTGGACATTTAAGGTACTTCTTAAAATACAAATATATAAATATAAGCACACACGTTTGCGTCTGTGTGGTATGTCTAATTTACCTGTACCCATCATGCATAAGTCTTTGGCATTGCTCTGTAGATAAGTCAGAGAATACAACTTTTGTTTCTTGGCAATTCTGAATCCCTATATGTAATTTAAGGCAGTTTCCTTTAAAGTTTCTTAAGACACTTATAAGATAAACTAAACTAAGAGAACAGTACATTTCAAAACATACCCCAAAGAGGCACCCCAGGGGTTAGCTTGGAAGGACATAGAGATGAGGGGTAACACCACATAAGTTTATTGTGATTATAAAATATGGCATTTTGCAAGAAATGGTTCCATTGCTTAAAACGTGTGAAACTTAGGTAATTTAATGTTGTTAGTACCTGGGAAATACTTTTTTCAAGCTTTAAAAAGTTTGCAATCTACACATAAAATTTACCATTTTAAAGTGTACAATTAAAAAAAAAAAGTGTACAATTCAGTGACACTTAGTACAGTCACGACATTGTACAATCATAACCATTACCTAGCTTCAAAATATTTTTACCACCCCCAAAGGGAACCCCTTACAGACACAATAAGTTTATAATTTTGATATTATTAGTGGTTTTGGGGGGACTGGGCTCTCTAGGAAGTGCCATTACCATTGCCAACAAAAAGGAAACTGAAGGGCGCTCTTCAAAACAGATTAGGTTCCAGATTCATGTGGCCATTTGTCAAACACTTAGAAACTACAGGGAAAAATCTACAACTCGAATAGCCAAAGGAACACAAGGGAAAGAACACATAGTGGATCATTTTAAAATGAGTCTTAAAGAAAAAAAAAAAAGGCTTGAAGCTCAAGTGGCTAAGGTGCCAGCTACATACACCAGAGCTGGCAGGTTCGAATCCAGCCCAGGCCCGCCAAACAACAATGACAACTACAACCAAAAAAAAAAAAAAAAAAATAGCCGGGCAGTGCCTATGGCTCAAAGGAGTAGGGTGCCAGCCCCATATGCCAGGGGTGGTGGGTTCAAACCCAGCCCTGGCCAAAAACTGCAAAAAAAAAAAAAAAAATAGCCGGGCGTTGTGGCAGGTGCCTGTAATCCCAGCTACTTGGGAGGCTGAGGCTGAGGCAAGAGACTCACTTGAGCCCAGGAGTTAGAGGTTGCTGTGAGCTATGATGCTACAGCACTCTACCCAGGGCGACAGCTTGAGGCTCTGTCTCAAAACAAACAAACAAACAAACAAACAAAAACAAAACTGGTGGGGAAAAGGGTCCCCACAGATAAGCAATCATCCAGTGTTAAATGACAGATAAAACAGTTTACTTGTGGGAAACGTGGGGAAGCCTTGACCAACCAAGAAAAAGCCACCTTACTTCAGTCATCAGTATGACCATGGTTGCCATCTGCCCCATTGTCAGCATTTTATTTCCTTGATAGAAATAAAAGGTGAGATGCACTTGACCCTCAAGGATCATCTCAGCTTACTCAGTATGGTCTGAGAACATTTTCTCAGAAGCTGGGAACATTTTCATTGTATTTCCAGAGGCCAGGGTAACTGGCTGCCAAAGTGTTGGGATTACAGGTACGAGGCACTTTTATATGGTTCTTGTATTGTTTGACCTTTTTACAAAGTAATTAATTTTTTAACAATTCCATTTAAAATCATATCCAAAGAAATGAAGTGAATCTAATGTTACCAGTTTATTAAACACATTCTAAAATTATAATAATAAAAAGTGTGATATATTGGGAAGCAGCATAACATAATTGCTAAAAGTGTGTGCTAGCTCTGCAATCAGAAGGCTGTATGTTAATTCCTAACATACTAGCTGTATGGCCAGTTTGGCCATGTTTTTAATTTATTTAAGCCTTGGTTGTACCATCTGTTAAAGAATATAATAGAAGTACCAGTATCTAAATACGTAGTTCTGAGAAACAAACAACACATGAGGCAGCACCCGTAGCTCAGCAGGTAGGGCGCTGGCCACAAACACAGGGGTAGGCGGGTTCAAACCCCGCCAGGGTCAGCTAAAACAACAATGACAATTACAACAAAAAAATAGCCACGGCAATGCCTGTGGCTCAATGGAGTAAGGCGCCAGCCCCATATGCCGGAGGTGGCGGATTCAAGCCCAGCCCCAGCCAAAACTGCAAAAAAAAACAAAAAATAGCCGGACAAGGCTCGGCGCCTGTAGCACCGTGGTTACGGCGCCAGCTACATACACTGAGGGTGGCAAACCCTGCCCAGGCCAACTTTAAAAAACAAACAAACAAACAAAAAAAAAAAAACTGCAAAAAAAATAGCCGGGTGTTGTGGCAGGTGCCTACAGTCCCAGCTACTTGGGAGACTGAGGCAAGAGAATCGCTTAAACCCAAGAGTTGGAGGTTGCTGTGAGCTGTGAAGCCACAGAACTCTACCGAGGGTGACATAGTGAGACTCTGTCTCAAAAAAAAAAAAGACCGGGGGCGGCACCTGTGGCTCAAGGAGTAGGGCGCCGGTCCCATATGCCGGAGGTGGCGAGTTCAAATCCAGCCCTGGCCAAAAACCAAAAAAAAAAAAAGACCGGGCATGGTGACTCACGCCTGTAATCCTAGCTAGGAGGCCAAGGCGGGTGGACTGCTTGAGCTCAGGAGTTCGAGACCAGCTGAGCAAAAGTGAGACCCTGTTTCTACTAAAAACAGAAAAACGGAGGCAAGAGGATCACTTGAGCCCAAGTTGGGGGTTGGAGGTTGCTATGAGCTATGATGCCATGGCACTCTACTCAGGGCAACAGTTCAAGACTCTGTCTCAACAAACAAACAAACAAACATCACATGTAAAAGGTTAGCACTGGCTGGAAGACAGTAAGCACCTATACATAGCTATTATGAAAAATGATAACTAATATAGTCAGATCAGAGAAGGAAGCAGAATGAAGCATTTATTTATTTATTTATTTAGAGGCAGAGTCTCACTTTGTCACCCTTGGTAGAGTGCCCTGGTGTCACAGCTCACAGCAACCTCCAGCTCTTGGGCTTAGGTGATTCTCTTGCCTCAGCCACCCGAGTAGCTGGGACTACAGGTGCCTGCCATAATGCCCAGCTTTTTTTTTGTTGCAGTTTGACCGGGGCTGGGTTTGAACCTGCCACCCTTGGTATATGGGGCCGGCATCCTCCTCACTGAGCCACAGGTGCCGCCCAGAATGAAGCATTTAATAGAATGTTGTATATGATAATTATGTCATTTTAACAGATAAAGGATGGTTTTCATTAATTGGTGGTGAAAAAATTTTGATTTTTGTATATCTCAAACTTTTGTAATGACCCATATATAATTTATCATCCAAACTGTTCTCAGTTTTGAGACTAAGGGAGGTAGTAGTAATAATTATGACAAGATACAGATGTAAACTAAACTGTCCCAAGCAGATCAGAACACATAGTCACCCTAGCTAAACCCTCAAGCAAAGGCTGAGAAAGATGAATAGTGGTATTCATTGCACAGCTGGCTCATGACAACATTCATTCTGTACTCCATGCTTTCTCACCCGCACGCTCACGGACTCATCAACACAAGGTGTGTGATTTAGATGGCGAACTTTAGGTAAGTTTCTGCAAGTTGTTATAAGGGATATTTGCAAAGGTTTAGGTGGTGAGGAAGACTAAATATTAGCTTTGTCTGTTTTTGAAGGTTTTGTAAAAGGAATTACTACAGGTATTCTTTGATGTCTTCCTGTGCTACATATGCCACATATTAGTGCTAGCCGCTGGGTGACTCAAGAGCTACTGCTATGGATAGGATGGGGGTGCGGAATCCCTTAGCTACCAAAGTTTAGACATATTATAGCAATTCTGGCTTTGCCTCAGTTTTTTTTGGTAGTCTTTCTGAAACTAACAGCTGTCTTCTCTGTGGAACATGCTAGGTCTGTCATAAGAAGAGATTTATTCTCCCTGGTGAACATTTGGGAACTTAGAGTGGGTGGGTGGGGAAGAAGTCAGATCACAGATGGCCTGTCAATCAGCTGAGCCTTTGATAGGGCATCTCTTCAGTTAGCGGGTGAATGTGATGGAACTTTTTTTTAGGAATAACTGTAGCTTCCTGGATGTATTCTAGATTGAGGAAAGAGCTGCTCATGTCTCTGCTACTTCAGGCTGGGAAAAGGCAAGATGGTACAACTCAGTTTGACAGAGTAAAAACTTTTGTAGGAAGCCACCAGGCTGTGGTTGGTAAGTGGCACTTTCCTGGATGAGGAGTTGGGGAAAAGAGGAAGGAAGGTGATATTAACACTTTTAGGGCTACCGTGAGGAATGAAAGTGATGACACCAGAGTACCTAGTACATTCAGCCAGGCTGAATTTAACACTCTTGGGTCATCATCTAGCACATGAATATGTAGAAAGAGTACGAGACAGAACAAACTCACATTATTTTCTCATTCTCCATCAGGGAGAATTAACATTTCTTCAACATGCCTGGTATTTTTTTATTTACTCTCATATTTTTCCATTTACTCTCCATATTTTTCCATTTACTCTCCATAATCACCTGAGTCTCATACTCCATAATTTAGCACCAATTCCCTTTAAAGTAAAATAGAAAAGCCTTCCTTACCATATTAGGTGGAGTCCTAAGGCTGATGCTTATTCTAGGTTCCCTTCAGACCCCTCTTACCATTGCTGAGATCTGTAGTCCCAGGGCTATGCTGCCTGGAGACCAAATCCGTCCCTGTTTTTCTCATCTCTGTGTTTTCATTACATCGTCTTTTCCAGTAGTTGAGCTCTTCGCGATCAGATTCTTGACAACGCCGCAGAACTGCCATGGAGCGTCGTGTTTTCTCTACCATTTCCATAATGCAATTCAGGGCCTGAGCCAGACAGGAAGTGAGGCAGAGATGAGAAAGAAAATTCAAACAACAAACATTGAAAATCAAGGACAGGCAAACACAATATAAAAAATTAAGGTTTAAGCATTTTATATTTAGAAGCCTTATTATACCTTCTTTGGAAAATATACATATATACACACACATAGTTATTCATTTCTTTAATTTAAAATAAGGCTTTTTTGATTCTTCAAAGTTGAAGGAGCCATATAGTCTCTTAATAACATGGTCTTCAAACTACAGTAAATCTCTGTCTAAATACGCCAAGTTATTTATTTTTTATTTTTTAGTGACAAGGCCTTGCTATGTTACCCTAGGCTGGCTTCTAGGCTCAAGCAATCCTCCTTCCTCAGACTTCTGAGTAGCTGAAACTACAGTCACTGGCCACCACACCCAGCTACAAAGCGCCCAGCTTGATAACCATTGTACTACCCAACTTTGCTTGGTTTACTACCTGAAGTGATTATCCCACCACAAAGATTTGGAAAAGACTCTGTAGCTCTCTAGCTGAGAGAGTAGCAGATAAACCAGCTTTTATTACAAGCTGTTATGTATTATTATATTAACTTCAAGCACGTATGCTCCATTAACTACTGATAGTATTAAGAATCAAAAGTAATAAAGAATTAGGGCGCCTATAGTCCCAGCTACTTGGGACTGAGGCAAGAGAATCCCTAAACCCAAGAGTTGGAGGTTGCTGTGAGCTATGACACTACGGCACTCTACCAAGGGTGATAAAGTGAGATTCTGTCTCTAAAAACAAAACAAAACAAAAAAAGCAATAAAGAATTAGGGAAATCACACACTGTAAGGTTCTTACATGGTCAAGATGTTTCCATTCATCAGCCCATTCCCTTTCTGTCAAACGGTGGTCTACCAACTCATCTTGATA
Organism: Nycticebus coucang; assembly: GCF_027406575.1. NCBI lineage: Eukaryota > Metazoa > Chordata > Mammalia > Primates > Lorisidae > Nycticebus > Nycticebus coucang. The sequence goes on along the minus strand of NC_069800.1, from coordinate 40,479,489 downwards.
GGTTCCATTTAGACCTATTACAAATTAGACATTAAATTTGAAGATAATAGGAAATAGTACAAAATTCTACCTAGTAAATATACACACATTCATAATAACTTTGAACATGCTAAGGCAATGATTTTATAATGAGGTATGGGTACTGTAAAATGATATATACCTAACAAAATATCACTATTCAGATTATATAAAGAACTCAAACAAATCAACTATGAAAGATAAATAGCCTAAAAGAAAGAAAGGCAAAAGAAATAAAAAGGTATCTCATAGGGTGGCGCCTGTGGCTCAGTCGGTAAGGCGCCGGCCCCATATACCGAGGATGGCGGGTTCAAACCCGGCCCCGGCCAAACTGCAACCAAAAAATAGCCGGGCGTTGTGGCGGATGCCTGTAGTCCCAGCTGCTCGGGAGGCTGAGGCAAGAGAATCGCTTAAGCCCAAGAGTTGGAGGTTGCTGTGAACTGTGTGATGCCACGGCACTCTACCGAGGGCCTTAAAGTGAGACTCTGTCTCTACAAAAAAAAGGTATCTCACAGATAAAAAACCATATACCTGGTGGCACCCGTAGTTCAGTGGGTAAGGCATTGGCCACATACACCGAAGCTGGTGGGTTCAAACCCAGCCCAGGCCAGCTAAAACAATAACAACTGCCACAAAAAAAATAGCCAGGTGTTGTGGCAGGCGCCTGTTCCCAGCTACTTGGGAGGCGAGGCAAGAGAATCGCTTAAGCCTAAGAGTTTGAGGTTGCTGTGAGTTGTGACGCTACAGCACTCTACCCAGGGCAACAGCTTGAGACTCTATCTCAACAAAAAAAAACAAACCATATCCCTATGATCCAAAAACATCTAAAAAGATACTCAAACTTAGCAGTCAGGCAATGCATAAAAACTTCATGGAGACAGCATTTCACATTTAATATGTCACACAAAAAAGTAAAACATTAGATTATACTGAGTGTTGGCAAGGATGTGGCACAATGCAAATGCTTAACCACTGCAACTAGAGTGCATACTGGTACAACTACTTGGAAATACCTTAGTATTTATTACCAATAGGTTTTTCTTTTTTTTTTTTTTTTTTTTTTTGCAGTTTTTGGCCGGGATGGGGTTTGAACTCGCCACCTCCAATATATGGGGCTGGTGCCCTATTCCTTTGAGCTACAGGCACCGCCCTTCCCCCCTTTTTTTGACATGGTATGCTATATTGACTGTGTGAATCAAGGGTAGAGTTGTCAACTATTTTAAAATATTCATGTCATGGGCAGCGCCTGTGGCTCAAGAGGTAGGGCGCCGGTCCCATATGCCGAAGGTGGCGGGTTCAAACCCAGCCCCGGCCAAAAAAAAAAAAATATATATATATTCATATCACATACAACAACACTGCACATAGTGTTTTCTTTTTCTTTTTTTTTCAGTTTTGGCCAGGGCTGGGCTTGAACCCACCACTCCCGGTCTATGGGGTTGGCGCCCTACTCCTTGAGCCACAGGTGCCACCCTGCACATAGTATTTGAATTGATAAAACAATACATCTGTTATCAGTCTGAATTTACAGGTATTATATTTATAGTGATTCTGTATCAGTGCAAGAATCTGCTTTTTTCATTTTATCTTCTAACATAGCCATGCCTGAGCATTAAAATATTTTATTATGATACTTTCTTATATATTATAATTAGAATAGTATGTTGGTCCTAAAATTATGGGTCAGGGTGGTGCCTGTGGCTCAGTGGGTAGGGCGCCAGCCCCATATACCGAGGGTGGCGAGTTTAAACCCGGCCCTGGCCAAACTGCAACAAAAACAAAAAAGAAAAGAATAGCTGGGCGTTGTGGCAGGCACCTGTAGTCCCAGCTACTTGGGAGGCTGAAGCAGGAGAATTGCTCGAGCCCAGGAGTTGGAGGTTGTTGTGAGCTGGAATGCCACAGCACTCTACCCAGGGTGACAGCTTGAGGCTCTATCTCAAAAAAAAAAAAAAGAATCAGGTATGGTGGGGTATGAACCTATAGTCCTACTAAAGAGGCTAAGGTGGGAAGATCACTTGAGCCCAAAAGTTTAAGTCCAGCCTGGGCAACATACTAAAACCCCATTTCCAATCAATCAATTGATGCAATTGACAATTAAAAAAAAACAAAACAAAAAACAAAACAGTTATGGGCAGCACCTGTGGCTCAAGGAGTAGGGTGCCGGTCCCATATGCCGGAGGTGGTGGGTTCAAACCCAGCCCCGGCCAAAAACCACAAAAAAAAAAAACAGTTATAGAAACTTGTTAGCAAATTTCTTTTGCAAATCAAACTGCCAAAAAACGGATATGACTTTCAAAGAAAATAATAACAAGCCTAGTGTTTAACAAATAAAAAAAGAGGCATTAAAACTATAGTGACTGGACACAAATACAGGCATCCTAGCGTATTGCCAGTGCACCAAAGCTTGGGGAGCATCACACAATTGCAGTCTGAATCTTGTCTCTGCTACTTACTAGCTATGTGATTTGGGCCCTAGTTTGTTCACCTCTCATCTGTAAAGAAAGGACAACAACTGCCTGGAACTTCCGTGATGATTAAATGAGATAACGTAAGTACAACACAATTTAAGTGGCAGCTAAGACTGAGTAAATGTTGATGCTGACAACCTCATAGCTGCCATGGCCTTGGGCCTTCACCATTCAGACACCACTGCATGAAGCCAGGGACTCCACTGTGGTTTCAGCCTCTAAACAATGCTAATGAGCCTAAGTCAGAAGAAGAGAGGGGAAAGATGTTGCAATTTCTTACTCCACAAGGTACTTCACAAAGTGAAATATAAGGGAAACCCCTGGAAGCTGGTTAGTCTTTGCTTCTGTGCCCTGACAGATGATTAGTAGTTAAACTCAAAAATCCTTCTGCAGTAAACTTTGTATACATACATGACAAAAAGCTCTGTCCAAGTGGTGGTTCATGCCTGTAATCCTAGCACTCTGGGAGGCCAAGGCAGGTGTATTGCCTCAGCTCACAAGTTTGAGACCAGCCTGAGCTAGAGCAAGACCCCATCTCCAAAAATAGCCAGCTGCTGTGGCGGGCCCCTGTAGTCCCAACTACTTGGGAAGCTGAGGCAAGAGAATCGCTTAAGCCCAAAAGTGAGCTGTGACGCCACAGCACTCTACTGAGGTTGACGATGTGAGACTCTGTCTCAAAACATAAAATAAAATAAAATAAAATAAAATAAAATAAAATAAAATAAAATAAAATAAAGGAAAAAAAAAGAAGTTCTGTCCAAAATTGATCTATGAGGTTAGGGGTTTTTGTTTGTTTGTTCCTAGATTTAATGGACTCAGAGGGCCCAAGTGTGAAGCATTCCAAATGTAACAATCCAGCTGAGGTGGTGGTGTCATCTCCATTTTAGAAATTACTATTCTGAGACTCAGAGCACCTAAGCAACTTGCATGAGATCACATAGCTAAGTTAGGATGCAGAGTCAAGATTTAAACTGAGATATACAATTTAGATATGCCTCAACTCCTGATCTAAATGTCCCTGTACATACTTTTGCCACTAACACTACATATTTTGCACCTTTCTTGCTCAATTTTAAAAACTTTTATTCTTTTATTAAATAAGTTTAGACTTACAGAAGTTGCCAGAAGGGTACAAAGAAATCTCACATACCCTTTACTGAGATTTCCCAAATATTATTTTACTTCATTTGCTTTTTCATTCTCTATTTTTTCCTAACCATCTGAGAATAAGTCATACCTCTTTATTTTTATGCCAGAGTAGTTCCTATAATTTGTTCTGTTTTAATCTCCACTTATCATTGCATTTATTATGCTATTTTTCTCAAGTTGATTTTGCTTTATTCAGAGTTCTGTCTTGATGGTAATACTACTTCTATTATATGATGACAGCAACAAGGTATGAAGTGATATTAATATTAAATGAAATCTTTTTTATTCTTTTTATGTACAATATTGTTTTATCTAATCAGTGAAAAAAGCAACGATGATATTATTTGATGTTATCACTGAGTAGGAAAGAATTCCAAGAATTTCATCTGATTTGAATCACTGTCACGCTGCATATGTCACTTACTAAGACTGTGGTGCCTATCACGAACTTCTCGATGTTCTACCATCTTGTTGGGCTCACGATACAGGTGAGAAGTTGCAATATCTTCTAAGGTATAATGCTGAAGAGGTGGAGGAGTAGGATGGAACTGGCCTCCAGGATTCATGAGGGGTACAGTGAGGGCAGGACTGTGCCGGGGAGCAGGGCTAATGGTACACACTCTCTTGGCAGGAGGCTCAGGAGCAATTGTATCTCTTTCAAAATTGTTCTCTTCTCTTCTGTAGAGGAACCACAAATGCACATCTGAGCTGTCAACAGGTGTTCATGCAAACATTTCCTGCACACCTGCTTTGTGTTACGTATTATGTTAGGCACTATCATAAACAGGAAGACTGCATGGAAAAGCACGCAATGAATTGTCTTTAGGGCCAGGCGCATCATGTAAACTGCTGATTTATGCCAGCATTAAAAGAGTCAAATCTACCCAAAACTTCACAGAAATATCAAACCCTCATGAAGCAAAGGCGAGACTAAGGTGATGATAGCATTTTCTTATGTCATAGGAATATTAAGAATTATCGGCTCAATTATATTTAGGAATATTTTAAAATCAAATTTGTTACCATGGAGGTGAGTTATTAGAAATAAATAATTCTCTACATGGGAGAAAAAAGGCTCACATAATTAATCCAGTTGTGACTTCAAAGTTGCAACAAATTTTCTTTAGTTACAAAAGGAAAACATTGCTTCTAGATTGTGTGTGGTGGCTCATTCCTATAGGCGCTCACCCCTATAATCCCAGCATGTTAGGAGGCTAAGTGGGAGAGTTTTCGGGGGTAGAGTGAGCAGAGTTTGACACCAGTCACACAGCAAGACCTCATCTTTATAAAAACATTAAAAAAAAGATAGGGTTAATTGTGGTGGCTCATGCCTATAATCCTAGCACTCTGGGAGGCTGAGGTGGGAGGACAGCTTGAATTCAAGAGTTCAAGACCAGCTTGAACAAAATCAAGACCTCTATTTCTACTAAAAATAGAAACAACTAGCTAGGGGTACTGGCATCCACCTGTAGTACTAGCTACTTGGGAGACTAAGGCAGGAGAATTGCTTGAGGCAGGAATTGGAGGTTGCTGTGATGATGTGGACAGTACTCTAGCCATGGTGACATAGCAACTCTCTGCCTCCCCCCACCAAAAAAAAAAAACTTCCCTGATAACTCATAGAATATTTTGGTAGCCACTCAAACCAAATTTTTTCAAGAATAAATTTATATAATTCTAATTTCAGTAATGTATTAAGTATTGTTATAATTATCCAAGAGTTCACACATTAGAAAAAAGATGCCTCTGACATAAAAATAATAAAAACTCGGCTCTGCGCCTGTGGCTGAAGCAAGCTAAGGCGCCAGCCACATACACCTGACCTGGCGGGTTCAAATAACAATGGGCCCACCAAACAACAATGACGGCTGCAACCCAAAAAAAAAAAAATAGCTGGGCGTTGTGACAGGCACCTGTAGTCCCAGCTACTTGGGAGGCAGAGGCAGGAAAATCGCTTGAGCCCAGGAGTTGGAAGTTGCTGTGAGCTGTGATGCTACAGCACTCTACCCAGGGTGACAGCTTGAGGCTCTGTCTCAATAATAATAATAATGATAATAATAATGATGATGATAATGATGATGATTCTCCAAAAAAAGGGAAAAGAATACCTTTGGAAGATAATTATTTTCTTAGGTTTCTAGAGTTTCTTAGCAGGGGTATGCAGAGTCATCTGAAGAGTTTTTGAAAAATATTCACGTCTGAGAGCTACTCCTATAGACTCAGACTTATACTACTGTTTGGTGTTGGGATAATGCAAAAATAACCTTACAGAAGTCTGAGACATTATCTGTTTACAACGATAGCAATAGAATTCTTTCTTTCACAAGCAAGGGAAAGGTCAGAGTAGTTCCATGAAGGCAAGGACAACAAAGCTCTTCTCCTGCTCACCTCTCTGGACTGGGCCTCTTCCCATTGCCATGTACCTCCATGAGCAGCTCAGAAGAGTCAGCAGGAGATGCGATGCTTGTGTTGAGAAGAAGGTGTTCATGCTGAGCCAGGTACTGGGATGGGGTCTGCTTGGCTGCCCGAGCACAGTGTAGCAGTTCTCGCTGCAGCAGGGGCAGGTTAGCCTTGAAAAGAAGAGGCAGTTTTCCCTACACAATAGGATTTAGCACCTCACAAAGGTTTTCATAAAGCCTATGATGTAAGGCAAAAAAATCCTCCCCTCCAGGTCAATATGATTTTCATGTGCTTCTGTGAGTAAAGTGACATCTATTATATAGTACTCAAATTACTGATTGTCTTTTGCCCGAACCAAATGTAAATCCTCTTAAGAAAGAGACTATGCCTTATTTACCTTTATGACCCACTACCAAGTCAAAGTCAAAGTTCAATAAAGATTTGTTAAATATACTAATTTAAAAACACACATTTTGATGACTTTGGTCAGTTAGAGAATTATTACTGCCTATATAGGAATATGAGGAATTCACTTTTTCCTCTATCATTATATGCCCTGGTTTCTCTCTTCTGAATTCTAACCTATCTCTGATAGTACTAGTCAACCTTCCTTTTTGTTCTCGATGACAGCTGCCACAGAATTCCAGAAACTGTGATCCTGCAACACTGGATTTTAAAAAGAAGTATTGGGAGTAATATAATATATAAAAGGATAATTAACTATCTACTGATATTTTTTCTTCTCTCATACTTAAAAGACCTATAATACGGAATCATGTTTAAAACCCTACACATACATATTTTTTTGAGATGAGGCTTTGCTATTTTGTCTGGGCTAGAAAGCAGTGGCATCTACATAGCTCACTGCAACCTTGAACTCTTGGGCTCAGGTAATCCTCCTTCCCTTACTTCCCCAAGTAGCCAGGACTACAGGTATGTGCTACTATGCTGGGCCATAAAACCCTATACATCTTTTAAACTTCAGCATTCTAATTCTATCATACATAGAATTTACTTTCCCCATATTTGTTTTATCAAAAAAAATAAGAATCAGGCTCGGCGCCTGTGGCTCACTCAAGTGGCTAAGGCGCCAGCCACATACACCTGAGCTGGCGGGTTCAAATCCAGCCCGGGCCTGCCAAACAACAATGACAACTACAACCAAAAAATAGCCAGGTGTTGTGGCAGGTGCCTGTAGTCCCAGCTCTTTGGGAGGCTGAGACAAGAGAATCGCTTAAGCCCAGGAGTTGGAGGTTGATGTGAGCTGTGATGTCACGGCACTCTACCCAGGGCAACAGCTTGAGGTTCTGTCTCAAAAAAAAAAAAAAAAAACAAAACAAAGAAGACTCATATTTTTCTCACCAAATTTAAAAATAATTCGGGCTGAGCCCATTAATAAAAGCCTTTATCCCAAGGGACACCCAAGCAACTGAAAGGACAGTACATGCAAGTAGTCATCCCTTCATGGACGGTTAATTTAGCAGGGACCATAATCAGTGACAGTTTTAAAGCAGAAATAAATTGACAAAACCCCAAATGCTAGCCAAAAAGCTGCCATAACAACCTACCTCATGCTGTTTTCCAAAATAACAAGAGTTAAGAATAGGGAATTTGATGATATAAAACACTTTTTAAGTCTGTTCCATAACCTTGATCTTTTTTCAACTATAAAAATTTATAGTTGAAAAAAATAACCGAAAAAAATAACATGACATCTTTACATTTTGAAAAAAAATAACATGACAGATCTTTACATTTGGAGCCAATTGGTGACATGTGTCCTTTGAAGGACAAAAAGCATGCTCATTATTTTCTATTAACACAAATTTCACAAATCTTTCTTTTTTTTTTTTTTTTTCTACAAATCTTTCTTGATTTTAGAGGCTTGGGGAAATAATTGTCTACTCGCTCGAACATACAGAAAGGAAACCAAGATAGAACTAGCACAGCTGCTTCAGGGCTGAAAAAGGAGCCATAGACTGCTTGTGGCAGCAGAGGCTTCAATGCCATTAGAACAAAGCCACAATAAAGGCTATGTACCTTCTTAGACCTATGTGTTTCCCTATGTCTGATATGCTCCAATTTAAAAAGTTGTTAAATTTTGAAAAGTTTTAAATTAAAAAAATTGGTATCTGTAAAGATAATACTATTTTTCTGATGCTATTATATTGCCTTAGGCTATGAAAGTAAGGTAAAAGAAGGTGAGAGGGACATATTTATTTGGCTAGACATTAAATATTTGAGGGTTTACAATTTGAGACAAAATTAATAATCTATATAGGTACTCATAAAAGAAAAAAATTTCCATAAATATTGTATTGGCAACATTCAAAATATAGTAACAGGCTGGGCTCCGTGGCTCATGCCTGTAATCCTAGCACTCTGGGAGGCCGAGGTGTGTGGATTGCCTGAGCTCACGGGTTCAAGACCAGCCTGAGCTAGAACAAAACCTTGTCTCTAAAAATAGCCGGGCATTGTGGTGGCGCCTGTAGTCCCAGCTACTTGAGAGGCTAAGGCAAGAGAATTGCTTGAGACCAAGAATTTGAGGTTGCTGTGAGCTATGACGCCATAGCACTCAACTGAGAGCAACAAAGTGAGACTCTGTCTCAAAGACAAACAACAACAAAAAACCCCAAAATATAGTAACAATTGAGTGTAATTGGAGGGGTAATATTTATCTACTACTAATGAAAAGAATAGAATTCTTTGTTCAGGGGGGAAGAAGAAATAAATAACATTTAGCTTAAGTGAGGTTCAAGTTAGTATTCCCTATGACCAAACTGATTGTAAATGTTCCTTGGCAAAAACCATTTTTAGCCATGGCATAAAATCATGTGGTGGGGTGAATTTGGGTTACAGTTTGCCAGCCTGTTCTCTAACACACTAGTATCTGACGCATTGCCTTTGAGCTATTTTATTTATTTATTTTTTTTGTAGAGACAGAGTTTCACTTTATCGCCCTTGGTAGAGTGCCGTGGCGTCACACAGCTCACAGTAACCTCCAACTCCTGGGCTTAGGCGATTCTCCTGCCTCAGCCTCCCGAGCAGCTGGGACTACAGGCGCCCGCCACAACGCCCGGCTATTTTTTGGTTGCAGTTTGGCCGGGACCGGGTTTGAACCCGTCACCCGTCACCCTCGGTATTTATTTATTTTAAAAAAAAGTTTTTGTAGGTTAGGCACAGTGGCTTATATCTGTAAAATTAGCATTTGGCACCCAGACTGTTACTGTATCTTAAATGTTGCCAATACAATATTTATGGAAATTTGTTTACTCTTTTATGAGTACGTATATACAGACAGGTAGATTATCTGAGCTCAGGAGTTTGAGACCCATCTGAGTAAGAGTCAGACCCCATTTATGCTAAAAATAGAAAAATTAGCCAGGGATGATGGCAGATACCCATAGTCCCTGCTATTTAGGAGGCCGAGTTAGGAGGAGTGCTTGAGTCCAGTAGTTTAAGGTTGCTGTGAAGTAGGCGAATGCCACAGCACTCTAGCCTGGAACTGAGCAAGACTTTACCTTGGGGGAAAAAAAAAAAAAGGTAACTTTACAGTGGGAAAGCAGGCTAGATGCCTTTATCAAATGATCGAGGTCAACATTTCCAACAATGGGACTAATTAAAATCTATTCCTTCTGGGGTGGCGCCTGTGGCTCAAGGAGTAGGGTGCCGGTCCCATATGCCAGAGGTGGCGGGTTCAAACTTAGCCCCGGCAAAAAAAAAAAAAAAAAAAAAAAATCTATTCCTTCTGAGAACATGCAGTGATACCACTTTCCTGCTATTCCTGCCTAAAATGTATCACATGAGTCTAATCATGACATCATCAGAAAAAAACAAATCAGGGTAAATTCTACACATATAAAGCAACTATCCTATGCTCTTCAAAAACGTCAAGATCGTAAAAAGCTGATAAACTGTTTCAGATTAAAAAGTAAAGAGGCATGACAACTAACTATAAGAAGTGATCCTGAATTGGATCCAGGACCACCCTCACCCCCTCAAAGCTTTCCTTTTGCTATAAAAGACATTAGTGGGGCTCAGTGCCTGTAGCTCAGCAGATAAGGTGCTGGCTACATACACCAGAGCTGGCAGGTTCAAACACAGCCTGAGCCTGACAAACAACAATGACAACTACAACCAAAACATAGCTGGGCATTGTGGCGGTCATCTGTAGTCGCAGAAACTTGGGAGGCTGAGGCAAGAGAATTGCTTAAGCCCAAGAATTTGAGGTTGCTGTGAGCTGTGACACCACAACACTCTACTTAGAGAGACATAGTGAGACTCTGTCTCAAAAAAAAAAAAAAAAAAAAGACATTAGTAGAACACTTTGTGAAATATGAATAAGGTCTATAGATAAGTGTTGTATGAATGCTAATTTCCAGATTTAGTAACTGCATTAATGTGTTTACACGTATAACATCTGCAGTTTGCTCTCAAATATTTCTGAGGAGGGCAGCGCCTGTGGCTCAGTGAGTAGGGCACCAGCCCCATGTACCGAGGGTGGCAGGTTTGAACCTGGCCCCAGCCAAACTGCAACAAAAAAATAGCCAGGTGTTGTGGCAGGGGGCTGTAGTCCCAGCTACTTGGGAGGCTGAGGCAAAAGAAACACCTAAGCCTAAGACCTGGAGGTTGCTGTAAGCTATGACACTACGGCACTCTACCAAGGGTGACAAAGTGAGACTCTGTGAGTCTCAAAAAAATTTCTGAGGAAAAAACAGAATGATAATATCTATGTGGTAAAATAAAACATTTAGAGAATCGGGGTTAAGGGTATATAGGAATTTTATTGCACCATTTTATGGCTTACTGTGAGCATGAAATTATTTCAAAATAAAAAGCTTTTTGGCTAGGCATGGTAGCTTATGCCTATAATCCTAGCACTTGGGGAGGGCAAGGTGGGAGGATCACTAATGCTTAGGAGTTCAAGACCAGCCTCAGCAAGTGAGACCCTGTCTTTCCTAAACATAGAAAAAATTAGCCAGGAGTTGTGGTGGGTGTCTATAGTCCTAGCTACTTGGGAGGCTGAGGAGTTTGAGCCCAGGAGTTTAAGATTGCAGTAAGGCACTCTAGCCCTGGGCAGTAGAGTAAGACTGTCTCAAATAAATCTTTTTTTTTTTTTTTCAAGTTGTCACCCTGGGTAGAGTACCGTGATGTCACAACTCACAGCAACCTCAAACTCTTGGGCTTAAGCGATTCTCTTGCCTCAGCCTCCCAAGTAGCTGGGACTACTGGCGCCCACCACAACGCCTGGCTGTTGTTGTTCCAGTTGTCATTGTTGTTTTAACTGGCCCAGGCTGGGTTCGAACCCGCCACCCTCAGTGTATGTGGTTGGTGCCCTGCTGACTGAGCTAGGGCAGCCGCCTCAAATAAATCTTTTTAAAAGGGGCATATTCCATATAAAGATAACACTGCCTCACTTATCACATAAGTATGACAATTTACAACAGTGTCCCCAAGTTATGTTCCAGAAAACACTAATCGCACCAGAGGACATTATTAGAAACCTGACCAACTGAGGCTTGGAGGATAACACCGTTTTTCTACATCCTCTTCTGCTTTTAGAGTAGTAAGTCCAAATTCCAACACCTTTCCTCTAAGCTAACCCACACTCTTCACACTTTGCTCTGGTCATACCCAAAAGATTTGGTGCCCAGTTACTTCCTCTGCCAGGAAGCCCGCCTCCACTCCAACCCCACCCTTCCAGCCCATTCCCTCCTGCACATAGACCATAACTCAAGGCTTTTGCAATTCTCATCTCATCAAGCACAAGGCTTAAGGCTTAACTGAAGATTATACTCACACCTCTCTTCAAGTCCAAAATAAAATAAATATATAAAAACACGGCAAGCCACACTGATTTAGATCATAGAACAGTGATCAGTAGATCTTGAGGAAATGCTGAAGATAAATGAAATTTAGTGCTTATCTCACAGAATTACCTTAAGAAATGGAATCACAAAAGGACGCAGAGGAAAGTTTGTGGCCTCTTGGAGCTTACAATGGAATTCTTCAATTGTCACTGTTGAGTTCTGAAAAGATAAATAATCTCACTCAACTTCCAAAACTGGATACTGGCTTATGGTGCTAAACTTTTTTTAACCTTAAGAAAAAGAATAATTCCAGGAGCTCTATTATGAACTCAGATCCCTCTCAAAAATTACCAAATTCTACTTCCTTTATGACAGACATTCAGCCTCCTGATTCTCTTTTCCACCACCCCAAATCTATATTGTTCTTTATCCAGCAGCCTGGGTTGCAGAATAGGATACTGCCTTCCTCACTGTCCATGAACAGATACACTCAGGTCCCTGCTATCAAGGGGTCTACTGTGAGTCACTACAGGGATAGGCAATCAATCAGACTTATTTTTCCTATTGAAGAGATCTTGATTCGGCCCAGGATGTCAATTAACAGACATATTTTTGAAATAACCCATTGCCATAACCTTTCAAAAGTTCAATTTTTTCAAAAGTTCAAGTTCTGCCCACCTCTTGGCATATATTCCAAAATCTTCTAAATGAAAACTTAAAAGAAAAAGAACCATAGGTGCCTTCTACCTTCAAGTGGCCTGTGTACATATAGGAACAATTCCAAATAGGCAAACTCCCACTGTTAAGTTTTTATTATTCTCAGGAAAGTTATCAGGATGTCCCATGTATTTCCTCAAAAGTCTAGGCTTTAGAGTAGGAATGAATCTGAGTTCTTCTTCTAAGAGAAATGAACGAATAAAAAATTTTTCTTCAAATTCACTGAATATTTTTATTTCATTTCCTATAGCACAGTACAGTACCAAAACAAAACAAAACTGCATTAAACTGAATTCGTACTCCCTCCAAAAGAGCAATTATCACTTGTAAGAATTTAGTTTTAGGAAATCAAGTGTTCAAAGGCCTAATACTTGATACACAAATTATTCACAGTGTAATACTGCTTCTTAACCTCCCACAAAGAAAACATATAGGTCCACCAACAGAAACCACAATAAAAAGCACAATAAAGTAATGAATCAGAATACTGGGGAGGATGGAGTATATTTGTATGCATTAATAAAGAAAAGTATCTTCAATATACTGCTAAGTGAAAAAACCAGAAACAGAACAGTATGTTTTCCAAGAATCCACCTATAAAAATCACACATGCAAACACACATAGATTATAACATTTTAAATATCTGTAAGGACAATTATTTCTGGGTATGAAAATACGCTGGATTTTCCAAATATATCATATTTATTATTCAATAAACATTAAGATATTGGATATATCCAATTTAACCATGTTAAATGAAAATGTTTCAACACTTTCTCTCATTCATTCCAAATACTTTGAGTACATGTTAAGTATATGACCTTTGTACAATACAACCAAAGAAATCTGTAATACTAATAGTCAGGAATAGAAACTAAGCGTGGGGCGGCGCCTGTGGCTCAGTCGGTAAGGCGCCAGCCCCATATGCCGAGGGTGGCGGGTTCAAACCCGGCCCTGGCCAAACTGCAACCAAAAAATAGCCGGGCGTTGTGGCGAGCGCCTGTGGTCCCAGCTACTCGGGAGGCTGAGGCAAGAGAATTGCTTAAGCCCAGGAGTTGGAGGTTGCTGTGAGCTGGGTGAGGCCACGGCACTCTACCGAGGGCCATAAAGTGAGACTCTGTCTCTACCAAAAAAAAAAAAAAAAAAGAAACTAAGTGTAAGAGTATGATACTCTTTTATCTCTACTGCACTGAATGCAATCAGGTCTTGAAAAGGAAAGAGAAAATTAAACGTATGGAAAGACTGCATGAATGCTTTTAGATTTTCTTATGGATATACAAAGAGAAAGAATGAATTGTGCAGCAAAGGGAAATAGTGAGTTAGGCCAGAGAAACGTACCCTGGGCTATATACCCTGTTTCCTCGAAAATAAGACATCCTCCGAAAATAAGACCTACTTACAGGAAAGATAAGACGTCCCCTGAAAATAAAACCTAGCGCATCTTTTGGAGCACACCTTAAAATAAGACACTGTCTTATTTTCGGGAAAACAGGGTATACCGTAAATACAGGGCAGTTCTGTTTCTGAGAAGGCTAAACACCCACTGCTTCCTCCACTTTTAATCATTTTATCATAAAGAACATAATTGTTTTTCCCCTCCAAAGAATGCACAGCCTGCAGTGGTGTCCAACCTGCAGCCCTTGGGCTACATGCAGATTTTTTGAGGCCCATTTTGCTTATCTGTGGTATTAGATATCACAAAAATTATACATGGACTTTTTTTGGTCATCAGCTTTTGTCAGCATTTGTGTACTTAATAAATGACCCGAGACCACTCTTCTTATTTCAATGTGCAACAGGAAAAAAAAAAAGTTGGACACTCCTGGTTCTAATGGGAAAAAGAGACAACTAAGCTGTTCATTACAGTATGATTAGGGTAAATGTGAGCAGGACACCACTAACTCACAGACAAGACATAACTGAATCAGACTCAGGGGAATAAGGATGGCTTTATAGAAGCATCACCCCTGGAAAAATTAAAGTGCAGCTCTCTGAAAAATGCTTCTGGCAAAGAGAGGAATTTGAAAGTTTAAAGTGTTAGGGTATCTGGTCTCTGAAGCTCATAGCATCAGAGGACAAGGAGTAGAAGACTAAAGTTTTGTTACTATGATTGTTTTTAGTTTTAGAGACAAGGTCTTGCTATACTACCCAGGCTGGAGTGCAAGGTATATTCACAGGCATGATCAGAGCCACTGTAGCCTCAAACTCCTCGCTTCAAGCAATGACCTCCTTCCACTTCCTAAGTAGCTGAGACTACAAATGTGAGCCACACTGAAAGTGGCTTAAAATATTTTTTATCTTTTAAAATTCTGAGATAATTATATAGAGTTAAAGGAATTTACAAAAATAGTACAGAGAAGTTCCTATGTATCCTATACCCAGTTCCCCCCCAATGGATATATCTTATATAACTATATTGTAATCTCAAAACATAGAAACCAACATTGGCCCAATCGAACCACTACTTATCAAAATACAGAAATCTACATGCCTTGAATCTCAGCATGCTGGGAGGCCGAGGTGGGAAGATCATTTCAGGTCAGGAGTTCAAGACCAGCCAGAGCAAAAGCAAGACCTTGTCTCTAGTAAAAATAGAAAAAATTATCTGGGCATTGTCCTATGCACCTGTAGTACTAGCTTTTTGGGAAGCTAAGGCAGGAAGATCACTTGAGCTTAAGAATTCGAGGTTGCTGTGAGCTATGATGATGCCTCTGTACTCCAGCCTGGGCAGCACAGTGAGACTGCACAACAACAACAACAAAAAGAAATCTAGAAACTGTATCAACTTTATCCTCCCCAGTTTATAATAAAATTGTCTCAATTATTTCCTCTATATACACTGACAACTGTTATCAATATTGTAATTTTTGCTTCAACCAACCAAACATAATTTAGAAAACTGAAGAGAAGGAAAGTCCACTTATTTACCTGTACTTTTACTCTTTCCATTTTTTATTCACCTATTCTGACGTTCCAAGATACTATATTTTATCATTTGCTATTATTTTCTTTCTTTCTTTTTTTTTTTTTTTTTGTAGAGACAGAGTCTCACTTTATGGCCCTCGGTAGAGTGTCATGGCATCACAGAGCTCACAGCAACCTCCAACTCCTGGGCTTAAGCGATTCTCTTGCCTCAGCCTCCAGAGTAGCTAGGACTACAACGCCTGGCTATTTTTTTTTGGTTGCAGTTCAGTCGGGGTCGGGTTTGAACCTACCACTCTCGGTATATGGGGCCAGTGCCTTACCGACTGAGCCACAGGCGCCGCCCCATTTGCTATTATTTTCAAGAACTTCCATTAGCCATTCTTGCAGAGTAGGTCTTCTGGAGATAAATTCTCTTAGTTTTATTGATACTTTATCTGAGAACATCTTAATCATCCCACCCTTAATTCCAGAAGGTATTTTCAATTAATAAAGGATTCAAGAGTGACAGTTCTTTTCTTTTACCTTTTATTTTTCTATTTATTTTGAGATGGAGTCTTGCAACGACACCCAGGCTGGCCTTGAACTATGATGGCTGGGATTAAAGGTACATACCACTATACCAACTGATAGTTCTTTTTATTTAGCACTTGAAAACTCTGTCACCTCCTTCTGGCTTCCATGGTTACTAATAAGAAATCTACCATAGTAGGATTTTTCCTTTTAGGTAAGATGCTTCCTGGTACTTTTGAGATTTGTCTTTAGTTTTCAAAAGTCTAAATATACCTTAGTATAAATTTTTGTGGCAGGGGGCTGGTGATGTTGTTATCTTTGCTGTTTTTTTAATTTTTTATTATTATTATTATTTTTGGAGACAGAGTCTCACTTTGTTGCCCTTGGTGGAGTGCCGTGATGTCATTGCTCACAGCAATCTCAAAATATTGGGCTCAAGTGATCCTCTTGCCTCAGTTTTTCATTTTTAGTAGAGACAGGGGTCTTACTCTTGCTCATGTTGGTCTCAAACTCATAACCTCAAGCCATCCACTCTTCTTGGCATCCCAGCCAATGTTCTTATCTTTTTTAAAGTTTGCTCAGCTTTCCTGAATCTGCAGGATTAGGTCTTTTGTGAAATTTGGGAAAAATTCAGCCATTATTTTCTAAAATGCTTTTTCAGCTTCACATTCTTTCTCCTCTCCTATTGTGACTCAGATCTTTTATTATAGTTGCTCAAGTTCCCGAGGCTCTTTTCTTCAAACAATTTTCTCCTGATGTTTAGATTGGGTTATTTTTTTTATCATTGTCCTACTTACAAGGTCACTGGTTCTTTCCATTCTAGACTCTCCATTCTACTGTGGAGTCCATCATTGAGATATTAATTTCATTATTTAATTTTGAGCTCTAAAATTTCCATTTGATTATTTTTTGTACCTTCTATTCCTTTGCTGAGCCTTTGTATTTTATTATTAGTATTTGTAATTGCAAAGCATATCTATGATGGCTGTGTTAAAATCTTTGTTAGATAATTTTAATCTGTATCATCAGTCTAATTGGCATCTGTTGGTTTGCTTTTCTCATTCTGAGAATGTTCCTGGTTAATTGTATGAGAAGTAATTTTCTATTGTATCTAAGACATTTTGGGTTCTGTGTTATAAGACTCTAAAACTTATCAATGTCTTATTTTCGGAGATCACTTCTGACACCGCATCACTGTATATTAGAGGTATATCTAGCAGATTCTCTAGAAAAACAGACTACTAGGATATCTATCTATGTCCAAGGGTAAGAAAAGAATGTAGCAGTTTTAGGGAAAAGAAAGAGAAAATTACCTTTTTTTCCCCTATTTTGTTCTGAGTCCTTAGCTAACTAGATGGTACCAGCCCACATTAAGAGTGGATCTTCCCCACTCAGTCCATGGACTCAAAAGCAGTCTCCTCTATCTCCTCTAGAAATACTATCACACACACCCACACCCAGATGTAATGCTTTACCAGTTCTCTAGGTATTCTTTAATCCAAGCAGGTTGACACTAAATATTAATCACAGAATAGGAGAATGCTTCATCAATATTGTCAGGTGGGGTCAATTTTCAGCTCTGCACTGGTGGTTCTCAACCTTCCTAATGCTGTGGCCCTTTAATACAGTTCCTGTGGGTCTTGACCCACAGGTGGAGAACCGCTGCTGTATTAACTAGGAGGGAGAGAGGTGGAAAGGAAAAGATCATGACTGTGGGTTAGGGGATGGATTTCAGGTTCCTCACTAAGCCTCTGATGGGAGGGGGAAAGGTGCCTTGTTACTGCATCGCCTCTACATTTCACTTGTCTCTTTCTCCTTTATGATCTGGCTGTAAATCCTTACTAAGCCTTTGTAATAAATCTTAGTTATGAACACAATTGTATGCCAATTCCTAAGACTTCTACCAAATCTCCAAATATGTAGCCTTTTTGGAGATAGAGTCTCACTTTGTCACCCTTGGTAGAGTACTGTGATGTCACAGCTCACAGCAACCTCAAACTCTTGGGTCAAGAGATTTTCTTGCCTCAGCCTCCCGAGTAGCTGGGACTAAAGGTGCCTGCCACAACACCTGGCTTTTTTTTTTTTTTTTTTTTTTAATAGAGACAGGGTCTTGCTCTGGCTCAGGCTGGTCTCAAACTTGTGAACTCAAGCAATCCATCCGCCTTGGCCTCCCAGAGAGCTAGGATTTTTTTTTTTTTTTTTGGCCGGGGCTGGGTTTGAACCCGCCACCTCCGGCATATGGGACCGGCGCCCTACCCGCTGAGCCACAGGCACCACCCCCAGAGGGCTAGGATTACAGGCATGACCCAACACGTGCACTCTCCAAATGTATAGTTTGAGGGTGATGTTGGCGACCCTGACACCGCCCCAAATTGAAAATTACTCATTGTCCAAGAGCCAAAAGGTATAAATTGTGGTATATTCCTGCAAGAAAACACTGTATAGCACTGAAAATGAGTAACTTACATGGTAGGGACTGAATTTCATAAATAATGTCACTTTACTACATTTTGCCTAATATGAAAATTGTTTCTTGGGCAGTGCCTGTGGCTCAGTCGGTAAGGCGCCGGCCCCATATACCAAAGGTGGCGGGTTCAAACCCGGCCCCGGCCAAACTGCAACCAAAAATAGCCGGGCGTTGTGGCGGGCGCCTGTAGTCCCAGCTACTCGGGAGGCTGAGGCAAGAGATTCGCTTAAGCCCAGGAGTTGGAGGTTGCTGTGAGCTGTGTGAGGCCACGGCACTCTACCGAGGGCCATAAAGTGAGACTCTGTCTCTACAAAAAAAAAAAAGAAAATTGTTTCTTTTATATTAAAATGAGAAACCTTTTAAGGGAGCAGTTCTTAAGTTTTTTGGTCTCAGAATCCCTCTAATTTATGTGGGTTACATCTATTGATATTCACAATATCGTTAAGTTAAAATAGAAAATTAAAAAATATTTACAGAATCCAATTCAACCCATCATATATTAAAATAAATAACATTTAGAAAAAGAAAACATAACTGCACTGGCTCCAACTGAAGTGGGATAAAAAAAGAATATATATATATATATATATATTTTTTTTTTTTAAAAGACAGAGCCTCAAGTTGTCACCCTGGGTAGAGTGCTCTGGCATCATAGCTCACAGCAACCTTCAACTCCTGGGCTCAAGCGATTCTCCTGACTACAGGTGCCTGCCACAACGCCTGGTTACTTTTTGGTTGCAGCTGTCATTGTTGTTTGGTGGGCCTGAGCTGGATTTGAACCCACCAGCTCAGGTGTATGTGGCTGGCGCCTTAGCCACAGGCACCGAGCCAGAATTATATTTTCTAAAAGAAATATACTGGCTCGGTGCCTGCAGCTAAGAGGCTAGGACGCCAGCCACATACACCAGAGCTGGCGAGTTTGAACCCAGCCCAGGCCTGCCAAACAATGACAGCTACAACCAAAAAAATAGCTGGGCTTTGTGGCCGGGTGCCTGTAGTCTCAGCTACTCGGGAGGTTGAGGCAAGAGAATTGCTTAAATCCAAGAGTTTGAGGTTGCTGTGAGCTGTGATACCACGGCACTCTACCGAGGGTGACACAGTAAGACCCCGTCTCAAAAAAAAAAAAAGAAATATACTAAGAAGAATGACATTGTTTGGCAATAATAGAGGATAGCTGGATTCTGCTACCTGCTTCTATATTTAATCTGTTGCAATATCACATGCCAGGCAGCCTGTAGAAAATTCCACTGTATACTCAAGAATAAGAGTAAAGGCTCAGCACTTGTAGCTCAGTAGTTAGGGTGCCGGCCACATACACCACCAAGGCTGGTGGGATTGAAACCGACCCGGGCCTGCTAAAACAACAATGACAACTACAACAAAAAGTAGCCGGGTGTTGTGGCGGGTGCCTGTAGTCCCAGCTACTTGGGAAGCTGAGGCAAGAGAATCACTGGAACCCAAGAGTTTGAGGTTGCTGTGAGATGTTATGCCACAATACTCTACTGAGGGTGACATAGTGAGACTCTTATCTCAAAAAAAAAAAAAAAGAATAAAAGTAAAAAAGTAAAAAGTATTATTATATATTATTATGAAAAGAGTTTTGACCTTTTAGAGCCCTGCAAAGGATCTTGATGAATCTCTGGGGTCCCTGGATTATACTTTGAAACTGTGACTTTAAAGACTGGTATTGTGATTCATCTTCTTATCACATAAAAATGGGCTAACAAGCAGAAAGGAGCATGGGATGCTTTTATTGGAGGTAAATCTTAAAAGAATTATTAGAAATATTGGGAACTGGCACAACTTCCCTTATATTAAACCCCACACAATTGTCAATGTCAGAAAAATCACTTCTTTAATACCCCAAGTTCACCACACTTAGTACAGAAAGAAAAATTATATGTACCTTGCAAATTCTAAAGAAACTGTATATGCATAAGGAGCTAAGCAATATAATCCTTATGATACAATTTATTTAGATGAAGAAATACATAATTTTATACACTATTATTTTGAAAATTAAACTTGCTATTTCTCTATTCTCTTTAGTTTAAAAACAATGCAGCAGGCATTGTATATATTAAATTTTAAAACCTTGCATTAACTTGGCTGAACTCAGTAGGCCTGCTGAAATCATTTTTAAGACAAATCCAAAGAGGCTTATTGTAATTAAATCAACACCTTAAACAATTAGATAAACATTATAGGTTTTATTCCTTTGATAGACACTATTGTCAGGAAATCTAAAATTTAACATTTTTATATAATTTATACAATAACTAATCCGTGTGTAGAATGTGGCACATTCCTATAGGTTTAAGAATAAGCAGAAACCTCCACTTCTCTGCTAGCTTTGGCTCTGAGCCACATACTCAGGAAGACGTCAACAGTGATGCTGTACTTACCACCAATGCTAGAACAAGCGTCCGCACCTTCTCCCCAATCTCAGGTGATATGTCATTGCCAAACTGTTGCAGAGTAGTGAGAAAGCGTTTCAACTTGCTGAGCTGCCGAGCTCCACAAGTGGCTGGCAACTGCTGGTTTGTTAGTGCAGATGATGTGGAAGAGGCAGGACCATTGCTGAATCTCTGTGGTGGTGATGGGGCACCATTCAGGGTAGGAGGAGAATGGTTGATTCCATTGCTTACTAAAAAAAGCCAAAATGAAAGACTCAGGGTTTTTTTGTTGTTGTTGAGGCAGAGTCCCACCCTATGCTCTGAGCAGAGTGCAATGGCACCATAGCTCACTTGCAACCTCAGACTCGGGCTTGTGGGCATCCTGCTGCCTCAGCCTCCAGAAGCTGCTGGGATTACAGGCACTCGCTGTGGCCCCTGGCTGGGTTTTCAGATTTTTTTTTTGGAGTCAGGGTCTCACTCTGAGGACTTTCGCTAAGTTTCTTGTCTGCACTCCCCTTCACTTTATTCAATTTTGTGAAGCACGTGTTCAAAGAGTATGCAAAACTCTGTTTCTGACCTCAATGAGATTTCTGCATAATAAGACAATCAGGCAGAAATGAAAACAAAATTAAGAAGTTTTTAAAAAAGTATACAGTACCATAAGAGCATGGAGAAGGGACATACAACTCCACAGGTGCCATGGGCAAGAGTGGCTCATGTTTTTTTTTTTGAGACTAAGTTTCACATTGTCGAGTGTGCCAAGATGTCACAGCTCACAGCAACCTCAAACTCGGACCCAAGCAATTCTCTTGCCTCAGTCTCCCAAGTAGCTGGGACTACAGGCACCTGCCACAACACCCAGCTAATTTTTAGAGACAGGGTCTTGCTCTTGCTTGGGTTGGTCTCGAACCCATGAACTCAGGCAATCCACTCTCCTTGGCCTCCAGAGAACAGGGGGTAGTTTTAAGAAAGACTTCATGGGTGGTGCCTGTGGCTCAAGGAGTAGGGCGCCGGCCCCATATGCCGGAGGTGGTGGGTTCAAGCCCAGCCCTGGCCAAAAACCGCAAAAAAAAAAGAAAAGAAAAAAGAAAAGATAGTGCTTGAGATGAGTCTGGGACAAAACATCTTTCTAGTGACTCATGCCCATGTTTTACATCACATCACCTTCCCAGTCTCAGGGTCCTAAAAAAACTAAGCAATCAGAAGGTAGCAGGACAACCAGATTTACCATAATGCGAGGGATATTTTTCTAGGCTATAGATTTAATGACTTATTCTTACTAAAAAATACCCATGTCCATTACACTCAGTTTTTCTCTGCCTTGACAGAATTAGATTAAATACTGCCTAATTCTTGGTCATTTAATAAAACATCTTTACAGGACACATACTTTTAAATTATTACTATTATTATTTTATTTCAGATTAATATGAGGGTAAAAATAACCCATTATTGGGCAGCGCCTTTGGCTCAGTGAGTAGGGCGCTGGCCCCATATGCCGAGGGTGGCGGGTTCAAACCCAGCCCCGGCCAAACTGCAACAACAAAAAAAAATTAGCCGGGCGTTGTGGCGGGCGCCTGTAGTCCCAGCTATAGGGAGGCTGAGGCAAGAGAATCGCGTAAGCCCAAGAGTTAGAGGTTGCTGTGAGCCATGTGACGCCACGGCACTCTACCGAGGGCGGTACAGTGAGACTCTGTCTCTACCAAAAAAAAAAAAATAAATAAAAAATAACCCATTATTATTGTTTTTACATAGATGGGGTCTTGCCATGCTTGCCAGGTTGGTCTCAAACTGCCATTCTCAAGTGATTCTCCTGCCTCAGCCTGCCAAAGTGTTACAGGGATGAAACACCACACCTAGCCTTGTTTTTTATTTCTGATCAAATTACAAATATGTCGTTACAGTCATTTCTTGGTAGTTTTAATTTGGAAAACAAACCTAGGCCTATATTTTTGGTAGTATTAAGTAAAAACTTCCTTTGTCACTGTACTGTGAAATAAAACTACCTACTACTTAAGGTTAATCTATAATTATATATATGCTTGAAAATCTAAGAAGGTGAAACTGTATCTAAAAATATAAGAAATAATTTAAGTCAAGATTTGAGTCATATTTAAAGAGCCAAATCATCTTTACTTAGCTTAGAAAACTGACATTGCGTGGTGCCTGTGGCTCAGTGAGCAGGGCGCCGGCCCCATATGCCGAGGGTGGCGGGTTCAAACCCAGCCCCGGCCAAACTGCAACAAAAAAATAGCCGGGCGTTGTGGCGGGTGCCTGTAGTCCCAGCTACTCGGGAGGCTGAGGCAGGAGAATCGCCTAAGCCCAGAAGTTGGAGTTGCTGTGAGCTGTGTGACGCCACGGCACTCTACCAAGGGCAATAAAGTGAAACTCTGTCTCTACAAAAAAAAAAAAAAAGAAAATTGACATTTACTTATATTTTGTCTATAAGAACTTATTAATCGGGCAGCACCTGTGGCTCAGTGAGTAGGGCGCTGACCCCATATACCGAGGGTGGTGAGTTCAAACCTGGCCCCGGCCAAACTGCAACAAAAAATAGCCGGGCGTTTGTGGCAGGTGCCTGTGGTCCCAGCTACTGGGGAGGCTGAGGCGACTCTGTCTCTACAAAAAAAAAAAAGAACTTATTAATCATGAAAAATCTTCCACTTGTTTTCTACTTTCTTTAAGCCAGTCATAGCCAGGTCAACCATCTCTGTTCCTTCTTCTTATATTGATCCATATTCAAATGTGACCTGGCAAACGCTTCTTCATCCTATATAGCTGTCATCTGTAGTAAGAGGTATTCTTTGACACATACTGCTGTTGCTCCACTTCAAGGAAGACTCCAGATTTACTAAACCTTCTCTGTGCTATCTAAGTATATCCTACAATTCTACTTTCAAGTTACACTTATTTCTTTCTATATTTGAACTCTTAATAAACTGTGTACTTCTTGATGAATACTACCTTCCACATCTGTGTATACTGTAATTAAGTTTTGCAAATAGTATACACTGCATAAGTGCATATACTTTCACTTTGCTCATTTGCGAGCAAATGGTAAGTGCTTAGAAAAATGCTGCTCAATGATTCACTCAAAAAAAGACTAACAGTTTGAGAAAAAGAGGGTAAGTCTTCCATTAAAGGAGATTACTAAAGCTACTGGAAAGGAAAGCTCAATACTTTACCTCAGCAATCCAGAAAATTACTGCACGGTTACAATGGTCTGCCATTTCTTTCTTTTCACAAAAAACTCAAATGCCATCGAAAAACTACCCTCTTTTGAAGCAACCCATACAAATAATAAAATAATATAATAATATAATATATTACTGTGCCACACTGATGTGCAGAAAGGCTTCTTCATACCTCTTGGTAAAACTGTATGATCACGTTTTCTAAAATACAACATATCCACCTCCAAGTTGCCAAAAATAGAGGTAAAAATAGGACTGAATTTATATATGCATATACTTATTGTCTGAATCTTGAAATCTGAATGATAACTAGGGTTTTAAATCTATTTCAAGATAGTACCTGTGCTCAAAGGGTGTGTAACTTTGAGATAAAAATTAGAATTAAAGAAAAAAGATGTCAAACTTCATATCATTCATTCTAGCTCAAACTGAGGGCTGCAGTTGCCACTCAATTTCAAATGTTTTGGGAAAATAATAATTAAACTTTCTATTAAAGCTGCATATCTTATAGTCTTTTTGGCTTTTTTTTCTTTTTTAGACTCAGTCTCACTCTGTCCACCTTGTTAGAGTACTGTGGTTCATAACAACCTCAAACACTTTGGCTCAAGCAACTCTCTTGCCTCAGCCTCCAGATTAGCTGAGACTATAGGTGTCCGCCTCAACACCCGGCTATTTTTAGAGAAAGGGTCTCACTCTTGCTCAGGCTGGTCTCAAACCCATGAGCTCAATCGACCCACCTCAGCCTCCCAGAGTGCTAGGATTACAGGCATGAACCACCATGCCTGGCCTTTTCTTCTGCTTTTTAAATTAATAAACACACAAAATACAAATTTTTGAGCAAAGATAGTATAAAAGTTTGTATATTAGCATTTAAATAAAATAATACACATGGCGTTCAGCACAGTGCTCTGACACATTTTGGGCATTAGAGAAATATAGCAAATGTGCTCTGGTTCACAAGGCAAAATATCTACAAGAGAATCAGTGTAAACTGGGGGTGGTAGCATGTGCACAGGAAGGCAGAACTCAAATTAAAATGAAGACATGTATGTATGTTGTAAGTCTAGATTTTGTTGTTGTTGTTGCAGTTTGGCCGGGGCTGGGTTTGAACTCACCACCCTTGGCATATGGGACCAGCGCCCTACTCAATGAGCCAGAGGCGCTGCCTGTAAGTCTAGATTTTAAACTGAAGTTAGTTTGTTTGTTTTTATATAGCACTGAAATTGCTGAGTCACTCCCCTGAATGTGGAGATTCAGTTTTAGTACATTTTACCAAACAATTTCCAGAAGTGGTTATTCCAAATTACATTCCAACCAGCAATGTATGAGTGCTCAAATTGCTCCATACATAACTCACCAAAACTTGACAGTTCTTTCTCATTTTGAACATCTGGAGGGTTTTAGTTTGCACTTCCTTGATGGCTGCTGAGGTTGAACACCTTGTTACATGTTTATTGGGTAATATAATTGTTATAGATTGAAGTATGTCTTCCTACCCACCCCCATACCCAATTTTACATGTTGAAGTCCTTGTGCCTCAGAATGTGACTGTGTATGGAAAGAGAGGTTTAAAGAAGTTATTAAAGTTAACTGAAGTCATATGGCAGTCCCTAATCCAATATGACTGTTGTCCTTTTAAGCAGGGAAAGAGATACTAGGTCTGCACATCAATGGAGGAAAGACCACGCGAGGACAAAGCAACAAGGCAATCAATCACCTACCTGTAAGGTCAAGGAGAAAGGCTTTAGGGCAAATCAAACCTGCCAACATCCTGATCTTTGAATTATAGTTTCCAGAATTGTGAGAAAACGAATACAAATATATTGTTCAAATAACTCAGTGTGTGGTGTAAGTTATGGCAGCCCTAGCAAATTAATGTGACGACGATATTCTCTTTGGTAAGGAGCATAACTACAATAGCCCTGGAACATTTTTAGATTTCAATAATTTTCTGAAACTTGCTTCAAATCATATGAAATTACACAATTTAAATTCACTATTCTTAAAGTCAAAGAAATGAAAAGTTATTTGCTAGCCAGAGAGTATGAAAACAAAATATTTAAACCACTAAATATCTAAATACCTAAGTACAATTCTTAGAGCAAATAACAATTCATAACAGTAAGAAACAGCAATCTCTAACTATACATTTTCTTTCTTTCTTTCTTTTTTTTTTTAAGAGACAGAGTCTCACTTTATCGCCCTCAGTAGAGTGCTATGGCATGAAAGCTCACAGCAACCTCCAACTCCTGGGCTTAGGCGATTCTCTTGCCTCAGCCTCCTGAGTAGCTGGGACTACAGATGCCTGCCACAATGCCCGGCTATTTTTTGTTATTGTTGCAGTTTGGCTGGGGCCGGGTTCGAATCCACCACCCTTGGTATATGGGGCTGGCACCCTACCCACTGCGCCACAGGCGCCGCCCATATCTATACGTTTTCAATTTCGAAAATGCTTGAATAGTATATGTGGAAGGTTTAACGAAAATCAGTCACTTAGATCCAAACGTCACTCTGAACTATAAACCCAAATAATTAAGAGGTCTCACATGCTGTAGGGGTAAAGGACACTGGCCTCGGTCCTCCAGGATTTATTGGTGGAAGGGGTGGCATGGTGGGAGGTGAGGATCTGGACTGTATCTTCACTTCCACAGGTGACCCAGGCATTGCTGGCACCCTTTTCTCAGAACCAACTGCAGAGAAAAAAAGAAATGGAGGTCAGAATTTTCCAGAACATAACGCAAATAGCAACAATAATTTGAAATACCAACACATTTTCCTAGACAATCAAGAAGTTAAGGGGCAGTGCCTGTGGCTCAAAGGAGTACGGAGCTGGCCCCATATGCCGAAGGTGGCGGGTTCAAAACCAGCCCTGGCCAAAAACTGCAAAAAAAAAAAAGAAGAAGTTAAGATGCTTCACACCAGTAGTCCCAGCGTTGTGGGAGGCCGAGGCGGTTGGATTGCCTGAGCTCAGAGGATCGAGACCTGTATGAACAGCAGTGAGCCAGAGTAAGACCCCGTCTCTACTAACATCAAAAACAGCCAGCCATTGTGGTGGGCGTCTGTAATCCCTGCTACTGGGGAGGCAAGGGGACAGAGCATCACCAGAGGAAGAACATCTAAAAAAAGAAGAAAGAAAATGAACAACAACAACAAAAAAAGTACTTCAAACGAAGAATGAACAAGCAAGCTGGAATTAAAAATAAAAAAAAGAAGTTAAGATGCTGTATGAAACCAGCACATTGTCCCCCTTGATTGAACAATTAAAAAAAAAAGTTAAGATGCTGAGTGTAATGGGTTGAATAGTGCTCCCCCCAAAGATATGTCCATGTCCTAACATTTGGAAATATGAATGTTACTTTATTTGGAAAAAGAATCTTTGAATATATAATCAGGTTAAGGATCTTGAGAGGCGGAGGTATACTAGATCATCTGAGTGGGCTCTAAACACAATCTGAATGGTGTCCTGTAGAAAAGAAGAAACGCATACACAGAGGTAAACCAATGTGAAGGCGTCACACAGAGAGAGAGGCATATGGTAGAAGCAGAGACTGATGCATCTACAAAGCAAGGAATGCTAAGGACTGTTGACAACCACCAGAAGCTAGGAGACAGGCATGGCACAGATTATTCCTCTGAAGCCCCAAGAAGGAATTAACTCTGGTGATACCCTGATTTTGGATTTGTGGCTTCTTAAAAATAAACTTTTATTGTATTAAGCTACCCAGGTTGATTTAGGTTGTTAAATCAACCCTAAAGCCAGGGAACAAGGATAAGGGGTGACATGATCTGAAAATTAACAGTCTAGATAGTGGCTGAAAAAGGAACAATGTTACAAACGTAGCTTACTCCAGATGCATTCCTTTTTTACTTCTCCATATAAATAAATGAATCAAACTAGTAGGGGGAAAAACTTAATGTGGGAATTATCTAGACTGGTAGGCCTCAACCACATAATATGAAAATAAAATCATAATCAGTTGTATATAAATTATTACTAACAATGAAGTATTAAGTGTTTAAATACCAACTATACCAAGTAGGGAAAAAGAGATGGAGTCAATCTCTCTTACCAGGTATATAAATATCATTTATATAAATTGTTCAAAAAGATGAAAAGTGGAATTGATTCTAAAGTAAGCAGAAGCTACTTCACCCATTAGAACAATTAATAATAAGCACCTGTTTGATAATTTGCTAAATGGCAACAAAATTCTGGAAACGGAAATGAGATAAAACTAACAATATTAAGGGGGGAGGATGAGTGGAGGGAGGGTAATTGGTGGGACCACACCTATGGTGCATTTTACAAGGGTACATGTTAAATCTACTAAGCATAGAATATAAATGTCTTAACACAATAACTAAAAAAATGTGGTGAAGGCTATGTTAACCAGTTCGATGAAAGTATTTCAAATTATATATAAAACCAGCACATTGTACCCCATAATTGCATTAATGTACACAGTTATGACTTAAATTAAAAAAAAAAGAACAAAAACTAACAATATGGGTGGCGCCTGTGGCTCAAGGAGTAGGGTGCCGGTCCCATATGCCAGAGGTGGCGGGTTCAAACCTAGCCCGGGCCAAAAACCAAAAAAACAAAAAACAAAAAACTAACAATGTTAGGATTAGGTCTGGACCAATATGAATCATACTTGATAATGAGAAGTAATGCTCTAATATCTTTAAGAATTATAATTCGTGGATGGGTATGGTGGCTCACGCCTATAATCCTAGCACTTTGGGAGGTCGAAGTGGGTGGATTGCTTTAGCTCACAGGTTCGAGACCAGCCTAAGCCAAACCCAAACCCTGTCTCTACTAAAAATACAAAAGAATAAGTTATAATTCGTTACATACTTGATTAACAATAGGCCAGGGATACCATAGCATCTTTTAATTGAGCTATGCTTCTCTTAGTGATTCTAAGCTCTTCACTTAAGTTTCATACATTCATCGTCTAATAACTGTTGAATTCAACTTAAAAATGCAAGAAGTGGGCAGCAAAGGTTCAAATGAGAATGTTATGTCAAAGTTTTCTTTCTGTGAGAACAGAGCTATTAAGACAACATATTGGCTTGGTGCCCGTAGCTCAGTCGTTAGAGTGCTGGCCACATACACTGGGGCTGGCAGGTTCGAACCCAGCCCAGGCCTGCTAAATACAACGACAATTACAACAAAAAAATAGCCAGGCATTGTGGCGGGCACCCGTAGTCCCAGCTACTTGGGAGGCTGAGGGAAGAGACTTGGCTTAAGCCCTAGAGTTGGAAGTTGCTGTGAGCTGTGACACCATAGCACTCTACCCAGGGCGACATAGTGAGACTCTGTCTCCAAAAAAACCAACAACATATTATAAACAAGACTGTTCACAATACAGTCAACAAGGTACATCTTTGCATATTCACAGGACATCTTATAGTGAGAAAAATATCTATTCTCATTTCAAAGCCATTTTTTTTGTGCTTGCAGTGGCCACACTTTGGAAAGAGATATAATGAACAATGAAATTCAATCAAGGATGCAATGCCCCTAATTTACAAATCCCCTGACAAAAATGTGCAGTTCTCTGAAAACCATGTGGGGCAACATTCTTGCCAACCTTTCTCATCTCTCTGTTCAGGACATTTTCTTTATGAAATTGATGGTCATCCTGTCTGATTAGTGGACTAATGAGCTGTTGCGCTCGCCTTTTTCTCCCTGACAGTATTTTCTCAATGCCCTTCAGAGAACAGTTGACACATTTCCAGCTTTTCCATCTGGGGCCCAGCTTTCTAGAGGTGGTAGGGGAGAAGGGAAGGAAGGAACTGACAGTTGTCTCGTACTGTAATGTGTTGTGTATAGTGTGCAACAACCTAGAGGAAGCCTTTCTTCAGACCACCTGCCTTTATAGCAAGGGCGCCAAAGGCCTGAGGAGGGCTCAGCAGTGAGATGTGTTTTAACATTCAGCACTTGGCAGAATAAAAAACCGTTGGAGCAGCCCAACTGCAGAACACTGAACCGTATGCTGTTACCAAATAAAAGATAATGGGCACAACCCAGCCGCTAGAGTAGTGTTTACAAATTAATATCCATTTCTTATTCATTTCATTACTCACAAACTTGTAACAACAATGTTATTCCTCATATTTCAAGCAATAATAAAGCAAAAAAAGGCACAGATATGGAGACCAAGAGATTTGGTGTGACTCCTCATTCTGTTACACGTAAGCCACATGAATTTTAGTAAATCATTTCTGGGTCTCTATTTTTTTTTTTTTGCAGTTTTTGACAGGGGCTGGGTTTGAACCACCACCTCAGGCATATGGGGCCGGCACCCTACTCCATTGAGCCACAGGCGCCGCCCCTGGGTCTCATTTTCAACATACGTAAAATAAGTAATAAAAAGATCAACCTGAAAGGAAAGATATAAGGATTAAAGAAAATGTCTAGGCTAGTTAAGCATAAAAAGGATGCTTAATAAATAGTAATGATGTTTAGAATACTGTGATCTTGGTGTCAAATTCTGGATTTACCACTTAACTAGGCATGTGACCCTGTCCAAGTTAACATGAACATGTTCCCTATAAAAAATGAGTTTACTACCAACAATTTATTCACTTAACCTCATAAATATTCTGCTGAATAACTACAGAATTACAGTTGCAAAGGCACCAAGCAAGGTAGTATTTTTGTTGGAGGCTAAGTGGCATTAATGCCTTTCATGTTTTAAGAGATCTATCCAAATAACATGACAAATTCAGCATTGCTCAGATGATGGGTAAGTTCCAAATGCCTACATCCCAAAGCAGGCATGCTACCCCTCTGCTTGGGGACAGAGCAGGATTAGAGTAACTTCCTATAAAATGATGACTATGACATGCTTTATGACATCACTGTTTTTCTGAAGTTTTATAAAACTGATGGTAGTGTTACATTCTAGCTGAATCCCTTGAAAGAACCAACCTTATCTTGAGTTCTTTTCAAATCCCAGAGAAATTTAGATAAAATTTAGTTCAAGGAAAAGAAATCTCTTTCTCTCACGTGTGTCTTGGGCCCATAAACACCACAAGTAACTATAAAGTGTTTGGTCCTAGAAAATCAAAATAACTGGGCTGGGTGTGGTGGCTCAGACCTTGTAATCCTAGCACTCTGGGAGGCTGAGGCAGGTGGACTGCCTGACTCACAGATTTGAGACCAGCCTGAGCAAGAGCGAGACCCCATCTCTACAAATAGCCGGGAGTTGTGGCGGGCGCCTATAGTCCCAGGTACTCGAGAGGCTGAGGCAAGAGAATTGCTTGAGCCCAAGAGTTTGAGGTTACTGTGAGCTATGATGCCATGACACTGTACCAAGGGCGATGAAGTAAGACTATCTCAAAGAAAAAAAAAAAGCAAAAAACTATTCTGTAGTTTCAAAAGAAAATAATACTAAACATATAGTCTGCCCTTATCTGTTGGTTGTCTCACTTTCCTCAGTTTCAGTTATCTTCAGTCAACCACAGATAGAAAATATTAAATAAAAAATTCCAGAAATAAACAATTCATTAAGTTTTAAGTTGTACACTGTTTTGAGTTGTGTAATGAAATATCACACCATCCCACCTGGGACACGAATCATCCTGTCCAGCTTATTCAATGCTATATATGCTACCTGCCTATTAGGCTTGCAGTAGCCCTCTAATGATCAGATCATTGTGGGGTGGTGGTGGTGGGGGAATCACAGTGCTTGTGTTCAAACAACCTTTATTTTACATAACAATGGCCTCAAAGTACAAGAATAATGATTCTGGCAATTTGGATACATAAAATACTTCCTGCAAATGAAAAGGTGGAAAGTTCTTGACTTAATGAGGAAAGAAAAAATATTGTATGTTGAGGCTGCTAAGATCAACAGTAAGAATGAATCTTCCATCTCTGAAATTATGAAGAAGAAACATGAAATTCATGCTAGTTTTGCTATTGTACCTCAAACTGTAAAAGTTACAACCTAGCTGGGCGTTGTGGCGGGCACCTGTAGTCCCAGCTACTCGGGAGACTGAGGCAAGAGAATCGCTTAAGCCCAGGAGTTGGAGGTTGCTGTGAGCTGTGTGAGGCCATGGCACTCTACCAAGGGCCATAAAGTGAAACTCTGTCTCTACAAAAAAAAAAAAGTTACAACCACAGTGCTTATCAAGGCTTAGTGGAAACATGGAAAAGTCATGTATGTAGGGTTTGGTACTCTCCATGGTTTCAGGCATCCACTAGAACGTATTTCCCTTGGGTAAGGGAGGACTACTGTATTATCGATAAATAACCCAGAAAAGTGCTACTGTCTGGCTCGGCACCTGTAGCTCAGTGGCTAGGGCGCCAGCCACATACACCAGAGCTGACGGGTTCAAATCCAGCCTGGGCCTGCAAACAGCAATGGCAACTACAACAAAAAATAGCCGGGTGTTGTGGCAGGCGCCTGTAGTCCCAGCTACTTGAGAGGTGGAGGCAAGAGAATTGCTTAAACCCAGGAGTTGTTGCTGTGAGCTGTGATGCCATCGCACTCTACCTAGGGTGACAGCTTGAGGCTCTGTCTCAAAAAAAAAAAAAACACAAAAAACAAGAGTTCTTAGCTTTTGTTTTCAGAGACACAGTATTGTTCCATCAACTCAGGCTGAGGTGAGGTGGTGAGATTAGAATCCTGCCTTGTACCTCACTTCAGCCTTGAACTTATGGCCTCAAGGGATCCTCCTGCCTTGGCCTCTGAGGTAGCTGTAATTACGAGTATGCGCCACCATGCCTAGCAAATTAAAAAATACATATTTTAGAGAGACAGTCTTAGTCTCACTATGTTGTCCAGGCTAGTCTCAAATTCCTAGCCTCAAGCCATCACCTCCCCAACTTGGCCTTCCAAAGTTCTGGGGTACAGGTGTGAGACACCACACCCAGCAAGATTTTACTGGAAAGTGACCAAGATTTTACCAAGGAAAGTGACATATACATTATTTGTTATTTCTTCTTCTTTTTTTTTTAAATAACATTTAAACGACAGGATGCTAACACTATGAAGCCAGAGCCAAGGCACTGCAAAGATAAGGCATCAACAGTTGAGAGATCTGCTTAAGAATATACTAGTAGGCTAGTAGGGTGGCGCCTGTGGCTCAGTGAGTAGGGCGCCGGCCCCATATGCCGCGGGTGGGGAGTTCAAACCCAGCCCTGGCCAAACTGCAACAAAAAAATAGCCGGGTGCTGTGGCGGGCACCTGTAGTCCCAGCTGCTTGGGAGGCTGAGGCAGGAGAATCGCTTAAGCCCAGGAGCTGGAGATTGCTGTGAGCTGTGTGACGCCACGGCACTCTACCAAGGGCCATAAAGTGAGACTCTGTCTCTAAAAAAAAAAAAAAAAAGATTACACTAGTAGTTATTTAAAGGGTTAAGACAAAAACTTCTATCTTACCTGAAGGCTAGGTATGACACCAACACCTGGTGTTTCCAATGGAATTCTTTTCTTTTTCTTTTTATTGAGACAGAGTCTCACTTTGTCGGCTTTGGTAGAGTGCAGTTGTCATTGTTGTTTTAACTGGTCCCAGGCTGGGTTCGAACCTGCCAGCCTCAGTACCTGTGGCTGGTGCTGTAACCAATGTACTACGGGCGCTGAGCTCAATGTAATTATTTTATATGGGCATCTCCTTTGGCTTGATTTATTGTGACTCACAGATGCCTATCTGCAGTGTTATGAAATATATATATATATATATACACACACACACATATACAGAGGGTACCAAATAATGTATACACATTTTTTTCTTTTTTGAGACAGAGTTTCAAGTTGTCACCCTGGGTAGAGTGCTGTGGCGTCACACCTCACAGTTAACATCAAACTCTCGGGCTTAAGCATTTCTCTTGCCTCAGCTTCCCAAGTAGCTGGGACTACAGGCGCCCACCACAATGCTGGGCTATTTTTAGAGGCAGGGTCTTGCTCTGGCTCAGGCTGGTCTAGAATGTGTGAGCTCAGGAAATCCACCTACCTCGGCCTCCCAAGTGCTGGGATTACAGGTGTGAGCTACTATGCCCGGCTGTATACATATTTTAAGAACGGAAAAAAACTGTATTAAAATTGTAAAACTTGGGCAGTGCCTGTGACTCAGTGAGTAGGGCGCCGGCCCCATATGCCGAGGGTGGCGGGTTCAAACCCAGCCCCGGCCAAACTGCAACAAAAAAATAGCCGGGCACTGTGGCGGGCGCCTGTAGTCCCAGCTGCTCAGGAGGCTGAGGCAGGAGAATTACGTAAGCCCAAGAGTTAGAGGTTGCTGTGAGCCGTGTGACGCCACGGCACTCTACTCGAGGGCGGTACAGTGAGACTCTGTCTCTACAAAAAAAAAAAAAAAAAAATTGTAAAACTCAATAAATACTGACATTTCTTATCTTGTATATTGTACTTTATATTTCTTATAACTGCAGAAGTCAAACATGATTTGAGTATCACATTTTAATACATATTTTCCCTTTCTTAAACTGTGTATATATATTTGTGGCATCCTCTGTATATTATATATGTGCGTGTATATATATTTATGTATTTGTCTTTTTTTTCCTTTTGTTATAATGTTGAGTGTTTTAGGCCTCAGGAGCAGGCCCCAGGAAAAATCATCTCTCTGAATTTCACCTGCCCCAAGGTAAGACTCTAATCTTCCCTCACCTAGCTGATTGTGGGTTCCTTCTAGACAGGGTCCTATCACACATACTGAAGGATGGTCACATTGTTGTTCATAAAAACCCAAGAGGACTAGTTTTAAAGAGCTTCAAACAGGCTTGGCGCTTATAGCTCAGCGGCTAGGGCGCCAGCCACATACACCTGATCTGGCAGGTTCAAATCCAGCCTGTGCCTGCCAAACAATGACAATTACAACCAAAAAATAGCCAGGTGTTGGGGTAGGCACCTGTAGTCCCAGCTACTTGGGAGACTGAGGCAAGAGAATTGCTTAACCCAAGAGTTGGAGGTTGCTGTGAGCTGTGATGTCATAGCACTCTATCCAGGGTGACATATTGAGACTCTGTCTCAAAAAAAAAAAAAAAAAGGAGCTTCAGACAAATGGTGGTGTCCCAGGGAGGGCATAGAATCTTTGCACTCTGTCCCCTCCTCCTGTTTCTCCCCCTATGCATTTCTTTATGTGAATCCTTTTACAATTTCCTTTATTATAAACCAGTGAACATAAATGTTTCCCTGAGTTTTATGAGCCACTCCAGC
Organism: Nycticebus coucang; assembly: GCF_027406575.1. Taxonomy (NCBI): domain Eukaryota; kingdom Metazoa; phylum Chordata; class Mammalia; order Primates; family Lorisidae; genus Nycticebus; species Nycticebus coucang. The sequence continues at coordinate 40,444,245 of NC_069800.1, read as the reverse complement.
AAATTAATGGAACCCAAAGAGGATGTGAGAACCCAAACTTGAAGGTCAGTCAGAAGTTCTGGAGCATGAACTTGTGACTAGTGTCTGAAGAGATAGGGGCAATTTGGGAGAGTGAGCCTTCATCCTATAGGACAGAGGTTCTCAACCTGTGGGTCGCAACCCACAGAAACTGTATTAAAGGGCTGCGGCATTAGGAAGGTTGAGAACCACTGCTATAGGATCTGATGCTACCTCCAGGTAGATAACATTGTAATTCAATTAGAGGACAGCCAGGTGAATCCACTGTTTGGTGTGCATGGAGAAAACGCTCAAACATTTGGTCACTTAATTTTTCAGTGTTGATGACGACTGTAGTATAAGAGCACAAGAAAGGGCGGCGCCTGTGGCTCAGTGAGTAGAGTGCCGGCCCCATATGCCGAGGGTGGCGGGTTCAAACCCAGCCCCGGCCAAATTGCAACAAAAAAATAGCCGGGCGTTGTGGCAGGCGCCTGTAGTCCCAGCTGCTCGGGAGGCTGAGGCAAGAGAATCGCGTAAGCTCAAGAGTTAGAGGTTGCTGTGAGCTGTGTGATGCCACGGCACTCTACCTGAGGGCGGTATGTGAGACTCTGTCTCTACAAAAAAAAAAAAAGAGCACAAGAAAAAGAGTTCTTCCCAAAGCACCATCGCTTGGATGTAGAGGGCACAGCTGATGGTGTAGCCTCAGTAAGGAAGGCAGAATGTACTCGAAAGAAACCTGTACTTCAATCTACATCGAAAAGGTGACATCTATGCCTTTCATTATGTCCTTCATCTCTCTGACCGAGTCCTAATGAACTTTTTGGTTAGTCCTACTTTTATCTATGTTGATTCCCCAAATTTAAGGTAGGATTCCAATTACGTAAGATGACTACAGAATAATCACACACACAGACACTTTAGTAGCCAGAAAGGATATACAACCAATTGGTAGATGTTCTTATCTTGGGAGAGGGAGGCTGAGGGAAGTCTAGGCTTGTTCATTTTCTAAATAAAATACATATATATTGTTTTTCTTTTTTTTTGGAGACAGAATCTCACTCTGTTGTCTTGGACCACGTGCCATGGCCTCAGAGCCTAGTTCACAGCAACTTCACATTCCAGGGCTGGAGCAATCCTCAGGCCTCAGCTGGGACTACAGTCACACAATACAATGTCTGGCTAATTTTTCTATTTTGTAGTAGAGACGGGGTCTTTCTTTGCTCAGGCTGGTCTCAAACTCCTGAGCTCAAGGGATCCTCCCTCCTTGGCTTCCCAGAATGCTAGGATTATAAGTGTGAGCCACCATGCTCAGCCTTGCTTTCTCTGCTGTTATTTCCAGCTTCTAATTCTAGAAAACCAGGGTCTACTACACAAAGCCACCTTCAATCTAAACCAAAGCCCTTTTGGGAAAATCTCATTCACAAGGAAGATATGAAAAAGACAGAAAAGAAAGACAGGAAAGGAAACATGCCAATAAAGATCTTAATGAAAAAGAGAAGAGTTGGTTTTGTGAGACTGTTCTTTTGGTATACTAGTTTCCTAGGGCTATCACAACAAAGTGCTACAAATTGGGTATTATTTTTTTTGAGACAGAGCCTCAAGCTGTTGCCCTGGGTAGAGTGCCGTGACATCACAGCTCACAGCAACCTCCAACTCCTGGGCTTAAGCAATTCTCTTGCCTCAGCCTCCCAAGGAGCTGGGACTATAGGCGCCCACCACAATACTTGGCTGTTTTGGTTGTAGTTGTCATTGTTGTTTGGCAGGCCCGGGCTGAATTCGAAACCGCCAGCTCTGGTGTATGTGGCTGGCGCCCCAGCTGCTTGAGCTACAGGCGCCGAGCCCAAATTAATTTTAAACAACAGAAATTAATTTTCTCAAAATTCTGGAGGCTAGAAGCCTGAGATCAAGGTACCATATTTTGCCATGTATAATGCACACTTTTTTGCCCATATGTCTTCAGGGAAAAATAAGCATGTGCTATACATGGAAGGTACAGATTCTGTATCTATATAAATTTTTTTTTTTTTTTTTTTTTTTTTTTGCGGTTTTTGGCCAGGGCCAGGTTTGAACCCACCACCTCCGGTATATGGGGCTGGCACCTTACTCCTTTGAGCCACAGGCACTGCCCTATATTTTTAATTCTTTCATTTATGCCTATGCATTAAAAGTGAAACTCTAGAAAGCAACAACAGTATCCGAATACAAAATTATATGATAATATGCTGGAATACAGAAGCCAGTTTTGTTGATCTTACAACAGAAGCATTTTCTCATTATATACTGGAGCTCCTTATACACATGAAAATATGTTACAAACATATTTTCTTCCAATGCCTTGGTCCTCAGTTTACAGACAGCTATCTTCTTTATGTCTATTCACATAGTTCTCTTGTGTATATGTATCTAAATTTCCTTCTTATAAAGATACCAGTTATAATGGATTAGGACCCACCCTCACTGCCTTTTTTAAAACCTAATTACCCCCTCTAAAGATCCTATCTCCAAATAGGATCATATTCTGAGGTATTCTGGGTTAGGACTTCATATGAATTTTGAAGGGATATGATTCAGCACATCACAGTGTGGGGAAAAGGGAAGAGAATGAAGTCTAACCACATAAGAAGTTTGATCAACTTTTCCCAAAGGAATACTTATTATTTTTTCATCTATTCATTCACAAATATTTGAATAATTACTAGGTTCCCCACTGCTTAGGACCGAGGAGTAAATAAAGGAAGAATAAAAAAAAACAAAGGTCAAGGAACAATTTGGGTGTTTCTAGTCTAAGCAACTAGGAAGGATGGAGTTCCCATTTACTAAGAAGAGGGACATGGGAAAAAAAGACTGGTGGGGAAAAGCAGTTGGAGATCAGGACTTTCAAATGCCTAGCCGATATTCTAATAGATATGTTGGATAGGCAAGCTGGATATAAAAGTCTGGAGCTGAGGTCTTAGCTTGTGATTAAATGTTGTCACTAATGGTAAATAGATGCTATTTATAGCCTGAGACCAGATGTGATGATCAAGGTCTGATCTCCAGGTGCCCCAATTTTTAGAGATCATGGAAGACTAGAAACCAAAAAAAGGAGATTGAAAAGGAGTGGCCAGGGAAATAAGGGGAGAAACCAGATGCCCAAGTAAACAGTATAATCAGCTGTAGGCACTATAAATTTCAAGACTAAATATATAAATATTCAAATAAGTATATATGCTAGCTATGTAGATTATAATGAATAGACTTACGATTAATGAAATATCTTTTTTAACCTTATTTTAAAACTTGCTTTTTCAAAGAATCAGCAAGAATATGGTAACAAAGAATGTATGAACAAGCATACAATTTTTTGTAACAAATAATACAAAAAACATTTCCAGGACTGCACACAACTCTCACTCCAAAACTTAGGACAAGTACAATGGCTATTGTACTTTAGGCCAGATAAGAGTTTAATACAAAATTTTCCTTCCTCTCTCATCTCTTAGCTGAAACAGAATACATGGTAAATATGAAAAGTCTAGCAAAAGATGGTAAGGGTAGTTTGGCAAATAAACTACATTGAAGACCTTCTTGGGTAGTCAAAGGCAGACTGAGCATGAAACTACAAGACGTGACTCTGATTTTTCTGCTAATTTATCAGTTATTGTGGAACCCTAGACAAGTCACACTACACCCCTTGTTTCTTCATCTTAAAATGGAGGTGCAGGAAGTACTGAAAAATAAAGCAACATTTCAAAAACTACCGTATTAGACTATTCAAGTATAAGGTATTATCTAACACCTACCCACCAGGAATGCATTAACAATCATTATACCGGGCAATGCCTGTGGCTCAAAGGATTAGGGCGCAGGCTCCATATGCCAGAGATGGTGGGTTCAAACCCAGCCCTGGCCAGAAACTGCAAAAAAAAAAACAAAAACAATCATTATACCACTATAGGTTGAGAGTAACTAAAGGTTTTTTTCTAATGATAATGACTTTAATATTTACGATATGCTGTAATTGGCTGCCACTATCAAAACCCTGTTGATAACCTTAATGCAAGTTAAAAGCAGCAGCAGCACAGCTGACCTGATAATGTAAATAGGGAAAAGTAAAATATGGATTATTGTTTCCTAGCTCCAGCAAATGTTTATTTGGAATAATATAGTTATCTACTCCAGCAGCACACCATCTGTCTCAAGTCTCCATCAAGTTAATATTTCTCACATGAACAGAAATGACTTAAATTACATGTGACCAGGATCTTGTCTTCTTATGGAGGTTACACCTATCATACTCTAAATCTACTGCACCTCAACCTCTTAACAGTGTGTACCATCACTGTCCTGGCCACATAATCGCAGTCAAAGTCAGAAAACTCGGAATCTGGGACTGCCAGAGAAAAGGCAACTCAAACCTTTTTAATCAGATATAATCCTCATATTTTTTTCTGGACACAAGGAGAAATGCTACCAACTTCTCACACAGAGACTTAATGGCTTTCTCAACTTTCCTAAATTTCAAACTCTAACTTTCTGGTTCCAGCTACTGATGCATCTGTACGACAATGTCTCAGGAACAAAGAACCTTCTAGAACAATTATATCAGTAAGTCTTGACAATACAACTCTAAAATATATCACTTCTTCCATCTCTACTGTTCTATTTTAGCCACTATCATTTCACCTGGACTACTGCAACTGCCTCCTAACTATCCTTTCTGCTTCTGCTTTTGATCCCTCCAAACCATTCTTCATGTAGCATCCAAAATGCCGATTTAAAAACCTAAAATAGATCTTGCCCCACAAATCTATCCATTTTTACCTTTTATTTTTTTTTTAAGAGACAGGGTGTCACAGGCTAGTCTCAAACTCCTGGCTTCAAGTGATCCTCCCAAAACACTGGGATTACAGATGTGAGCTACAGCCCTGTTTAAACTCCTCTAATGGCTTCCCATTACCCTTAGAAACACAAACTCTTTCTCTTGGCTTAAATGCCATATTTGCTCAGCAGTTCTCAAAGTACCATCAAGGGACCTTCTGTGGGTTCTGGAGACCTTTGGGTATGTGTGGAGAGGAGGAAGGAGGGAAGAGGTTGAAACAAATTTCATACTACTACTACTACTAATAACAGCTTATTTGCCTTTTTCATTCTCACTCTCATGACTGTATAGTGGCTTTTCAGTGAGATTACATGATGAAGGGCGGCACCTGTGGCTCAAAGAGTAGGGCACTGGTCCCATATGCCGGAGGTGGCAGGTTCAAACCCAGTCCTGGCCAAAAACCACAAAAAACCAAAACAAAACAAAACAAACAAAAAAAAAAACATGATGAATATCATAACAGACTAAATGCAGAGGCAGACATAAGATTTCAGCTATCTTATATTAAGCCAGTCATTAAAGAGATTTACAAAACTCTTAAATGCTTGCTGTGGGGAAAAATTAAAAAAAAGAAAAAAATATATATATATATATATATTTTTTTTAGTCTCTCGACCCCTAGAAGCAGGGGTGGAAACCTTTTATTTTTTTTTGCAGTTTTTGGCCGGGGCTGGGTTTGAACCCGCCACCCCCGGCATATGGGGCCGGTGCCCTACTCCTTTGAGCCACAGGCACCGCTCTGTGAAAAATATTTTTCATAAAAATATTATTTACATCAACATGCAATAAGTTAATTATTGTTACTCTAAAGGAATTAGTATTTTAAAATTTTGTTTCAATCTCAAATGGGGGGAAGTATACATGTATGTGTACATTCCATAAGTATTGTTCTTTGGAGCCCTTAATAATTTTTAAGAGAGCAAAGGGATCCTAAAATCAAGGTGTTAATTAGGCTCAGTGCCTGTAGTACAGTGGTTCCGGTGTCAGCCACATGCACCGAGGTTGGCAGGTTCAAACCCAGCCTAGGCCTGCTAAACAACAATGACAACGACAACAACGAAATAGCCAGGCATTGTGGTGGGCACCTATAGTCCCAGCTACTTGGGAGGCTGAGGCAAGAGAACTGCCAAAGCCCAAGAGCTGGAGGTTGCTGTGAGCTGTGACTCCATGGCACTCTACCGTGACCGTGGGTGACATAGTGAGAATCTGTCCCCCCCCCAAAGAAAACCCACTGACTTATTAACCCAAGACTGTCTTTCCAATCTCATATCCTAAGTCCTGACCTCACTGTGTATTCTCCATGCTGACCTTCTTTCTACTTCTCAAATACTACTATGTCAGTAGGAGTTTTAGTTCAGGCTGTTTCTTTTGCCTAGAATTAGCTTTCCTCATATTTTTTATGGTTGATCCTTTATCATTCAGATGTCATTTCAAATATCACTTCCTCGGAGGAATCTTCCTTAACTAAAGTCTGTTTTCCCCTCACCCATAGACTATCCAATGATATATTTTCTTAAATTTCTTTTTTAAAAAATCATGCACCTTGGGCGGCACCTGTGGCTCAGTCGGTAGGGCGCCAGCCCCATATACCGAGGGTGGCGGGTTCAAACCCAGCCCCGGCCAAACTGCAATCAAAAAATAGCCGGGCGTTGGGGCGGGCGCCTGTAGTCCCAGCTACTCGGGAGGCTGAGGCAAGAGAATCACTTAAGCCCAGGAGTTGGAGGTTGCTGTGAGCTGTGTGAGGCCACGGCACCCTACTGAGGGTCATAAAGTGAGACTCTGTCTCTACAAAAAAAAAAAAAAAAAAAATCATGCACCAGGCAATGCCTGTGGCTCAGTGAGTAGGGCACTGGCCCCATATACTGAGGGTGGCGGGTTCAAACCCAGCCGTGGCCAAACTGCAACAAAAAAATAGCCGGGCGTTGTGGTGGGTGCCTATAGTCCAGCTACTCTGGAGGCTGAGGCAAGACAATCACCTAAGCCCAAGAGTTGGAGGTTGCTGTGAGCTGTGACTCCACAGCACTCAACCGAGGGCAACAAAGTAAGACTCTGTCTCTAAAAAAACTTCTTTCAGTCTATATTTCTACTTATTTCTGCTCTAGTTGGAGGCTTCTATCTTCCTCTTTCAATGAGAAAACTCAATGATTCATTCTAAATTCCTGACTTCATCACTCTCCAAAAATTTCTAATGCAATTTAAACTATTTAAATAAAACAATGTTTAGAACTAATGGTCCAGATGTGAGTGAACATCTGACTCTCATTTGCCTCAGGACAGAAATCACGGGGTAAGATTAACAGCCGAGACATAACAAGTTAAAATGAACTACATGTAAAATGATTCAACTTTGTCTTAGAATCATATAGTATATTTTCCAAACAGGTCCATTTAAGAAATGTATTTAAAACTGATCTCAATCAACAAAGGCAGAGCGTATTACATTTAAACAGTGAGGTTTATTCTCATATACTTTAAAAAGCTATCGGTCAACTTCATAGCTTCCAAACTATGACAATTCTCAATTTATGTGCCCTAATTATGTACTTTCTAAGGAAAAGAAAAATTAGGGGTTAAAAAATATCCCTCTGTGGAATCATAGGACTTTTTTCCAAATTTAGAGTCTTCTAGTGATACTTTCTCCTTGGCCTTTCATGCTTTAATTACAAAGAATTTTTGATTATTTAGACTCTATTGTCTTTTAAGATTTTATCTATTTTAAACTCATAGCCAATTCAAAAATCTGTTATAGATTACATATGGCTGACATAAATCCTTCTGCTGAGGTCAGAGAAAAACAGAATAAGATTAAGAACAGATTCCATTGTTTTGGCAAAAGACTATCAATAAGAAAATCCGTTTTTTTATCTCTATATTAGAGATAATAATGATAATAATTAATCACAATATTAATAGAATCTCATAAACATGTACTGGTAGTCCTTTGGGACACACTGTAAATTACCATACTAATTATCTAACTTTTTAGACATAATTATATGTAAAGAAGGACCAAAGGATTAAATTTATAATTTAACTGCAACCATGAAAAATTATCATGCTTTTTCTTCTACAGTTCAGCTTTCCTTCTAAATTTAACTTTCTGGCTCGGCGCCTGTAGCTCAAGCGCCTGTAGCTCAATGGTTAGGGTGCTGGCAACATACACTGAGTCTGGCAGGTTCGAATCCGGCCCAGGCCTGCTAAACAACAATGACAACTGCTACAAAAAAAATAGCCGGGCGTTGTGGGGGGCACCTGTAGTACCAGCTACTTAGGAGGCTGAAGCAAGAAAATCACTTAAGCCCAAGAGTTAGAGGTTGCTATGAACTGTGACACCACAGCAGGGTGACATAGTGAGACTCTGTCTCAAAAACCAAAAAGTTAACTTTCAATATACCATGGCCAAGCTTTTAAGATCATTTCCCTCACATTCCCTAAGCTGGTCCTCTGTTGCTCTGAGGGAATACTGAAAGAAAATAATTACGTTATTTCCAACTCAGGCTGTAAGGCTTTCTACATTATCTATATACTTACTTATTTCCATTAGTTCCAGTATCCAATTACTAATGTACTAGGAAGAAAAAGCACAGAAATAAATGTATTTCAAAGCACCAACATTCAATTAGCGGGGTTAAAAAAACATTTCTCTGCCAGAAAAATGTTCATACTGTTTGATTGTGTGACCTTACTCCTGGGAATTTGTCCTTAAAAAAATAACCCAAGGGAAAAAGCAATTTATACCACAGAGCAATGGTTAATTAAATCGTAGAACAGCATGACAATATGAACTATGAAGGCACTAAAAATTATAATTATGAAATCATTCAACACTTGGGGGAATGCATATAATGCAAAGTTATATGGGGGCGCCTTCTACACATATGCAGTATAATTATAATTATTTATGTTAAAAAATGGACACATGTTAATAGTAAGGGAAGAACATGAAAATGGAATTGATGACATAGTAGGATAATAGGTAAATACCATTTTCCACAAATCCTTTTGGAACATTGCTTATAAAATATTTCATTTGGTTTTTTACTAAATTTGCTTTCCTACAGAGGAATTATTAGATACCTACTCGGCTGCCAAGCATTGCTAACATGTTAGTATTCACACATGGGCAGCATGATGTAGTTATAGTGACCTCATGTTCAAAACCAAAATTATGACAAGTAGTTAAATGTGCTGAGTGGGCGGCGCCTGTGGCTCAAGGAGTAGGGCACTGGGCCCATATGCCGGAGGTGGTGGGTTCAAATCTAGCCCCAGCCAAAAAAAAAAAAAAAAAAAAATGTGCTGAGAAAACAATGGGACAGGGTATTTGAAATAATAAGCATGACAGAAAAGACCAAGGTTTAAAGTCAGAAGTCTAGTCTCCATTCTTTTTCCACCTAAGTAGCATAGATGGGTAAAAACATGTTGTCAAATTAGACTACCCTAGGCTATAATCTCAGTAACTTGGTTGTATGATCAAAGGCATCTAGTTGGCTTGGCGCCCATAGCACAGTGGTTACGGCGCCAGCCACATACACCAAGGGTGGTGGGTTCAAACCCAGCCTCAGGCCAGCTAAACAAAGGCATCTAGTTAATGTGCCAAAATCTCATTGTGAGTTTAAAGAATATATACTGTGGCGCTTGTGGCTCAAGGAGTAGGGCGCCGGTCCCATATGCCGGAGGTGGCGGGTTCAAACCTAGTCCCGGCCAAAAATCAAAAAAAAAAAAAGAATATATACTGTAAAGGGAGGGGGGTTAATATAGTAAATGCTTAAACAAACACACACATACACCAGTAACAGCAGCTCACTATTTCAGTAAAATGGGCAATTAAGTCTTCCTCTCTCCCCAACCTATTTTGTTATCAGAAAATGAACTTATAATAATCCTGTTTTAAACTTTAAACTATTTTATAAAATACGTCATCATCATCACCACCATCATCCACTATTATTGTTATTACTACATGTATTAGACCTACTAAGTCCTACTTTTAGTATGCACATATATACCTAATGGGCTAAGGGAGAAATCCTGTAATCTTAAAAATCCACTTAAACCTCTGCAATCAAGAAAGAAAAAAGGCAGGGTGTGGCTCACGCCTATAATCCTAGCACTCTGGGAGGCTGAGGTGGGTGGATCACCTGAGCTCACAAGTTGGAGACCAGCCTGAGCCACAGTGAGACCTCATCTCTAAAAACATAGCCAGGCATTGTGGCGGGTATCTGTAGTCCCAGCTAGTTGGAAGGCCAAGGCAAGAGAATCGCTTGAGTCCAAGAGTTTGAGGTTGCTGTGAGCTGTGACACCACACATCAAAAGTGAGGGTGACAAAGTGAGGGAAGGAAGGAAGGGAGGGAGAAAGAGAGGGAGGGAAGGAATCCATAATCAAATGCATGGTATTGTTGGCATGGGGGTAGGGGTACAGGAAAGTGCTTCTAGGATTTTGAGACAGTTATCCTACTGGAACACAGTGAAAGTACTGAGAATGAATACATAATATAATAGAATTTCCCACAGACAGAATATAGCTAATGAAATGGTTTCTAAATGCACTGCTAGTAGACATTTGGGTCACCATCTAAATCCAAACAAGTTGACTAAGGACTTAAATATATCTAACCAACCTCCCTCTTTGATTTAAATTGAACAAATAATGTACTCTCAGTTGTATGTAATTATACTTTTATAAAAATCAATATGTAGGGGCGGCACCTGTGGCTAAAAGGAGTAGGGTGCCGGCCCCATATATCAGTGGTGGTGGGTTCAAACATGGCCCCAGACAAAAACTGCAAAAAAAAAAAAAAAAAGTCAGTATGTAACAACTTAGATAGATTTAGAGAACATTCTCCTAAGTAAAGTATGGTAAGATTAGAAAAACAACCATCATATGAACTCAATATCAATTTGAAACTAGGAGATTAACAAGCACAGACCCACATGAGAGAAAAATCTCAAATTCAAGAATGGGGGCAAGGAGAGGAGGCGTAGTAGCTTTCTACCCAGTGGGTGTCATGCATGGATATATGGCACACGCCCTGGGTGTAGGACATAAACTACAACTCTGAATTTCACTTGTCATGTGTAAATTATTATATAACCTAATAGTTTGTGCCCTCATATTAACCTGAAATTAAAAAAAATGAAAACATTTTTAGAAAATATTTACTACTAAACATAATTTAAAGGGGGAAAAAAGTCCATAACTCTCATTCAATTATTGATTCCTAAAAATCTCACTTTTCCTCAGGCTGGTCTTGAACTCATGAGCTCAAGCAATCTACCCACCTTGGCCTCCTCGAGTGCTAGGATTACAGGCGTGAGCCACCTTGCCAGGCTGGACTGGAAAATTTTAAGGCTAACTTTTCTCTTTAGGGTTGAGAATAAAGAACAGATGGTCTCCACAGCATAAACTCTCACAAGAACTAATTTTTACCAATCACATGTGGTTAAAATCCAGATTTATACCTACAGATTAGTGAGCAAAACAAAAACCCTTATAATGACATGACAATTATTCAGCGTGACAGCTGTTTGTACCACTACCAAATGTTGAGTTTTAAAACATAGACTAACACCTCTGGCTCCCAGAGAATAAAACAAAACAACAAAAAACATGAGTTATAACACAGGTATACAGGGTATCCCAAAAGTCACCATACAGAGGGAAAATGGGAAATTGTAGCTAAATACACTTTTATTTACAAAATATCTCTATGTGTTGACAACTTTTCTCCACACAGCAAATACATTCCAAAATACCTGTTATTGTAATTCCCCATGTATGGCAACTTTTGGACACCCTATAAAATTAAGTTGTAAGAAAAATTTTTAAAGATAAGTAATACTGGCTCGGTGCCTGTAGCTCAGCTGCTAGGGTGCCAGCCATATACACTGGAGCTGCCGAACAACAGGGACAACCACAACCAAAAAATAGCCGGGCGTTGTGGCAGGCACCCGTAGCCCCAGCTACTTGGGAGGCTGAGGCAAGAGAATTGCTTAAGCCCAAGAGTTTGAGGTTGCTGTGAGCTGTGACGCCACCACACTCCACCGAGGATGACATAGTAAGACTCTGTCTCAAAAATAAACAAATAAATAAAAATAAGTAATCCTAAGAAATTAGGTAACCACCAGGGAAAACCATAGACATACATACCCACTCAGTTCAATATTCAGGTGGTATGCCACAGCTTCAGAAAATGTTTTAATTAAATTAAAAAAATAGCAATGTTATCCGTATACTGCCTATATGTCCTATTCAAATGGAGCCTCACCAGACTTTGATGGTGTTATCAGTGGCTGTGTGGTGAAGAATACCAAACAACTTCTGTTCACATCACAAAGTCCCAAATGCATCATTTGTTCATTTTTATTTGAGAAGGGGCCAGACTCTGCCCTTTAGGTTGCAAGCCCCTTGAGATGGAGACATGTTCATCTTGACCACTGCTATAGTCTCAATGATGGCCAGAATATATAGCATACTTGCTTATTTGCTTAATGAATAAAGTCAACTCTCAGATATTTCCACATATGTCCACATGTTTTCCTAATAATAGGACTATCAGGTTAAAAAAAAACAATCAGGGTTTATATTAAGGCCAGAATTGTAACTTTGATTTAAATACAAATAAAAACAAGGTACAGGCCGGGCCAGTGGCTCATGCCTATATTCCTAGCACTCTGGGAGACCGAAGCGGGTGGATAGCTTGAGCTCACAAATTTGAGAACAGCCTCAGCCACAGCAAGACCCTGTCTCTAAAAAAAAAACAAAATAGCTGGGTGTTGCGGTGGGCACCTATAGTCCCAGCTACTCTGGAGGCTGAAGCAAGAGACTCACTTGAGCCCAAGAGCTTGAAGTTGCTGTGAGCTATGACACCACAGCTCTCTTAAGGGTGAAAAAGTGAGACACTTGTCTCCAAGAAAAAAACAAACAAATAAAAAAACTAGGTAGAAGTTAGCTTTACTTCTAACAATGGATAACCCAAAGCACACTTCTATCTTAAAACAGTTTGTTACATACCTTTACATATATATGAGGGCTATCGGGAAAGTATCCAACCGTGTAATATGAATAATAAAGACATATGTGGCTGGATACTTCCTTGACAGCTCTAGTATACTTTATGTTAAATACAAAAGAGAAATCATACTATGCTCTAATACTATTCTACAACTTTTCACTGAAATTTGCAAAACGAATTTGTATAAATAAAAAAAAAAAAAAGAAACTTGCAAAACCAGTCCCGGAATAGCTGGGCGTTGTGGCGGGCACCTGTAGTCCCAGCTACTCGGGAGGCTGAGGCAAGAGAATCGCTTAAGCCCAGGAGTTGGAGGTTGCTGTGAGCTGTGTGATGCCATGGCACTCTACCGAGGGCCATAAAGTGAGACTCTGTCTCTACAAAAAAAAAAAAAAAAACGTTCCCGGATTTGGTAAAGTTTTAAGAATATTTCTTTTTTTTTTTGTAGAGACAGAGTCTCACTTTATGGCCCTTGGTAGAGTGCCGTGGCCTCACACAACTCACAGCAACCTCCAACTCCAGGGCTTAAGCGATTCGCCTGCTTCAGCCTCCCGAGCAGCTGGGACCACAGGCGCCCGCCACAACACCCAACCATTCTTTGGTTGCAGTTTGGCTGGGCCGAGTTTGAACCCGTCACCCTCGGTATATGGGGCCGGCGCCCCACCGACTGAGCCACAGGTGCCGCCCTTAAGAATATTTCTACATTTAAAAATAAAGGCAGGGCTGTGCCTGTGGCTCAGTGAGCAGGGCGCCAGCCCCATATACCGAGGGTGGCGGGTTCAGGCCCAGCCCCGGCCAAACTGCAACAAAAAAATAGCCAGGCGTTGTGGCGGGTTGCCTGTAGTCCCAGCTGCTTGGGAGGCTGAGGCAGGAGAATCTCCTAAGCCCAGGAGTTGGAAGTTGCTGTGAGCTGTGTGACGCCATGGCACTCTACCAAGGGCAATAAAGTAAAACTCTGTCTCTACACAAAAAAAAAATAATAATAAAAAATAAAGGCAAAAAAGAAAGAGCAAAAAGGATAGACATCAAGATGTTTCTATAATAATATTAAGGATACAGAATGGCCAAAGCAATCACAAAAAAGGACATGGTGGGAGGACAAACTCTTTAATGTCCAGACTCAGTGTCAAATAATTACAAATTAAACTGAATGGGGAAAAAGAAGTCCTTTTAACAAATATTGATGGATCTGGATATCCAAAGTGGATAAAAGTTACTTTGATCATATCTCACTCCTTACATAAAAACTGGTTTGTGATAGATCATAAATTAACACTGAGGATCACAAAATTTCTACAAAAAGGACAGGAAAATATCTTTATGATCTCATGGTAAGCAAAGAATTCTTAGGTCATAAAATATCAAAAATTGGCTCAGCGCCCGTAGCACAGTGGTTATGGTGCCAGCCACATACCCTGAGAGTGGCGGGTTCAAACTTGGCCCAGGCCAAAAACTGCAAAAAAAGAAAATGTATCAAATACACAAAGGTAGTCAACACCATACAATTGTGAAGGAAGTATACATTAAAAGTATAAGTTACTACCACACACTAACAAAATTTAAGAGACTGACTAAATGTTTTTGAAAATGTCATATTAATATGAGGGTACATAAAACGAGGTTACATTGTTTGCATTTATAAGGTAAAGTCCAAGTTGTAGTTGTGTCCTTTACCCAGGAAAAGACTGTCTAAATGTTTTATTCTTTTTTTTTTTTGAGACAGAGTCTCATTATGTTGCCCTCAGTAGAGTACAATGGTGTCACAGCTCACAGCAACCTCAAACTCTTAGCTGGGACTACAGACGCCAGCCCCAACGCCCAGCTATTTTTGGTTACAGTTATCATTGTTGTTAGTTGGCCCAGGCCAGGTTCAAACACACCAGCCTTGGTGTATGTGGTTGGTGCTGTAACCATCGTGCTATGGGCGCCCAGCCAAGACGGTCTAAATGTTAAAGCAAATGTGGAGCACCAAAAACTTTCATACAGGCTCGCGGCCTGTAGCTCCGCAGCTAGGAAGCCTGCCATATACACTAGGCCTGGTGGGTTCGAACCTGGCCTGGGGTCTGCCAAAGAACAATGAGAACTACAAAAAAAAAAAAAAAAAAAAAAAGCCAAGCATTGTGGCAGGCACCTATAGTCCCAACTACTTGGGAGGCTGAGGCAAAAGAATTGCTTAAGCCCAAGAGTTTGAGGTTGCTGTGAGCTGTGACGTCACAGCACTCTACCCAGGGCGACAGCTTGAGACTCTGTCTCAAAGGAATAAAAAAAAACCTTTCATACATTGCTGGTGGGGATGTAAAATGATATGATCATTTTGGAGAACTATTTAGTAGTTTCCTAAAGTTAAAGTTACATCTACCCAATGATCGACTCCAAGAGAAAGTAAAACATATATTCACAAAAACTTCTATATGGCTCTTTATAACAATCTTTCTCATAACAGCCTAAAGCTGAGGAAAACCCAAATGTCTATCAACAGGTAAATAAACTGCAATATAGCCATA
Source organism: Nycticebus coucang (assembly GCF_027406575.1). Taxonomy (NCBI): domain Eukaryota; kingdom Metazoa; phylum Chordata; class Mammalia; order Primates; family Lorisidae; genus Nycticebus; species Nycticebus coucang. The sequence continues at coordinate 40,428,874 of NC_069800.1, read as the reverse complement.
TAATAGACTACTACAATGTTAAAAAGAAATCATGCGGGTGGTACCTGTGGCTCAGTGAGTAGGGCACCGGCCCCATATACCAAGGGTGGCAGGTTCAAACCCAGCCCCAGTGAAACGGCAACAACAACAAAAAAAATAGCTGGGTGTTGTGGCGGGCACCTGTAGTCCCAGCTACTTGGGAGGCTGAGGCAAGAGAATCGCTTAAACCCAAGAGTTGCAGGTTGCTGTGAGCTGTGATATCACAGCACTCTACCCAGGGCAACCCAGCTTGAGACTCTGTCTTAAAAAAAAAAAAAAAGCCAGATACAAAAGATATATTCTGTATTGACTCCATTTACATTAAATGCAAATGCAGGGGAAGAAATGAGAAAACAGTTACAGGCAGTGAACAGGAACTCTCTGATCAATGCAATTATCCTAAGTTTTGTTTCAAAGGATGGTTACACACATGTAGACAATTATTAAAAACTTACTGGAAAAAACTATATTGGATTGAACACTTAGTATCTGTTTATTTAACTTTAAATATATATATTTTAATCACTGCAAAAGGATTTCACCACCCTTTCCACTGGCCCCCTCTAAGGGCAATTTCTACACATAGATGTGATATATTTTTTTCTCTGATGCAAAGAGAAAGCTGAAATTATGGTATCTTCTTAACATGTGGGAATCACTTTGGCTATTTTTGTACATCAGGTCTCTCCATACAGTAACTATGAAAGGGCCTTCTTTCAGATTCTATATATAACCAGTTTATGCCATCCTTCAGATTTCCTGCAGGATTTCATTCTCAAGGCTGAGCTGGATAATCAGACCAGCACTCTTGCTTCCTGAATGACCAGCATTCACTTCTAATCAATAACAGATGTGGGAATGGTGCCAGAGTGGGCCTTATGCCAAAGGAACAATTTTTCTCCTATTCGAGAGCAAATACCCTTCTTAAGCTCCAAGTCATCCAAACAGAGAGAATGACATCTGGAAATACACTGCAATGCCATGTGTTTGGCCCCTGTGGATGATAACTGTAAGCACTGCATGCAAAGGGTCGTGTGCCAGCCACTGTACACTGCAGAGTATAGCAAGTCCACAACCTTGTAACACGGAGAAAGCACTGAAAGCACAAAGGGAAAAAAATCTCCCTGTTGGAGGTTGCTGTGAGCTGTGTGATGCCACGGCACTCTACAGAGGGCCATGAGGTGAGACTCTGTCTCTACAAAAAAAAAAAAAAGAAAATCTCCCTGATTACAGTTCTTTTGCAAATAAATGTAAACTGTTTATCTCATTTTCATATTAAACTTTAGGCCTAAATTCTCTATTTATTCACAGCTTTAACTTTTTAACTCATTGCCATTTTGCCCCCCAAGTATTTTTAAAAACTAATACCCCCCAAGGAAACTAATACTCAGTGTGAATTAATCCATTCGGATTTAGGTTGCCCTAGTGGGGGCTAAAATCACAAAATTCTAGAGATGTGGAAAATTTTTAATTAGGGCTGTGAATACTAAAGTAGTCAACTGTAAAGGGGAAAAAAGCCACTTACTTTTAGTCTTGTGTTGCTGTTTCTCCAACTATTTGTATTATTCTTATATTAATTTGTGATATCTTTTTTTTTTTTTTCTGAGACATGGTCTCACTTTGTCATTCTAGATAGAGTGTAATGGTGTCGTAGCTCACAGCAACCTCATACTTTTGGGCTCAAGCAATCCTCTTGTCTCAGTCTCCCGAGTAGCTGGAACTATAGCCACAATGCCCAGTTATTTTTTTAGAGATAGGTTCTCACTCTAGCTCAGACTGGTCTGAACTTGTGAGCTCAGGCAATCCACCCGCCTCAGCCTCCTAGGATGATAGGCATGAGCCACCCCTCCCAGTCCAACTTGTTTTCTCTTGATGTTATTTGTGACCAATTGATACAAAACAAAATTAATTTAAAAGCCTTTCCTCCAATGTCCATGAAGTCTATACACCTTTTCTCAATCCACATAGATAATAATGAAGCAGTTCTCCAATTTACCTAAGATTTAAGTAGGACAAGACTTTCTTGCTGGCAAGGATAAGTCAGGAAGCGACCACAATAAGTAATAGCTACCATTACTCACCATTTCCATTTGTAAATAATAACAAAATATTTATTATGTGTAAAGAATGGTGGGAAGCATTCTATAAAATATTTTCTTATTTATACAACACTAAGACAACGGGAGTACCACCATCATTGCCACTTTACTCATTAAGAAACAAAAGCTCAGGGAAGTTAAATTATGCCCAAGTCACATAGCTAAGAAGTGACAGCTCTGCTGGGCTCCAAAACTCATAATCATAGCAAAAGAAATTGAGTGATGTTAAAAAAAAATCAATTATCATTGTATTCCATGAATTTTACACATCGTGACCAAGAATTTAATAGGGCAAAAGAAATGAACATGGATTATAGCTCAAAGAGACTTCACATTTTACTATATAGCTCTCATTTTCTTCAAAAATGTAGACATATGCTCAGCGCCTGTAGCTCAGCCAGCTAGGGTGCCAACCACATACACCGAGGCTGGCAGGTTCGAACCCAGCCTTGGGCCTGCCTGCCAAACAACAATGACGACTACAACAAAAAAATAGTCGGGCATTGTGGTGGGCACCTGTAGTCCCAGCAGCTTGGGAAGCTGAGGCAAGAGAATCACTTAAGCCCAAGAATTTGAAGTTGCTGTGAGCTGTGACGCAACAACACTCTACTGAGCGCAATATGGTGAGACTCCGTCTCAAAAAAAAAAAAAAAAAGGTAGAAGGTAAATGTATGGAATCTATAGCCAACACAGACCCTGGGGAAATCAGAAGACTGAGAGGTGGGAGCTATTATGTAGGAACCTACTTAAGTCCTCATCTGAAAAAGAGCCTCTGGCAAAGCAGATCCACTCTCAAATGGGCCCGAGGGAAAGCAATGGGAGTATCTTAAGGACTAAGCAAATAAACCATGATTTCAAAAATGTTGGCTCAACACCAAGATCACCCTTCTCTTCCCAGTATTCCTCCTCGAAAATCCCCAATCCAGAATATTCATTTCTTCACTATCTCCAAAAATTCCAAGAACTTTAGAACAATGGATAAATATGGGCGGCACCTGTGGCTCAGTGAGTAGGGCACAGGCCCCATGTCCTGAGGGTGGCAGGTTCAAACCCGGCCCTGGCTAATCTGCAACAAAAATAGGCATTGTGGCAGGTACCTGTAGTCCCAGCTACTTGGGAGGCTGAGGCAAGAGAATTGCCTAAGCCCAGGAGTTGGATCTTGCTGTGGGTTGTGACACCCTGGCACTCTACCAAGGGGGATAAAGTGAGACTCTGTCTCTTAAAAAAAAAAAAAAAGAAAGAAAAATGGATAAATACTATATAGGCACAAATACAAGGAGTCAACAGCCATCATTGCTCACTGAAGTAACTTTTTTTTTGAGACAGAGTCTTACTATGTCGCCCTCAGTAGAGTGCTGTGGTGTCACATATCACAGCAACCTCAAACTCTTGGGCTTAAGAGATTGTCTTGCCTCAGCCTCCCAAGTAGCTGGGACTACAGGCACCCGCCACAATGCCTGGCTATTTTTTTGTTGCAGTTGTTATTGTTGTTTAGCTGGCCCAGGTCAGGTTCGAACCCACCCACCTTGTTGTATGGCGCCACACTCATTGTGCTACAGGCACCAAGTCTGAAATAATTTTTTTTCCTTAAGAAATGGGATCTTAGCTCTGTGCCTGTGGCTCAAGTGGCTAAGGCACCAGCGACATACACCCAGGCGGGTTCGAATCCATCCTGGCCCGCCAAACAACAATGACGGCTGCAACCAAAACATAGCCCGGCCTTGTGGTGGGCACCTGTAGTCCCAGTTTCTTGGGAGGTGGAGGCAGGAGAATCGCTTGAGCCCAAGATTTGGAGGTTGCTGTGAGCTGCGATGCCACAGCACTCTACCAGGGCAACAGCTTGAGGCTCTGTCTCAAAAAAAAAAAAAGGAATGGGATCTCTTTCCTCATTAGGAGGTTAGCTAGGACTACAGGCAAGTACAACCATGCCTGGCTAATTTTTAAAATAATAGATATGGGACCTCACTATTGCCTAGGCTGGTTTTGAAGACCTGGCCTCAGCCTCCTGACCTACTGGGATTACAAGCATCAGTCACCCTGCCTAGCTGCAGTGACAATTTTAACACTGATATCCTAAAACATAACCAGGTATTCTCCTGTGTTTTCCAAAACAAACTGAAGGATACAGACAGAACAAAACCAGTTAGGAAAAAATTTTTTGGCAAAGATTTCAATGACACTATTAGCACCCACTCAGTTCGTCTATTATGAGAGCTCAATCTTATTTTGGCATTAAACTAAAATTGGTATAGGGAAGATAGGAACTAAACATGACAATATATAATCTTGGAAAAGTAGCAACCATTGAGATCTCATGGATTACTCCATCCAATACAGAATAAAACTCCCTCAAACAGAGTACACTTATAAGTGATTCCTCATAACTGGGAGCAGAAATATGGATATGCTATAGCAAAAGGCTACAGCTGCAGCTTGCAGATGTTGAGCTGTTAGCTCTGTGATCAGCAACCATGCTATCTGCCTCGCTGGTACTCTGCTCCTAGTCCCTGCCTCAGTCAGCACTCTAGGCTATGCTCAGAGAATTGAGGGAAGTTCCTGTTGGACTACACCTTTGTAATCAAGCAATGGAAAAAGAAAAAAAGACCTTCTTATCTGGGAACTGAAATCCTGATATGATGATAATGATGTCTTTGTTTCTTCCTATATAAAAATAAAAATACTACCACCTGGCTTTTATTTCCTATCCCTAGGGGGCTGTTATTAGGATAAAAAGCTTTGTAAATTAAGAGCACAATGCATATGTAAGTCTATATATTATAGTGGAGACAGAATCCCAAAACATAAATGGAAGGTAGATGGGCACTTTTGCAGGGCAAATAACCATGTCTGCCATCAGAACAGACTCTTGAGTTATTCTTTTATATTAAGAGGAAACCTCCAATAGTTGTTAAACAGACATAAGGCATATAAAACAGGTTGTACGCTCTGCCTAAGACGACCTTCTTTCCTGTGCTATGGCACTTCAGAAACTCTTACTTTACTGAAACATCATCTCTGCATTAATCCTCCCTGCACACTTAAAGAATTAAATCCTTCCACATCTGTACTCTTACAGCCCCTTATAAACTCCTTTATGATGTCAATTGTACTTTACCACAGGTGATTTATTTCAATGCCTCTCTCTGAGTTACTTCAGCTCTTCACTAAAGCTCCTGGGAATAACTGGTACACAGTATAGACTCTGTAACTCCTTCCTAATTCTACTTAACTAACTACAATACAGCATAGAAAGGTTTCTATTCCTTTTCTTTCTTTTTTTTTTTTGTAGAGACAGAGTCTCACTTTATGGCCCTTGGTAGAGTGCCGTGGCCTCACACAGCTCACAGCAACCTCCAGCTCCTGGGCTTAAGCGATTCTCTTGCCTCAGCCTCCTGAGTAGCTGGGACTACAGGCGCCCGCCACAAAGCCCGGCTATTTTTTTGTTGCAGTTTGGCTGGGGCTGCGTTTGAACCCGCCACCCTCGGCATATGGGGCCGGCGCCCTACTCACTGAGCCACAGGCGCCGCCCTTCTATTCCTTTTCTATTAAGACAGAACTGCCCAAGCTGTGTGCCAAGGAATACTAGAGAGGTAGGAATGATTATTAGTTTATTGATATATTAATTTCCTCAGCCTGGGACAGACAACCAGAATTTATCACTTTCTATGTGTGCCATGATATGAAAAGAGGCTGGGAAGCACCATAAAAATGTGAAGATTTAATATTTTTAACATTAAACTAATAGAAAAGCAGAGTAAAGCAGTACACAAATTATGACAATTGCGGTTATCAAGAAAAAATGCAATCCCGGCGGCGCCTGTGGCTCAGTGAGTAGGGCGCCGGCCCCATATGCCGAGGGTGGCGGGTTCAAACCCAGCCCCGGCCAAACTGCAACAAAAAAAAAATAGCCGGGCGTGGTGGCAGGCGCCTGTAGTCCCAGCTGCTCGGGAGGCTGAGGCAAGAGAATCACGTAAGCCCAAGAGCTGGAGGTTGCTGTGAGCTGTGTGAGGCCACGGCACTCTACCGAGGGTGGTACAATGAGACTCTGTCTCTACAAAAAAAAAAAAAAAAAAAATGCAATCCCTAGAATAATTGCTTCACATACTTCTGACTAGAAAATAAACATTTCAGAACACTGCCATCAGGTAAAACATCATATCCTAAAAGAGAAAAATAATACAGCTACCTCGCATAGCAGTCAGCCTGAGCAAACACCATATGGTCTGCTAACTTAATCAAAAATATCCCAGAATTTACTTTTGCATCCTGCAGATAAAATGAAAATGAAATTGCTAGAAATACATTAGAAATTATTTTGCCACACCCAATGTCTAATAAAATATATAGGGCACCCAGGCTTATTTATTCATCTAAATTCCCTTTGAAAAACACAAAAACTCTTTATCAGCCACATTTTAAGAAAAACACATCAAAAAATCAGCTTAATCTCTCTTTTTTTTCTTCTTGCAGTTTTTGGCCAGGGCCAGCTTTGAACCCACCACCTCCGGTATATGGGGCTGGCGTCCTACTTCTTTGAGCCACAGGAGTTGCCCATTGTTTGTTTGTTTGTTTTTAATCATAAGAATGTTTATTTTTGCAAGGAGCCCAGTGGAGGGAGCGGCTACATACACAGAGGCTGGTGGGTTCGAATCTGGCCCAGGCCAGCTAAAACAACTATGACAACTGCAATAAAAAATAGCTGGGCATTGTGGCAGGCGCCTGTAGTCCCAGCTACTTGGGAGGCTGAGGCAAGAGAATTGCTTAAGCCCAAAAGTTTGAGGTTGCTGTGAGCCTCTGACACCATTGCACTCAACCCAGGGCGACTCTGTCTCAAAAAAAAAAAAAAAGAATGCTTATTTTGTTAAGTGATACTTTAGCTACAATGTCCCCACATTTTCACATGACCATATTTTTTTTAATACTTTTTAAACATTACTCACAGAATTTATAAAAAGTTAAAAAGGAAAAGTGCATTCTTTCCTCTGAATAATCACATTCTATTTAACTAAAGATTATTCATCTTTTGAATATATTTTCATTTTTAATTTATTTCAAAGGAATCATTCTTTGCATCACTCATGCCCAAAATCCTCTAACTTTCTCCATTCTACCTACAAGAGACAAAGCTCAGATCTCTCCCATCTCTTGCCTAGACCTATCATAATCACTTAAAAATTGTCTCCCTGATCCTAAGATTGCTTCCAGAAATTTCATCTTTTGCCCAGAAGCCTTCATCTCAAAAATGCTAATCAAGTCATACTCTCCTGCCTACAGGATAAAGTCCATATTCCTGAACACAGAATAGAAGGCACTCCATAACTTAAGACATCAGTTACTTCTCCAGTCTTATACTTTCTGTCTCATACTTTACTGGACCTCTTCTCTCCAAGATAATGTTCATTCATATGTGAAAAACTGACCTGGGTATTGTTCCCTAATCAGATGATTGGGGGGTGGGGCTGGGGGTGAGGAGGTAGCGGGGAAACAGGTCAGTAGTGCAAGCCTAAGCAGCAATGGATTCATTCCACTTATCAAATTCCTTGATCTTCTGCTGGTTTTAATGCTTTCCTTTTTTTTTTTTGAGACAGACTCTCACTTTGTCACCCTTGCAAGAGTGCCGTAGCATCACAGCTCACAGCAACCTCAAATCCTTGGGCTTAAGCGATTCTCTTGCTTCACCCTCCCAAATAGCTGGGACTACAGGCACCTGCCACAACACCCAGATATTTTTACAGACAGGGTCTCACTCTTTTTGTTTGTTTGTTTTGCAGTTTTGTGGGTTTTTTTTTTTTGGCTGGGGCTGGGTTTGAACCCACCACCTCCGGTATATGGGGCCGGCACCATACTTCTTTGAGCCACAGGAGCCGCCCTGGGTGTCTCACTCTTGCTCAGGATGGTCTCGAACCCGTGAGCTCAGGCAATCCACCCACCTTGGCCTCCCAGAGTGCTAGAATTACAGGCATGAGCCAGAGTACTAGAATTACAGGTGTGAGCCACCATGCCAGGCCTTTAAGGTTCTCTTTCTAATCTGTTTTTTATTGTAATCATCTCAGAACCCTTGGATACAGATAATGTTAAAAAAAAGAGTTATTAGCTCAGCACCCATAGCTCAGTGGTTAGGGTGCCAGCCACATATACTAGGGCTGTTGGGTTTGAACCTGGCCCTGGCCTGCTAAACAACAATGACAACTACAACAAAAAAACTGCCAGGTGTTGTGGTGGGCACTTGTAGTCCCAGCGGTTTGGGAGGCTGAGGCAAGACAACCGCTTAAGCCAAAGAGGAGTTTGAAGTTGCTGTGAGTGGTGATACCATAGCACTCTACCGAGGGCAACATAGTGAGACTCTGTCTCAAAAAAAAAGAGTTAGCAAATTGTTTATATTTCTGTTATTAAATTAGTCCTCTATTATATACAAATATTTCATGTGTGCCTTTTCATTGCCTTACCAAGACCTGCACTCCTTTGAACCTTACTCTAATTTCATTGATCATTGATTGGGTGATTTTCTGATGATCCTCAAAAAGATGAATGCGATTATAGGGAAAGTCAGGATTATACCCCACAAGGAACTATCATCCTCAATCTCCACTGTAACATGTACTCAAAAGGTGAGAGACACAATGTACCACATCCAGTGCTCCATCTTCTTGCATTCTCAAAATCATCACCTTTCAGTGGACATCCTCTGTAGCTACCCTCCTCAACCTAACCTGGATCATTGTTAAACCCATTCCCTTTCTCCTTAGCAGCTTTTATTTTTGGTAACATTATGAATAGAAAGCATCTTATATATGCTATATATACGTACATAAAACATACACTTTAGAGTACATAATTATTACTTATTAATCACCTTTATTGCCCATCTCTCACATGAGAATTTAATCTCCATGAGGGTAGGAGCTTTGCTTTACTCACTGATGTAACTTCAATACCTAGAATAGTGCCTGACACCCAGTGAGCACTAAAGTACGCAAATGAATGGATGAATAACTAGGAGAACAGATTTGATAATAGCCTGAAAGTACCTTGCCCCCTTCAATGTTCAATCCACAACAAGCTCAGAAAACACTAGAATAGACCAATTCATCCATTCTCTCTCTGCTTTTTTTCTTTTTTTGAGACAGTCTCAAGCTGTTGCCCTAGGTAAAGTGCTGTGGTGTCACAGCTCACAGCAACCTCAAACTCTTGGCCTTAAGTGATTCTCTTGCCACAGCCTCCCAAGTAGCTGGGACTACGGTGCCTGCCACAATGCCCGGCTATTTTTTGGTTGTAGTTGTCATTGTTGTTTGGCAGTCCTGGGCTGGGTTCGAACCCGCTAGCTCCAGTGTGTGTGGCTGGTATTCTAGCCACTGAGCTACAGGTGCCAAGCCCATCCATTCTTTTTTTTAATTATCCATTGTCATGAACCGAATCCAAATTTACCATCTTTTTCCCTTCAGGTCTTGCTGCTTTCTGCCATGATTACATAATTCTTTCTCTATACCACAGAAAGAATAATCTTTAAAAAAATGTAAATCAGGGCGGCGCCTGTGGCTCAAGGAGTAGGGCGCCAGTCCCATATGCCAGAGGTGGCGGGTTCAAACCTAGCCCTGGCCAAAAATCCAAAAAAAAAAAAAAATGTAAATCAGATCACATTACTACCCTCTATTTTTAGAGATGGGGGGGTCTCAACTCTTGGTCAGGCTAATCTCAAACCTGTGAGCTCAGACAATCCATCAGCCTCGGCCTCCCAGAGTGCTAGGATTACAGGTGTGAGCCACCTCACCCAACCACTCTGTACTTTATTGATCTGTGCATGCAAAATGTGAGAAAATGAAATGAAGTGCAAAAAATGAAATAAAACAAAAAAGCCCAAGGACCTTACATATTTGTATCAAAGTGTTTGAAGTTGACTCTAAAAACCAAAATTTTCAAGACGAATCACCAATTCTCCTATCCCTCCTCCAGAAACACTTTAAAAAGTTTGTTGTTAGAGATGGTTCCATAGCTGGGAAGGCATGGAAACACTTTAATCCATTCTCCAAAACAAAGATGGAAAAGAACATTTCTAGAAGGTCAAACACGGGCGGCGCCTGTGGCTCAGTCAGTAAGGCGCCAGCCCCATATACTGAGGGTGGCAGGTTCAAACCCAGCCCTGACCAAACTGCAACCAAAAAATAGCCAGGCGTTGTGGCGGGTGCCTGTAGTCCCAGCTACTGGGGAGGCTGAGGCAAGAGAATCGCTTAAGCCCAGGAGTTGGAGGTTGCTGTGAGCTGTGTGAGGCCACGGCACTCTACCAAGGGCCATAAAGTGAGACTCTGTCTCCAAAAAAAAAAAAAAAAAAAGAAGGTCAAACACACCTACATTGTCACCCTCCCCTACTTCAGACATGAAGACCAGGGCCAGGACAGGGGTGACGCAAGTGAGGTGCCTAGGGCCCAAACAATCAAAATATATTGGGCTGTAATGCTTCTCTATTTAGGGAAACAGAAGTATGGTTTGCTTGTGAAAACTCAGTTTTCATTGGGGGAGAGGGAAGCTAATGTCAGTTTCATCCTGGCATTAGCCCAGGAATGGTATGGGACAACCTATCTCATTAAAATTTTTTAAAAGGGATGTAAAGGGGCAGCGCCTGTGGCTCAGTGAGTAGGGTGCCAGCCCCATTTACCAAGGGTGGCGGGTTCAAACCCAGCCCCAGCCAAACAGCAACAACAACAACAACAACAAAGGGATGAAAAGAAAATTAGTCTCACACTAGACTGCAAGGCAAACTCCCTGTTTCTTGTGCTGGAAGAAGAACCATACTTTGACAGGCCACTAAAGGAAACCCTCATTCTTCTAAGAAAAGAAAGGCTAACAACACATGCACACCTCAAGATAATATTTATAGGGCGGCGCCTGTGGCTCAGTGAGTAGGGCGCCGGCCCCATATGCCGAGGGTGGCGGGTTCAAACCCAGCTCCGGCCAAACTGCAACCAAAAAATAGCTGGGCGTTGTGGCGGGCGCCTGTAGTCCCAGCTACTCGGGAGGCTGAGGCAAGAGAATCGCTTAAGCCCAGGAGTTGGAGGTTACTGTGAGCTGTGTGAGGCCACAGCACTCTACCGAGGGCCATAAAGTGAGACTCTGTCTCTACAAAAAAAAAAAAAAAGATAATATTTATAGCAACACGGGGCTTACAATCAGTCCCAATGAATACTAGCTCAAATTTCAAATAAAAGTATACCTAATTGAGAGTCAGAGCCCCATTTCATATCTTAACACTTTCCCTTTCCCAACTTCTCTACTTTTTCATTTCATCACAGCTTAAAATAAGGGCATAGATTAAAAACTCTCAAAAAACTCATCAAGTACTACAAATCCTTGGCTGGGCACAGTGGCTCTTGCCTATAATCCTAGTATTTGGGGTGCGGGCAAGAGAGGTAGATTGCTTGAACTCTGGAAGTACAAGACCAGCCTGAACAAGAGTAAAACCCTGTCTCTAAAAAAAAAAAAAAAATAGCCAGGCATTGTGGCAGTCACCTGTAGTCCCAACTACTCAGGAGGCTGAGGGAAGAGGATGGCTTGAGCCCAGGAGTTTTAAGGTTGCTTTGAGGTATGATGCTACAATACTCTACCTAGGGTGACAAAGTGAGACTCTCTCAAAAAAAGAAAAAAGTACTATAAATCCTAACCTGTTGTAAATGCTGTACCTGTAGGCTTCCCTTCATAGGAGCTTTAATTTTAATTCTAGCACTTTTTTTTTTTTTCTCTATTACCTAGGCTGGTCTAGAACTCCTGGGTTAAAAGTGATCCTCCATGTTAAGATGTGAAATGGGGTCTCTGACTCCAATGATCCTCCTGCCTCAGCCTCTCTGCAAGTAGCTGAAACTATGGGTACGTGCCACAGTGCCCAGTTCCAGTGACTTTTTAAACTCAAAACAAAAACAAAAAAATGCAACAGAATAGAAAGAATAGAGGAAAAAAAGAAACAAAATGGCCCTTTGTTCCATATTTGATAAAAGCTCTACATAGGTAAGTTTAAAACACTGAAATTATTACTTTAAATTCATAATTATTAAATAATTTAATTTGAAATGTTATAAACTGAAGATTTTACTTTAAAACTGGGTTGCACAGCTAAACACTCAGCAGTCAAAAGGCAGTTACCTTCCGCCTTGATTTCTTGGGCTATTAACTCCTAAAGACTACCAGGATGCTTCTTACTAATGTTGTAGTGATATTGTCAAGGTCACAATTCAATTTATTAGAAGTTAAAATAGCTTCCAACTATCCTTAAAATTCTATTTAGGGTTTTAAGGTAGGCACTTCAATTACATGGTTAGAACAATAACCAAAACATGGGCGGCGCCTGTGGCTCAGTCGATAAGGCGCTGGCCCCATATACTAAGGGTGGCGGGTTCAAACCTAGCCCCGGCCAAACTGCAACCAAAAAATAGCCGGGCGTTTTGGCGGGCGCCTGTAGTCCCAGATGCTCGGGAGGCTGAGGCAAGAGAATCGCTTAAGCCCAGGAGTTGGAGGTTGCTGTGAGCTGTGTGAGGTCACAGCACTCTACAGAAGGCCATAAAGTGAGACTCTGTCTCTACAAAAAAAAAAAAAAAGAAAAGAACAATAACCAAAACAGAACACTTAAATTAGTTTACTGATGAAAGAATAAGGAATTCTGGGATACCAGCCCTCTCACTGCAATATTTATTCTAATAAGTAAACTAGAACAACTATTTGTATAAACTCAGACAGCAAAACAAGGATTTAACTAATACTGATTTCATGTAGTTTTTCCTACAAAATGTATTACCCCTTTAAACCAGGCCCCACTCCTAACATACTGACCACCTTGATTAAATTCAATAAACCAAAATGCAAGTGATGAAAATTTGTGTCTCCCACCCCCACCCTGAAGGCCTACTGGCCATGATTTGCTTGAATATTATGGGTGTGGCATAAAATATTTAAAGCAATGACTAAAATTTTCCATAAAAGCCCATCCAAAGTCTAAAAGCTCTACTACTCAGAAATAGATTCATTTCCAAACATTTAAAAGATTTGCTATTCTACTTATAACACTCTGGTTTTTCTACATTTAATATTTAGGGAGGAGGTGATGAAGGGGGAGAAAGAGGGTATAATTAGTTTTGCTTGTAAAACGTTCATCACAGTTGTAGTGCCAACTGAGCTATACAGCCTATTGGGGGTCTAATAGATTTCAGGGTATTATAGTTTGAGTAATAGAGGTTGAGGTTGTGGTGGAAATCAATAAATGGCCACTACTTCTTTGCATAGTCCCATATGGAAGTAATCAAGCGCAAGGGTGGCAGCTGGGACCAATAACAGTCACCTGCAGTTGAGGGACATGGGGGTTTCAGATGGGTTTTTAATGCTAATTTCCTACAGAAACAATGAGCTAGAAAGAGCAGAGTAACAGACGAGGCCGGATGAAGAGAGACCAGCCAGAACAATGGCTGCACCTGGTGCTGGGAGCAGAGGGACAGAGCAGGCACGCGCCCGCCATGCCCGCCGGCAGCAGAGGGCACATCTGTCACCCTCAAAGCAGCCCATCCCCCAGCTCTTCCAGCAGGGTAAGTAATGCAAGGTCCCTAAACATTAACAGCTTGCCACACAGCAACAGGTTTGAGTTTTTAAGGCTGCTGCATTCTCTACACGCATCCTTCTCCCATGACTAAGAATTAGTTAAGGAAGTAGAGTTGGTTCCGTCAGTCTTAAGAGAGACATTAAAAATATGCAAGAAACACATTTTAACTAAGTCTTATAGTTGCTGTGACGTCAATGTTTTAGAGGGACTAGGAAAAATCAATGGAAAGAGAAATCTTTTTTTTTTTTTTTGGTCGGGGCTGGGTTTGAACCGGCCACCTCAGGCATATGGGACTGGTGCCCTACTCCTTGAGCCACAGGCGCCGCCCGGAAAGAGAAGTCTTATCTAGTATTCATGCAGCAAACATCATACTAGCTACTTTCTAACTTAATCCTTACATCTCATTTTTACTCCTTTACAGTTGAGAAAACTTAGCCTTAGAGTTGAAGGTTAAATTAACTCATGGTCACACTACCTAATGTCAAAGCCTACACAATCTTTGCTGCCTTTCCTCCACCTATCCTAACTACCACAACTAAATGAAAATAGTCCCCCTACCCCACCTACAAGGGACAAACTCCAAGACCCCAGTGAATGCCTGAAACCTCAGATAGTACTGAAACCTATGTATGCTGTGTTTTTTCGTATACACACATACCTATGAAAAGTTTAATTTATAAATTAGACACAGTAAGAGATTAACAATAACAGATAACATACTGTAATAAAAGTTATGGGAAGTGGTCTCTCTCAATTATTTTATTCTAATATACTACAGGTAACTGACACCATGGGAAGCGAAAATGCAGGTAAGAGGAGATTACTATATATACTCTATTTCCTTCAGAACTCCAGTTTTGAGAGGCAGCTGCAGATAATATGTACATATAGATTCTATACAGAATTGAATCCCTTGCCAGTCACCCCTAACAAACTGCTCGGGATTGAATAATAACAAGATTTCCCCTTTAAACAAAACACAAAGAGTTGCTTAGCAGGTTTTCGCATACTTCAGGAAAGTAAATCCACACACACTTTAAATTTCCCAGCATAAATCTGTGTTGCCATATAGTTCTTAAAAGTTAAAAGCTGTTTGGAAAGCCCATTAGCTAGTGAGAAAACAACAACCAGTTACAATAGGTTGTTTTGCAAGATACAGTCACTACTAAAATTCCTGTATTTACTGAGTTCAACTTGGAGGGAAAATTAAACAACCTATAGTTTGTCATAGTAGAAACCTTTTAAATTAGAGCTTCCTATATACAAATCACAAATTTAAAAAGAGAAAGTGGACATGTACGCATAGACGTAAGTATCTCAGAAGCCAACAACCACTCTAGGATTCAGAAAGATAGTAACAGCCAGATATTACTTTACGACATGGCAGAAGTCAATCCTATGAAACCATGCATTTAATAAAGTCTAATTAAGTAACTTAGGTCTTGTAAAAAGAGAATTTTCCATCCTCCCATTATGCCCCTTCCAAACACAAGAAGTCCAAATCCTTTCCATCCTTCTAAATTCCGATCAAATGCTACCTCCTCTGGGAAGGTTCTCTTATCCCCCTGTGTTGGTATTAATTTTCAGGACTTACCACTTTTGTGTATTTATGTATATTTTACATCCCCTATGACATTTCACCTTTTTAAAAAATCCCTTACCCTACTTATTGTCACACAACAGGCAATCAAAAAATGTTTGAAAAAATGAATGTCCTAAAATTCAGAATTCCAGTCCAAGCTTGGCTACTAACCTGGGTATTAAACTCTGGCCAGGCTGACTTTTGGCCAGCTTATTATCCTTTCCTTAACTTTTCTTACCTATAAAAAAAAAAAAAAAAACTACCTTCCTAAAGTGCAACAGGACTTTTAAATCAACCACCTTTACTCAGTCAGTGGATATTCACATATTAAAATGCATATAACTTATTATTTATTATGTTTCTTAAAACTCTAGCATCAAAAGTATTTACAGCATGGGCATACCGTAGTATGAAATCTTTTTAGGCCCTCCATATAGACCCTATCCTACACTTTAGCATTAAGTTCTTTGCTTCCCACTCATGACTAGGAGCATGTTTCCCAGAGTGAAATGCAAAGTGTTTTCTCACTGATAGGGAATACCATGTAAATTTAATATACGCAATATATCTTCTCAAATATTCACACAAGTTCCAAAGATGCTGCACCCTGCATGTATCAAAACAGAACCCCCAAATTTTTATTAAACCATTTAATCAAACTGACATAAAAAGATACTTGTAAAAATTTCCATTTACAAAGTTCTCTCCACTTCAAGAAATCTGACTGTAAAATTAAGGAATAAACAATAATATACTATCCTCCTAAAATAATTACCTAACTGATATAAATAAGGGTTGAAGAACTTTAAGGAATAAAAGTATTTTTTAAAGGTCCTATTTGAGAACTCGTAGGAAAAAAAATATGATGCAAGCAGAGCTGTCACAAAGCAGTACAATTCAATTACACCTCATTCTTGTTTGTTGACTTTTTCAAGTTCTTCTGTTCTGATATAGTTTAACAGGTTCATTTGCATTATAAAAGTTAGAACGTTTTCCAAACTATAATCATAGCAAAGCTTAGCAAAGACAGCATACCTAATAGATATAGATGATCTAGGAAGAAGGTACCCAAAAAAGTAGAGCTACAGACCAGACCCATTCTTACCCAAGGGTTCAAGTTAAAAATATGAAGTTTTGGAACTTATCACAGCAGAAAAGTGAGTATCTAGAAACTTTTGAAACTAACTTGTATGCCTACTATATGCCAGACAAATTTCCCCAATAATATGAGTCAGTAATTACACAAAAAAGAGCTTTAGAGAATAGTGGCTTGACATCAGAAAATTAGTGAATAATGGCTATGTGATATAAGTAACTTATGTTCTTCCCATAGGTGGCTGGATTTAGAGGCCTCAATAACAAATACGATGTACAGAAACAGTAAAAACAGGCATCACAAACTAACAAGGACTTAGAACACAGTATATGTAGTTATATACATGTGGATTTATTACATCATAAAACTACCCCAAATTTACAAGGAGGTCAAATTTGTTATTATTTATTTTATATGTAGGAAGTAAATACAAGAAAACAGCTTAGGAGCAAATGTAATGAAAGAGCGAAATACACCTAAAATGAAGAGAGGCTACCAGTTTTACCGCAATCTCTCTTTTAGTTGACATTTGCTTGAACACATTGAAATAAAATCTAACAATAGGAAAGATTATGTTTTATGAGCCATCTTTTTAATACTGCCTATTGGTAATATCCACACTAAAGGAGAAAAAAATTTCCCTCAACATCACAAAATGATCCAATGTGTAATACCTTATGGAAATATTTGTGGAACTACTTTTCTAGCTGTAGAATTCATATATTACATCTGATTATTAACAACACATTCCATTCTAAAAAGCACAGCATTCAAATATAAAGGTGGCAACTGAAAAATGATATAAAAACATAAATATGAACCATTAAAACAAAACTGAGTAAAGGCTGACTAAACTCTCTCATATCAAATATCAAACATCTATTATCATCTTAATTGAAGATAAAGTAAAACGCTTTGAAAGGCAGAGAATCATGTACATTAACCCCCAAAACTAAATTAAGATGTACTTACCCCAAATGCCCAGATTATAACAATCCAGATTCTTAACAGACCAAATTTATTTGAAATAGATATTAAAAAGCTCCTCTTTTTCTCCTTCTAATCTTCAAAGCCCAATCTGAGACCAGCCTTTCTCCTTCTTTCATTAGCTGGACATGTGTCAGCTCTCTCTCATCTGCGATTTCTCACTGACTAGAGCTGCCTGTCCCATTCCAGGGAAACACAGATGGATCCCAGATGGGAAGGTCCTGCCAAACAGACCAGCTCTTCACCTTGCCAGAATCCCCAGATACAGTCTCTCTCTTTTTCTTCCTCCTGCTTCCTCTCTCTCTACTACCCTTCCAACCCTTCCTGTTACCAGGGCTCTTTGCCAGCTGATGTCACTAAGTACACACCTCCTAGTGGCTCCTGGCCAATCTGACATTAATTTGTTAAATACGCGTAATTTGTTTATGGCTGACAATAACAGCAAAGATAGTGTGCAAAACCTATCTGTGCAAATCCCTAGTGGAATAACATGTACAGACACACATAAACATCCCGACTCACATTTTGGGGAACATTCAAATGTTTAGCAATTACCATTTAAAGTACTACATATTGTCTAGTTTCTGCTATTGTTTAATAGCTTCTGCTCTTTCAGCCAGTTTTTAATTCCTACATATGACAAATTCCTTCTTAAAATATATTATTAAAAATATGCTTTGAACATGTAATTGGATGAACAATATAAAGCTACAAGTGAATTTGGGGAATATAAACAGAAATGTATGTAAATGATTCACACAAGCTGCCTCTCAGATCTAGACTTGGTAGCACTGCAAAACTAGCACGTGATTAAAATAAGACAATGCAGGCAACACGGTTCTGATGCTGTAAAGATTATAAATGGAAGATGGGAACACAAAGCAAAAATTGTTTTAAAACAAAGCAAACATATATGGGAGGAATAATATAATGTTTAACATTAAAAGAACTGCTTTATGCAGTTTCAACAATAACAGCCAAAATAAAAAGCATTTTTAGAAATAACAATAAGACTCCAGAGAGAGGACAGAGCTATACAAGGTCAGAATTTAATCCTTCATACCCCCAAAGAGCTACTAGTGTACAATAGCTGCTCAATTTCAGCTTAATAAAAATTGATGGTTGAAAACTAATACTGCACTGTAGTTACACAAAATGTTACCACTGGAGGTAAACAGAGGGAAGGGTCCACTAGACCTGCCAATTTTTTTCTTTTTACAATTTCTTTTGAATATGTATTTTAATATAAAAAGATAGTCAGGTGTGGTGGCACACACCTAGAGCCCCAGCTACTTTGGAGGTTCAGGGAGAAGGATCACTTTACTTAAGCCCAGGAGTCAGAGTCTGTGACATGATCCTGCCATTGCACTCCAGTCTGGGCAACAGAGCAAAACCCTGTCTCTTTATATATTAAAAAAAAAAAAGTTAAAAGTGGGGACTAGCTTCTTCCTAGGTTACATTACATGATATATATCACACACTAAAAGCTACATGAACACACATAGGAATGAAAGGTCTTCTATACACATAACCAGCAAGTGTGATTATAATTCTCTGACCCAGCTCGGCGACTGTAGCTCAAGCGGCTAAGGTGCTAGCCACAGACATCTGACCTGGTGGGTTTGAATCCAGCCTGTGCATGCCAAACAACAATGACAACTACAACCAAAAAAAAGGCAGGGCGTTGTGGCGGGTGCCTATAGTCCCATCTACTTGGGAGGCTGAGGCAAGAGAATCTCTTAAGCTCAAGAGTTAGTTTGAGGTTGCTATGAGCTGTGATGCCACAGCATTCTACCCAGGGCAACAGCTTGAGGCTCTGCCTCAAAAAAAAAAAACCTCTAATCCATCCTCTTCTATCATACTTGTGATATCTATAATCTGTAAAAACTTTTTCTATCATGGCAATTTTTGACAAATACGAAAGAAGACTATTTCTGTCAAGGGCAACTTAATGACTTCGGTTCATCCCTGTCGTGGTAGTAATAATTAATAGCCACAGCAGGCTCAGTGCTTACCTATACTAAGTATACTAAGTGTCAGAAGCTGTCCTAATTCCCTGAATTGTCACAAAGATCCTATATAATAGGGCCTATATGGTAGGTATTATTATTTCAGTGTTATAAGCTAAGAAAAGTAAGGGACAAAGAAGTTAATGCCACATAAGTAGTAAACATCAGCACTAGTATTCTGGATCTACATTCAGAGTACTACACTCCATTAGCTAGTAGGAAAATAGATCAAAAGACCCTACTGGCCGTCCTAAATCACTTGCTCTTGAGAAAGCCAGCTACTAAGTCATGAAGACACTGAGATCTCTTGCCAATAGGCAGCCAATATCAAATTGCTTGCTATGTGAGTAAGCAATCTTCTCAGCAGACACCAAACCACTACCACTCAGCTAAGCCAATCCAGAATTATGACCCACACAAACTATGTGAGATAACTATTTACTGTTGTTTAAGAAAGGAAAAAAAACAAAACAAGGCTACAAGTGATGGCTCACACCTGTAATCCTAGCACTCTGGGAAGCCAAGGCAAGTGGACTGCTTGAACTCAGTAGTTTCAGACTAGTCTGGGCGAGATCCTGTTTCTATTAAAAATAAAAAAATCAGCCTGGTGTAATGGCACACACCTGTAGTCCCAGCTACTCAGGAGGGAGAATCCCTTGAACCCAAGAGTTTGTGGTTGCTGTGAACTATGACACCATAGCACTCAACACGCATTGTGGCGGGTGCCTGTAATCCCAGCTACTAGGGAGGCTGAGGCAAGAGAATCACTAAAGTCCAGGAGTTTGAGGTTGCTGTGAGCTGTGAGGCCAAGGCACTCTACCCAGAGTTATAGCTTGAGGCTTTATCTCAAAAAAAAATTAAGACCTGGATGGCTAGCACCTGTAATCCCAACTACTAGGGAGGCTGAGGCAGGGCGATGGATTGAGCCCAGGGTTTTGAAATTGCAGTGAGCAATGACCACCCAACTGCTTTCTAGCATATGCAACAGAACAAGATGGAAAAGAACACGAGAGAGGGGAGGAAGGAAGGAAGGAAGGAAAATTAAAGAGACATAACAATTAAATACAGTATAAAGAACATTACAGGGATAACAAAATTTGAATCATCTGTGAATTAGGTAATAACATGATATTAAACTTCCACATTTTGATATCTGTAGTGTGGTTATTTAAGAGAATACCTTTGTTTTTAGAAAATATACATTTAAGTATTTAGGAATATAAAAGCATATTTCTACTTACATTCAGAATGGTTCTGAAAAAAATTTTAATGTCACTTGCCAAAGGAAAAATTATAGGTAACATACAACAATAAAACACACAAAAAGTAAGCAAAGCAATAAACAGGAGTTTTTATTTATTACAACTGTCTGTAAGTTTCTTGTATCAAAAAGAAAAAAACAATCCCCGTTCATGAGAAAACAGTTTGAAAACTCCCTTGTGGGTGTTAAGTGAACATGTGCAGCAGCCCATGGAGTTCTAATGATCATGCTCACAACAGTCACTCCTTTGGTCTCGCACTCTGATAATCACAACTGTACGCCATTATAGTTCTGTTTTTTTCTTTAAAATTTTTTTAATTGGGCTGCCATTAAGCTGTAACAGCTGCCTCCAGCATCTATATAAGCAAATGCAGCCCAATGTAAACAGTAAAATGAAACTTGATTTTAACCAATCAAAAACTGTCAACCTCTAACTACAGGCTTTCGGGTCCTCAAATTGTGGCCTGTGGGCCACATGAGGAGGTGTGATTGTATTTGTTCCCGTTTTGTTTTTTTACTTCAAAATAAGATACGTACAGTGTGCCTAGGAATTTGTTCAGTTTTTTTTTTTTTTTTTTTTTTTTAACTATAGTCCGGCCCTCCAACGGTCTGAGGGACAGTGAACTGGCCTGGCCCCCTGTTTAAAAAGTTTGAGGACGACTGCTCTAGATCAATGCTTTTCAACATTTTTTATCTCACGCCACACTTAAACCTATAGTTAACTTCCATGGCACACCTTAAATTATGTTGGTCAAAAAAAAAAAGAGTGAAAAAAAGAATATATTTACTGTACTTTAAACTTTGGAAAATAATTTCATTAATAATCTCTAAAATTGGGCGGCGCCTGTGGCTCAAGGAGTAGGGCGCCGGTCCCATATGCCGGAGGTGGCGGGTTCAAACCCAGCCCCGGCCAAAAAAAATCACAAAAAAAGAAAATAATAATAATAATAATCTCTAAAATTTATCACAGCACACCTAAGATCCTCTTAGTTGAAAATCACTGCTGTAGGTCAATATTCATTTAAGGCAAATGCCTTGCTATAGCCAATCAAGTAATTATCTTGCGACCATGTTCACCCTATAAAAATCTACTGCTAAAGCGGATCTCTCTGAACCTCTTCTGGTTGAAAGCTGCCTGAAATCTTTTTAATGCTCAAATAAACTCTGCTGAATTTATTTTCCCTGAACTTTTTCTTTAAATAGTTCAAAACATTAAATTATTTTAAATTTTTTGGGCGGCGCCTGTGGCTCAAGGAGTAGGGCGCTGGTCCCATATGCCAGAGGTGGCGGGTTCAAACCCAGCCCCGGCCAAAAAAATAAATAAATTATTTAAAATTTTTTTCTCTCACAATGTTCATTTTATACCTACAATGGGAAACTGTGAATAGTTTCAGAATCTCAGTCACTAAATATAAATTAATGAGAAACAAAAATAATGATTCTATAAATATGCCTGGGATCTTCACCTTTGAGTTTGATTTATCAGATCAAATCTCTCATCACACATTAAGATGGCTGTACACCTTCAAATAACTGTCTAAAAAGAAGAAAAATAGGGTGGCGCTCATAGCTCAGTGGGTAGGGCGCTGGCCACATACACCAAGGGTGGTAGGTTCGAAACCCACTAAAGTTTAAGCCAACTAAAACAACAATGACAACTACAACAACAACAACAAAAAAAATAGCTGGGAGTTGTGGCAGGTGCCTGTAGTCCCAGCTACTTGGGAGGCTGAGGTGAGATGGGTGGCAGCAGCCTCATCACCCCCATAAGATGGATACCACCTGTCACTGACTTGCACCGGGGGCTGTGTAGGATAAAAGATGAAAGGACAAAAGATGAGAATACCATAACTCTGAAATGATGACAGGCACTATTACTCTTAAATAGTCTGGATTGGGCCGGAACAGAACAAGATAAGAACTAATGGGCCAAGTACTCTCATAATGAGAGTTAACAAGTTAAGTGCTGTGACAAATTATTTTACTTATTTGCTAATTGCCAGATCTGCTTTACGTGACTTTTATGTTACCTATCTGCTAATCCGTTAAACTCTAAGGTTTGCTTCTGTAAAAGGGGTCATGGTGACCCCATGCTCGCTTTTTGCTGAAAGAGCCAACTTTTAGCCCACCTGTTTGTCCTTTTGCCAACTTTCAGACTATAACAACCCCAACTTCAGTCACCTCAATGCTCTCTATGTCTGCTTTAGACTTTGCTGAGACAGTCCTGCGGTTAATAAAAGACTACTTTTTAAATTTCTAATTTGAGTCAGTGGTCCTTATCTTGCCCCGTAACAGAGGCAAGAGAATTGCTTAAACCCAAGAGTTTGAGGTTGCTGTGAGCTGTCACGGACTCTACCAAGGGTGACAAAGTGAGGCTCTGTCTCAAAAAATAAAAATAAAAACAAGAATTTTTTAGACTCGGCACCTGTAGCTCAGTGGTTAGAGCACCAACCACATACACGGAGGCTGGCAGAATTCAAACCCAGATCTGGCCTGCTAAACAACAATGACAACTGCAATACAAAAATGGCTGGGCATTGTGGCGGGCGCCTATAGTCCCAGCTACTTAGGAGGTGGAGGCAAGAGAATCGCTTAAGCCCAAGAGTTGAGGTTGCTGTGAGCTATGATGCCAAAGCACTCTACTGAGGGCAACAAAGTAAGAATCGGTCTCAAAAAAAATGCGGCGCCCTTGGCCGGCGCCTGTGGCTCAGTGAGTAGGGCGCCGGCCCCATATGCCGAGGGTGGCAGGTTCAAGCCCAGCCCCAGCGAAACTGCAACAAAAAAATAGCCGGGCGTTGTGGCGGGCGCCTGTAGTCCCAGCTGCTCACGAGGCTGAGGCAAGAGAATCACATAAGCCCAAGAGCTGGAGGTTGCTGTGAGCCGTGTGATGCCATGGCACTCTACCCGAGGGCAGTACAGTGAGACTCTGTCTCTACAAAAAAAAAAAAAAAAATGCGGCGCCCATACTCAGTGGGTAGGGTGCCAGTCACATATACTGAGGCTGTCAGGCTCAAGCCCAGCCCAGGCCAGCTAAACAATGACAACTGCAACAACAACAAAAAAATAGCCAGGCATGGCTTGGTACCTGTGGCTCAAGTGGCTAAGGCGCCAGCCACATATACCTGAGCTGGCGGGTTCAAAATCAGCCTGGGCTCGCCAAACAACAATGACGGCTGCAACCAAAAAAAAAATAGCTGGGCATTGTGGTGGGCACCTGTAATCCCAGCTACTTGGAAGTGGAGGCAGGAGAACTGCTTGAGTCCAGGAGTTGGAGGTTGCTGTGAGCTGTGATGCCACAGTACTCTAACCAGGGCGACGGCTTGAGGCTGTCTCAAAAAAAAAAAAAAAAAAAAGCTGGGCATTGTGGTAGGCGCCTGTCTGTAGTCCCTCTTGGGAGGCTGAGGCAAGAAAATTGCTTAAGCTCAAGAGTTTGAGGTTGCTGTGAGCTGTGATGCCACAGGTATCTACCGAGGGCAACGTAGTGACACTATCTCAAAAAAAAAAAAAAGGTAAAAAGAAAAAAGTAGTACCCTCTACTTAAGCATCATCTTACCCCCACACCAATTTTGTTATAAGCTTATTGAAGTAGATAGAATATACCTATCACAAAATTCACCCATTTGGGGTGTACAATTCAATGATTTTTAATAAATTTATAGAGTAGTGCAACCATTACCATAATCTCACTTCAGATGGTGGAGGATGGGGAAACACCAGCATATAGCACCCCTCTTGGGGGTGGGACACAATCATAAAAGAGACTTTATCTAACAAATGCAATCAGTGTAATCTAACTCTTTGTACCTTCAATGAATCCCAAACAATTAAAATAAATAAGTAAATAAAGAACATTTTTGTCACCCAGAAAAAATACTCCATAGTAAATCTTATTTTCATTCATAGCCCTAAACAAACACTAATCTGGGCCAGGTTCGGTGACACACAACTGTAATCCTGGCATTCTGGGAGGCCAAGGCAGGTGGATTGCCCTGAGTTCGCAGGTTTGAGCAAGACCCCATCTCTAAAAAATAGCAGGGCATGGGGGGCGCCTGTGGCTCAGTGAGTAGGGCGCCGGCCCCGTATGCTGAGGGTGGCGGGTTCAAACCCAGCCCCGGCCAAACTGCAACCAAAAAATAGGCGGGCGTTGTGGCGGGCGCCTGTAGTCCCAGCTGCTCGGGAGGCTGAGGCAAGAGAATCGCGTAAGCCCAAGAGTTAGAGGTTGCTGTGAGCCGTGTGACGCCACGGCACCCTACCCGAGGGCGGTACAGTGAGACTCTGTCTCTACAAAAAAAAAAAAAAAAAATAGGAGGGCATGTGGTGGATCCTGTAGTCCCAGCTACTTGGGAGGCTAAGGCAGGAGAATCACTCAAAGTTGAAGACTTTGAGGTTGCTGTGAGCTATCACATCAAAGCACTCTACAGAGGGTGAAAAAGTGAGACTGTCTCAAAAAAACAAAAAACACTCACTTTTTTCTGTCCCTACAAATTTGCTATTCCTGGATATTATACATAAATGCAATCATGTAATATGTAATCTTTTATGCCTGGTTTAATTTAGCTTAATCTTCCTGAGATTCTTCCATGCTATAAAATGTATCAGGATTCATTCCTTTTTAATTCTGAGTAGTAGTCTATTGATGGGCATACCAATTTGTGTATCTACTTACCAATTCATGGGTATTTGGATTGTTTCCACTTTTTTTTGTTTTTTTGTAGAGACAGAGTCTCACTTTATGGCCCTTGGTAGAGTGCTGTGGCCTCACACAGCTCACAGCAACCTCCAACTCCTGGGCTTAAGCAATTCTCTTGCCTCAGCCTCCCGAGTAGCTGGGACTACAGGTGCCCACCACAACGCCCGGCTATTTTTTGGTTGCAGTTTGGCCGGGGCTGGGTTTGAACCCGCCACCCTCGGTATATGGGGCCGGCGCCTTACCGACTGAGCCACAGGCGCCGCCCGGATTGTTTCCACTTTTTGGCTGTTGAACAATGCTTCTGGAAAAAATGCTCTACAAGTTAAAAATAATTATTTTTCACAATTTTGTGCAGTTTTATCTTTTTTTTTTTTAATTGAGACAGAGTCTCACTTTGCTGCCCTTGGTAAAGTACTGTGACGTCACAGCTCACAGCACCTCAAACTCTTGGGCTTAAGTCATTCTCTTGCCTCAGCCTCCTGAGGGATTATAGGCATCCGCCACAACGCCAGGCTATTTTTTGGTTTTTAGCAGGCCCCAGCTGGGTTCAAACTCACCAGCCCTGGTGCATGTGGCCGGCGTTCCACCGACTAAGTTATGGGCGCCGCCCTCATTTTATCTGCTTTTTGAGAAGAGGGTTTACCAAACATCTTACTCTACCATTCTAAGAGTTCTGCACTAACAACAACAAAAAAAATTATATTTTTTCCTTTGATTATTTTGAGATTATGCTTTTTTTTTTTTTTTTTGTAGAGACAGAGTCTCACTTTATGGCCCTCGGTAGAGTGCCGTGGCATCACACAGCTCACAGCAACCTCCAACTCCTGGGCTTAAGCGATTCTCTTGCCTCAGCCTCCCGAGTAGCTGGGACTACAGGCGCCCGCCACAATGCTTTTATCAGTAGTTTGTCATTTGATTTTTTTTTTTTTATTAGAGACAGAGTCTCACTTTGTCACCCTGGGTAGAGTGCCGTGGCTTCACAGCTCACAGCAACCTCCAGCTCTTGGACTTAGGTTATTCTCTTGCCTCAGCCTCCCGAGTAGCTAGGACTACAGCCGCCGGCCACAACACTGGGCTATTTTTTTGTCGCAGTTTGGCCGGGGCTGGGTTCAAACCTGCCACCTTTGGTATATGGGGCTGGTGCCCTACCCACCGAGCCACAGGTGTGACCCCTATCATCTGATTTTGATGATACATTTGGAAAATTTTCCCTGTCCCAAATTATAAGAAGATACATATGTTCTTCTAGTACTCTTCATGGTTTAACTTTTTCATTCTTATGTAAAATTTATTTTGATATTGGGCAGTGCCTATGGCTCAAAGGAGTAGGGTGCCAGCCCCATATGCCAGAAGTGACAGGTTCATACCCAACCCCGGTCAAAAACTGAAAAAAAAAAAAAAAAAAAAAAAAAAAAAAAAAAAATCTTGGGCAGCGCCTGTGGCTCAGTGAGTAGGGTGCCGGCCCCATATACCAAGGGTGGCGGGTTCAAACCCAGCCTCGGCCAAACTGCAACAAAAAAATAGCTGGGCATTGTGGCGGACGCCTGTAGTCCCGGCTGCTTGGGAGGCTGAGGCAGGAGAATCGTGTAAGCCCAAGAGCTGGAGGTTGCTGTGAGTCCTGTTATGTCATGGCACTCTACGGAGGGCGGTAAAGTGAGACTCTATCTCTACAAAAAAAATTAAAAAAATTAAAAAGAAATTAAAAAATTTATTTTGATATTTATAGAAAATTGAAGGTTGAAAAACCTAAAATATAAGTTTTATTAGGATAATTATATTTATTGTTGAAGCCAAAGGAAACTACTAAAAAGGTCCAAAGATCAGACAACTAACATAGAGATCAAAATTCCTAGTACTCAAGATAACAGCGAACCCACAGTTGAAAACTAAAATTCATATAATCCAGAGATCCTGCCTTCCTTATAAAATTTTCTACTTAATATATTGAGATTATTTGGTCTTCCTAATCTTTAGTAAAACGTTTCTGGTTTTATAAATAAAAGTTAATGAGAAACAATGCACATTTCACATAGAGGATCTTAGGATTAGTCTTGTTGAAAAGCCTTCATTCAAAAAACTCGGGAGTGCCTAAGCAGATTTTCATATACACCTGAGTCCATTTTCTGCTAAGCAAGACTTTATTTCCTATCTTTTGACAGAAAAGGAAACATAAGGAAAACTAAACCGTTCACTATTTCAAGTATATAATCAGTAGTTCTGTTAGAAACACAAAATATTAAGGTTAATAATCTTCTACATAATTCTATATCCTACTGGAAAGCCCTACAAATTCTTCAATTAATTACAATTACTCTTCTGCATCTTACAAGTTTACTTCTACCATATTCCCTGAAAATTCCTTAATAAGGCCTCAGATTTCACATTTTTAATAAACTCTGGCTCTGAAATGAAATTAAACAGAGGGGTAACGTAAAGTTACTTTTCTCTGCTATTACAAGTGGTAAACTTTTTTTTTTAGGCAGAGTTTTGCTCTGTCATCCCAGATAGACTACAGTGGTATCATCTTAGCTCACTGCAACCACCAACTCCTAGGCTTAAGTGATCCTCCAACCTCAGCCTCCTGAATAGGTAGAACTACAGGTGTGCACCACAATGCCCAGATGTGTTTCCTGTTTTTTTTTTTTTTAAGCAAAGACATAGTCTTAAACTTGCTCAGGATGGTCTCGAGTCCTGAACTCAAGCAATCCACCTACCTCAGCCTCCCAGAGTGCTAGGATTACAAGGATGAGTCACCTTGTCTAGCCTAAGTGGTAAATTTTCAATGGTAAACAAAACAGTGAGATAGGCCATAGTGATCTAAATTGATTTTTCTTTATTATTATTATTATTTTTTTTTTTTGAGACAGAGCCTCAAGCTGTCACCCTGGGTAGAGTATCATGGCACCACAGCTCACAGCAACTTCCAACTCCTGGGCTCAAGCGATTCTCCTGCCTTTGCCTCCCAAGTAGCTGGGACTACAGGTACCCGCCTCAACACGTGGCTATTTTTTTTTTTGGTTGCAGCCGTCATCGTTGTTTAGTGGGCCCGGGCTGGATTCGAACCCAACAGCTCAAGTATATATGGCTGGCGCCTTAGCTGCATCAGCCATAGGCGCCGAGCCTCTTTTTTTTTTTTTTTTTGAGATAGTAGCCTTTATTTTTTTTTTGAGATCATAGTCTTTAGTAGAGTGCCATGGCGTCATACCGCACAGCAACCTCAGACTACTGGGCTCAAGCAATTCTCTTGCCTCAGCCTTCCAAGTAGCTGGGACTACAGGTGTCTGCCACAACATCCAGCTATTTTTTTGTTGTTGTTGCAATCGTCATTGTTGGAACCCACCAGCCTCAGTGCATATGGCTGGCGATGTAACTACTGTGCTATGGGCACCCTAAGGGTGCCAAGCCTAAATTGATTTTTCAGAGCAAAAAACCCCCACAAATTTAAAATTCACACCAACTAAAAGTTTAGTTTTTAGACTGGGTCTGCTAAAGGCAGGTATTATAACTTTCATTATTTTCCCATAGAAAAACCATGACAAAAAGTGTTTATTCTAGTATCAAGTCATTGTAAATTTTCAGGTAAAAGAAAACATCTCAGTCCCAGCTACTCGGGTGGCTGAGGCAGGAGAATTACCTAAACCCAGGAGTTGGAGGTTGCTGTGAGCTGTGTGACGCTACGGCACCCTACCGAGGGCAATAAAGTGAAACTCTGTCTCTACAAAAAAAAAAAAAGAAAACATCTCAGGGCAGTACCCTGAGCTCAGTGGGTACTGCACCAGCAACATACACCTAGGCTAGCAGGTTTGAACACAGCACACACCTGCTAAACAACAATGACAACTGCAATGAAAAAACAGCCAGGCATTGAGGCGGGCACCTGTAGTCCCACCTGCTTGGGAGGCTGAGGCAAGGGAATCGCTTAAGCCAAAGAGTCTGAGGTTCCTGTGAACTGTGACGCCACAGCACTCTACCAAAGGTGACAAAGTAAGACTCCGTCTCAAAAAAAGAAAAAAGAAAAAGAGAAGAAAATATCTCAGTTACTAATAGATAAGATATAGTACCAATTTATGTACAAATAACTATCTTCTCCATCAGATAAACAGTTTAAGTGGAAGAAAATTCAGTATTATTATTAATCAACTATTAAGTGCTTAATACCTGGTAGCTTGAACAAAAAGATACAAGCCTTATAGCACAATTAACAGAACATCCTCCTACAGTAATGCTTTCATTATTTAAATTGGCACATGAGAGATTATGTTCCAGATTTATTTATTGACTAAGTCTAATCCTATTTCCTCAGTTGGCATCAATATGTCTACTATTTACGTTCATTTCAACACTGGATATTTGTTCAAAAGTCTTCCATATTTGATTTTCTACCACAGAATTTTGAGTTTAATTGAAATTTAGTGTTTTTCGGGGTAGAGGGCAAGAAATAAAAACTCTGAATGAGAGCTAAATTCACTTCCTTTGTCAATCTCATTAACAAGCCACACAATTTACTTTTTATTTCAAGGAAAGAGAACACCTTGTAATTAAGTGTTAAATGGCAATGAATTAAGATCCAATAACCTAGAGGTATTTTTCTTTTCTTTCTTTTTTTTTTTGTAGAGACAGAGTCTCACTGTACCGCCCTCGGGTAGAGTGCCGTGGCGTCACACGGCTCACAGCAACCTCTAACTCTTGGGCTTACGCGATTCTCTTGCCTCAGCCTCCCGAGTAGCTGGGACTACAGGCGCGTGCCACAACGCCTGGCTATTTTTCTGTTGCAGTTTGGCCGGGGCTGGGTCCGAACCCACCACCCTCGGCATATGGGGCCGGCGCCCTACTCACTGAGCCACAGGCGCCGCCCAACCTAGAGGTATTTTTCAAAAATTGGTCAAGCAGCTCGGCGCCTGTTGCTCAAGCGGCTAAGGCGCCAACCACATACACCTGAGCTGGTGGGTTCGAATCCAGCCCGGGCCTGCCAAACAACCATCAACTACAACCAAAAAATGGCTGGGCGTAGGGCAGCGCCTGTGGCTCAGTCGGTAGGGCACCGGCCCCATATGCCGAGGGTCGCGGGTTCAAACCCAGCCCAGCCACATTGCAACAAAAAAATAGCCGGGCATTGTGGCGGGCCCCTGTAGTCCCAGCTGCTCGGGAGGCTGAGGCAAGAGAATCACTTAAGCCCAGGAGTTGGAGGTTGCTGTGAGCTGTGTGAGGCCACGGCACTCTACCGAGGGCCATAAAGTAAGACTCTGTCTCTACAAAAAAAAAAAAAAATGGCTGGGCGTTGTGGTGGGCGCCTGTAGTCCCAGCTACTTGGGAGGCTAAGGCAAGAGAATCGCTTGAGCCCAGGAGTCGGAGGTTGCTGTGAGCTGTGATGCTACAGCACTCTACCCAGGGTGACAGCTTGAGACTCTGTCTCAAAAACAAAAAGAAATATTGCTTCCTGACCTCTTTGAGAAGAATCTGAAAGAGGAGAAATCACTGTACCCATGCAAAGTCAATAGGGAGATGGACCAGGGGATGTACCATTCCTACAAAGTTAGCTAAACAAATGGGGCTGCCAAGCTGTCAGAATAGGCAAGAAAGTCATCTTGAATCAGAGAGGACCACACACCAGTAGCAGATGCATGACAAATTGAAAAGATAACATTGGGGCGGCGCCTGTGGCTCAGTCGGTAGGGCGCCAGCCCCATATACCGAGGGTGGTGGGTTCAAACCCGGCCCCAGCTGAACTGCAACGAAAAAAATAGCTGGGCGTTGTGGCAGGTGCCTGTAGTCCCAGCTACTCGGGAGGCTGAGGCAAGAGAATCACTTAAGCCCAGGAGTTGGAGGTTGCTGTGAGCTGTGTGAGGCCACGGCACTCTACCGAGGGCCATAAAGTAAGACTCTGTTTCTACAAAAAAAAAAAAAAAAAGAAAAGATAACATTGTAGCTCTCCTCCTCCACACTGCCTACCAAGGCAACAGCCATCTCCTATTCAGCATCATGGCTGCCCTCAGACCCCTTATGAAGATCATCAAAAATAGGACCAAGAGGGCGGCGCCTGTGGCTCAGTGAGCAGGGCGCTGGCCCCATATACCGAGGGTGGCGGGTTCAAACCCAGCCCCGGCCAAACTGCAACCAAAAAATAGCCGGGCATTGTGGCAGGTGCCTGTAGTCCCAGCTACTCGGGAGGCTGAGGCAAGAGAATTGCTTAAGCCCAGGAGTTGGAGGTTGCTGTGAGCTGTATGATGCCATGGCACTCTACCGAGGGCCATAAAGTGAAACTCTGTCTCTACAAAAAAAAAAAAAAAAATAGGACCAAGAAGTTTATCTGGCACCAGTCAGACCAATATGTCAAAATCAACTGTAACTGGCAGAAACCCAAAGGTATTCACAACAGGGTACAGAGAAGATTCAAGGGCCAGATCTTGATGCCCATCATTGGTTATAGGAGCAACAAGAAAACAAAGCATACACTGCCCAGTGGTTTCGGAAGTTCCTCATCCACAACAAGGAACTGGAAGTGCTGCTGATGCGCGAAAAATCTTACTGTGCAGGGTGGTGCCTGTGGCTCAAAGGGGTGGGGTGCTGGCCCCATATGCCGGAGGTGGTGGGTTCAAGCCCAGCCCTGGCCAAAAACTGCAAAAAAAAAGAAAAAAGAAAAATCTTACTGTCCAGAGAATGCTCATGTGTTCTCTGAGAACCGCAAAGCCGTTGTGGAAAGAGCAACCTAGTTGGCCATCAGCATCACCAATTCCAATACCAAGCTAAGCAGCGAAGAAAATGAATAGACAGCTCATATGCACATTTTATTTGTGTTTAAATAAAACCATAAAAACATACACAAAAAAGATAAAATTGTATTGTGAGCATTTAACAACTAAAATAAATAAATAAATAAGAAATACTGCTTCCTAAAGTGTAAAATGCCTAGTAGGGGCTGTGCCCAGTGGCTCACACCTGTAATCCCAGCACTTTGGGAGGCTGAGGCGGGTAGATTGCTTGAGCTCGCAGGTTCAAAATCAGCCTCAGGGCAGTACCTCTGGCTCAGTGAATAGGGCACCAGCCCCATATACCAAGAGTGGCGGGTTTGAACCTAGCCCCAGCCAAACTGCAACAAAAAAATAGCTGGGCATTGTAGAGGGCACCTATAGTCCCAGCTACTCAGGAGGCTGAGGCAAGAGAATCGCCTAAGCTCAGGAGCTGAAGGTTGCTGTGAGCTATGACGCCACAGCACTCTACTGAGGGTGACAAAATGAGACTCTAAAAAAAGGTCTCTAAAAAAAAAAAAAAGACCAGCCTGAGCAAGAAAGAAACCCCGTCTCTAAAAATAGCTGGGTGTTGTAGCAGGACCCTGTAGTTCCAGCTATTAGGGAGGCTTAGGCAAGAGAGTCACTTGAGACCAAGAGTTTGAGGTTGCTGTTAACTATGACACCATAGCACTCTACCAAGAGCAACAAAGTAAGACTCTGGCTCAAAAAAAAAAAAAAAGAATGGAGGGTGGCGCCTGTGGCTCAAAGGAATAGGGTGCTGGCCCTATATGCCAGAGGTGGTGGGTTCAAATCTAGCCCCAGCCAAAAAACTGCAAAAAGAAAAAAGAAAGAAAGAATGGAAAGTAATGAATGAATATTGAAATGGGCTTCATTGACTATGAAACATGAGAAGATTCATACAGCCTGAAAAGGGATCAGAGAGCAGCATAAACAACAATATAGAGATAAGATACGGACGGAAGCATTTATTCATTTACTCAGTATTCATACCAGTGCCAGGCTAAATATTTACAGACTTCCCACACTGTGTTGCAGATACATAGCTACAATTACCATGTTTTCTCTTTTAATCTCACAATATAGTGTAAAGACCTTCTTGTGCTATTTTCTTCCCACGGGTGAGCAAACAGGCCCCCAAATTAAGGAACTTCCCTGAAATTGCATAGATATTTAGTAGCAAAGTGGGAATTCATACAAGACTCCCAACCTCAACTCTGATGCCCTCTCCTCATCTATTATTTTAAGTGGGAACTGAGCTAGAATAAGTCCGACTCATCAACACATGACCAATTACTAGCAGGAAGGGAACAATCCCAATATAGAGGGGTATATGGGATAGAACCTCATGTAATTGGTACCTGAGAATCATTATATGGCCTTGAACAAAATGAAACCAGTGTTTTGTGAAGATAAGTTTTCATGGCCACAAGGAGGATAGACTGAGAAAAGAACAGCAGGTGTTGAAAAGACTTGCTTAGAAGGCCATTAAGTAATTTGAAAACAACAGAAAAATCCATGGTAATGACTAGGATCAAGATGATAGGAAATAAAAAGGACAGACTCTCTAAAGCAATGACAACAGAAAACATTGGTAAGGCCGGAGGAGGTGGCTCAGGCCTGTAATTCCAGCACTTGGGAGGCAGAGGCGGGTGGAATGCCTGAGAGCGAGTTTGAGTTTGACTCTGTCTCTAAAAAATACCCCGGCATTGTGGTGGGTGCCTGTAGTCCCAGCTACTTGGGTGGCTAAGGCAAAAGAATCGCTTGAGCCCAAGAGTTTGAAGTTGCTGTGACCTATGACAACACAGCACTCTACTGAAGGTGACCAAGTATGTCACCAAAAAAAAAGAAAAAGGAAAAGAAAAAGAAAGAAAGAAAGAAAGAAAGAAAGAAAGAAAGAAAGAAAGAAAGAAAGAAAGAAAGAAAGAAAAGAAAGAAAACAAACACTGGTAATAAGTAAATGAATAATAACTGCATTTCTTTTTTTTTTTTTTTTTTTTGCAGAGACAGAGTCTCACTTTACTGCTCTCGGTAGAGTGCCATGACATCACAGGACTCACAGCAACCTCCAGCTCTTAGGCTTCCGTGATTCTCCTGCCTCAGCCTCCCAAGCAGCTGGGAATACAGGCGCCCACCACAATGCCCAGCTATTTTTTTGTTGCAGTTTGGCCGGGGCTGGGTTTGAACCTGCCACCCTCGGTATATGGGGCTGGTGCCCTACTCACTGAGCCACAGGTACCACCCTCTTTTTTTTTTTTTTTTTTCTATTGTTGGGGATTCATTGAGGGTACAATAAGCCAGGTTACACTGATTGCATTTGGTAGGTAAAGTCCCTCTTGCAATCATGTCTTGTCCCCAGAAGGTGTGGCATGCACCAGGGCCCTGCCCCCTTCCCTCCTTCCCTCTCTCTGCTTTTCCTTCTCTCCCATAACCTTAATTGTCATTAATTGTCCTCATATCAAAATTGAGTACATAGGATTCATGCTTCTCCATTCTTGTGATGCTTTACTAAGAATAATGTGTTCCACTTCCATCCAGGTTAATACGAAGGATGTAAAGTCTCCATTTTTTTTTAATGGCTGAATAGTATTCCATGGTATACATATACCACAGCTTGTTAATCCATTCCTGGGTTGGTGGGCATTTAGGCTGTTTCCACATTTTGGCGATTGTAAATTGAGCTGCAATAAATAGTCTAGTACAAGTGTCCTTATGAAAACTGCCTTTCTTTGTGGATGATGTGCAGAATCCAGTGGAATCTAGAAAAAAAGCTACTAAATAAGTAAATTTAGCTAACTTGCAAGATACAAGATCAATATACAAAAATCCTATATTTCTACATAGTAGCAATGATCAAATACTAAAAAAAAAAATATGACAGTACCAAAGACTGTGAAATACTAAAAGATAAATTTGACAAAAGACGCATAATGCTTACACATAGAAAATGTCAAAACACTAGTAAGAAAAATTAATTAAAATAAATTTGGCTGGATGCGGTCGTTCACGCCTATAATCCTAGCAATTGGGAGGCCAAGGTGGGCTGACTGCCTGAGTTCACGGGTTCGAGACCAGCCAGAGCCAGAGCAAGAACTCATCTCTAAAAACACTAGCCAGGTGTTGGGGCAGGTGCCTGTAGTCCCAGCTACTTGGGAGGCTGAGGCAAGAGAACCTTTTGAGCCCAAGAGTTTGAGGTTGCTGTGAGCTATGACATCACAGAACTCTACTGAGGGGGACAAAGTGAGACTCTGTCTCAAGAAAAAAAAAAAACAAATAAATAAAAATAAAATAAAAGTACAGGTGCGGTGGCTCACGCCTGTAATCCTAGCACTATGGGCAGCCAAGGTAGGTGGAATGCCTGAGCTCAGGCATTGGAGACTAGCTGGAGCAAGAGTGAGACCACCATCTCTAAAAAACAGCCAGACACCGGGTGGTGCCTGTGGCTCAAAGTAGGGCTCCGGCCCCATATGCCAGAGGTGGCGGGTTCAAAACCAGCCCCGGCCAAAAACTGCAAACAAACGAACAAAAAAAACCAGCCAGACATCTGTAGTCCCAGCTACTTGAGAAGCTGAGGCAAAAGGATGGCTTGAGCCCAAGCATTTGATGTTGCTGTAAGCTACAATGCCATGGCACTCCACTGAGGGCGACAAAATGAGACTTTGTCTCAATAAATAAATAAGTAAATACCTACAAAACAGAGGTCCAGGCACACTGGCTCGTACTTATAATCCTAGCACTCAGGGAGGCTGAGGCAGGAGGATACTTTGAGCTCAGAAGTTCAACAGCAAGTAACCTAAGCAAAAGTAAATTAGAAAAAATTAGCCAGGTGCTATGGTTGGTCCCTATAGTTCTACATACTTGGGAGGGAGACTGGGTCAGAAGGATTCCTGAAACCCAGGAGCTTGAGGGTGCTGTGAGCTAGGCTGACAACACCACACTCTAGTTCACACCATAGAGTGAGATTCTTCTTTCAAATAAATAAATAAATAAATAAATAACAGAGGGTGTCAAGAAAGTACACACATTTTAAGGAAGGAAAAAAAAAAAAACCTGTTAAAACTGTAGTACTCTTGGGCAGTGCCTGTGGCTCAAAGGAGTAGGGCACCGGCCCCATATGCCAGAGGTGGCAGGTTCAAACCCAGCCCCGGCCAAAAACTACAAAAAAAAAAAAACAAACAAAAAACTCTAATACTCTACTTGGCTCAGCGCCCATAGCACAGTGCTTATGGTGCCAGCCACATGCACCGAGGCTGGTGGGCCAGCTAAACAATAATAACAACTGCAACAAAAAAATAGCTGGGCCATTATGGTGGGTGCCTGTAGTCCCAGCTACTTGGGAGGCTGAGGTAAGAGAATTGCTTAAGCCTAAGAGTTTGAGGTTGCTGTGAGCTATAACGCCAGAGAACTCTATTGAGGGCAACATAGTGAGACTGTCTCAAAAACAAACAAACAACAACAAAAAAAACTGTAATACTCAGTATATACCTATGACAAAAGATAAATACAAGTCACATCAAGCACCTCTCCTAATTGCAGAGGTCAAATGTACTTGAATATTACAAATTTCATAAATTTTTCCTCTATTTATAATGTGTATCAATGTTTTTGGTACCTTCTGTATATTTTAACAATAATACTTTATTTCCTTATCACCTATTAATTATTGTCCTACTCATCACAAAGTCTAAACACAGTATTCCATACACATGAGTACTAAAACAGGGAAAAGAAGTGTTTTATGGCATAAGGCCAAAGGTTACTAAGACCTAGAAGGATCTGGAGACCAAACCCAAGTCTTGTTAACTACATTTATTGGAGGTAGGAGGACAGGTTCATACATTATTCTGTCTACTATGTGCATGTTCAAAATTCTCCAAAGGGTAGGTGAAGATATGATTAAACCCTTCGTGCTCTTACTTTGCTACCTTTGAACTTTTCTTTTTCCTTTTAACTTGATCTTTGCCAGCCTTTCCCCCTTTCTTGTCAATAGGTCCACTGGATCATTAGCCATTTAACAAATGGTGGTTTGCAGGATAAAAGACAGACCTTTTGCACAGGCAGTGGAATTCCAAACACTAGACTCTTGGCTCCACGATGTCTGACTCAGAAGAACTGCTGGGAGCTATTAGTTTGGCTTGCCCACCCAGGCAT
This sequence comes from Nycticebus coucang, assembly GCF_027406575.1. Lineage (NCBI taxonomy): Eukaryota > Metazoa > Chordata > Mammalia > Primates > Lorisidae > Nycticebus > Nycticebus coucang. The sequence goes on along the minus strand of NC_069800.1, from coordinate 40,391,663 downwards.
GTAAGACTCTTAAGAGTTCCTTTTAGACCACTCTCATATGCCTCTCATTTATGACTACACAGTTTTGAGATTGTATGCTTTCACTTAGTACAGAAACAGATCAGGCTCACTATGACCACAGAAATTATAAAGAAAGTCCAAGGATAAGGAATCCAGAATGAGACGGTTTTAAATATGGAACTGCAACTGATCAGAACTTTCTTTTCTAGTGGGGCAATAACCCAACAAAAATGCATTTCAAAACCCCCAAATACAGGATAAGGAGACTATATAATAGCAGTGTATGAAATACACTGTGCCCAGGGCGGCACCTGTGGCTCAAAGGACTAGGGTACCGGCCCCACATGCTGGAGGTGGCAGGTTCAAACCCAGCCCCGGCCCAAAACTGCAAAAAAAATACACTGTGCCCGAAATGAGAACACCTGTCATTTTGTAATCATCCCTATGCTTTTCCCCTTCTGGGCCTTTGTTAACTCTCCCCAATACCTGAAAATACAATAAATCTGCTTACATTTTCCTTCATTCCTCTATCTTGGACTCTTCCTTCAACAAACATTTATTGAACGTGGTACCCTGGCACTTAGTCTGTAAACCCTTATATCTTTTTTTTTTTTAGAGACAAGAGTTTCACTTTTATCAACCTTGGTAGAGTGCCGTGGTGTCACAGCTCATAGCAACCTCCAACTCCTGGGGTTTTTTCAGGCAATTCTCTTGCCTCAGCCTCCCAAGTAGCTGGGACTACAACAGGCGCCTGCCACAACGCCCGGCTATTTTTTTGTTGAAGTTTGGCCGGGGCTGGGTTTGAACCTGCCACCCTCGGTATATGGGGCCAGCGCCCTACTCACTGAACCACAGGTGCCGCCCTAAACTCTTACATCTTATAATTAATTCATCCTTATTACTCCTAGAAGCTATCTTTATTTTCTTGGGATACCCACAGCACTTAGTTCACATTATTTTCTGGTGCTTCTCACAGGTGGGTCAAGAATGGGGATAAGACCCCAAAACTGGTACAACTAACCTATTTTTTTGAATGCAGAGCATGCCCTCTCATGTTCTCTTTAATGACAGTAAAACATTAAAGACATGCAGTTTTAACCATTTTCCCACCAGAGGTGATGCCAGCCTGAGAAAGACTGAGACAGTGAGCAAGATAGACAAGAGAAACCAAGAAATCAGGTTGCTTTACTGCTGATACCAATAAAGAATTTTATTAGCAGATCAGCACCTGTAGCTCAGTGGTTAGGGCCTCAGCCACACGCACAGAGGCTTGGTGGGTTCAAGCCTGGCCTGGGCCTGCTAAAGAACAATAACAACAATAACAAAAAAAAAAAAAAAAAAAAAGCTGGGTGTTGTGGCAGGCACCTGTAGTCCCTGCTACTTGGGAGGCTGAGGCAGGAGGACTGCTTGAGCCCAAGAGTTTGAGGTTGCTCTGAGCTATGATGCCATAAAACTCTAGCCTAAGCAACAACAAAGTGAGACTCTGTCTCTAAATAAACAAAAAATAAATTTGGAAACATTTTTTTCATTAAAAATATTATTAAAAGATACCAAGGAAGAAGCCCCCAAAGCCTACAATAAACCCAAGTTATTTTATAATGGAAAAACAGCAGGCTAGCATTAATCACAATGTTCTATGACTATGTAGTACTATGTACTAATCTCTTAAAATACTGATGGGGGAATTCAGCCCAGGAGCTCACGCCTATAATCCTAGCACTCTGGGAGGCCCAGGAGGAAGGACTGCTTGAGCTCAGGAGTTCCAGACCAACCTGAGCAAGAACAACAACAGATCTCACCTAAAACTAGAAAAACTAGCCAGGCATTATGGTGGGCACCTGTAGTCCCAGCTACTTGGGAGGCTGAGGCAAGTGGATCACTTGAGCCCAGGAGTTTGAGGTTGCTGTGAGCTGTGATGACACCATGACACTACCCAGGCCAACAGTGCAGTGAGATTCTGTCTAAAAAAAGAAAAAATATATATATAGATGGAGGGATAGTCTACACCAGTCAAATGGGCTAAGAAACACTTCACACTGTTACTACTTTCTTACAATTCACAATACAAATATTACCTTATTAAAGGCACTAAGAAAATATGCACTAAACTATCTCAATCTTTCACAAACTGTTTTGATCATAATGAGACCTTTTTTCCTTCATAATGTCTATGGATATCTTATAGAACGGTTTGCAATATATTCCTTGGGAAATGACACAATGGACAATAAAATGATTGCAATAATAGTAAACTAAACAAAATTCAACAAACTTGATTATGGTATTTTTTTTTTTTTTTATTGAGACAGAGTCTCACTTTGTAACCCTTGATGGAGTGCCATGAAATCATAGCTCACAGCAACCTCAAACTCTTGGGTTCAAGCGATTCTCTTGCCTCACCTTCCCTAGTAGCTAGGACTACAGGCGCCCACCCCAACACCTGGCTATTTTTTTTTTTTTTAGCAGGTCCTCGTGTGTTAGAACCCACTAGCCCTGGAGCATGTGGCCGGTGCCTTAACCACGGAGCTACGGGCACCCAGCCTTGATTTTGGTTTTTACTAATCTTGAATACTGGAATACAAACAACTAAAAAGAAAAAAACAAATTACAAAATAATAGGGCTGGGTGCAGTGGCTCAAGCCAGTAATCTCTGGGAGGCTGAGGCAGGTGGAATGTCTGAGCTAACAGGTTCAAGACCAGCCTGAGCCAGAGCTAGACCCTGCCTCTAAAAATAGCCTGGCATTGTGGTGGGCACCAGCTACTTGGGAGGCAGAGGCAAGAGAATAACTTGAGCCCAAGAGTTTGCGGTTGGATGGCGCCTATGTGAGTAGGGTACCAGCCCCATATACCGAGGGTGGAGGGTTCCAACCTGGTCCCGGCCAAACTGCAAAAACAAAAAAAGATAGCCGGGCGTTGTGGTGGGCGCCTGCAGTCCCAGCTACTCGGGAGGCTGAGGCAAGAGAATCGCCTAAGCCCAAAAGTTGAAGGTTGCTGTAAGCTATGATGCTACAGCACTCTACCGAGGGTGACAGAGTGAGACTCTTGTCTAAAAAAAAAAAAGAGTTGGCTCAGCACCTGTGGCTCAAGCAGCTAAGGCACCAGTCACATACATCTGAGCTGGCGGGTTCAAATCCAGCCCAGCCCGCCAAAGAACAATGACAGATGCAACCAAAAAATAGCCGGGAGTTGTGGTAGACAATGCTACTTGGGAGGTGGAGGTAGGAGAATCACTTGAGCCCAGGAGCTGGAGGTTGCTGCCATGGCACTCTACTTAGAGCGACAGCTTGAGGCTCTGTCTCAATAAATAAATAAATAAATAAATAAATTTAAAAAATAGCCAGGTGTTGTGACAGGTGCCTATAGTCCCAGCTACTCGGGAGGCTGAGGCAAGAGAATTGCCTAAGCCCAAGAGCTGGAGGTTGCTGTGAACTGTGATGGCGTAGCACTCTACCAAGGGTAATAAAGTGAGACTCTGTCTCTAAAAAAAAAAAGAGTTTGAGGTTGCTGTGAGCTATGACACCATGGCACTCTACCGAGGGCAACAAAGTAAAACAGGAAAGGGAAAGGGGGAAGGGGGAAAGACATTAAGGGGGAAGGGAGAAAGACAGTAGGGGGAAAGGGGAAGGGAACAGGAAAGGAAAAGGAAAGGAAGAAAATAGAAACTTATGTAGGGGATTTGGGAACACTTATTTTAAAAGACTGCCACATATGAATTTCATTAAAAAAAACATCAGGAGGCTCGGCGCCATGGCTCAAGTGGCTAAGGCGCCAGCCACATACACCTGAGCTGGCAGGTTTGAATCCAGCCTGGGCCAGCAAACAACAATGACAGCTGCAACCAAAAAAAAAAAAAAAAAAAATAGCTGGACTTTGTGGCAGTCACCTGTAGTCCCAGCTACTTGGGAGAAGGAGGCAAGAGAATCACTTGAGCCCAGGAGTTGGAGGTTGCTGGGAGCTGTGAGGCCACAGCACTCTACCCAGGGTGAGAGCTTGAGGCTCTGTCTCAAAAAAAAAAAAAAAAACGAGGGCGGCGCCTGTGGCTCAGTGAGCAGGGCGCCGGCCCCATATACCGAGGGTGGCGGGTTCAAACCCAGCCCCAACCGAACTGCAACAAAAAAATAGCTGGGCGTTGTGGCGGGTGCCTGTAGTCCCTGCTACTCAGGAGGCTGAGGCAGGAGAATCACCTAAGTCCAGGAGTTGGAGGTTGCTGTGAGCTGTGTGAGGCCACGGCATTCTACCGAGGGCCATAAAGTGAAACTCTGTCTCTACAAAAAAAAAAAGAAAGAAAGAAAGAAATCAGGAGAATAATGTTATAGAGCGGAGAGTGAGGAAGCTGCGTCTGGCTCATGATCTCAACAGCCACTGCACTACATTGAGCTCCACAGGGATAGTGCCAAGGCAAGTGAGAGCCAGACAGGCACTGGGCGACTCTGTGCCTCACTGAGGAAAAATAACTAAACATGGGCAAAGGAGATCCTAAGAAGCTGAGAGGCAAAATGTCATCATATGCATTCTTTGTGCAACCTTGTTGGGAGGAGCACAAGAAAAAGCACCCAGATGCTTCAGTCAACTTCTCAGAGTTTTCTAAGTGCTCAGAGAGGGTGGCGCCTGTGGCTCAAAGGGGTAGGGCACTGGCCCCATATGCTGGAGGTGGCGGGTTCAGACCCAGCCCTGGCCAAAAACTGCAAAAAAGAAAAGAAAAGAAGTGCTCAGAGAGGCGGAAGACCATGTCTGCTAAAGAGAAAGGAAAATGTGAAGATATGGCAAAGGCGGACACAGTTCGTTATGAAAGAGAAATGAAAAACTACATCCCTCCTAAAGGGCAAATGAAAAAGAAGTTCAAGGATCCCAATGCACCCAAGAGGCCTTCTTCACCCTTTTTCTTGTTCAGTTCTGAGTACTGCCAAAAAGGCAAAGGAGAACATCCCAGCCTATCCATGTTGCAAAGAAGCTGGGAGAGATGTGGAATAATACTGCTGCGGATGACAAACACCCTTATGAAAAGACAGCTGCAAAGCTGAAGGAAAAATACGAAAAGGATATTGCTGCATACCGAGTTAAAGGAAAGCCCGATGCAGCAAAAAAGGGAGTCGTCAAGGCTGAAAAAAGTAAGAAAAAGAAGGAAGAGGAGGAAGATGAGGAAGACGACGAGGAAGATGAGGAAGACGACGAGGAAGATAATGATGATGAATAAGTTAGTTCTAGCGCAGTTTTTTTTTCTTTTCTATAAAGCATTCAACCCCCCTGTACACAACTCACTCCTATTAAAGAAAAAAAAATTGAAAGGTTAAAAAAAAATTAGGATTACCACTTTCCTCTTTCTTTACACTAGTGGTTCTCAACCTTCCTAATGCCAGGACTCTTTAATACAGTTCCTCACGTTGTGGTGGCCCCCAACCATAAAATTATTTTTGTTGCTACTTCATAACTGTAATTTTGCTACTGTTATGAACCGTAATGTAAATTTCTGATATGTAGGATGGTCTTAGGCAAACCCTGTGAAAGGGTCATTCAACCCCCAAAAAGGGTCGTGACCCACAGGTTGAGAACTGCTGCTTTACACAAAGATACTGCAAGTAATCTTATGCCTAGCTCATTATTTTTATTTTTTGTAACTCACAAAGAACAAATTGAAGGGGAAAGAAATGAGAAATCCGTAATTAAACTAGACTTGAAAAAGAAACAATGGAAGGTTATTATAAAGAACATGAATATGACAGAAAAAATGTCTTAAGGTGCAAATAACTGGGCCATGCATCTCCCAAGAGGGAAAGAAAAAGGTTAAACACTTCCTCACATCAGCCAACTGGTGGCACCACGAGCTTAGAACTTGTATTGGCTGGAATACATGTAGATGGATTAAGTTGGTTCTTGGGAAACAGCCTTGATTCTCAACCAAAAGAGTGAACATTTTAATGAGACTATCTGCTATCTGTAAGGAAGTATAGACTTTTTTTTTTTTGCAGTTTTTGGCTGGGGCTGGGTTTGAACCCAGGACCTCCAGCATAAAGGGGCCGGTGCCCTATTCCTTTGAGACACAGGCGCCGCCCGCAAGTATAGACATATTAAGGTGTACTGAACATAGTTGTATATACAACTCTGGCAAAAAAGTGCAGAGCAACTTCAAAGGGTACTTATAAATTGTATCCCTGACTCCACACACAGAGTTAAGAACAGAAATACAACTGGCACTTAAGTTAGAGGCTGATAATGAAGAACTCACTGGGATCTTATGATTAAAGGGGAAAGGCAGCCCACCAATCAAGACAGTCAAAAAATCTGGGTTCCAGTCATGATCGCTCTGATCCTCTAGATCACTTTGAAAGCTATCCTTAAAGGCCTGATTCAGACGGCATTTTTCACATGCAACCTTTACTGATCACTGATCACTTCCTTTATTCCTCTCATTTTTTTTTTTTGAGACAGAGTCTCAAGCTGTCACCCTGAGTGCCTGGCGTCACAGCTCACAGCAACCTCTAACTCTTGGGCTTAAGTGATTCTCTTGGCTCAGCCTCCCAAGTAGCTGGGACTACAGGCACCCGCCACAACACCTGGCTTTTTTTTTTTTGTTTTTTTGGTTGTAGTTGTCATCATTGTTGTTTGGCCCAGACTGGATTCGCACCCACCAGCTCCAGTGTATGTATGGTGCTCTAGCCGCTTGAGCTATAGCTGCCAAGCCATATGTGCTCATCTTAATCTATTTTGCTCACTCAAGTGCAAAAACCGTATCTCTCACCAAGTATCAAGTTCCTTAAAACTCTGCAATTTTTTTTTTATTTATTTTTTTTTTTTGAGACAGAGTCTCACTGTGTCACCCTTGGTAGAGTACTGTGGCATCACATCTCACAGCAACCTCCAACTCTTGGGCTTAAGCAATTCTCTTGCCTCAGATGCCCAAGTAGCTGGAACTACAGGCGCCTACAACAACACCCAGCCATTTTTCTGTTGTTGTTGCAGTCGTTGTTTAACAGGCCCAGCTGGGTGAGAACATACCAGCCAGGGTGTATGTAGCTGGTGCCCTAACCACTCAGCCATGGGGCCAAGCCAAAATCATAAAAATTTTGAACACAAGCACTGTGATAAAAAAGAAACAATCAAACAACAACAACAACAAAAAATTGGGAAATTTGTCTTATGCAGAATTCCTACTCTCCGCCTTTCATGAAAAAGATGTTAAATGGGAGCAGCACCTGTGCCTCAGTGAGTAGGGTGTCGGGCCCCACATAGCAAAGGTGGTGAACCCAGGCCCAGCCAAACTGCAACAAAAAAAATAGCCAGACATTGTGGCAGGCACCTATAGTCCCAGTTACTTGGGAGGCTAAGGCAAGAAAACTGCCTAAGCCCAAGAGCTGGAGGTTGCTGTGAGCTATGATGTCACAGCACTCTACCAAGGAGGACAAAGTGTGACTCTGTCTCTAAAAAAATAAAATAAATAGGTGGCACCTGTGGCTCAAAGGAGTAGGGCGCCGGCCCCATATGCCAGTGGCAGCAGGTTCAAACCCAGCCCTGGCTTAAAAAAAAAAAAAAAAATTAAAAAAATAAAATAAATAAAAAGAAAGACAGAGCCCCGTCTCTACTAAAAATAGAAAGACTAAGGCAAGAGGATCACTTGAGCCAGAGTTGGAGGTTGTTGTGAGCTGTGAAGCTATGGCACTGTGCCTCAAAAAAAAAAAAAAAAAAAGTTGGTGCCTGTGGCTCAGTGAGTAGGGCACTGGCCCCATATACCAAGGGTGGCGGGTTCAAACCCGGCCCCGGCCAAACTGCAAAAAAAAAAATAAAAGCTGGGCATTGTAGTGGGCACCTGTACTCCTAGCTACTCGGGAGGCTAAGGAATTGCCTAAGCCCAGGAGTTGGAGGTTGCTGTGAGCTGTGACATCACAGCATTCTATCGAGGGTGACAAAGTGAGACTGTCTCTTAAAATTAAAAAAAAAAAAAAGATGTTAAATGTATTTTGTTTGGTTTTTGAAATCTGGACAATTTACAATCTCTACATTTTAGAGGACTAAAAAAAAATTTTTTTTTGAGACAGTCTCACCATGTCGCCCTCAGTACAGTGCTGTTGCGTCACAGCTCACAGCAACCTCCAACTCATGGGCTCAAGCAATTCTCTTGCCTCAGCCTCCCAAGTAGCTGGGACTACAGGTGCCCGCCACATTGCCTGGCTATTTTTTTTTTTTTTTGGTTGTAGTTGTCATTGTTGTTTGGCAGGCCCAGGATGGGTTCGAACCCTCCAGCTCTGGTGTATGTGGTTGGTACCCTAGCTACTGAGCTACAGGCGCCAAGCCTAGGGGACTAAAATTTAAATAATCAGGGTGGCACCCAAAGCTCAGTGGGTAGATGGCCACTTATACCCAATGCTGGCGGGTTTGAACTGGGCCCGGGCCTGCTAAATGACAACTACAACTAAAAAATAGCTGGGCATTGTGGCAGGCTCCTGTAGTCCCAGCTACTCAGGAGCCTGAGGCAGGAGAATCCCTTAAGCCCAGGAGCTGGAGGTTGCTGTGAGCTGTGACGCCACAGCACTCTACCGAGGGTGACAAAGTGAGACTCTGTATCCAAAAAAAAAAGTAGTAAAACTGATGCAAGAGGATTGCTTGAGCCCAAGAGTTGGAGGTTGCTATGAGCTATGACACTACAGCACTCTACCCAGGGCAACGACTTGAGACTCTTGTCTCAAAAAAAAAAAAAAAAAGAAAGAAAAGAAAAATAATTTGTAAAAAGGTTCCTGGGTTTGGCAAACTTTATAAATATATATATAGATGGTTAGCTCAACATGGCTCACACCTGTAATCCTACCCCTCTGACAGGCCAAGGTGGATAGACTGCTCGAGCTCCCTGAGCAAAAGCAAGACACCACCCCCCACCTCTACTAAAAACAGAATAAGTAGCCAAGCACCTGGTGGTGGGCACCTGTAACCCCAGCTACTGAGCAGCCCGTGATGACACCACAGAATTCTACCCAGGGCAACAGAGTTAAGTCTCTGTCTCAAAATAGAAAAAGAAAGAAAGGAAGGAAGAAAAGAAAAAGAAAAATTAGCGAGGCATTGTGACAAGTGCCTGTAGACCCAGCTACTAAGGAGGCTGAGGCTTGAGCCCAGGAGGCTGAGGTTGCTGTAAGCTAGCACAGAATGATGACACAGCACTCTAGCCCGGGCAAGTTAGTGAGACTCTATCCCAAACACAAAACAAAACAAACAAACAAAAAAACCCATAATCTTGTCTTGTAATGCAGCTAAGAACCAGAACAAAAGCTACTTATTGCCAACTCATCCTATAAAATCAGGAAACACTGGAATGATCACAAACCCAGATAATAACAGATGTAGAGATCTGCTTATCCTATCAAGCAATTGTACACCTGCACTCACTTAACTATGTGGCCCAACACTTACCCTGAATATTGCAATGCAAGCCAGATGAGTAAGACAAAGAACTAGGAGAACTTAGGGCTTCCAACTACAAACTAACTCTTGCTAAACTCTTCTCAGAGTGGTTGTCATAGAACAGTTCCCTTCATATGGAAATATGGCTTCAGATATATAGGGTGAGGGGCAGCGCCTGTAGCTCACTGAGTAGGGCACCAGCCCCATATACCAAAGGTAGCATGTTCAAACACAGCCCTGGCAACACTGCAACAAAAAATAGCCGGGGGTTCCGGATGTGCACCTGTGGTCCCAGCTACTCGGGAGGCTTAGGCAAGAGAAACGCCTAAGTCCAGGAATTGGCGGTTGCTGTGAGCTGTGAGGCTACAGCACTCTACCCAGGGCGACATAATAAAACTGTCTCCAAAAAAAAAAGAAAGAAAGAAAGAAAGAAAATTCCGATTTTTCTTTGGCTGTGGTGGTCTTAGCCCTCTGGAAGGCCAAGTTGGGTGGATTGCTTAAGCTCATGAGCTTGAGACCAGCCTAAGCAAAACCAAAACCCAATCTCTACTAAAAAATAGAAAAACTGAGGCCAGGGGATCACTTGAGCCCGAGTTGGAGGTTGCTGTAAGCTATGATGCCACAGCACTGTACCCAGGGCGATAGCTTAAGACTCTGGCTCAAAAAAAAAAAAAAAAAAGCTCCCAGGTGCTGTTTGCTAGTTCCTAGAATACACAATGTGTATCTGTGTATCTACTTTCCATTGTGAAATAACTTTGATGCCACCTTCCCTTTCTTGCCTAGTTGTAAAGAGACAAGTATTCAAACAGTCAATCTTTGCAAAACAATCCTTAAAGACTCATCAATCCTCTATGCTTTCTCTTCATCAGGCAGTTCTGTAAACTTTTCAAGTTGCACTTCTTTCTTTTTTTTTTTTTGAGACAGAGCCTCAAGCTGTTGCCCTGGGTAGAGTGACCTGGATAGAGTGCCTTGGCATCACAGCTCACAGCAACCTCCAACTCCTGGGCTTTAAGCGATTCACTTGCCTCAGCCTCCCAAGAGCTGGGACTACAGGAGCCCACCACAACGCCTGGCTATTTTTTGTTTGTAGTTGTCACTGTTGTTTGGCAGGCCCAGGCTAGATGCGAAGCCACCAGCTCTGATGTATGTGGCTGGCGCCTTAGCCGCTTGAGCTATAAGCGCCAAGCCAAGTTGCATTTCTTTTTCTTTTTTTTTTTTTTTTTGTAGAGACAGAGTCTCACTTTATGGCCCTCGGTAGAGTGCCGTGGCATCACACAGCTCACAGCAACCTCCAACTCCTGGGCTTAGGCGATTCTCCTGCCTCAGCCTCCCGAGCAGCTGGGACTACAGGCACCCGCCACAATGCCCGGCTATTTTTTTGTTGCAGTTTGGCCGGGGCTGGGTTTGAACCCACCACCCTCGGTATATGGTGCTGGCGCCCTGCTCACTGAGGTACAGGCGCCGCCCTGCATTTCTTTTTCTTTTTTTTTTTTGTAGAGACAGAGTCTCACTTTATGGCCCTCGATAGAGTGCCGTGGCCTCACACAGCTCACAGCAACCTCCAACTTCTGGGCTTAGGCGATTCTCCTGCCTCAGCCTCCCGAGCAGCTGGGACTACAGGCTCCCGCCACAACGCCCGGCTATTTTTTTGTTGCAGTTTGGCCAGGGCTGGGTTTGAACCCACCACCCTCGGCATATGGGGCCGGTGCCCTACTCACTGAGCCACAGGCGCCGCCCCCTGCATTTCTTTTTCTTAATCATACTTGGAAATCTTTTGAACCCTCTCAAATGCTGTCCATTGTATATCTCTTAACTGAAGATGTTAAACCTTATGTGGGATAAGGACAAAATTCCCAACTCCCTTCATGTATCCCAGTTGTATGACAGTTTCTGAAATAACACTGTAATAGTTTCCTTTCAGTTTGTAATACCAGATGAGTGGAGATCATGTATATACTGGTTGCTCCCCACATTAAACTGGTCTGCTCACCTACTTTGCTATCTGTCTGTAATGTATCGCTGAATGTGATCTACTGGCTTTAACTATTGGTTTCTAAAAGACTTTTTCACCCAGTGGCTCATGCCTGCATTCCTCGCACTCTGGGAGGCCGAGGCAGGCAGATCACTTGAGCTGTGTATTCAAGACCAGCCTGAGCTAGAGGTAGAACGAGACCCCGCCTCTAAAAATAGCCAGGCGTTGTGGTGGGTGCGTATAGTCCCAGCTGCTTGGGAGGCTGAGGCAAGAGAATCACTTGAGCCCAGGAATCTGAGGTTGCTGTGAGCTATGACACCACAGCACTGTACTGGGGGCGACAAAGAGTCTCTGACTCTATCCTCAAAAACAAAAATGAAAATTAAACTAAAAAAAAAATGCTTAAATTATCTTTCTCAATCCCAATCAAAAACCAAAACCAAAAACACACACATAAGCAGCCAAATTCACACCTTTTTTGTCCACTTTTGCTGTTATTGTGTGACCAGAGTCAACATCTTTGTCAAGGTAAAAGCAGTGCTTAGGTGTATGTGACTGGAGAAAGCTGGAAAAGCAATCAGTCAGCTCCTCTCCTTCGTCTCACCAGCTGTGTCTTCCTGATGACACAGTCCGTCCACCTGCTCCCACACATGGCACAGCTGTAGTTAAAGTAAAACACCTGGTTCTGGATAGTGACATATTGTTCGAACAATGCTAGCTATAGAGCAAGCAAGCACAGGTCAGCATCTTCATCTTATTGCCTAGATTAAGACCAATGCCATTTCAATTTATAGGATGCTACAATATGCTTCTTCTCCCCAATACAAATACAAAAATTTGAGGTTATAATAATAATGTCAAAGAATTGTTACATGAAGTTAAATGTCAGGAAGAAAAAGAAATTGTTAAAAAGTGTGACAATACCAGATTACAGATTTAATTGTCATTAAGCACTTTCCAAACTACTTTAAAATTTAGAACATTTATAGGAAGACAACACTAGTATAATACGGTCATTACTCCTTAGTAGTACATGGGGCTTCATATTTCATATTAGGAATGGTAGTATCAACACCAGTAAATGTGCTTAATAGATGGATAAAGCTAAATAAATAAAAATTACTTTCTAGTTTTATACTTGAGAAACTTCATAACTGAGAAATGTTTTATTCTCCCCATCAGACTTTAAATCAACCACTACTTATATCCTCAGAGGAATTTTCTCTGCATTAAGGAAGACTAATTGATATTGGTAAACTAAAAAGTGTTTATTAAAACACTTATAAGGTGGCTTGGTGCCTGTAGCTCAAGCAGCTAAGGCTCCAGCCACATACACCAGAGCTGGCGGGTTCAAATCCAGCCCGGGCCTGCCAAACAACAATGACAACTACAACCAAAAAATAGCTGGGCGTTGTGGTGGGCATCAGTAGTCCCAGCTACTTGAGAGGCTGAGGCAAGAGAATCGCTTGAGCCCAGGAGTTGGAGGTTGCTGTGAGCTGTGATGCCATAGCACTCTATTCAGGGCGACCGCTTAAGGCTCTGTCTAAAAATAAAAAACAAAAAACACTCACAAGGTCACAAATGATTTTATGCCAGTGTTGAAAAGTTATACTTCTTGGGTGATGCCTGTGGCTCAGTGAGTAGGGCGCCGGCCCCATATGCCAAGGGTGGTAGGTTCAAACACAGCCCCAGCCAAACTGCAACAAAAAAACAGCTGGGCGTTGTGGCGGGCGCCTGTAGTCCCAGCTGCTTGGGAGGCTAAGGCAAGAGAATCGTGTAAGCCCAAGAGTTAGAGGTTGCTGTGAGCCGTGTGACGTCATGGCACTCTACCCAAGGCGGTACAGTGAGACTCTGTCTCTACCAAAAAAAAAAAAAAAAAAAAGAAAAGTTATACTTCTTTTTTGAGACAGAATTTCACTCTGTTGCCCTAGGCTAGAGTCCCCTGATGTTAGGCTAGCTCACAGCAACCTCAAGTTCCTGAGTTCAAGCCATCAATCCTTCTGCCTCACCTTGTCGTGTTGCTGGGACTACAGGTATGTGCTACCAGACTCGCTAATTTTTTCTATTTTTCATAGAGTTAGGGTCTCACTCTTGCTTAGGCTAGTCTTGAACTCATAAGTGCAAATGCTCCTCCTGTCATGGCCTCCCAGAGTGCTAGGATTAAAGGCATGGGTCCACTGCACGGGGCTAAGAAGTTATATTTTATAGATATTTCAATGGCTTATGAAAATAATGGTGTGATATATTAGAAGTTAGGAATTTTCCAGGACTGTAATAAACATATAGATATGAGAACTTGGTTACCAAAAGACACTATAGCATTATTAGATATATAAAAGAAACACAAACGAAAAATATATCCCTCAAGTTTAAAATAAAATCCACTGAGGCAGGTGGCTTGCCTGAGCTCACAGGTTTGAGACCAACCTGAGCCAGAGCGAGACCTCGTCTCTAAAAATAGCTGGGCTTTGCGGCAGGTACCTGTAGTCCCAGCTACTTTGGAGGCTGAGACAAAAGAATTGCTTAAGCCCAAGAGCTCAAGGTTGCTGTGAGCTGTAATGCCACAGAACTCTACCCACAGCGACAAAGTAAGATGTCCAAAAAAAACGTAATTCAAGGTTGAGTAATCAGCTGAAGCCACAACTTTGGTCATTTATAAACTGGAATCCAAGTGCTGAGAAAATCAGTCTAAAGTTCCTTTCTCACCAAGCTGCAATACCTAGATAAAAGGACCTTTTTAACTTTTTAAATAAGGAAAAATGTACCCATCTGTTACTGACAGATCTTTCCCCAAAAGTTTCCTTTCAAAAATGTCATTATTCAGGGTAAGTTTAATAAAATCTGAAGCCTTGTTTTCCCCCTTAATCTGTGGGATTTGAATCAGTCTGTCATGTTCTAATATTTAATTGGCATAGATGCCTGTTTTCCCTATAACCATGAAGAGGGTTCACAAGTAAACAGGATTGATCTGGTAAGTGAATAAAAATGTACAAAGAGATCCTTTCCTTGAAACAAGTTTGTGCTCCACACACAGCTAAACACTCATCCAATAAACTCTTCAGCAGCCTCCAAGCTAAAAAACTGAAGTCAAACCAATGAACTCTAATGGGATCCTAATTTTCTATCTTTTTTTTTTTTTTGAGACAGTGTCTCACTTTGTCACCCTTGGTAGAGTGCTATGGTGTCATAGCTCACAGCAACCTCCAACTATTGGGCTCAAGGGATTCTCTTGCCTCAGCCTCCCCAGGAGCTGGGATATAGGCGCCTACCACAACGCCCGGTTATTTTTAGAGACAGGGGTCTCGATCTTGCTCAGGCTCGTCTGGAATGGGTGAGCTCAGAGCAATCTGTTCAACTTTGCCTCCCAGAGTACTAGGAGTGAGCCACCACATCTGGCCCTAATTTCCTATTTCTGATGATAAATCTTGGCCAATCTTCCCAAATAATCCTTTCACACTTAGCTCCAAATCTGCATTTATGTAAATGTACTACAATCAAAAAAGCTTTGATTATAGCACGTTACAGATTTCACTACCACAACCAACATATGCTTTTAAAAATTAGGGAACTTCAATTGCTTTTAAAAATTGAAATAACTTTAATTAGAAAGTTGATGATTGATAAGCTAAATTTGACCCAATTGTTGTCCCCAACATTACATGTCCTAACAATCTGCACAACTAACCTATTCATCTACAGCCACCAAAGCGAACAAACTTTTAAAGGTTGTCAGACATCGGGTACAGTGTAATTTAGTCTAAGGATTTTATGACAGTCACTCAGGGGCGGCACCTGTGGCTCAGTCCGTAGGGTGCCGGCCCCATATACCGAGGGTGGCGGGTTCAAACCCGGCCCCGGCCAAACTGCAACAAAAAAATAGCCGGGTGTTGTGGCGGGCACCTGTAGTCCCAGCTGCTCGGGAGGCTGAGGCAAGAGAATCGCTTAAGCCCAGGAGTTGGAGGTTGCTGTGAGCTGTGTGATGCTTGGCACTCTACCTAGAGCCATAAAGTGAAACTCGGTCTCTACAAAAAAACAAAACAAAAAAGACAGTCACTCAGGATTTATTGCCATTTAATTCAAAGAACAAGTGAGAAAGACCTCAGAGATTCTTTAGTTCAACTACTTTTGTTTTCCTACATTTAGAGCATTCCTCATGGCAACAAAAATCTCGGTACCCAGTATGTGCATACAAAGGTGCTCAAAATGCATTTCAGAACTCACTAGTTCAAGCAAGTTCAAAAAATGCCCGCCTGGCGGAGCCTGTAGCTCAGTGGGTAGGGCACCGGCCACATACATAGGGGCTGGTGGGTTCGAACCCGGCCCGGGACTGCTAAACAACGACAACTGCAACAAGAAAATAGCTGGGCATTGTGGCTAGTGCCTGTAGTCCCAGCTACTTGGGCGGCTGAGGCAAGGGAATCGCTTAAGCCCAAAAGTTTGAGACTGCTGTGAGCTATGACATCACGGAACTCTACCAGGGGCAAGAAAGTAAGTCTCTGTCTCAAAAAAAAAAAAAAAAAAAAAAAAATAGAAAGGAAGGAAAAGATTGGTTTATGACAGGCATCATTTTCTCTAAGAAGCCTCTTTTGAAACACTCATACATGCATACCTACACATTAAGTCAGATGCCCCTCCTTGGTGGGCTTTATTCCCTACACATCATAATCAGTGCTTACCATTTGGTACAAAAACTATAAATCTGTCTATCCCCTATTGGATTACATATAAGTTCCTCAAAAGTCTTGGAACTCTCTTGATATCCACCAGCAACTAATACAAAGAGCTCAATAAATGTTTGTCAAAGTAAATGAATATTTGAAATCAAGACAATCTTAGAAAATCAATAACTTTTAGTCACTGTAATGGTAATTCATTATAGTACACCTTCTAGTATAATTAGCTATCTTTCCAATAAAATACAAATATCAGGCCCCGGGGCGGTGCCTGTGGCTCAAAAGAGTAAGGCGCCAGCCCCACATGCTGAAGGTGGCAGGGTCAAACCCAGCCCCGGCAAAAAACTACAAAAAAAGAAAAAAAAAATTTATATATATATATATATATGACCCCACAAATAAATGATTTATTGAACTCAATTATCAGAGGGATAAGTGAGCTAAAATAATCCAAAAAAATCTGGTGAAGTACCCATGAAAAAAAATCCATAAAAAAAGAACATTCACATAATCAAGAATTGATTTTAGTATATCAACTTACTACTTAATAGCTATGGTTTTTTATGAGCATTCTTCTCATTTACCACATCATTCCCCAGAGTCCAACAGCCACAAAGTTGGCATGAATTATTTACACACCTATAGAAAGCTCACAGCAAGCCAAATGTTGATGTCCACAGCTGGAGCTAAGTACTCAGTGGCTGTGGGGCATGAATTGCATTCATGAGAAATTCCCTGCCTCCACTGACTGAACTAGAACCCTCACTTTTCACTATTTCCCAACACAACTCTCTCCCACCCCACCCCCAGCATCATTTACAAGGGAAAAAGATAGAAGACCCCAAACTTAACTGAAATCCCAGTTTATATGTTTTCACTTCAAGTGCTATCAGAATGTTAGGACACAGAAGGATAAACAAAACTGGAAAGAAAATCTCTGAGGACAAGAAAAGTCAATCTTACCTACCTTGGCAGCCCTCTAGCATTTAGCACAGTCCTTGCATCTAACAGCTCCACAATATAGTTGTTGACAAATGGTTTGGTTTCACTTAGAGACCAGAATGAAGATTTTTATTTTATCTATATTGTTTGATTTTTTTAAATGTACTTGTGTAAAACAAAGGAAACATGAAAAAAGGAGGTCTTGGGCAGTGCCTGTGGCTCAGTGAGTAGGGCGCCAGCCCTATATGCCAAGGGTGGTGGGTTCAAACCCAGCCCTGGCCAAACTGCAACAAAAAAATAGCCAGACGTTGTGGCGGGCACCTGTAGTCCCAGCTGCTCGGGAGGCTGAAGCAAGAGAATCGCGTAAGCCCAAGAGTTAGAGGTTGCTGTGAGCTGTGTGACATCATAGCACTCTACCAAGGGCGGTACAGTGAGACTCTGTCTCTACAAAAAAAAAAAGAAAAGAAAAAGAAAAAAGGATAGCTGGGCGTTGTGGCGGGCACCTGTAGTCCCAGCTGCTCGGGAGGCTGAGGCAAGAGAATCGCGTAAGCCCAAGAGTTAAGAGGTTGCTGTGAGCCGTGTGACGTCACGGCACTCTACCCAAGGGCAGTACAGTGAGACTCTGTCTCTACAAAAAAAAAAAGAAAAAAAGAAAAAGAAAAAAGGGGGTCTTGTGTCTCTATGTAACATTCGACATGTTGCTATTCAGCTTTTATATTAAAAGCATCAAATGGTTTCTATTTCTATACAACCATTTTTTCTGCAAACTTGTAAATAAGGAAACCACCATAAATGGAGAGTATTACAAAATTGCTCATGTAATAACATACAGCTTTCAAAACACTAGGTAGTTAGCAGTCCCTCAAGTGAGTCTCACTTTGTCATGTAGACAGAGGTATACTTGTACTGTTTCACAAATTATAAAAGTAACTCAAAATCTAAATATAAATTGTTCAAAACTGCACTGTTTGGCCAGACACGGTGGCTCACACCTATAATCCTCGCACTCTGGGAGGCCGAAGCTGAGCTCAGGAGTTTGAGACCAGCCTGAGCGGTTCTCAACCTGTGAGTCAATGTAACAATGAAAATACATCGCGGCATTAGGCAGGTTGAGAACCACTGCTCTAGTGAGACCCCAAACCCTAGCAGACCAGTAGTACTCAAGGGAAAATTAAGCCTTAAGAGGCTGGCTGGGAGATGCCAAGAGCTAAAACTATCACTTCTTCCCTAATTCTCCTTCATTATAGCCAATTCCACCTTTAATCTCAGCCATAAAATTAGTGTAGCTCTACGGATACGAAGCCAAAATGAATTATCTGTGATGTTTGTTCCCTTGACTTCAAAAAATTAAAAGCAGACAGGACCTCTGTATAGAGATGGCTAAATTAACAAAGGAATAAGGGAAACATCTTAAGACAGGAAAAGGTCAAAGCTGTGTGTCAAGGGAGCTGTCCTATGCTAGTATTAACAATTCACTAGAGATGCTGGAGAGGCTGGATTACATATTTGTTGCCATCAGCTAATTTAATTAAAAGGTCTAGCCAACTCCAAAGCTATAAATTCAGACAAAAGGATATCAAGCTTTGAGTTATTCTGAATTGTACTGTGATTTCTGTGGTTAATTACAGCAATACAATATATAAGGGTAGAATCAAATCTTAAAGAGCCACATTGCAAAGTAAAGGTTCACTACATTGTCTATATTTGATGATTCGTGTTTGACATGTCCTTACAGAGCAATACAAAATAAGTATGGGAATTTCTTGGGCTTTTGATGTTCACCACAATCATCTGCTTCGCTGCTAAGATCAGGAAACATATGGGATGAATTGGTAAAAGCTGTTTAAAGTTTGTTGCCTTTTTTTAAAATTCATCTCTACAGCCAATTTAGGATATCCATGAATAAGATAGAATAGCTATCTTTAAATCACATCCAAATTCCTTAGCCATTTTTAAAATAAGAGGTGGTGGCTCACGCCCCTAATGCTAACACTTTGGGAGGCTGAAGCAGGAGGATGGGTTGAGCTCAGGAATTCAAGATCAACAAGGCAAGACCCTATCTCTACTAAAAATAGAAAAATTAGCCAGTCATTGTGGAGAGCACCTGTAGTCCCATCTACTGGGGAGGTTGAGGCAGGAGGCTCCCTTGAGTATAGGAGTAAGGTTGCTGTGAGCTAGGCTGACTCCATGGCACTCTAGCTTGAGGCAGCAGGGTAAGACTGTCTCAAAAAAAAAAAAAAAAGAAGTGGTTAGGAAAAGAAAATTGTTGAAAAAAGCAATGAGAGATAAAGTTATCTTTAGGGAGCTCTGGAACATATAGAGCCATAAAATAAAGAGTAAAAAACAAACAAAAAGTGGTTTTTAACACTGACCTCAATGTATGATGAATGAACTCAACACCAAGACTGAACTAGATCGGAACAGTGAATCTATTAACTATTAACCGTGTGACCTTGCACAATATACTTCTTTCGGCATAATTTCATTAGCAACAAAAAGATTCTCTCAAATTTGTTCTAAAAATTACATTCTGAGATGATCCATCTATGTAAAAAGTACCCAGCAGAAAATCTAGAAAAGACTTTTTTTTTTTTGATTATTTTTTTATTTTTTATAGAGACAGAGTCTCACTTTACTGCCCTTGGTAGAGTGCCGTGGCGTCACACGGCTCACAGCAACCTCCAGCTCTTGGGCTTACGCGATTCTCTTGCCTCAGCCTCCTGAGTAGCTGGGACTACAGGCACCTGCCACAATGCCCAGCTATTGACTTTTTTTTTTTTTTTAAAGAATTAAACTAGGGGGCAGCACACTTAGCTCTGTGGATAGGGTGCCAGCCACATACACCAAGGCTGGTGGGTTATTTTATTATTATTTTTTTTTTTTGTAGAGATAGAGTCTCACTTTATAGCCCTCAGTAGAGTGCCGTGACGTCACATAGCTCACAGCAACCTCCAACTCCTGGGCTTAAGCGATTCTCCTGCCTCAGCCTCCCGAGTAGCAGGCTGATGGGTTTGAACCCAGCCCGGGCCAGCTAAAACAACAATGACAACTGCAACAAAAATATAGCCGGGCGTTGTGGCAGGCACCTGTAGCTACCTGGGAGGCTGAGGCAAGAAAATTGCTTACGCCCAAGATTTGGAGGTTGCTATGAGCTGTGACATCACAGCACCCTACCCAGGGCAACAGCTTGAGACTCTGTCTCAAAAAACAAACAAACAAAAAAGGGCTCAGTGCCTGTGGCTCAAGCTGCCAAGGCACCAGCCACATACACCTGAACTGTTGGGTTCGAATCCAGCCTGGACCCACCAAACAACAATGATGGCTACAACCAAAAAATAGCCAGGCGTTGTAGCGGGCGCCTGTAATCCCAGCTTCTTGGGAGGCAGAGGCAGGAGAATCGCTTGAGCCCAGGAGTTGAAGGTTTCTGTGAGCTGTGATGCAATAGCGCTCACCTAGGGCGACAGCTTGAGGCTCTGTCTCAAAAAAAAAAAAAAAAAAAAAAAAAGGGGAATTCAGGCTGGGTGCCTGCAGCTCAGTGGCTAAGACACCAGCCACTTACACTGGACCTGGCAGGTTCGAACCCAGCTCAGGCCTGCCAAATAACAATGACAACTACAACCAAAAAATAGGAAGGCTGGGCGTGGTGTCTCTTGCCTGTAATCCCAGTACTGTGGGAGGCTGAGGCAGCAGGATGCCCACAACCTAAGTGTGAGATTGCAGCGAGCTATGACGCCACGTGTTGAGGCGGGTGCCTGTAGTCCCAGCTACTTGGGAGGCAGAGGCAGGAGAATCGCTTGAGCCCAAGAGTTTGAGGTTGCTGTGAGCTGTGGTGCCACAGCACTCTACCTAGGGTGACATAGTGAACCTGTCTCAAAAAAAAAAAAATTCCAAGGGATAACTGTGAAACACAAGGGCTAATGAGAGAGCACCTCTAGCCTAGAAGAACAAAGGGAAAAAACACTTTTCAAACCTATATGGAGGGAATTATGTAGAGAGGACCACCGTTAGAGGAGCAGTGATCTTCTATCATAAGTCAATTGTCAGTCACAAGACACAGTCAACTAAGGGCAACATCCCTTGAAAGGGAGAAGGGAAATAAATTTCATAACTTTGGAAGGGACAGAAGCCCATTGATGTAGTCCATGTAGGTAACTCAGCTTCCCAGGGCAGAGAATAAACAGGGTGAGAAAGGATAGAGCTAGAGGAGCAGAAGGAAGGTATCTATTCGACCTCAGAGAAGTCTTTCCGGTATACTTACCTATCTCTTCTGTATTTCTACTAGGTATGTGCCATATAAAGAAAGGGTTAGTGGCTCAGTGCCCACAGTTCAGTGGTTAGGGTGCTGGCCACATAAACTGGGGCTGGCGGGTTTGAACCCAGCCCGGGCCTGCTAAATGACAACTACAACTAAAAAATAGCTGGGCATTGTGGCGGGTACCTGTAGTCCCAGCTACTCGGGAGCCTGAGGCAAGAGAATCGCTTAAGTCCCAGAGTTTGAGGTTGCTGTGAGCTGTAATGCCATAGCACTCTACCAAGGGTGACATAGTGAGACTCTGTCCCAAAAAAAAAAAGGGGGGGGGGTTATGATGGGCCAGGCACCATGGCTCATGCCTGTAATCCTAGCACTCTGGGAGGCCGAGGTGGGTGGACAGCTTGAGCTCATGACTTCAAGACTAGCCTGAGCAAAAGCAAGACCCTAACTCTACTAAAAATAGAAAAACTGAGGCAGGAGGATCGCTTAAACCCAAGTTGGAAGTCGCTGTGAACTATGACACCACGGCACTTTACCCAGTGTGTTAGCTTGAGACTCCATCTCAAAAAAAAACAAAAAATAGTTAGGGAGAAAAATTAGCAGGGCATTATGGCAGCCACCTGTAGTCCCAGCTACTAAGGGAGGCTGAGGCAAGGGGATCACTTGAGCCCAAGAGCCCAAGAGTTTGAGATTGCTATGAGCTATGATGGCAAGGCACTCTACCCAGGGCAACTGAGTGAGATACTATCTCAGGGAAAAAAAAAAAAGAAAGGGTTATAGAACGTGACATAAATTCTCACTCTTTTGAACAGTAATATACAGTGCCTATCTATTATAATATATTTGTAACCAAGTTTTCACTAGTAAATATGGTTCATTATCATTTACTTGTTTTTTTTTTTTTTTTTGTAGAGACAGAGTCTCACTTTATGGCCCTTGGTAGAGTGCCATGGCATCACACAGCAACCTCCAACTCCTGGGCTTAAGCGATTCTCTTGCCTCAGCCTCCCGAGTAGCTGGGACTACAGGCGCCCGCCACAACGCCCAGCTATTTTTTGGTTGCAGTTCAGCCGGGGCCGGGTTTGAACCTGCCACCCTCAGTATATGGGGCCGGCGCCTTACCAAGTGAGCCACAGGCGCCACCCTACCATTTACTTGTTAACTGGTTAGACTTTCTTGAAGGTCCAGTGATTTATATACTTTTCCCCATACTTTTTTTTTTTTTTGAGACAGTCTTACTTTGTCACCCTGGATAGAGATCTGTGGCACCACAGCTCACCGCAAACTCAAACTCTTTAGCTCAAGCAATTCTCTTGTCTCAGCCTCCCAAGTAGCTAGGACTATAGGAGCCCGCCACAACGCCCGGCTATTTTTTTGGTGTTGTTGTCAGTGTTCTCTTTAACAGGCACAGGCTGGGTTCCAACCTGCCAGCCCCAGTGTATGTGGCCCATGCCCTAACCACTGAGCTATGGGCACTGAGCCACCTTTCCTCACACTTAAGAACTTCCAACTCACCTTACTAGGCAAAATAAAATTACAAAAATGCAAATACCTGTAGCATTAAAACCCTTAAAGAGTTTATAGTCTAGAAATTTATATTCTTAGATAACTAAGTAGGCAGAATGAGGTAAGTGCCAGAGAGAGGAAAGAGTTGTGGCTGTGGAAAGTCATGAACAGGTTTCCTTGCCATCTGGCCCTTGCCTGGCACAACTCTAGGCAGAATTCACTGTTTTTCTATTAACAAGGTATTGAGTGGCACCTGTGGCTTGGTGAGTAGGGCGCCAGCCCCATATACCAAGGGTGGTGGGTTCAAACCTAGCCTGGCCAAACTGCAACAAAAAACAGCCAGGCATTGTGGTGGGCACCTGTAGTCCCAGCTACTTGGGAGGCTGAGGCAAGAGAATCACCTAAGCCCAAGAGCTGGAGGTTGCTGTGAGCTGTGATGTCACAGCACTCTACCGAGGGCAACAAACTGAAACTCTGTCTCTTAAAAAAACAAAACAAAAAACTATTAACAAGGTATACAAGCTTCTATCAGTTTTCCTGTAGGTCTAGAACTACTCACTAAGCCCACAAAAGTCTCAAAATTTCCATTCTCTATCCTCAGTCAGTAAAGTTCACCCCTCCTCCACCTGGAAAAAGCCCCTTTCCTTCTTTAAGGCCTGGTTCAAATGTCGCCTCTTATCTGGTCCTTAGACCCTCAAAGAACAATTAGTTTTGCCTCTTATGCATTCCCAAAAACCTTATGCTTAAACCATATCCTTTACCTATTTACCGGTACAGGGCCTCTAGTAGACTGTGAGATTCTAAGGCACCTTTGTATCCTCAGACCTAAAACAGAGTGTCAAGCACTGTTTATATACTTTATGTACATTAACATATTAATCATCACAATAAAATTGCAAATGAAGTAGGAACTCTCATCATCTTGGTTTTTCAGATGAGGAAGATGAAATACACAGAAAGGTTAAGTAACATTCTCAAAGTCTCAAAGTTTATAAGGACTGGTACCCCAGGATTTCAACTTAGACACAACTCCAGAATTAAATTTCAAAAGTTTTGGGCGCAGTGGCTCACGCCTGTAAATCCCAGCACTGTGGGAGGCTGAGGTGGGAAGACTGCTTGAGTTTAGGAGTTGAGGCTTGTCTGAGTGTGAGTGAGACCCCGACTCATGAAAAAAATGAAAAAACCCAGCTGGGTGCCATGGCAAGTGCCTGTAATCCCAGTGGCTTTGGAGGCTGAGGCAGCAGGATGCCCATAGCCCGAGTCTGAGGTTGCAGTGAGCTACAACACTATTGCACTCTGCTCAGGGCACAAGGGTAGAACTCTATTTCAACAGAAAAAAAATATTTTTTTCAAAAGTTTTGAATTTCGGGGCGGCGCCTATGGCTCAGTCGGCAAGGCGACGGCCCCATATACCGAGAGTGGCGGGTTCAAACCCGGCCCCGGCCAAACTGCAACAACAACAAAAAAATAGCCGGGCGTTGTGGCGGGTGCCTGTAGTCCCAGCTACTCGGGAGGCTGAGGCAAGAGAACTGCATAAGCCCAGGGGTTAGATGTTGCTGTGAGCTGTGTGATGCCATAGTACTCTACCGAGGGCCATAAAGTGAGATTGTCTCTACAAAAAAAAAAGTTTTGAATTTCAGTCTAAACCATTACATTTCACTTCTATTGAATAAGTTAGATTTTTCCAGTGTAACAGGCCTAATGGGTTGAGGGGAAGCTTCCACTATAAAATCAATCATCTCCACCCCAGGAAGCATACTTCCTATCTACCATTGAAGTGTGGAAAGACAATATTGGAACTTCTCCTCATATTTATTTTAGCTCATCCTTCTGTAAAATGTCTATTTTTATATGATATAAAATGTACAAAATACAGAGTCAAAGTCATTTAAAACAAACCTTTATATAACATGTGTGCATACTCAACTCTGTTTACTGATGGAATGAACACTAAAATTATGAGGTTAGGCTCGGCGCCTGTGGCTCAAGGGGCTAAGGCACCAGCCACATACACCTGAGCTGGCAGGTTCGAACCCAGCCCAGGATGCCGAACAACAATAATGGCTGCAACCAAAAAATAGCCAGGCTTTGTGGCGGGTGCCTGTAGTCCCAGTTACTTGGGAGGCGGGGGCAAGAGAATCACTTGAGCCCAGGAGTTGGAGTTGCTGTGAGCTGTGATGCCACTGGCATTCTACCCATGGCGACAGTTTGAAGCTCTGTCTCAAAAAAAAAAGAAAAAAATGAGGTCACAGTTCTAGACTACTTCTCTAAGAACTCTGGTTCAGGAGCACTAGTCTTAGCACTGAGCTTCTACATTCTCTCTCCCCAGCACTTCAGTTCAAAACATTAGGCAGGCCAAGCTTAGTGGCTTACACTGTAATTCCAGCACTTTGGGAGGACAGGGTGAGAAGACTGCTTAAGGCCAGGAGTTGGAGGCCAGCCTGGACAACACAGGGAGAACCCTCTCTACAAAAACTAGAAAGATTAGCTGGGCCTTGTGGTATGAGCCTTTAGTCCCGGCTATTCAGGCGGCCGAAGCAGGATTGTTTGAGCCTAGACATTTGCAGGTTGTAGGGAGCTATAATGACACCACTGTACTTCAGCCTGGGCAAATAAGCAAGACTTTGTCTCAAAAGAAAAAAAAAATTAGTTCAGAAAAAAGGCCTTTCATTTTACTGAGAAGTTGTGTGCATCTTTGTTAGACCAAAAGTGTCACCTCAGGCAGGGGCATGGTGGCTCACGCCTGTAATCCCAGCACTCTAGGAGCGTGAGGCAGGTGGATTGCTTGAGCTCAGGAGTTGGAGAACAGGCTGAGCAAAAACGAGACCCCATCACAACTAAAAATAGAAAAACTAGCCAGACATTGTGGTGGGCACCTGTACTCCCAGCTCCTTGAGAGGCTGAGGCAAGAGGATAGCTGGAACCCAGGAGTTAGAGGTTGCTGTAAGCTATGACACCACGGTACTCTACCCAGGGTAAGAGTAAGACTTTGTCTCAGTCTGGGCACAGTGCCCAATGCCTGTAATCCTAACACTCTGGGAGGCTAAGGCGGGTGGACTGCCTGAGCTCATGGATTCAAGACAAGCCTGAGCAAGAGCAAGAACAAGACCCCGTCTCTAAAAATAGCTAGGTATTGTGGCAGGTACCTGCAGTCCCAGCTACTTGAGAGATGAGGCAAGAGAATTGCTGCAGCCCGTGAGTTTGAGGTGAGCTATGACGCCAAGGCACTCTACCAAGGGTGACAAAGTGAGTCTGTCTCAAAAAAAAAAAAAAATAGTGTCACCTCTGTCTCCCCCTTTAGTTGTTCCTGGCCCCCAAACAAGTAATTCTTAAAATTGTTTTGTCTCGATGCCTGTAGCTCAAAGCGGCTAAGGCACCAGCCACATAGAGCAGAGCCGGCAGGTTCGAATTCAGCCCGGCCTGCCAAACAATAATGACAACTACAACCAAAAAATAGCCGGGCAGTGTGGCAGGCGCCTGTAGTCCTAGCTACGTGGGAGGCTGAGGCAAGAGAATCACTCGAGCCCAGGAGTTTGAAGTTGCTGTGAGCTGTGATGCCACGGCATTCTACCCAGGGCAACAGCTTGAGTCTGTCTCAAAAAAAAAAAAAAAAAAATTTTTTTAAAAGATGGCTTGGCGCCTGTAGCTCAGCAAGTAGGGCAGCTCCCACATACACCAAGGCTGGCAGGTTCGAGCCTGGCCTGGGCCTGCTAAACAACGACAAATGCAACCCAAAAAATAGCCAGGCGTTGTGGCGGGCACCTGTAGTCCCAGCTACTTGGAAGGCTGAGGCAAGAGAATCTTAAGCCCAAGAGTTGGAGGTTGCTGTGAGCTGTGATGGTACAGCACTCTACTAAGGGCATAGAGTTAGAATGTGTCTCTAAAAAAAAAAAAAAGAATTTTAGGGCAGCGCCTGTGGCTCAAAGGAGTAAAGCACCCGCCCCATATGCCGGAAGTAGTGGGTTCAAACCCAGCCCCACCCAGCCAAAAACTGCAAAAAAAAAAAAAAAAAAAAGATAAAAAGAGAGGCTGTGTGGGTGGCGCCTGTGGCTCAAAGGAATAGGGCGCCAGCCCCATATGCCAGAGGTGGCAAGTTCAAACCCAGCCCCGGCCAAAAACTGCAAAAAAAAAAAAAAGAGAGAGGCTGCGTAGGGCGCCGGCCCCCATATACTGAGGGTGGCGGGTTCGAACCTGGCCCCGGCCAAACTGCAACAAAAAACTAGCTGGGCCTTGTGGCAGGCGCCTGTAGTCCCAACTACTCAAGAGGCTGAGGCAAGAGAATCGCCTAAGCTCAAGAGCTGGAGGTTGCTATGAGCTGTGATGTCACACCACTCTACTGAGGGCGATAAAATGAGACTCTGTCTCAAAAAAAAAAAAGAGAGAGAGAGGGGCTGTGTTTTAAAAGCTTCCTTTTACATGCTGAAAACATCAACCCTGAGGCTAGAACACAGTGTTCCCTTTTTCCTCTCAGTTTCATCCTCTGCAAAACAGGCACACTCAGATACCTTAGTCAGACTGTCACCAAGAGAAAACATGCAAGATCCCGCCTGTTTAAAGGGTACATTGTAGAGCCAAACTTTGAGTTACTGTGCAAGATTTTGTTTTGTTTTGTTTTGTTTTTTGAGAGAGCCTCAAGCTGTCACCCTGGGTAGAGTGCTATGGCATCACAGCTCACAGCAACCTCCAACTCCTGGGTTCAAGTGATTCTCCCACCTCTGCCTCCCAAGCAGCTGGGACTACAGGGGCCCGCCTCAACACCTGGCTATTTTTTGGTTGCAGCTGTCATTGTTGTTTGGCGGGCGGGCTGGATTCGAACCCTCCAGCTCAGGTGTATGTGGCTGGCACCTTAGCTGCTTGAGCCACAGGCGCAGAGCCAAGATGATTTTTTTTTTTTTTTGATGCTGTCATTTGTAATGTCTTGTGAGAATCCTTCAGATTAAAATTTTGGTTACAATTGTTTAAAAAAAAAAAAAAAGGGTGGCGCCTGTGGCTCAATGGAGTAGGGCACGGGTCCCATATGCCAGAGATGGCGGGTTCAAACCCGGCCCCGGCCAAAAACTGCAAAAAAAAAAAAAAAAAAAAATTGTTTAAAAAAAAAGAAAACATGCAAGACAAATTTATCTGTATACTCATTTACTGCCTCCCTCTCTTCTCCTAGATAAATTCAAAGCTCAAGTTTGGTCTATCTTGTTTGTTGCTATATTCCCAAGGCCTAAAATGGTTTTTTTTTACTTAATACATGACTTAACAAATATTAAATGCAAAATGCCTAGTGTTCAAAAAATGTTGGGTATTATTACTACTGCAACGAAAGGCAATTAAAATTTTGTTTTATTAAGAAATGCAACCCCTCCCCCAAGGGTCGCACCAATCTAGAAGGAACACTAGATAAATGCTGGAATGGGTAAAATGGAGATAAGAATAACAACAGGATCACAGGGCAAGACTAAAACGACAAAATAAGGCCAACACATAACCAGCGCCCAACCTCGGACTTCTCCTGAGCCAGGCGCACTTTAGCTAAGCGTAATAAACCGCAATTACAATGACAGTTTTCACGCTTGAGTATGTGCGACTGTCTGCGCCGCGTTCTACTGGCCTCACTAAACCCAAGAATCCTGGGGGTGGGTAGGAACGCTAAGCATACTCCCATTTTTCAGATGGGGGAACTGAGGCTCCATGAGTGACAAGGTCACAACTTGTAAGCAAGGGAGCTGGGATGTGAATCCAGAAGTCCGAACCGGGAGCCGACGCTCAACAGGCCCCTTCGAACCGCCATCCTTGCCTCCTCCAACATCTTACCACACACCCTCAAAATCGGGCGGGTGTAATTATTTCCCTTGTGGCCCCAGCACCAGGAGAACAAAACAATACTTGGCCGCGAGCAAGTCCGATCGACGCCGGCCTCGCCTGGGCTACGAGGCCGCGATCCCCACAGTTTCTCACACAGGGAGACCCGAGCCCTCCGGGCGGCGCAAGAAGCGCAAGAGTGGCTTCGGGAGCCCGGGAAGGCCTGGCCCACGGCGTGACCTTGGATCTGCCACCCTGCTTTGGGCCTCAGTTTCCCCAACCCGGCTTCGCGCTGGACGCCTCTTGGGAGCTTCTCGCCAGTGGAACTGCAGGCCCCTCACACGCCCCCCTCTGCCGCCCGCCTTCCCGCCCCGCTTACGCTGGAAGGCGGCCGCTCCAGAGACGCCCACCATCGCCGAGCGCCGCCCGCCGCGTGCCGTCCGCCTCGGGCAATGACCCGGGTCCCTTGCAGGCGCCGCCGCGGGACCTGCAGCAGCGGAGCTCGCCAACACGACTGCCGCGGACGTCGCCGCCGCGGTTAGGCCGCGCACCTCACCTCCCCCCCGTTGGCCCCGCCCCGCCCTCCGGGCACGCCCCCGCCGCGCGCTCTCGCCCGCCAGACAAACGCACGCGGAAGCTCTGCGCAAGGACCCTCTCCTTCTAAACCCCACCCCCTGACCTGACCCGCCCCTACCGCGCGAACCTCCTACCCTATCCCGGCGCATCCTGCTTCCTAGACCCACCCTTCCCCCCCATTGCGTCACGCGCGGCCGTCACGCGCACGACAGGTCTTCTAGCACAGGGCTTCCAGGAGCGTGTGGCTAGGGTAGTGGCCCAAGCTCGGGGGCGGAGTCCTAGGGGGCGGGGCTTAAGGAGAGGGCTCGGCTCCTCACCTGAGTTCTCCAGGTATCTAGGCCTGATCGCCTTTATGCATGTCTTTTCCAAGTACCTTCCCCTTTATTTGCTTACAGTGTTCTAAATGTCTAAACTGTTATTTCTTTTTTTTTTGAGACAGAGTCTCTGTCGCAGGGGTAGAGTGCTGTAGTATCCTTGCTCACAGCAAGTTCAAACTCCTGGGATCAAGCAGTCCTCTTGCCTCAGTCTCCCTTGGTAGGCCTAGGCTATAATGGAAAAATACCAGTTAACTCCTGACAAATTCCTGGGCTGCAAGCCCTCAACAAAATGGAGTAAGTCTGGTTTACTACCAAGATAAATGGGAAAGTACTCACTTCTTGCTTGACTAACTCCTGGGCTTGGGAAATGAGGCCACTGTGCCTGGACTGACCTTTAGACAATACCAGGTAGAGAGAATACTGAGACAAAGATGTATGGAGGAAAAGTACTGGAACTAAGATGTATGGGAAAATATTAAAACAAAGATGTATAACGTATGTCTAACAGCAAAATTCTGCTTCTGTACAATGCTTGCTTGCTACCTCCACCCGAATGCACCTGGACAGCCTGCATGCCAACCAGGATGCAGGCTAAGCTTTAAAAACCTGACCCCTTAAGCACTTGGGACTGCTCTCAGAAACCCCATGGTTGGACACTGAGGCAGTTGCCAGCCCACTTTTCAATAAAAGGGCTCTGTTGTGAATTTGGCTTGTTTGGCAGTGTAGTCTTTGTAGAACTCCTAGGCATAACACCCAGAGTAGCTGAGACTACAGGCCCCCGCCACAAGGCCTGGCTAGTTTTTCTATGTTTTAGTAGAGATAGGGTCTCACTCTTGCTCGGGCTGGTCTGAACTACTAAGGTCCAGCAATCCTCATGCCTCAGCTTCCCAGAGTGCTAGGATTACAGGTGTGAACCACTGTGCCCAGCCTACTGTTATCGTCATATTCATAACCACTAGCTATCATTATTATTATTGAGCTCTTAAGTGGTTCGGGTGTTATTTTTGTACACTATATGCCGTTAATTCACAATGCACATGAGGAAAGGGCTTATCCCACTGCTTACCTGCCCCTAGCTGTTAGCAAAAAGAAAGCAGTAATGTGATAGGAAGCAAAGTACTTTGGATTTCAGACCCAGTACTTTGAGCTACTCTGAACTATCCTCCATCCCAAAGACTCAGATACAGGCATTAAAATTAGAGTGATTATGGCTGGGCGCCTGTACACACACCTACACTGAGGCTGGCAGGTTCAAGCCCGGCCAGGCCTGCTAAACAACAATGACAACGGCAACAACAACAAAAAAAAAGCCGGGCGTTGTGGTGGGCACCTGTAGTCTCAGCTACTTGGTAGGCTGAGGCAAGAGAATGGCATAAGCCCAAAGAGTTTGAAGTTGCTGTAAACTGTGATGCCACAGCACTCCACTGAGGGCAACACAGTGAGACTCTATCTCAAAAAAAAAAAAAAAATCCAAACTCCTCTATGTACAAAGACATCATAAACAAAATTCCTTTAACTTTGTCTTTTACAAGCAAAAGACTGGAAGAAATATTTGCAGCAAAGTCAACAAAGAATCAGTATGCAGAATACAGAACTACAAACCAATAGGAAAAAAGATAACTTAATAGAAAAATGGGCAGGTTCAGCGCCTATAGCTCAGGGGTTAGGACGCTAGCCATATATACCAGAGCTGGTGGGTTCAAATCCAGCCCTGCCCTGCCAAACAACGACAACTACAACCAAAAAATGGCTGGGTGTGGTGGCAGGCACTTATAGTCCCAGCTACTTGCGAGGCTGAGGCAAGAGAATCACTTAAGCCCAAGAGTTTGAGGTTGCCGTGAGCTGTGATGCCATGGCACTCTACCGAGGGTGACATAGTGAGACTCTGTCTCAAAAAAAAAAAAAAAGAAAGAAAGAAAAATGGACAAAAAGGATAATAGACAATGCACAGAAAAGAAAATCTGAATGATAAACACCAAAAAGTGATGCTCAACCTCTAATAAGTCGATGAAACAATTAAACAATAAATTACTGGGCGGCCCCTGTGGCTCAGTGGGTAGGGTGCTGGCCCCATATACTGAGGGTGGCAGGTTCAAACCTGGCCCCAGCCAAACTGCAACAAAAAAAAAATAGCCAGGCATTGTGGCGGGTGCCTGTAGTCCCAGCTACTGGGGAGGCTGAGGCAAGAGAATCACCTAAGCCCAGGAGCTGGAGGTTGCTGTTAGCTATGTGACATCACCGCACTCTACCCAGGGTGATAAAGTGAGATTCTGTCTCTACAAAAAAAAAAGGAAATTACCATATTTCATTATTGGAAATTCCACTTGTGAGTCTCTATCTCAAAGAAGTACTTGTTTATGAGTGCAAAATTTGCATAGGCAAGAAGTATATCTCAGAATGATTTATAAGAACAAAAATTGGGGCCTATTTGATGTCTGTGGTGAACTTATCTTGTTCTATAAACCTACATCTTGCTCTTGCACTGTAAACCTACCTTTCTCTTCCTCAAAAAATTTTGTTTCACACTTGCCTTGCTTTAGTGACCCTGGTCATTCTTCTGCCAAGAGCAAACCAAAACATAAGAACACAAACAAGTGCCTGAACTCTGACAGATAAAACTGCTAGGACTGGCTCGGTGCCTGTGGTTCAAACGACTAAGGTGCCAGCCACCTACACCTGAGCTGGCAGGTACGAATCCAGCCTGGGCCCGCCAAACAACAATGATGGCTGCAACCAAAAAATAGCCAGGCGTTGTGGCGGGCACCTGTAGTCCCAGCTACTTGGGAGGCAGAGGCAGAAGAATCGCTTGAGCCCAGGAGTTGGAGGTTGCTGTGAGCTGTGACGCCATGGCACTCTACCCAGGGTGACAGCTTGAGGCTCTGTCTCAAAAAAAAAAAAAAAAAACAACAAACCTACTAGGACTCAGGCCAGGGAAGATGGCTCACACCTGTAATCCCAGCCCAAGAGTTTGAGGTTGCTGTGAGCTATGGAACCACAGTACTGTACCCACCATATGCCGAGGGTGGCGGGTTCAAACCCAGCCCGGGCCTAACTGCAACAAAAAAATAGCCGGGCGTTGTGGCGGGCGCCTGTAGTCCCAGCAGCTCAGGAGGCTGAGGCAAGAGAATCGCGTAAGCACGAAAGTTAGAGGTTGCTGTGAGCCGTGTGACGCCACGGCACTCTTAACCGAGGGCGGTACAGTGAGACTCTGTCTCTACAAAAAAAAAAAAAAAAACACTGCCAGTTTCCCTTAAGATGGTCTTGGGTTTTGTTTTGTTTTGTCTTGTTGGCAATCCTCCTGCCTCAGCCTCCCCAGTAGCTGGGACTTACAGGCACCTGCCACAAAGCCTGGCTACTTTTTCTATTTTTGGTAGACACAAGTCTTGCTCTTGATCTCCAGCTCAAGCAATCCTCCCGTCTTAGCCTCCCAGAGTGCTTAGGGTTGGTTACAGGCATCAGCCTGCGCTTGGCCTCCTGAAGACTGTTCTTTTTTTTGAGACAGAGTCTCAGTATGTTGCCTTTGGTAGAGTGCTATGGCATTGCAGCTCACAGCAACCTCCAACTTTTGGGCTTAAGCAATTCTCTTGCCTCAGCTTCCTGAGTATTTGGACTATAGGCACCTGCCACAATACCAGCCTATTTTTTTTTTTTTTTTTTTTGTAGAGACAGAGTTTCACTTTATAGCCCTCGGTAGAGTGCCGTGGCATCACACAGCTCACAGCAACCTCCAACTCCTGGGCTTCAGCGATTCTCTTGCCTCAGCCTCCCGAGTAGCTGGGACTACAGGCGCCCGCCACAACGCCCGGCTAACCAGCCTATTTTTTGTTGCAATTTTCATTGCTGTTTTAGCTGGCTAGGGCTGGGTTCAAACTTGCCACCCTCAGTATATGGAGCTGGTGCCCTACCCACTGAGCCACAGGCGCCACCCAACACTTGGCTATTTTTAGAGACGAGGTCTCACTCTAACTCAGGCTGGCCTCAAACCTGTGAGCTCAGGCAATCCACCTGCCTCGGCCTCCCAAGTGCTGGAACTACAGGTGTGAGCCACCTGCCAGCTAATTCTACATCTTGATTGTCATGATGGTATCTGCTTGTTAAAACTCATAGAACTGAGGCCTGGCTTGGTGGCTCAAGCCTATAATCCTAGCATAGATCCTCCCTTGAGGAGGGTGGATCTTCTGAGCTCAAGAGGTTCAAGACCAGCCTGAGCTAGAGGGAGACCCCTCTGTCTACGAAAAATAGAAAAACTATTTAGGTGTGGTGGTGGGCCCCTGTAGTGCCAGCTACTTGGTAGGCTGAGACAGGATGATCCCTTGAGCCAGGGAGTTTGAGGTTGCTGTGAGTTATGACACCAGGATACTATATCCAGGGTAATAGGGTGAGACTCTGTCTCAAAAGAAGAAAGGAGAGGAGAGGGGAGGGAAAGAAAGGAAGAAGGAAGGAAGGAAAGAAAGGGAAGGGGAAGGGGATGAAGGGGAAGGGAGAGGGGTGGTATCAGTGGGTAGGGTGCCAGCCCCATATACTGAGGGTGGCGGGTTCGAACCTGGCCCTGGCCAACCTGCAACAAAAATATAGCTGGGTGTCGTGGCGGGTGCCTATAGTCCCAGCTACTCAGGAGGCTGAGGCAAGAGAATCACCTAAGCCCAGGAGTCGGAGGTTGCTGTGAGCTGTGACGTCACAGCACTCTACCGAGGGTGATAAAGTGAGACTCTGACAAAGAAAGAAAGAAGGAAAGAGAGAGAGAGAGAAGGAAGGAAGGACGGAAGAAAGAGGCTGTGCCTCACCAAGCTTAGGTGAAGGTTAGGCTCAGGTGATGGAATTTAATTCTGACATTTAATTTGCAACCTTCTGAAAGAATTGTAGGCTCAGATAGCCCAAAGAATTACTTGGGGCCCTGGCAATTTCTTGCCCAGACTAAGGATTGTTTTTCTTTAACTAGTGGAAAGAAGAATAAAGGTGGCAGGCTGGGAGAAGTGCCTGCTGCCTGCCATCTGCCCTCACCATGCCCATTCTGCTAATGAAGGATAAACACAAGACCAGGCCAGATGACAGTCAGCAAGGGGAAGCGACTTAGAGGTATATGGTCCTTGCTGGGTAAACATGAATCTGAAATACCCATGGCTCTTTATTATTTATTTATTATTATTATTTATTTATTTTTTGCTGCCATTACTTGGATACGAATCACCCATGGCACTTTTGAAAGCCTTTCTGTGCACCAGAGAAATATTTGACATGGCCAAGACTTCTCTAATTAGCAAAACATCTTCTCCAAAGAAGGCTGAAAAGCCCAGAAGCTCCCAGGGGGAGAGATGAACAAGTTGAGTTTCTGGCTATTGCTTATATATTAAAATTCATTCTTGTTTGTGATTATGAGAGGACTGTGAACATGCTCATGGTGAAGAGTTTGTATACTACACAAGAAGATTGTGAAGAAAATTAAAAACACTCTTACTTCTTACCACTGAGAAATAAATTGTTCTCACCATTTTACTTTATATTCTTCTCAATTTGTTTTTGTATTCATGGACATATTGACATAATTGAAATCATATTGTTAATGCATTTCTGCATTCTTCCCTTTATAAAAACTATTCTAGGGTGGCACCTGTGGCTTAGTGAGTAAGGCACCGGTCCCATATACCGAGGATGGCAGGTTCAAACCCAGCCCTGGTCAAACTGTCGCAAAAAAATAGCTGGGCTTTTTTTTTTTTCTTTTTTTAATTTTTTTCTTATTGTTAAATCATAGCTGTGTACATTAGTGCAATCACCTGTACCCATTCTAAGATGCACCATAGATGTGGCCCCACCCATTACCCTCCCTCCACCAAAACCTCCCCCCTCCCTTCCCCTTCCTTGGCCCTTTCCCCATAGTCTTGTGCTATAGTTGGGTTATAGTCTTCATGTGAAAGCTATAATTTAGCTTCATAGTAGGGCTGAGTACTTGGATACTTTTTCTTCCATTCCTGAGATACTTTGCTAAGAAGAATATGTTCCAGCTCCATCCATGCAAACATGAAAGAGGTAAAGTCTCCATCTTTCTTTAAGGCTGCATAGTATTCCATGGTATACATGTACCACAATTTGCTAGTCCATTCGTGGGTCGATGGGCACTTGGGCTTCTTCCATGACTTAGCAATTATGAATTGGGCTGCAATAAACATTCTGGTACACATGTCTTTGTTATATTGTGACTTTTGGTCTTCTGGGTATAAACCTAGCCAAGGAATTATAGGATCCAATGGCAGGTCTATTTTTAGGTCTCTAAGTGTTCTCCAAACATCCTTCCAGAAGGAACGTATTAGTGGGCATTCCCACCAGCAGTGTAGAAGTGTGCCCTTTCCTCCACATCCACGCCAACATTTCTGGTTTTGGGATTTTGTTATGTGGGCTACTCTTACTGGGGTTAGGTGATATCTCAGAGTAGTTTTGATTTGCATTTCTCTGATGATTAAGGATGATGAGCTTTTTTTCATGTGTTTGTAGATCTTGCATCGGTCTTCTTTAGAGAAGTTTCTCTTCAAGTCCCTTGCCCACCCTGAGATGGGGTCACGTGTTCTTTTCTTGTTAATACATTTGAGTTCTCTGTGGATTCTGGTTATTAGACCTTTATCGGAGGTATAACCTGCAAATATTTTCTCCCATTCTGAGGGCTGTCTGCTTGCTTTACTCACTATGTTCTTGGCTGTGCAGAAGCTTTTTAGTTTGATCAGGTCCCAGTAGTGTATTTTTGATACTGCTTCAATTGCCTGGGGAGTCCTCTTCATAAAATATTCACCCAGGCCGATTCCTTCAAGAGTTTTCCCTGCACTTTCTTCAAGTATTTTTATAGTTTCATGTCTTAAGTTTAAATCTTTTATCCAGCGAGAGTCTATCTTAGTTAATGGTGAAAGGTGTGGGTCCAGTTTCAATCTTCTACAGGTTGCCAGCCAGTTTACCCAGCACCATTTGTTAAATAGGGAATCTTTTCCCCACTGAATGTTTTTGTTTTTTTTTTTTTTTGGTTTTTGGCCAGGGCTAGGTTTGAACCTGCCACCTCCGGCATGTGGGACCGGTGCCCTACTCCTTGAGCCACAGGCGTCACCCATCCCACTGAATTTTTTTTTTTTTTTTGTAGAGACAGAGTCTCACTTTATGGCCCTCGGTAGAGTGCCAAGGCATCACACAGCTCACAGCAACCTCCAACTCATGGGCTTAAGCAATTCTCTTGCCTCAGCCTCCCGAGTAGCTGGGACTACAGGCGCCTGCCACAACGCCCAGCTATTTTTTGGTTGCAGTTCAGCCAGGGCCGGGATTGAACCTGCCACCCTCGGTATATGGGGCTGATGCCTTACCAACTGAGCCACAGATGCCGACCCCACTGAATGTTTTTAATTGGCTTGTCAAAGATCAAATAACGGTAAGTAGCTGGATCCATCTCTTGGTTCTCTATTCTGTTCCAGACATCTACTTCTCTGTTTTTGTGCCAATACCATGCTGTTTTGATCACTATCGATTTATAGTACAGTCTCAGGTCTGGTAGCGTGATTCCTCCTGCTTTGTTTTTATTGCTCAGTAATGTTTTGGCTATTCGAGGTTTTTTCTGATTCCATATAAAATGAAGTATTATTTTTTTAAGATCTTTAAAGTATGACAATGGAGCTTTAATAGGAATTGCATTAATATATATTGCTTTGGGCAGTATGGACATTTTAACAATGTTGATTCTTCCCAGCCATGAGCATGGTATGTTTTTCCATCTGTTAACATCTTAGGCTATTTCTTTTCTTAGAGTTTCATAGTTCTCTTTGTAGAGATCATTCACGTCCTTTGTTAGGTATACTCCCAAATATTTCATCTTCTTTGGCACTACTGTGAAAGGAATAGAGTCCTTGACTGTTTGTTCAGCTTAGTTATTGTTGGTATATATAAAGGCTACAATTTATGGGTGTTGATTTTGTTGCCTGAGACATTGCTATATTCCTTGATCACTTCTAAAAGTTTTATAGTAGAATCCCTAGTGTTTTCCAAATATACGATCATATCATCTGTGAAGAGTGAAAGTTTGATCTCTTCTGACCCTATATGGATACCCTTGATCGCCTTTTCTTCCCTAATTGCAATGGCTAAAACTTCCATTACAATGTTAAAGAGCAATGGAGACAATGGGCAACCTTGCCTGATTCCTGATCTAAGTGGAAATGATTTCAATTTAACTCCATTCAATACGATATTGGCTGTGGGTTTGCTGTAGATGGCCTCTATTAGTTTAAGAAATGTCCCTTCTATACCAATTTTCTTAAGTGCTCTGATCATGAAGGGATGCTGGATATTATCAAAAGCTTTTTCTGTATCAATTGAAAGAATCATATGGTCTTTATTAAGTTTGTTTATGTGTTGAATTACATTTATAGATTTATGTATGTTGAACTAGCCTTGAGACACTGGGATAAATCCGACTTGGTCATGGTGTATAATTTTTTTTTTTTTTTTTGTAGAGACAAAGTCTCACTTTATGGCCCTCGGTAGAGTGCCGTGGCCTCACACAGCTCACAGCAATCTCCAACTCCTGGGCTTAAGCGATTCTCTTGCCTCAGCCTCCCGAGTAGCTGGGACTACAGGCGCCCGCCACAATGCCCGGCTATTTTTTTTTTGGTTGCAGTTTGGCCAGGGCTGGGTTTGAACCCGCCACCCTCAGTATATGGGGCCGGCGCCCTACGGAATGAGCCACAGGCGCCGCCCTGCTTAGCTTCTTTTTGGAGGATCTATCCAGGACTGCTAAAGGGGTGTTAAAATCTCCAACTACTCGGGCGGGCCTGTGGCTCAGTTGGTAAGGTGCCGGCCCCATATGCCGAGGGTGGCGGGTTCAAACCTGGCCCCGGCCAAACTGCAACCAAAAAATAGCCGGGCGTTGTGGCACACGCCGGTAGTCCCAGCTGCTCGGGAGGCTGAGGCAAGAGAATCGCTTAAGCCCAGGAGTTGGAGGTTGCTGTGAGCTGTGTGAGGCCACGGCACTCTACTGAGGGCCATAAAGTGAGACTCTGTCTCTACAAAAAAAAAAAAAATATATCTCCAACTACTCGGGCGGCGCCTGTGGCTCAGTTGGTAGGGTGTTGGCCCCGTATACTGAGGGTGGCGGGTTGAAACCTGGCCCTGGCCAAACTGCAACCAAAAAATAGTCGGGCGTTGTGGCAGGCGCCTGTAGTCCCAGCTACTCGGGAGGCTGAGGCAAGAGAATCGCTTAAGCCCAGGAGTTGGAGGTTGCTGTGAACTGGGTGAGGCCACAGCACTCTACCGAGGGCCACAAAGTGAGACTCTGCCTCTACAAAATAAAATAAAATAAAATAAAATCTCCAACTACTATGGAAGTGGAGGAAATCAAGTTGCTCATGTCTGTTAGAGTTTCTCTTATAAATTGAGGTGCGTTGTGGTTGGGTGCATAAATATTAGTAATTGAGATCTCATCATATTGAGTATTACCTTTAACAAATATGAAGTGTCCATCCTTATCCTTAATTATTTTGGTTGGTTTAAAGCCTATTGCGTCTGCGAACAGGATTGCAATGCCTGCTTTTTTCTGCTTTCCATTTGCCTGGAATATAGATGACCATCCCTTCACCTTGAGTCTATACCTGTCTTTTAATGTAAGATGCAATTCTTTTTTGTTTTTTTTTTTTTGTAGAGACAGTCTCACTTTATCGCCCTTGTTGGAGTGCTGTGGCATCACACAGCTCACAGCAACCTCCAACTCCTGGGCTTAAGCGATTCTCTTGCCTCAGCCTCCGAGTAGCTGGGACTGCAGGCGCCCACCACAACGCCTGGCTATTTTTTGGTTGCAGTTTTGGCCGGGGCCGGGTTTGAACCTGCCACCCTTGGTATATGGGGCTGGCGCCTTACTGACTGAGCCACAGGCACCGCCCAAGATGCGATTCTTGGATGCAGCAGATATCTGGCTTGAGTTTTTGTATCCAGTCCGCCA
The DNA here is from genome assembly GCF_027406575.1 of Nycticebus coucang. Lineage (NCBI taxonomy): Eukaryota > Metazoa > Chordata > Mammalia > Primates > Lorisidae > Nycticebus > Nycticebus coucang. The sequence goes on along the minus strand of NC_069800.1, from coordinate 40,352,293 downwards.
ACCTATGCCTCTTTAGAGGACAATTGAAACCATTCACATTAATTCAGAGTATTGATAAGCCTTTCGAGAGACCGGTGGACATTTTTAATCCTTTTGCGACTGTGGAAGTTGGAATTTGATCAAGGATTTTTTGGGTGGGTTTACTTTTGCGGTGGAGAATTATGCTGGTCTTTATGGAGGATAGGTCTAAGAATGTCCTGGAGAGCTGGTTTAGTTGTGGCAAATTTCTTCAACATGTGAATGTCGTTGAAGTATTTAATTTCTCCGTCATAAATGAAGCTCAGTTTAGCTGGGTACAGGATCCTGGGTTGAAAGTTATTTTGTTTTAGGAGATTAAAAGTCGATGACCATCCTCTTCTAGCTTGAAAGGTTTCAGCAGAGAGATCTGCAGTTATTCTGATATTCTTCCCCTTGTAGGTAATGGTTTTCTTTTGTCTGGCAGCTTTCAGAATTTTCTCCTTCATATTAACTTTAGTGAAATTGATTATGATGTGTCTGGGGGATGTCTTATTTGGGTTCAGTCGTGCTGGAGTTCTGAAACTGTCCACTATCTGAATTTTGGAATCTCTTGGCATGTCTGGAAAGTTCTCCTTCATAATCTCATGGAGAAGAGACTCTGTGCCTTGTGAAGCCACTTTGTCACTTTTAGGAATCCCTATAAGATGAATATTGGTTTTCTTCAAATTATCTGAGAGCTCTCTGAGAGAGTGGTCTGTTTTTGCTCTCCATTTCTCTTCTTTTTTGAGGGTTTGGGAGTGTTCGAAAGCTTTGTCTTCAATGTCAGAAATCCTTTCTTCTGCTTGCTCCATTCTGTTACTGAGGGATTCTACTGTGTTTCTCAGATCTTGGAGGGATGCAACTTCATGTCTCAATGTGTCGAAATCTTTGGTCATTTCGTCTTTGAATCCGTTGAATTCTTGAGATAACTTTTGGAATTCTAATTTGATCTTATTTGCTATCCAGATCCTGAATTCAATTTCTGACATCTCAGCTATTTGTTTGTGCATGGGGTCTTGTGCTGTTTCTGCCCCATTGATCCTTGGGGGTGTTGATCTACTCTGATTATTCATATTGCCAGAGTTTTTCTGTTGATTTCACCTCATGATTGTTTTTCACCATTGCCTCTGGCTGTCCTCAGAGTTGGGAAGGTGTCTCTCCAAGATTAGACCCCAGCAGGATCACTCTATTGTTGCTGGATCTTTGTAAGGAGTGACCCTGTGTAGTTCCTCTGGGGCTGCTCTAGCTAGGGAGTTCTGGTTGTAAAAGCAGCTCCGGTTTGTGACACACCCGGATCCAGCAACAGGGCTGGGGGTAGTGCGCACGGTTCTGGGAGTGCCAGGTGCCCAGCGACTTTGGCACAGAGAGCCCAAGGCTCCAGCAGTCTCTAACCAGGAGAAGAGCTCTGCGCAGAGGCAGGGAGGGCTCCAAAGGGCACGCAGCTACCAGAGTCCCTGTCCAGATGAATGGGCTAGTGTGGAACCTGGGAGGACACAGGAGGGAGGACGCAGGGTTGCGTGGCTCGCACAGTTCCTGGTCAGGGAATGTGGAGGCCTGGTAGGTGCGGGTCACCAGTCGGAGGTCGCTGCACAGCTCTTATGGAGGTCTGGGGGGCGCCAAGCCCAGGAGTTTGAGGTTGCTATGAGTTGTGACGTCACGGCACTCTACCCAGGGCAACAGCCCAAGGCACCAGTGTGCCAAAACCGGCTCACTCTGCTCCTAAGGATTAAGGCTGTAAGGCAGCTCAGTCCCCGCCTTTAGGCTGCTCAGTCAGTAGGTTACTTTGACCAGCCCAATCCTTGCTCTGAGACCCTGAGGGCAGAGCTTGCCAGGGCAGTTCTTTCACAATGGCTTCCTGCACCCAGCTCAGTGGCTCAGTCTGGGGCCCCAGACAATGCCCAAAGTTCTCCACACTCCTGCTCAAGCTCTCCCCAAGGCAGTTCAACTGAGTGCCAAGTCCAAGAATACCGAAACAGTTCACAGGTAAGGCCTTTCCGGTTTGCAGTCTCACTGCTGCTTGTACTTACGGTTGCCGGCGTGATTAGGATGATCAAACACACGCAACCACTTGCCAGTTTTCCACTGTTTTTGTCCTCCTTTTGGGGTCCAGAAGTCCCTTGCTGGCTCTCTATATCCTCAAAGGGATGATTATAGGCAGATCCCACCGGCCAGAGATGCCTGGAGTCTTGTCTCCCCAGACTCACTGTTCCCAGTTGCAGGGAAGCTGTTACTCGGCTGCCATCTTTAATCTCCTCCCCAATGCTGCAGTTTATCTCAATAGCTGGGCTTTGTGGTGGTCGCCTGTAGTTGCAGCTACTCAGGAGGCTGAGGCAAGAGAATCGCCTAAGCCCAGGAGTTGGAGGTTGCTGTGAGCTGTGTGACGCCACGGCACTCTACTGAGGGCAATAAAGTGAGACACTGTCTCTACAAAAACAAACAAAGAAAAAACTATTTTATACCTCAGAATTTTTCCATGTCACTAAAAAAAATTCATAAACATTACCCTAATGGAAGAACATATACTATGCTACCTTTTTTTTTTTTTTCTTTTGAGGCAGAGTCTTATTTTGTTGCCATTGGTAGAATGCCATGGCATCTTAGCTCACGGAAACCTCAAACTCCTGACCTTAAGCGATTCTCTTGCCTCAGCCTCTCAAGTAGCTGGGACTTAGCCGGCCGGGTGTTGTGGCGGGCACCTGTGGTCCCAGCTGCTCGGGAGGCTGAGGCAAAAGAATCGCTGAAGCCCAGGAGTTGGAGGTTGCTGTGAGCTGTGTGATGCCATGGCACTCTACCGAGGGCCATAAAGTGAGACTCTGTCTCTACAAAAAAAAAAAAAAGTAGCTGGGACTATCGGCACCCACCACAATGCCCAGCTAGTTTTAGAGATGGAGTCTTGCTCTAGCTCAGGTTGGTCTCGAACATCTGAGCTCAGGAGATCCACTCACCTCAGCCTGCCAGAAGTGCTAGGATTACAGGTGTGAGCCACCTTGCCTGGCCTTAATATGCTACTTTTGGTAAAATCCAATGTGAATGATTATCAGGGCTTTTTCTTCTTCTTCTTCTTCTTTTTTTTTTTGTAGAGACAGAGTCTCACCTTATTGCCCTCTGTAGAGTGCCATGGCGTCACACAGCTCACAGCAACCTCCAAATCCTTGGGCTTAGGCGATTCTCTTGACTCAGCCTCCCAAGTAGCTGGGACTACAGGCGCCCGCCACAACGCCCGGCTATTTTTTTGTTGTTGTTGTTGTTGCAGTTCGGCCGGGGCTGGGTTTGAACCCGCCACCCTCGGCATATGGGGCCGGCGCCCTACCCGCTGAGCCACAGGTGCCACCCCTTCTTCTTCTTCTTCTTTTTTTTTTTAATTATTATGAGTTTTTGCCTTGTTGAAGATTTCTACATTCCTTTTTTCCTGTTCCCTAGAACAGATTTCTCAATATGGTGTTACTGGGTCAAATCATAGCAACATTTTCAGTTTGTACTTTATTTTGAGACAGAGTCTCCCTCTGTTGCCCTGGGTAGAGTGCCATGGCGTCATAGCTCACAGCAACCTCTAACTTGGACTTAAGCAATCCTCTTGTCTCACCCTCCTGAGTAATCTGGGACTACAGGCGTTGTACCATCACACCCAGATAGTTTTTCTACTTTTAGGAATGATGAGGTCTCTTTCTTGTTCAGGCTGGTCTCAAACTTCTGAGTGCAAGCAATCTACTTGGCCCAGTAGCTGTACTACAAGTCCCCATCACAAAACCTGGCTAATTGGCTGGGCACGGTGGCTCATGCCTATAATCCTAGCACTCTGGGAGGCCAAGTCAAGCAGACTGCCTGAGCTCGTGGGTTTGAGAGCAAGACCCACCCCATCTCTAAAAATAGCCCAGTGTTGTGGTGGCACCTGTAGTTCCAGCTGCTTGGGAGGCTGAGGCAAGAGAATCGCTTGAGGACCAGAGTTTGAGGTTGCTGTGATGGCATGACACTCTACCCAGGGCGACATAGTGAGACTGTGTCTAAAACACACACACACACACACACACAAAACCAAAAACAAAAAATCTAAAACAGGGCGGCGCCTTGTGGCTCAAGGAGTAGGGCGCCGGTCCCATATTCCAGAGGTGGTGGGTTCAAACCTAGCCCCGGCAAAAAACAAACAAACAAACAAAAAAAAAATCTAAAACAAACAAACAAAAAATCTCCAGTGGCCCAAGATGTGCTAACCAAGAAGAGAAATCCAGGCTTTGAAGGTCCTCTGAGAATGTTAAAGACTCATCTATTCAGAGCTGCCCACCCTTATAACAGAGGGTCTCAGACCACATTCCTATGTACCTGGATGAATTCCCTGGGTCCCCACAGAATTTGTCTCCTACGATTCCTTGGCTACCAATTCTGATCGTGTGTGTTTGGGAGTGTGGGTGAGTGGTATAAGAGACACACTTTGAATAAGTCTGTTACTAATGTGGGGCATGTGGTAGTCTCTGAACCTCAATTTCCCATCTGTAATAGCAGCACCTCCCTTAGGGGCAAACCATATCAAGTGCTCGGCATGACATCTAGCACAAAACTTGTACTTTCTTCACTGAGTGCAAACTGTGTGCCAGACACACTGCTAAGCGATGGGGATGCAACAAGTGATGAAGACAGTCAAACTCCCTGCACCATGGAGCCAGCGTTCTTTTTTTTTTTTTGAGACTGAGCCTCAAGCTGTCACCCTGGGTAGAGTGCTATGGTCTCACAGCTCACACCAACCTCCAACTCCTGGGCTCAAGTGATTCTCCTGCCTCCGCCTCCCAAGTAGCTGGGACTATAGGCACCTGCCACAGTGCCCAGCTGTTTTTTGGTTGCAGCCATCATTGTTGTTTGGCGGGCCCAGGCTGGATTCGAACCCACCAGCTCAGGTGTATGTGGCTGGAGCCTTAGTCGCTTCAGCCACAGGCGCTGAGCCAAGAAACCAGCATTCGTATGAGGGGACATTGACCATGAACTGACAATAAGCAAATGAATAAATATATATACTATGATCAGTGTTTGGAGAAAAAGCAAGGCAGGAAAAAGGTAAGAGTGTCAGTGCAGGTGCTATTTTTATGTAAGGTAGCAAAGAAATCTGTAAGGAGTGGCATTTGCATTGTTTTTTTTTTTTTTTGCAGTTTTTGGCTGCGTGGCCACCTCCGGCATATATGGATATATGGGGCCAGTGCCCTACTCCTTTGAGCCACAGGCGCCCGGTATTTGCATTCTCAAAACCTGAAGAAGGTCAGAGAGTTGCTGGACTCAGAGGGACTGATGGCTCCTGAAGAGGGAAGCAGGAGTAAAGACCCTGGGGCAGGCTTGGAAAAGACCTCATTATAAGGCTGGAGACTGAGGCCTGTACCCCATAAGCAAGGAATTTATCTTTGTTTTGTGAACTGCAATAAAATCTTAATGTTTCCTCCAAGAGGCTGATTGACTGGACCAGTCTTGGCCAAGGGGATCCCTTAAAACTGAGTTGCTAGGGCGGCGCCTGTGGCTCACTGAGCAGGGCGCTGGCCCCATATACCGAGGGTGGCGGGTTCAAACCCGGCCCCGGCCAAACTGCAACAAAAAAATAGCCAGGCGTTGTGGCGGGCGCCTGTAGTCCCAGCTGCTCGGGAGGCTGAGGCAGGAGAATCGCGCCTAAGCCCAGGTGTTGGAGGTTGCTCTGAGCTGTGTGATGCCACGGCACTCCACTGAGGGTGATAAAGTGAAACTCTGTCTCTACAAAAAACAAAAACAGAAAACTGAGTTGCTACCCCTGAGAAAGAAGTCAGACATCCTTCATCACCTTCCCCTCCCTTCTTAGTGATGTTCCTCATGACTCATTCACAGGCCCAGGGCTATGCAAGACAAACTTGCAGGTCCTCAATATACATAACAAACCACTTGAGTCTCAGTGTGAGGCCTAAATTTTGTTCTGATTAAGAAACCCTTATCTTGGGTGGCGCCTGTGGCTCAGTCGGTAAGGCGCCGGCCCCATATACCGAGGGTGGTGGGTTCAAACCCGGCCCCGGCCAAAGTACAACCAAAAAAATAGCTGGGCGTTGTGGCGGGCGCCTGTAGTCCCAGCTACTCGGGAGGCTGAGGCAAGAGAATCGCTTGAGCCCCAGGAGTTGGAGGTTGCTGTGAGCTGTGTGAGGCCATGGCATTGTACCAAGGGCCATAAAGTAAGACTCTGTCTCTACAAAAAAAAAAGAAACCCTTATCTTAATTCAAGCATTCCTTTTCTGGGTCTTTTAGCCAGAATCCAACTCTTTCAGCTAAATGTCAACCAAAGAATCTTTAAACACACCTATAATCTATAAGCCCTACCCCCAATTTGAGATGTCCCACATTTTGGGCCAAAACAATGTATGCCTTCCAAGTATTGATTTATGACTTCACCTGCAATTCCTGTCTCCTTGAAGTGTATAAAACCAAATGGTTAACCCCACCACAGCAAATCTACTTGCTCAAGGCTTCTTGGGTCTGACTTCAAGTCATGGTCCTCACATTTGTCTCAGAATAAACCTCTTTAAATTATTTTACAGGGGCTGGGCGCAGTGGCTCACGCCTGTAATCCCAGCTCTCTAGGAAGCCAAGGCAGGCAGATTGCTTGAGCTCAGGAGTTCAAGACCAGCCTGAGCAAGAGCAAGACCCTGTCTCTAAGAATACCCTGCGTTGTGGCTGGTGCCTGTAGTCCCAGCTACTCAGGAGGCTAAGGGAAGAGGATCCACTTGAGCCCAGGAGTTTGAGACTGCCGTGAGCTATGATGTTACAGCACTCAACCCCAGGGTGACAAAGTGAGACTATGTCTCAAAACAGAAAAAAATAAATAATTTTACAGGGGATGGCTTCTTTTTTATTTTATTTTATTTTTTTTGAGACAGAGCCTCAAGCTGTCACCCTGGGTAGAGTACCATGACATCACAGCTCTCAGCAACCTCATACTCCTGGGCTCAAGTGATTCACCTGCCTGTGCCTCCCAAGTAGCTAGGACCACAGACACCCACCACAACGCCCGGCTATTTTTTGGTTGCCACTGTCATTGTTGTTTGGCGGGACCAGGCTGGATTCAAACCCACCAGCTCAAGTGTATGTGGCTGGCGCTTTAGTGGCTCGAGCCACAGGCGCTGAGCCAGGGGATGGCTTCTTCTCCAGTGTCAGTCTCAGATAATTTTGGAGCCACTAGACAAGTTTCGAGCAAAGAAGTGATGTGGTCTTCATTCCTCCAGGGAAGAGTGTATTGGAGGGGGCAAAGGTGGGAAGCTGCTGGGTGGCTCAGATGAGCACAGTGGCCCTAGAGATGGTGAAAAAGGATTAGATTCAGGATATATACTGCTGCCAACGGAGTTTGCTGATGGCTTATTTGCGGGGTATGAAAAAGACAAACATGAAGAATAATGCCAAGGTTCTAGGCTTGAACAACTGAAAGGACAAAGCAGCAATCCCAGAGACAGTGGCAGTTGTGGGATGAACACATTCCAAGATAAAAAGCAAGAGTTCAGGTTTGGGGATGGTAACTTGAAGATGTAGATATTATTGTGATTGTTCAACTCCTGCCTCTCCCCAGAGTTAAGGTGGGGCCTCAGGAGATGTGGAATGTGTACAGTTTGAAATAGTCTAACATTGACCTACTCAGGTCTTTCACAGCCTCTGGCCTTTGAGAGGTTTCCAGCCCTCCCCATCTCCCTCCACTCTAGGCTTCCCATCTGGCACACCTGCCCCAGGTGTCAGCTGTGCTGGAAACCACTCATCCCAGGCTTAGACTTGTTGTGTGACCTTAAACTGACTCCGGGAGGTGGTGGGGACAGGGCCCACAATTCCCTGTGCCTTCCCTCCCTCTTCCCCCCTTTGCAGGTGGAGGCTCCTGCTGGTGCCTGAGACAGAGTTGGGTGCAGTTGTTTGCTTTACAACATAAACAACTGAGCTCATCCCCTCAGTGCCCCAGGGCACTGCTCCACACCTGTTCACCTCCTGCCCAGGTGCAGGCTCCCGGACAACAAAAGAACGCCCACTCACCTCGGTCATTATATTAATAGTATATTCTGTGAGGGTTCAGCTTTACCTGAAGTTTCAGCCATCCACCTGGGGTTTTTGGAATGTATGCCCAAGGATAATTAGGAACTACTATTCCTCGATGGGAAGTGGAAAGAAAGTAGGCAGAAGGGAAAGCCTTATTCCACAAAGGGAGGAAAAAGTCAGAGGGATTAGAAGGTTTGAATAAGCACCATCCAATAGAATGTTCTAAAATGATCTATATCTGTGCTGCTCAGTATGATAGCCACCACATAGGACTGTTGAGCACTTCAAATGTGGCTGGTGTGACTGAGGAACTAAAGTTCCAATTTTACTTAGTTTAACTTAATTTAAATTTTAGTGACTGCTGCATTGGACAGCCCAGGTTTTTTTTTTTTTTTTTTGGTTTTTGGCCGGGGCTAGGTTTGAACCCGCCACCTCTGGCATATGGGCCCGGCGCCCTACTCCTTGAGCCACAGGCGCTGCCCTGGACAGCCCAGGTTTTACTGTTGGCTCTGGAGGATATTTGGATGGTATGTTTAAGTAATAACAGCTATCATTTTTTGAGCACACACTTAATGTCAGAAACACTGGACAGATCTCATTTACTGCTCACAACCACTCTATGGGGAAAGCGTTGTCTCCATTTTACAGATTACGAACAGCGTGGCAAAGTCACTTGGCCAAAGTCCCAGAATAAGAGACTCCCTTTCAGCTGAAGGCTGAAAGAGAACACCCAAAATCATACTTAAAAACCCCACTCAAATAAGTCCAAAGGACCCAGTGGGCTTTCCTGAAGTCTATCCCTCAACAAATGACTGGGATGTGCAATTTAGTAAAAGATGCAAATCGGCCTCCTATTTGGGGGACAAATGATCAGTACTCTGGTCATACCCTCAGTCTTTCTTCTGGCCTGTGTACGGATGAGGGCAGAGCAAGGGTGACAGGGAGAGATCTCGGAGGAGGGGGTGTTCAGGTGGGGGTGGGGCTGGCCAGCTGGTGTCAGCCACCCAGGACATCAGCTGGCTGGCGGGCTGGCAGGCTCAGACAATGGGCGGGGGCCTGGTCGGAACCCTCCTCCTCCCTCTGCGCAGAGCCCTCTCCCCTCACCCTGGCCAGCTGCCGTAGGCTCCTTCTCAGCCTAGGTTTATGGAAAGCAGGAGAGCAGGGGGAGGGCAGTGTAACTTGCTAGGAAGTTCTGTGTAGAATGACAGAGGAGGGGATGGAAGTAGGGTTGGGGAACCCTTTATGAAGGTCTCCTTACTTCTAGACATTGCTCTGGGGGATTTGCATACATCCTTCCCTTTGCTCCTCCCAAAGTCCCCCTGGTAATATTGATAATAATTATTATCAACAATAGCAATCAGGTACCTCACGCTGAGCCCTCCTGGCTGGAGCTCAAGGCGTCAACTCAGTAATCCTCATGACCACCTTGGGAACCAAGGACTTTTATTATATATACCCTTTGCCAAAGGAGGAGCCCCAGGCTCAGAGTGGTTAAGGGACTTGTCTAGCATCACTGAGGTAAGAAAAAGTGGGTCTTTTCTCCCTACTCTGTGAACTATGTGTAAGTAAAGCTTCAAACTTTACAGTGACTAGATGTTTTATTAGAACACAGGCACATTTATTATTTAATAATAAATGTTGTCTCTTTTTTTTTTTGCAGTTTTTGGCCAGGGCTGGGCTCGAACCCACCACCTCTGGCTTATGGGGCTGGTGCCCTACTCCATTGAGCCACAGGCACCACCCTATGTTGTCTCTTTACTCATAGTGTGCATAGCTGCCTGCTCTGACAGCAAACAGAGAGACCACAGATCACAAGGACCACATAGCCTAGGTTTTACCTTCCCTTTTTCTGCTTGGCCCCTTATCCAGGAGTTATCTACAGAGGGTGGTGGCAATCCAAACTCTCAGTCTCCTGAAGGTTCTCCTTAACTTAAGCAGGTCTTTTTTCCATTCTGCCTTCATGTGTTCATTCTACAAATACAAAGCAAATGTCATCCTTGTCTGCAGATATCAGAGTCACCTAGCACATTTCTAAATAGAAATAGTGCAGAGTCTTGTGAACAGCATGCAGGGAGAACTTGAAGAGCATTTGACAGTGGAGCCATGTTAATGTGGCCATCTGGGAGAGCTTCCTGGAGGAGGTGATAAGTAGATACTAGGTCCTAGGACATCTCCTGTACCTTATCCCTCCACCCGTTCATTTCAATTCCTCTCCAATGTCTTCTCCTAAGAACCAAGATCTCATCTTAGGTAAGACCAGTTTTGTAGGGAAAGATGCATAGTGACTTCCCTGTCCACCCATAAGATGCAATATTGAGTGGAGGCAGAGCATGTCAGAGAAGGCAGGTGGATAACTTAGCAGTCACTATTTTTTTTTCTTTTCTGTTGCAACCTACTCTTACTCTGTTGCCCCAGGCTAGAGTGCTGTGGCATCTGCCTAGCTCACAACAACCTCAAACTCTGGGGCTCAAGCAAGACTCCTGAGTAAGTGGGACTATAGGCACTTGCCATAATCCTTGGCTAATTTTTCTATTTTTTTTTTTTTGAGACAGAGTCTTACTTTGTAGCCCTCCGTAGAGTGCTGTGGCATCACAGCTCACAGCAACCTCAAACTCTGGGCTCAAGTGATTCTCTTGCCTCAGATTCCCTAGTAGCTGAGACTACAGGTGCCCACCCACAATGCCCAGCTATTTTTAGAGAAGAGGTCTGTCTCTGGCTCAGGCTGGTCTCGAAACTGTGAACTCAGGCAATCCACCCACCTTGACCTCCCAGAGTGCTAGGATTACAGGCATGAGCCACTGCACCCCACCTATTTGTTTGTTTGTTTTTGACATAGAGTTTTGCACTGTCACCCAGGCTGGGGGGCAGCGGTACAATCACAGCTCACTGCAGCCTCAAATGATCCTTCCGCCTCAGTCTCCTGAGTAGTCCTAGCTATTCATGCCTCCTTGCCTGGCTAATTGTTTTATTTTTTGTGGGGATAGGGATCTTGCTGTATTGTCCAGCTTGGTCTCAAAACTACTGGAGTCAAAGGATCCTTCTGCCTTGGCCTCCCAAAGTGCTAGGGTTATAGACATGAGCCATCATGCCCAGGTTCTGATATACTGTTAAGTAGCGATAAACACTATGGAGAAAAATAAACTAGGTGGCAATTTGAAATAGGGAGGTCAATGAAGGCCTCCCTGAGAAGGTGAGGGTTTGAGCAGAGATCTGAATGTTCTATGCGGGTATCTGGAGGAAGCCTGCATTGCTGCAACACCAAGAAGCCAAGAAATTCAAATCGATAGAACTCGCAAGTCATGAAATCCTAAGTAATAGAATTCTGTGGCCATGGAATGCTAATCAATATTTCTGTGGTGCCATAAAATTCTAATCAATAGAATTCTCTGGCTATGAAAGTCTAATCAATCAGGAAACCTCCCTATGAAGGAAAGTAGCTGGGGAATGAAATTCTCAGTGATCAGTGGAAGTTAATCATGTGAGTCTAGCAAGGAAAGAATGGGGGGAGGATGGAGAAAACACCTAGCCGAGCGCATGTAAGGATCCTGTGGCAGGAAGAGTTGGATGTTAGAACCTGTCTCTCACTTAGCCATTTAGTATGACCACATGTTGCAAAATAGTCTGTTTCTTTTTTTTTTTTTTTTTTGAGACAGAGCCTCAAGCTGTCACCCTGGGTAGAGTGCTGTGGCATCACAGCTCACAGCAACATCCAACTCCTGGGCTCAAGCGATTCTCCTGCCTCCACCTCCCAAGTAGCTGGGACTACAGGCGCCTGCCACAATGCCTGGCTATTTTTTGGTTGTAGTTGTCATTGTTGTTTGGCAGGCCCGGGCTGGATTTGAAACCACCAGCTCAGGTGTATGTGGCTGGCACCTTAGCCACATGAGCCTCAGGCACCGAGCCAATAGTCTGTTTCTTATTGCACACCTAGGCTGAGCCAGGCCTCCATTTCCAGATTTTCCTCTAGCCAAGCCTATAGCCTATGTAGCACTCTCCCCACTGCATTGAATCAGAGGACTCTGTGGTGACGGTGTCTGGGGTCTTGGTCCTAACTCTTCCCCTAGGCCAGTGGTTCTCAACCTTCCTAATGCTTCGACCCTTTTATTTTTTGAGACAGAGTCTCACTTTACCTCGACCCTTTAATATAGTTCCTCATGTTGTGGTGACCCCCAACCATAAAATTATTTTTGTTGCTAACTTCATAACTGATTTTGCTATGGTTATGATTCGTAATGTAAAGGTCTGATATTTTTTTTGCCTGGGGATGGTTTTGAACCCGCCACCTCTGGTATATGGGGCTGGCATCCTACTCCTTGAGCCACAGGCGCTGCCCCTGCAGGACATATTTAGGTGACCCCTGTGAAGGAGTTGTTTGACCCCCAAAGGGGTTGTGACCCATAGGTTGAGAACTGCTGCCCTAGGCTATGACAATGATGTTGTCTTAGACTTCCTCTTGTCACCCCCATTTATTTATTTATTTTATTTTGTATTTTATTTATTTATTTATTTTATTTTTTTTGTAGAGACAGAGTCTCACTTTATGGTCGGTAGAGTGCCGTGGCCTCACACAGCTCACAGCAACCTCCACCTCCTGGGCTTAAGCGATTCTCTTGCCTCAGCCTCCCGAGTAGCTGGGACTACAGGTGCCCACCACAACACCCGGCTTGTGTATTTCTTTTTATTTATTTATTTATTTATTTATTTATTTATTTATTTATTTTTTGTAGAGACAGAGTTTCACTTTATTGCCCTCGGTAGAGTGCCGTGGCATCACACAGCTCACAGCAACCTCCAACTCCTGGGCTTAGGCGATTCTCCTGCCTCAGCCTCCCGAGTAGCTGGGACTACAGGCGCCCACCACAACGCCCGGCTATTTTTTTGTTGCAGTTTGGCCGGGGCCAGGTTTGAACCCGCCACCCTCGGTATATGGGGCCGGCACCCTGCTCACTGAGCCACAGGCGCCGCCCGTGTATTTCTTTTTAAGAGACAGAGTCTCACTTTATTGTCCTCAGTAGAGTGCCATGGTGTCACACTACTCACAGCAACCTTCAACTCCTGGGCTTAGGCGATTCTCTTGCCTCAGCCTCCTGAGTACCTGGGACAACAGGTGCCCACCACAATGCCTGGCTTTTTTTTTTTTTTTTTTTTTTTGGTTGTTGCAGTTTGGCCAGGGCCAGGTTCGAACCTCAGTATATGGAGCTGGTGCCCTACTCACTGGGCCACAGGTGCCACCCTATTTATTTATTTATTTTGCAGTTTTTGGCCAGGAATGAGTTTGAACCCGCCACCTCTGTCATATGGGGCCACTGCCCTACTCCTTTGAGCCACAGGTGCTGCCCTTTACCCCCATTTATTATTCATTCCTTTATCTAATGTTTATTATTATTATTATTATTTTTGAGACAGAGTCTCAAGCTGTCACCCTGGTGTCATAGCTCACAGCAACCTCCAGCTCGGGCTCAAGCCTCAGTTTTTCTATTTTTTTAGTAGAGATGGGGGTCTTGCTTTTGCTCAGACTGGTCTTGAACTTGTGAACTCAAGCAATGCACCTGCCTCGGCCTCCCGGAGTGCTAGGATTACAGGCCTGAGCCACCACACCCGGCCTGTTTCTTTCTTTTTTTTTTTAATTTATTTTTATTTTTTTGAGATAGAGCCTCATGCTGTCACCCTAGGTAGAGTGCTGTGGCATCACAGCTCATAGCAACCTCCAACTCCTGGGCTTATGCTATTGTCTTGCCTCAGCCTCCCTAGTAGCTGGGACTACAGGTGCCCGCCACAATGCCCAGCTATTGTTTGGTTGCAGTTGTCATTGTTATTTGGCAGTCCTGAGCTGGATTCGAAACCGAGAGCTCTGGTGTATGTGGCTGGTGCCTTAGCCAGTTGAACTACAGGCGCAGAGCCCCAGCCTGTTTATTATTATTTTTGAGACAGAATCTCACTCTGGCACCCAGAGGAGAGTGTGGTGGAATCACTGTAGCTCCAGCAACATCAAAATCTTGGTTTCAAGAGATCTTCTTGCCTCAGCCTCCCAAGTAGCTGGAACTACATGCAGGGACCACAATGCCTGGCTAATTTTTCTTTTTTGCAGAGATAGAGGTATCTACAAAAGACTCTGGCTGGTTTTGAATTCCTGAACTCAAGCAATCAACCCACCCTGACCTCCCAGAGTGCTAGGATTACAGGTGTGAATAACAACACCTACATTATTCTTTTTTTTTTTGGAGACAGAGACTGACTTTGTCACCTTTGGTAGTGTGCAGTGATGTCATAGCTTACAGCAACCTCAAACTCTAGGGCTTAAGCAATTCTCTTGCCTCAGCCTCCCAAGTAGCTACAAGGGTCCACCATGATGCCTGGCTATTTTTAGAGACGAGGTCTCACTTGGGCTCTAGCTGGTCTTGAACCGATGAGCTCTGGCAACCCACCCGCCTTGACCTCCCAGAGTGGTAGTACATTATTCTTTTAAAACGCACAAAATTTTCCTGAAATTCTGTGATGGAACAAAAAAACAAAAACAAAATACACAAAAGAACCTAAAACTCACAACAACCCTTGTACAGTACTTTTTATTACTTTCGTTTTATATGTGTAGTGGAAGAAACTCCGCATATAAAACTATATATGTGGTTTTCATCTTATAGTATACATACAGTTTTCATTTTATACATTTCATATATGCATAATTTAGGTTCAGAGAAGTTAAATGCACATATTGCCCAAGGCCACACAGCAAGTGGCAGGGAGAAAATTCCAAGCTGTTGGAAGCCAGAGGCTGAATTCTGAGAAATATCTCCTGGCTCCTTTACACCCTCCACCTCTCTGCCTCACCCAACATCTGGGTCTAGTTTCTTCATAATTCCCCTATTGGGTATCCACCTCTCTCCCTCCCTGACTCCAAAGAAGTGAGGGCTCCAGCACAAAGACCTCCCCTGGTCACACCCCACAGATTGTATGCTTTAATGCCTCTCTAACAATTAGACCAGCAGCAGTCTGGTTTCTGAGAAGATGGAAATGTCTGTGCTTGTTCTGTAGGGTAGAGTCATCAGCCACATATATCTATTGAGCACTAGAAATGTGGCTTGTGCAACAGAGGAACCGAACTAATTTGATTTCATTATAAATACATGTGGTTAATGGCTAATGTATTACATAGTGAAGATCTAGAGTGGAAAGAATGCAAACCCTGGGCTTGGCACCTGTAGCATAGCGGTTACAACGCTGGCCACATGCACCAAGACTGGTAGGTTTAAACCCAGTCTGGGCCAGCTAAACAACAATGACAACTGCAACAAAAAATAGCCCGGCATTGTGGCGGGCACTTATAGTCCCAGCTACTTGGGAGGCTGAGGGAAGAGAATCACGTAAGCCCAAGAGTTTGAGGATGCTGTGAGCTGTGACTCTACAGCACTCTACCGAGAGACTCTATCTCAAAAAAGAAAAAAAAAATTCAAACCTTGCATGACATTCAAGGCCTTTGGTTTCGGGTCAGAAACTTGCTGACTGGGCAGCACCTGTGGCTCAAAGGGTTGGGCGCTGACCCCATATGCCGGAGGTAGTGGGTTCAAGCCCAGCCCCAGCCAAAAACTGAAAAAAAAAAAAAGAAACTTGCTGACTGATCTCTGGTATAATAGTCACAGACTGGAGGCTTTGGAGTCTGACAGATCTGGATTAAAATCTGTATCCACCAGCTGTGTGGCATTGGGCAAGTCATTTAATTTCTGTCTGCCTCCAAATTTTCATCTGTGAAACGGGACTAAGAAGAATTCCTACATTATAGATTTAATTAGATCCCACTTTTTTTTTTTTTTAATTTTTTCTGTAGAGACAGAGTCTCACTTTGTGGCCCTCGGTAGAATGCCCTGGCATCACACAGCTCACAGCAACCTCCAACTCCTGGGCTTAAGCGATTCTCCTGCCTCAGCCTCCCAAGTAGCTGGGACTACAGGTGCCCGCCACAACGCCCGGCTATTTTTTGGTTGCAGTTTGGCTGGGGCCGGGTTTGAACCCGCCACCCTCAGTATATGGGGCCGGCGCCTTACCGACTGAGCCACAGGCGCCGCCCAGATCCCACATCTAAAGGTCTTGGGGCACTGCTTACTCTCCAGAGGTTAACTTTTCTGATCATTAGTCCCCATCAAACTGTGCCATTTCATGTTCTTTTTTCTCCTGTTCTATCCCTCTGGCTTTTCCTGACTTGGGCATCTGGGCAAACTGAGACTCTGAGAGAATTTAATTTTCTCTTTTTTTGTAGAGACAGAGTCTTACTTTATGGCCCTCAGTAGAGTACCGTGGCCTCACACAGCTCACAGCAACCTCCAATTCCTGGGCTTAAGCGATTCTCTTGCCTCAGCCTCCCGAGTAGCTGGGACTGCAGGCGCCCGCCACAACACCCGGCTATTTTTTTGGTTGCAGTTTGGCCGGGGCCGGGTTTGAACCCGCCACCCTCGGTATATGGGGCCGGCGCCTTACCGACTGAGCCACAGGTGCCGCCCGAATTTAATTTTCTCAAAGTCCCTCAGGAAGAACCAGGCTCGGGGCTTGGCACCTGTGGCTCAAATGGCTCAGGCACCAGCCACATATACCTGAGCTGATAGGTTCTAATCCAGCCTGGGCCTGCCAAACAACAATGACAACTACAACCAAAAAATGGCCGGGTGTTGTGGCAGGTGCCTGTGGTCCCAGCTACTTGGGAGGCGGAGGCAGAAGAATCGCTTGAGCCCAGGAGCTGGAGGTTGGTGTGAACTGTGATGCCATGGCACTCTACCAAGGGTGATAGCTTGAGGCTCTGTCTCAAAAAAAAAAAAAAAAAAAAAAAGAACCAGGCTGGGTTAGGTCCCTTTTACTCTCCAAGATCCACCATCTAGGTGGCAGCTGTGTGACCTTGAGCAAATTACATAAACACTCTGGGCTTGGTTTTCACTTCTTCAAAATGGGGAGAGAATTATTACCTCAGACATTCTTGAGATAATAAATGATAAATGAGACAATGTGTGCTTAGCACACTGATAAGATCTCAAGGCCAGCTATTATTATTCTCTCTCTTTCTTTTGAGACAGACTCTCATTTTATCGCCCTCAGTGGAGTGCCGTGGGGGCACAGCTCACAGCAACCTCAAATTCTTGGACTTAAGCAATTCTCTTGCCTCAGCCTCCCAAGTAGCTGGGACTACAGGCGCCCCCCACAATACAGGCTATATTATTATTCTCTTATTCTGAACTTTTAACTACAGCATAATAATAATAATAATTATCATGGTTATTCCAGCCCAGAGCTGTTTGCCTGCCCTATAAAACCCATTGTGGCCTGAGACTTTGTATTTTCAGACCCAAACAGACCCCCATTCAGCTCTGAGGACCTGGGGTAGAGCACACCTAGTCACCTACCAAGTCGAAGGAGACGCCCAGACTGAGAGGGAGGAGACAGAAGAGAGGACATCTGGAAAGAGGAGTCTGCGAAGCTCATTCATTCCTTGGAGGCAGAGGGTGCCAAGGAACGTGTATTGGCTTAGAGTCCTGGCAGATTCTGGGTTCAAAACATAGATCTCCTGGGTGGCGCCTGTGGCTCAGTGAGTAGGGCGCTGGCCCCATATACCAAGAGTGGCGGGTTCAAACTGCAACAAAATATAGCTGGGTGTTGTGGTGGGCGCCTACAGCCCTAGCTACTGGGGAGGCTGAGGCAAAAGAATTGCCTAGGCCCAGGAGTTGGAGGTTGCTGTGAGCTGTGACAGCACGGTACTCTACCGAGGGCGACAAAGTGAGATTGTCTCTAAAAAAAAAAGAAAGAAAAACATAGATCTCCCTCAGTTACATGGAGCAGTGATTGCTTCTGAAGCCTCGCAGACCAATACCATTTTTTATTTTTTTGTAGAGACAGAGTCTCACTTTGTCGCCCTCGGTAGAGTGCTGTCATTTCTCAGCTCACAGCAACCTCCAACTCCCAAGCCTAGGCAATTCTCTTCCTCGGTCTCCCTAGTACCTGGGACTACAGGCACCTGCCATGAAGTCCGGCTATTTTTTAGTTGCATTTTTGGCTGGGGCCAGGTTTGAACCTGCCACCCTCGGTATTTGGGGTTGGTGCCCTACTCACTGAGCCACAGGTGCCGCCCCTAACACCATTATTAGTTTGTGTGACTTTGGGCAAATTCCTCAATTGATCTGAGACTTTGTTTCCAAATCGGTGAGCAGAAAGTATACATAGTGCTGGAGTTGTGAGGATTCAGATCTCAGCATGGTGCCTGGCACACGGCAAGTGCTCATTAAATTTCAGTTATTATTATCATTGAGTTACTTAAACTTCCTGGTCTGCAGGGCCCTAGACTACTAAACTCTTGGGGTCAGAATAAGGTTATATGCAAGGTAGTAAATAATAGGGGTTAAGAGTTTCAGCTTTGGAGGGCGGCGCCTGTCGCTCAGTTAGTAGGGCACCAGCCCCATATGCCGAGGGTGGCGGGTTCAAACCCAGCCCCGGCCAAACTGCAACAAAAAAATAGCCGGGCGTTGTGGCGGGCGCCTGTAGTCCCAGCTACTCGGGAGGCTGAGGCAAGAGAATCGCGTAAGCCCAAGAGTTGGAGGTTGCTGTGAGCCGTGTGACGCCACGGCACTCTACCGAGGGCGGTACAGTGAGACTCTGTCTCTACAAAAAAAAAAAAAAAAGAGTTTCAGCTTTGGGCTGGTGCAGTGGCTCACACCTGTAATCTTAACACTGGGAGGCCAAGGCAGGAGGATCACTTGAGCTCAGGAGTTTGAGATCAGCCTGAGTAAGAGCAAGGACCCCCATCTCTACCAAAAATAGAAAAACTATCTGTGCATTGTGGTGAGCACCTGTATTCCCAGTTTCTCTGGAGGCTTAAGCAGAAGGAGGATCACTTATGCCCAGGAGTTTGAGGGTACTGTGAACTGGTCTGAGGCCATGGCAGTCTAGCCTGGAGCAACAGAGTGGTACTCTGAGAAAAAAAAAAAGAGTTTTAGCTGTAGGTTCAAAGACCATCTCCATCAAGTGTGACTCTGGGTAGCTCCTTGGGCCCTCTGTGTCTCCACTTCCTTTCCTGTGCAATGGGGACGAATTTAGTCTGTGAAGTGCCTGGCTCTTGGTCTGCCTAGGTTGCAGACTTCCATTTCCTTCATCCGGATTCTGCTCCTCAGCCTTTGCAAGCTAACCTCCTGACTTTCTGGCCAAATTCTTTTCTTTTTTTTTTTTTTGAGACTGAGTCTCACTTTGTCACTCTTGGTAGAGTGCCCTGGTGTCACAGCAACCTCAAACTCTTGGGCTTATGTGATTCTCTTACCTCAGCCTCCCAAGTAGCTGGACTACAGGTGCCCACCACAATGCCCGGCTATTTTTTTTGCGTATGTGGCCAGTGCCCTAACCACTGAACGACAGGCGCCAAGCCTGAGCCCATGAATTTGAGGTTGCTGTGCACTAGGCTGAGGAGAAAGCACTCTAGCTTGAGCAACAGTGTGAGGCACTGTTTCCAGACCAAACCAAACCAATCCAAACCAAAACCTTGCAATTCTAAAAAAAAAAATCTGGGAGGCACCTGTGGCTCAGTGAGTAGGGTACTGGCCCCATATACCGAGGGTGGCGGGTTCAAACCTGGCTCAGCCAAACTACAGCAAAAAAATAGCTGGGTGTTGTGGTGGGTCCCTGTAGTCCCAGCTACTTGAGAGTAGTCCCAGCTACTTGAGAGGCTGAGGGAAGAGAATGACCTAAGCCCAATAGCTGGAGGTTGCTGTGAGCTGTGACAGCCATCGCACTCTACCGAGGGTGACAAAGTAAGATTCTGTCTCTAAAAAAAAACCAAATGATGCTTGCTAAAGTTTAAAAGGAAAATCACCGAGGTAACTATTTCCCCAAATAATCAAATACTGCCATTTGAATTATGTTATTTCAAATCTTTTTGCTTTTTTTTGTAGAGACGGAGTCTCACTTTATAGCCCTTGGTAGAGTGCCGTGGCATCACACAGCTCACAGCAACCTCCAACTCCTGGGCTTCAGCGATTCTCTTGCCTCAGCCTCCCGAGTAGCTGGGACCACAGGCGCCCGCCACAACGCCCCCGGCTAATTGCTTTTTAAACAAAAATGACAAAACATTATAGCTTCAATTGAAGGCCTCAGCCTATTCCTCTTTACTACTGCCCTTCTTACCTCTCCATAATGGGGAGTCTGGGCTCTATTCTAATATCAGAAACTATTTTTTCTTTTTTTTTTTTGAGACAGGGTCTCACTGTGTCGCCCTGAGTGTCATGGCATCACAGCTCATAGCAACCTCAAACTCTTGGGCTTAAATGATTCTCTTGTCTCAGCCTCCCAAGTAGCTGCTGGGACTACAGGCGCCCGACACAATGTCCTGCTATTTTTATTTTTTTTATTATTTATTTTATTTTATTTTTTTGCCCCTCTATTTTTAGAGACGAAGTCTCACTCTGGCTCAGTCTGGTCTTATTGCAGTTTGGCTGGGGCCGGGTTTGAACCCACCACCCTCAGTATATGGGACCAGCACCCTGTAACACTCACTGAGCCACAGGAGCTGCCCCTCAAGTCTTGAACTTTTGAGCTCTAGCAATCCACCCGCCTCAGCCTCCCAAGTGCTAGGATTACAGGTGCGAAACTTTTTTTTTTTTTTTTGGAGCCAGAGTCTCACTTTGTCGCCCTGGGTAGAGTGCTGTGGCGTCATAGCTCACAGCAACCTCAAACACTTGGGCTCAAGAGATTTTCTTGCCTCAGCCTCCCAGGTAGCTGGGACTATAGGCACCTGCTACAACGCCCAACTATTTTTAGAGATGGGGTTTTGGTCTTGCTCAGGCTGTGTTTTTTTTTTTTTTTTTGTAGAGACAGAGTTTCACTTTATTGCCCTCGGTAGAGTGCCATGGCATCACACAGCTCACAGCAACCTCCAACTCCTGGGCTTAGGCGATTCTCCTACTTCAGCCTCCCAAGTAGCTGGGACTACAGGCTCCTGCCACAACGCCCGGCTATTTTTTTTGTTGCAGTTTGGTCGGGGCTGGGTTTGAACCCGCCACCCTTGGCATATGGGGCCAGCGCCCTGCTCACTGAGCCACAGGCGCTGCCCTTTTTTTTTTTTTTTAAATTTTAAAACATTTACTTGCTTTTTTTGCGCTCAACCTTATATGTTCAAGATCCATCCATTTTTAGTTCATTTAATTTACCTGTTATAAAGTTTTCCATTGTATAAATAGATCACATTCAACTTTTCTATGAAGGCCGCCAGGGAAAACCATTGATTAAACAAAACTGAGTTTACTAAATTAGGCGCAGCAAGGGAGAATAATATCTTGTGGGAGTCTTAGTCCCTTAAAAGTGTGTGGTCAGGGCGGCGCCTGTGGCTCAGTCGGTAAGGTGCCGGCCCCATATACCGAGGGTGGCGGGTTCAAACCCGGCCCCGGCCAAACTGCAACCAAAAAATAGCCGGGCGTTGTGGCGGGTGCCTGTAGTCCCAGCTACTCGGGAGGCTGAGGCAAGAGAATCGCTTAAGCCCAGGAGTTGGAGGTTGCTGTGAGCTGTGTGAGGCCACGGCAGTCTACCCCGAGGGCCATAAAGTGAGACTCTGTCTCTACAAAAAAAAAAAAAAAAAAAAAAAAAAAAAAAGTGTGTGGTCAGCCTGGGCAACATACCAATACCCTATCTCTAAGAACAATTAAAATATTATGGCTGGGGGGCGGCACCTGTGGCTCAGTGAGTAGGGCGCCGGCCCCATATGCTGAGGGGGGCGGGTTCAAACCCATCCCCAGCCAAACTGCAACAACAAAAAAAAATAGCCGGGCGTTTTGGCGGGCGCCTGTAGTCCCAGCTGCTTGGGAGGCTGAGGCAAGAGAATCGCATAAGCCCAAGAGTTAGAGGTTGCTGTGAGCCATGTGACCACACGGCACTCTACCCAGGGCGGTACAGTGAGACTCTGTCTCTACAAAAAAAAAAAAATATTATGGCCGGGTACAGTGACTCATGCCTATATCCTTAGCACTCCGGGAGGCCAAGGCAGTGGATCAGCTAAGCTAGGAGTTCAAGGTCAGCCTGAGCCAGAGGCAGACCCCATCTCTAAAAAAAGAAAAAGAAGGGCGACACCTGTGGCTCAACGGAGTAAGGTGCTGGCCCCACATGCTGGAGGGGGTGGATTCAAACCCAGCCCCAGCCAAAAACTGAAAAAAAAGAGAAAAAGAAAAATCCAGGCACTGTAGCAGGTGCTTGTAGTCCCACCTACTACAGAGGCTGAGGCAAGAGGATCGTTGGAACCTAAGAATTTGAGGTTGCTGTGAGCTATGATGTCATGACACTCTACCAAAGACAACAAAGTGAAACTCTGTCTCAAAAAAAAAAAAGAAAGAAAAAGGCTTGGTGCCTGTGACTCAAGAAGCTAAGGCGCTAGCCACATACACCTGAGTTGGCAGGTTCAAATCCAGCCTGGGCCCACCAAACAACAATGATGGCTGCAACCAAAAAATAGCCAGGCGTTGTGGTGGGTGCCTGTAGTCCCAGCTACTCGGGAGGCGGAGGCAGGAGAATCGCTTGAGCCTAGGAGTTGGAGGTTGCTGTGAGCTGTGATGCCATAGCACTCTATATCCAGGGCAACAGCTTGAGGCTCTATCTCAAAAAAAAGAAAAGAAAAATTAAAAAAAATCAGCCAAGCTTGGTGTCTCATTCCTGTAGTCCTAGTGACTTGGGAGATTGAGATGGGAGGATTGTTTGAACCCAGGTGTTCAAAGCTGTGGCGAGTCATGATCACTCCATTGTACTCCAGTCTGGGTGATACAGAGAGACTCTATCTCTTTAAAAAAACAAGGGAGGAGATGTAATCAGGAAAGAATATATAGGTCTGGGCTTAAGTGGTTTCAGGTGAGTCTCTTTTCTTACTTAATTTTTTCCCTATTTCTAGTAGAAGATGTGGATCTCTTTCTTGCTCAGGCTGGTCTCAAACTCCTGAGCTCAAGAAATCCACTGGCGGGGTGGCGCCTGTGGCTCAGTCGGTAAGGCGCCAGCCCCATATACCGAGGGTGGCGGGTTCAAACCCGGCCCCGGCCAAACTGCAACCAAAAAATAGCCGGGCGTTGTAGCGGGCGCCTGTAGTCCCAGCTGCTCGGGAGGCTGAGGCAAGAGAATCGCTTAAGCCCAGGAGTTGGAGGTTGCTGTGAGCTGTGTGAGGCCACGGCACTCTACCGAGGGCCATAAAGTGAGACTCTGTCTCTACAAAAAAAAAAAAAGAAATCCACTGGCGGGTGGTGCCTGTGGCTCAGTGAGTAGGGCGCCGGCCCCATATACTGAGGGTGGCAGGTTCAAACCCAGCCCCGGCTGAACTGCAACCAAAAAATAGCCAGGCGTTGTGGCGGGCGCCTGTAGTCCCAGCTGCTCGGGAGGCTGAGGCAGGAGAATCGCAGAAGCCCAAGAGCTAGAGGTTGCTGTGAGTCCTGTGATGTCATGGCACTCTACCGAAGGCGGTAAAGTGAGACTGTCTCTACAAAAAAAAAAAAAGAAATCCACTGGCCTCAGCCTCCCCAGACTATTGGGATTACAGGTGTGAGCCACTGAGCCTGGCCAAGATGAGTCTTTTTTAAGCAGAAAACTGGAATAGGGCAATTTGAGACAGTTAAGGGTTGGTAGAAAAACTAGCAGGGCATAGTGGAGGGCTCTGTAGTCCCAGCTACTCGGGAGGCTGAGACAAGAGGATTGCTCAAGCCCAGGAGTTTGAAGTTGGTGTGAGCTATGATGATGCCATGGCATTCCACCCAGGGTGACAGAGTGAGACTCTGTCTCTAAAGGAAAAAGAAATTAAGTAAACTGTTGTCTGAAAAGATGTATTTGCCAAGGTGAGCAAGCTGTTTGCCCAAACAAATAGGTTGGAAAGAATTTCCTGAAGCAAACAGTGAGGTTATACATTGGTTTACAGTTTTATCTTTCTAGGCAAGAATTTCCTGGAACAGTCAAATCATATTGACATAGGAGCCCTATAATTGAGTAAGATAGTCTCTAGTCTTGGTTCTTTTATTTATCCAGTCCCTTATTGATGGGCTTTTAGGTTTTTTCCAGTATTTCTCTATCATATGCAGTGCTGCAATGACATCTTGAGCACAAGGGTGAGGGTCTCACTGGGGCTCCACATACAAGTGGAATTGCCAGATAGTGAGAAATGAATAAATATCTGCAGTTTTTCTGGAGTCCTATATTCTTTCTAACTTACCTCCCTGCTTCCCAGAAGAGGAAAACTTCTCGCTATCTCCACCAGAGCAGACGGCAGGAACTGCCAGGGCTTTGCCCACATCAGCTGCCTGCCCACCCACCCGCTGTCCCTTGTTCTAGCAGATTAACGGTGACCTGTGACCTTGACAGGCTGGCCACACTCCCAGCCAATTTCAGCCTGTCGATAGGAGTCCCAGGGGTGGCCAGGGCCCGGGGATGTGTTAGCCAGATGGGCCTGGGAGGTCTCTGGTTGGCTTATCCCAGGAGGCAGAGCAGGTGGGCAGCCCTCAGCACCAACCCCCCCATTTTCCCTGTCATGCATCACTGGGCTGGAGCTGCAGCCAGATGGTGGGGACCGGGCGGCTTGCAGCTCCTGGCCTGACAAAGGATCCTCTATACTGTACCCCTCCACCATGACCCTGACCAGCTTGGGAAGTCTAGTCTCTGGCTGCACAATCATTTTCGGCCCTGATGTCCTGCCTTGGTCAGTCTTTCTGCAGTGACTGTCTCTTCTCTCATCCCATTTGTGGAGAAAATTTGCTAGGCAATGTTCCTAAAAGCCTTGGACTTGAAAATCCACTTACTGGCTTGGTGCCTGTAGCTCAAGTGGCTAAGGTGCCAGCCACATACAACAGAGCTGGCGGGTTCGAATCCAGCCCAGGCCTGCCAAACAACAATGACAGCTACAACCAAAAAATAGCTGAGCATTGTGGTGGGTGCCTGTAGTCCCAGCTACTTGGGAGGCTGAGGCAAGAGAATCGATTAAGCCCAGGTGTTGGAGGTTGCTGTGAGCTGATGATCACAGCACTCTACCCAGGGCAACAGCTTGAGGCTCTGTCTCAAAAAAAAAAAAAAAAAAGAAAGAAAGAAATAAAAGAAAAAGGAAAATCCACTTACTATCAACCTGACAGTGGGCAGGTATGACCAGGCAGTACGGCCCTGTGGCAGGGCCAGGTAGGGATTATTGAAAACTGGTGCTTAGCACTCAGCGAGCTAATGCTGCAAATGGAGAAACCGAGGCCTGGAGAGGAGCATCGTGGTTGGGCCACTAGGCTTGGGAGTCAGGCCTACCTGCATTAGTTTGGATCTGTTGAGAGTGAGTCCTTGGTGAGATCACCTGGGCTTTCAGTTTCCCCATATGAAAGGGGACTAAAGGCGGCACTCGTGGCTCAGTGGGTAAGGGCGCTGGCCACATACACCAAGGCTCTCAGGTTCGAACCCAGCCCAGGCCAGCTGAAACAACAATAACAACTGCAACAAAAAAATAGCTAGGCATTGTGGCTGGCTCCTATAATCTTAGCTACTTGGGAGGCTGAGGCAAGAGAATCGCCTAAGCTCAAGAGTTTGAGGTTCCTGTGAGCTGTGACGCCACACACTCTACCCAGGGTGACAGCCTGAGACTCTGTCTCAAAAAAAAAAAAATGAAATGGGACTGAAATTAAATCCTTATTATATCGCGAGAGTAAGGAAAGATAATGCAGGGAAGGCATCTGGTAGGTAGTGTGGGGAAGGAATCCTCATGCCACTGACAAGATTATATCCATTTTGGGAGACAGTGAAGAAAGCAAGCCAGAAACCAAAGTGCATGACCACAGCAACCCCTACTCACATACCTGTAAATCCTCACGACCCTGACAAGAGTATTGCCATCTTGGGAGGACAGATAGTGATAGAAAGCAGGTCAGAGACCAAATGGCATGGTTACAGCAACACCCTCCCCATACTCCTGGAATGCTTCAAGGCCAGTGTTCCTGGGAAACATCAGAACAAGCAAACTCCTACCCTGGTCCTGGCTGACACAAGAGATAAGATCTTGGTGCAAGATTAACACTTTGGTGGAAGAGAGTAATTCTAAGGCAGGTCCCTGACACAGCATCATTCACTCTGCTGAAAAAAGATGACTTTCCCTCACTTCTCATAACCGCCACCCAAATTCCAACTACACCAATAAAAGACCTTGAAACTGGGCAGCGCCTGTGGCTCAAAGGGGTGGGGCGCTGGCCGCATATGCCGGAGGTGGAGGGTTCAAACCCAGCTCGGCCAAAAACTGCAAAAAAAAAAAAAAAAAAGCTGAGCGTTGTGGTGGGCGCCTGTAGTCCCAGCTACTCTGGAGGCTGAGGCCAGGGAATCACCCAAGCCCAGGAGTTGGAGATTGCTGTGAGCTGTGTGATGCCCCGGCACTCTACCATGGGCAATAAAGTGAAACTCTGTCTTTACAAATAAATAAATTAATTAATTAAAAAAAAAATAAAGCAGGGCGGTGCCTGTGGCTCAAGGAGTAGGGCGCTGGTCCCATATACCAGAGGTGGCGGGTTCAAACCCAGCCCCAGCCAAAAAAAATAAAAAATAAAAATAAATAAAAATAAAGCATTTCTTTAATTCCTAGACTGGCCTTCTCTCCTTGCAGAGCCTCACTCAGACTGTACCCCTAACCCTCTCACATAGTAAGCATTTAATGCATGTAAGCTAAATCTCATTATCCCAAATCTAGGCAACAGTAGTTGACTGATTCAGGCCTAGTGTCTTCCCCAAGGACTCTCCTAGTTAGAATTATATCATCTTCTTGCTGTGACTCAGTTTCGTTATCTGTCAAGTGGGTTAAATGGCAGCAGCAATTTCACAGGGATGCTGGGAGGATTAAGTAAATTACCACCTGGAAAGTTTATGAACCATACTCAACCAGTATCAGCTATTATTTATCAGGAGGAAAGGGGAGGAGCCTGGGGGAAGTTCCAGCCTGGGGAGTCCTTGGAGAGAGGGGCTGAGTGAAGGCTTTTTTTTTTTTTTTTTTGAGACAGAGTCTCACTATGTTGCCCTCAACAGAGTGCAGGGGTGTCACAGCTTACAGCAGCCTCAAACTCTTGGGCTTAAGAGATTCTCTTGCCTCAGCTTCCTATGTAGCTGGGACTACAGGCACCCGCTACAATGCCTGGCTATTTTTTGTTGCAGTTGTCATTGTTGTTTAGCAGGCCTGGGCTGGGTTTGAACCCACCAGCCTTGGTGTATGTGGCTGGTGCTGTAACCACTGTAATGCAGGTGCCAAACCTGAGTGGAGGCTTTTAACCGCCACCATCTCTGAGTTTCCTCTTCCAGGCTGGGTTTGGAGGGTTTCCAGGTCAGATCTGCCTTGGGGTATAGGTGAGGGTGGGAAAGGCTGCCTGGGACAACTAAGGGGCTCTGGGCTCCTTTCTGCTTGCTGCCTCTATTTTGTGGTGTGATTCTAGGTCTGTGGCTAGTGGATGATTTGGCCTCCATCCTTTTTTCTCCTCCCTCCCCTCCCTTTTCCTTTCTCCTCCTTCTTCCTCTTTCTCTTCCTCCTCTTCTTCTGACAGAGTCTCACTCTGTGCCCTGACATCATAGCTCACAGCAACCTCAGTCTCTTTGGCTCAGCCAATCCTTCTGCCTCAGCCTATGGGAGTAGCTGGTACTACAGGGACCCCCCCCCCACCAACCCCAGCTAGTTTTTCTGTTTTTTGGGGGTTTCTATCTTTAGTAGACACAGAGATCTAACTCTTGCTCGCTGGTCTTGAACTCCTGAGCTCAAGCAATCTACCCACCCCAGTCTTCCAGAGTGCTAGGATTATAGGTGTGAGCCACTGTGCTTGGCCTCTTTTTTCTTTTTGGTGGCCACCATTTCTCAAAAGCTGACAGTTCGACGATTTTCTCTGTGACTTGGGTGGGAGTGAAGAGGGGTTGGGGAGGGAGGTGAGCAGGGACTAGCCAGGACCAGCCAGACAGGCACTCTTGCGGGCTGCCTCCAGGAATCCCTCCCTATGCATGCAGGGCCTGGGCGCTTTTCAATTGGCTCCTGGCTGCCAAGCAAAGTCTATTAATATCAAAGTAATGAGGTAATTACTGTGATTTGGAAAAATTGCTAGTGAATGCTTTTGAGGGAATTTCAGAGCAGAGAGGAGGGTGGGTGAAACATCTGTGGGGAAAGGGATGAAGGGTTGTTCCGGATGAATTGGAATTGTGAGAGTGGGTGAGTTTTGGGCCTGGTGGCAAGGGGTGGGTAGAGAGGTTGGAGGGGATTGCTACAGCCTCAAGCAAGCCCATGGTACTTCTCAATGAATGATAGAGGGAAGAGCACGCATATACGTGTGTGTGTGTGTGTGTGTGTGTAACCAGTTAGAAGGATTTTCAGATCTTAGGAATTCCTTGGGTTTGGCTGCAAAACAGCAGATTCCAGGGCAACTGACAAATCCTGGAGCCAGAAGGCCCCCCCTTTTCATAACCCAGTCTTCTGTCTCTGATTGTCCTTGATGGATCTCCACCCACAGATTCACTACAGCCCTGAGGCCACAGGCCTAAAGAACAATTAAAGGAATGAGAAAGACTGGGCAGAGCTCAGAAGCACAGTTGGTTATAGTGTGCTTTTCTTTCTTACTTTCTTTTCTTTTCTTTTTTTTTTTGTAGAGACAGAGTCTCACTTTATGGCCCTCGGTAGAGTGCCATGGCCTCACACAGCTCACAGCAACCTCCAACTCCTGGGCTTAAGCGATTCTCTTGCCTCAGCCTCCCAAGTAGCTGGGACTACAGGCGCCCACCACAAGGCCTGGCTATTTTTTGGTTGCAGTTTGGCCGGGGCCGGGTTTGAACCCGCCACCTTCGGTATATGGGGCCGGCGCCTTACCAACTGAGCCATAGGTGCCGCCCTCTTTTCTTTTTTTTAATAGAGACAGCCCTTGGTAGAGTGCTGTTGTGTCACAGCTCACAGCAACCTCCAACTCTCGGGCTTAGGTGATTCCCTTGCTTCAGCCTCCTGAGTAGCTGGGACTATAGGCCCCCACCACAATGCCCGGCTTTTATTTTGTTGCAAATTGGCTGGGGCTGGGTTTGAACCTGCTACTCTCAGTATATGGAGCTGGCACCCTACTCACTGAGCCACAGGCGCCGCCCTTTTTTTTTTTTTTTTTTTTTTGTTAAGACAAGGTCTTTATCTGTCTCCCAATGCTGTGGTACAATCATAGCTCACAGCAACCTCAAACTCCTGGGCTTAAGTGATCCTCTTGCCTCAGCCTCCAGAGTAATTGGGAAGACAGGCGTCAGCCATATTGCCTGGCTATTTTTTCTATTTTCTATTTTTATTTATTTATTTATTTTTTTGAGACAGAGTCTCACTATGTCGCCCTTGGTAGAGTGCTATGGTGTCACAGCTCACAGCAATCTCAAACTCTTGGGCTTAAGTGATTCTCTTGCCTCAGCCTCCCAAGTAGCTGAAACTACAGGCGCCCACCACAACACCTGATTATTTTTTTATTGCAGTTGTCATTGTTGTTTAGCTGGCCTGGGTCAGGTTTGAATCCGCCACCCTCGGTGTATGTGGCTTGTGCCATAACCACTATGCTATGGGTGCCTAGCCTATTTTTTCTATTTTTAGTGGAGAGGGGGTCTTGCTCTTGTTCAGGCTGGTCTTGAACTCCTGAGCTCTAGTAATCCACCCACTTTGGCCTCCCAGAGAGCTCGGATTACATGCCTGAGCTGCTGCACTCAGTCAATTTTTTCGTAGAGACAGAGTCTTGCTACATTGCTCAGGCTGGTCTTAAACCCCTGGCCTCAAGTGCTCAATCCTCCTGCCTCAGCCTCCCTAAGAGCTAGGATTATAGGTGTGAGCCATTGTGTCTGGCCCAAAGTGCAATTCTTGTACAGTACTGGCAGCATGGTCACCAACTGGGAATTTATTCAAAATATAAAGTTTCAAGCTCCTGCAGCTCCTGGTAAATCAAACTCTGGGGTGAGGACTGGTAATCTTTTTTTTGAGACAGAGTCTCATTTTGTCGCCCTCGGTAGAGTGCTATGGCATCACAGCTCACAGCAACCTCCAGCTCCTGGGCTTAGGCAATTCTTTTGCCTCAGCCTTTTTTTTTGTGTTTGTTTGTTTTTGTGGTTTTTGGCCAGGGCTGGGTTTGAACCTGTCACCTCCAGCATATGGGACCAGCGCCCTACTCCTTGAGCCACAGGTGCTGCCCAGTCTCAGCCTTCTAAGTAGCTGGGACTACAGGCGCCTGCTACAACGCCCAGCTACTTTTTTGTTGCAGTTTGGCTGGGGCCGGGTTCGAGCCCACCACCCTCAGTATATGGGGCGGCCTACTCACTGGGACGCCCTACTCACTGAGCCACAGGTGCTGCCCAAGGACTGGTGATCTTTTTCTTTTTTGAGACAGAGCCTCAAGCTGTCGCCCTGTGTAGAGTGCTGTGGCATCACAGTTCACAGCAACCTCCAACTCCTGGGCTCAAGCGATTCTCCTGCCTCCACCTCCCAAGTAGCTGGGACTACAGGCGCCTGCCACAATGCCCGGCTATTTTTTGGTTGCAGCTGTCATTGTTGTTTGGCGAACCCGGGCTGGATTCCAACCTGCCAGCTCAGATGTATGTGGCTGGCACCTTAGCAGCTTGAGCCACAGGTGCCGAGCCTTTTCCTTTTTTTGAAGTTTTTGGCTGGGGATGGGTTTTAATCCACCACCTCAGGCATATGGGGCCGGTGCCCTACTCCTTTGAGCCACAGGTGCCGCCTAGGACTGGTGATCTTGCAGTTTTTGGCCGGGGCTGGGTTTGAACCTGCCACCTCCAGCATATGGAGCCAGCGCCCTACTCCTTTGAGCCACAGGCGCCGCCCTATAAGACTGGCGATCTTTTTTATTGTGTGTGTGTGTGTGGTTTTTGGCCGAGGCTGAGTTTGCACCCGCC
Source organism: Nycticebus coucang (assembly GCF_027406575.1). Classification (NCBI taxonomy): domain Eukaryota; kingdom Metazoa; phylum Chordata; class Mammalia; order Primates; family Lorisidae; genus Nycticebus; species Nycticebus coucang. Next base: position 40,321,420 of record NC_069800.1, on the reverse strand, counting down.
ACCTACGGCATATGGGACCGGCGCCCTACTCCTTGAGCCACAGGTGCCGCCCAGGACTGGCGATTTTTTTTTTTTTTGGTAGAGACAGAGTCTCACTTTACCTCCCTCAGTAGAGTGCCATGATGTCACACGGCTCACAGCAACCTCCAGCTCTTGGGTTTACGCAATTCTCTTGCCTCAGCCTCCCAAGCAGCTGGGACTATAGGCACCCGCCACAACGCCTGGCTATTTTTTGGTTGCAGTTTGGCCGAGGCTGGGTTTAGAACCCGCTACCCTCGGTATATGGGGCCGGCGCCCTACTCACTGAGCCACAGGTGCCACCCAGGACTGGCGATCTTAATAGAGGGCTGGAATGTTAGGCTGAGCCACGCCTGGGAAATGGAGGTTGGAGTTGGCTCTGAGAGGCTTTTAGGAAGCTGAATCCATAGGAATTGAGGTCAGAGGGGTGGTGCCTGTGGCTGAAAGGAGTTAGGGCTCCAGCCCCATATGCCGGAGGTGGCGGGTTCAAACCCAGCCCTGGCCATAAACTGCAAAAAAAACAAAAGAAGGAATTGAGGTCAGAGTGGATGTGGAAGATAATATGGGAGTAGAATAGTTGTAGTGATAATAATAACAGCATACTTCTGTCTGAATTACAGCTAAAAAACCCCCAGTAATAATGACTAAGCATGTATTGCACATTTTTTCTTTTTTTTTTCAATTTTGTCTGGGGTTGGGTTTGAACCCGGCACCCCCGGTATATGGGGCCAGTGCCCTACTCCTTGAGCCACAGGCACCGCCCCCCACCTTTTTTTCTTTTTTTTTGAGACAGAGTCTTACTATGTCCCCTTCGGTAGAGTGCTGTGGCATCACAGCTCACAGCAACCTCAAACTCTTAGGCTTAAGAGATTTTTTTTTTTTTTTTTGTAGAGACAGAGTCTCACTGTACCGCCCTTGGGTAGAGTGCTGTGGCGTCACACGGCTCACAGCAACCTCTAACTCTTGGGCTTACGCGATTCTCTTGCCTCAGCCTCCCGAGCAGCTGGGACTACAGGCGCCCGCCACAATGCCCGGCTATTTTTTGGTTGCAGTTTGGCCGAGGCTGGGTTTGAACCCGCTACCCTCAGCATATGGGGCCGGCGCCCTACTCACTGAGCCACAGGCGCCGCCCAAGAGATTCTTCTTGCCTCAGCTTCCCAAGTAGCTGGGACTACAGGAGCCCGCCACAATACCTGGCTATTTTTTATTGCAGTTTGGCTTGGGCCAGGTTCGAACCTACCACCCTTGGTATATGGGACCAGCGCCCTACTTGCTGAGCCACAGGCGCCACCCTATGATCTTAATTTTTCACATAGGAAACTGAAGAGCAGAGAGGCTGAATGTCCAAGGCTGCACAGCAGATATGTGGTGTGGTGGAGACAGGCTGTAATTTCAGTCTTCAGATGCTGGGTTGTTTTTTGCCTCTTCTCTGATATCAAAGCTGTTTGGTAATTTGAAGAGCGTGGCCAGTGACCTGCATGACCAGTATAGGGGTGTCCAGAGGAGATGTAACTTTAAGGGAAATACACTCTGTTTTTGAAGTCTTTTTTTCCTCTTTTTTTTGGAGACAGTCTCATTCACCTAAGCTAGAGTGCCGTGGTGTCATCATAGCTCACAGCAATGTCAAATTCCTAGGTTCAAGCAATCCTCCTGCCTTAGCTTCCCAAGTAGCTGGGACTACAGGTACCCACCATAATGCCCTGCTAATTTTTTCTTTTCTTCTTTTTTTTTTCAGACAGAGTCTCTTTTCATCGCCCTTGGTAGAGTGCGTGGTGTCATAGCTCACAGCAACCTCAAACCGTTGGGCTTGCTTCAGCCTCCCAAGTAGCTGGGACTACAGGTTCCTGGCACAACGCCCGGCTATTTTTTTGAGACCAGGTCTTGCTCTTGTTCAGGCTGGTCTCTAACCAGGGCAATCCACCCACCTCGGCCTCCCAAGTGCTAGGATTACAGGCATGAGCTAGTGCAACCAGCCTAACTTCTCTATTTTTTAGTAGAGGTGGGATCTCACTCTTGCTCAGGTGGGTCTTGAACTCCTGAGCTCAAGTGATCCTACAGCCTTAGCCTCTCAGAGTGCCAGGATTATAGGTATGAGCCACTGTGCCTGCCCTCTGTTTTCGTTTTGAATTTACTGAGTACTTAGTATGTGTCAGGCACAATGCAAAACATTTACTGGTGCATTGTCACACTTACATGTCATAACGATCTTTTAGGTGCTGTAACTATTCTGTTTTACAGATGGTAGAATTGAGGTTTCCATCTTGGACCATCAGCCCAACATCATATAGTGAGTAGGAAGTTAGCAGGAATTTGGAATCCTGGCTGTGGGAATCTGCCCCTAGCACGCAGGGGCCTTCTCTAGTTCCCGGTATCTAGCACAGGTCCAGGCACACAGCATGCTCACAGTACATATCTGGAACATGACATTAATAAAATGTGCCTAAATAAAACAGTCTACAGAAGCCAGGGGAAGAAATTAAAATTTATGGAGGCTTTCTCATGCCCCAGGCACTTTACTTACACAAGACCGATTCAATTCTCCCAGAGTTCTCCAGGCTTCTGGTTTTTTTTGAGACAGAGGCTTATTATGTTACCCTCAAAAGAGTGGCATCGCAGCTCACAGCAACCTCAAACTCTTGGGCTTAAGCGATTCTCTTGCCTCAGCCTCCCAAGTAGCTGGGACTACAGGAGCCTGCCACAGAGCCCAGCTATTTTTTGTTGCAGTTGTCACTGTTGTTTAGCTGGCCCACCAGCTTCAGTGCATGTGGCTGGCACTGTAATCACTGTGCTATGGGCGCCGAGCCTGGCTTCTGTTTTATTATCCTCATTTTATAGATGAGGAAAGTAAGACTCAGAGAAAGTCCTGTTTGGGTCACCTGATGAATCAGTGGAAAAGACAGGGTTTGAGCTCATGTCTGCTTGGTCCCCACATGGGTTCTCTTGGGATGGACTCAATAAATGGAGACAGGTGTAATAATGGTAAAAATAATAATTGCTATTGGTACGGCGCCTGTAGCTCAGTGGCTAGAGTGCCAGACACATACACAGGACATGGTGGGTTCGAACTCAGCCCGGGGCTGCCAACAACAATGACAACTACAAATACAAACTACAACTACAAAAATATACCTGGGCGTTGTGGCGGGCACCTATAGTCCTAGCTACTTGGGAGGCTGAGGCACTCTACCAAGGGCAACAGAGTGAGACTGTCTCAAAAAAAAAAATACTAATAATTACTATTGTCACCATCTGAGAAATAGATGTATAATCCTCATGGTTACATGGAAACATGGAGAAGGGAAGTGCTTCAAAAGTGACAGTCTCGGCTCGGCGCCTGTGGCTCAAGCAGCTAAGGGAGCAGCCACATACATCTGAGCTGGTGGGTTCGAATCCAGTCCGGCCCGCCAAACAACAATGACGGCTATAACCAAAAAAATAGCCTGGCATTGTGGCAGACGCCTGTAATCCCAGCTACTTGGGGGGCAGAGGCAGGAGAATCGCTTGAGCCCAAGAGTTGGAGGTTGCTGTGAGCTGTGATGCCACGGTACTCTACCCAGGGTTACAGCTTGAGGCTCCATCTCAAAAAAAATAAAAATAAAAATAAAGTGACAATCTGGGCAGCGCCTGTGGCTCAGAGAGTAGGACGCTGGCCCCATATACCGAGGGTGGTGAGTTTGAACCCAACCCTGGCCAAACTGCAACAACAAAAACAAAATAGCTGGGCATTGTGGTGGGCGCCTGTAGTCCCAGCTGCTTGGAGGCTGAGGCAAGAGAATCACCTAAGCCCAAGAGCTGGAGGTTGCTGGTGACAAAGTGAGACTTTGTTTCTAAAAAAAATTTTAAAAAACTGACAATCTCACTGGTCCTGGTGGCTCATGCCTGTAATCCTAGCACTCTGAAAGGCTAAAGCAGGGATAATGCTTGAGTTTGGGAGTTCAAGAACAGCCTGAGCAAGAGTAAGACTCCCATCTCTGCTAAAAATAGAAAAATTAGCTGGGCTAGCCGGGCGTTATGCTGGGTGCCTGTAGTCCCAGTTACTCGGGAGGCTGAGGCAAGAGAATTGCTGAAGTACAAGAGTTAGAGGTTGCTGTGAGCTGTGACGGCACAGCACTCACCAAGGGTGACAAAGTGAGACTGTCTCTACAATTAAAAAAAAAAAGGAAAAATTAGCTGGGCATGGTGGCTAATGCCTGTCATTCCAACTAGCAGGAAGATAGCGTCAACCAGGAGTTTGAGGTTGCAGTGAGCTAGGGTAAGCCATGGCATTCTAGCCTTGGTGACAGAGCAAAACTCTGTCTAAAAAAAAAAAAGGGTGGCAGCAATCTCAAATTGCCCAGCTTCCCACCCAAGTCCCATTTTCTGACCTTTGGTCTTTTCTTCTTACAGGGCTGAGATGGCCCTGGCTCTCTGCTGTCCCCTGCTGGCATGTGTGAGATGTGGCTCCTGGATGTGCAATTTGTGCACCCTTCAGCATTGGCGGGTCTCCTCCATGTGTATTGTCTTTTGTGAGAGACCAGTACTAGGCTAGGAAGGAGAGGCTGGTGATGTCCCCTCTTGGGCCTCTGGTTCTTCCCTTGTGAAATGCTGGCTTGGGACAAAAGTTCTTAGACTATGACTCTGACTCTTTCTGCCAAGGTTAACACCTTCCTGGCCCTTTATTGTCTCCAACAAAAAAGCCAAACTCTTTGTCCTGGCTCCTGTCCCCTGTGCTTCCTTTCTCTGAAAGTGTTTTGCTCCTCCCCATCTGAGCGTCATTCAGGCCCAGCTTGACCCTCACAATCATCCTCACAAGGTTTATTTTCTTACCCTGGGTCTAGAATTAGAGGCCCAGGGTTAGTGTCTGGTTTAAGAGAAAAACTCTTCCTTAATCAGTCCCCTATACATCCATACCCAACAGCAAATGTCCTGCTTCCCGAACTATTTGTCTATTTTTTTTTTTTTTTTGGTTTTTGGCCGGGGCTGGGTTTGAACCCGCCACCTCTGGCATACGGGACTGGCGCGCCCTACTCCTTGAGCCACAGGCACCGCCTGAACTATTTGTCTATATCTGCTCTCTTCTCTTCTGCTTGATATCTCCAGGGCTCAGTCCATGGCCCATTTTTGTTCTTTTTGGCACTGTTTTCCTAGGTTATCTTAGACCATCACACCCTTTAAACATATATCTGCTATTGACTCTTCCTTAATCTCCTTGATCCATGCCATCAGCAAGTCTTAGAAATCTTATCCCCGCAAGACATGATTGCAAGAGGGACTTTATCTAACAATTGCAATCAGTGTAACCTGGCTTATTGTACCCTCAATGAATCCCCAACAAAAAAAAAAAAAAAAAAAAAAAGGGCGGCGCCTGTGGCTCAGTGAGCAGAGCGCCGGCCCCATACACCGAGGGTGGCAGGTTCAAACCCAGCCCCGGCCAAACTGCAACAAAAAAATAGCGGGGCATTGTGACGGGCGCCTGTAGTCCCAGCTACTCGGGAGGCTGAGGCAGGAGAATCGCCTAAGCTCAGGAGTTGGAGGTTGCTGTGAGCTGTGTGACGCCACGGCACTCTACCGAGGGCAATAAAGTGAAACTCTGTCTCTACAAAAAAAAAAAAAAGAAATCTTATCCCCTTAACACTTCTTTTTTTTTTTTTTTTTTTTTTTTGGTTTTTGGCCAGGGCTGGGTTTGAACCCGCCACCTCCGGCATATGGGACTGGCGCCCTACTCCTTGAGCCACAGGCACCACCCAACACTTCTTAATTATATTTAGTCCTCTCTATTTCCACTGCAGTCACCTCCCTAGTCCATGTCACCACCATGTGAATGAACTTCAGTAACCTCTATGCAGACTGTATTTTCCAAAAATGGCTACAATATCTCTCCTCACATATGCCTTTCTAGAATCTGGTTATTCTTTCAAGAGATTGAGTTGAATTTTCCTTCTCTTGAATCTAGGAAGAATGTTGTGACTGCTTTGACCAACAGAGTATAATAGAAATGAGGTTATGTGACTGCTAAGGCTGGATCACAGAAAGCCGGTGTCTAAGGGCTCTCTTGGAACACCTACTATTCCAACCCACCCACCATGCTGTGAGGAAGCCCAAGCCCCTGGTAGAGAGGAACAGAAGCTCCCAGCCCTTAGCCTCAGTTGAACTCACAGCCAAGAGTTTACACTAACTTGCCAGTCATGTGAATGAGGCATCTCGAAGGTGCATCCTCCAGGCTCCAGTAAAGTCATAATGTTTTTTTGTTTTTATTTATTTATTTATTTTTTCTTTTGAGACAGAGTCTTATTCAGTTGCTCTGGTGTTGAGTGCTGTGGAGTCATAACTCATAGCAATCTCAAGCTTTTGTGCTCAAGTGATCCTCTTGTGCTAGAGTAATCTTCTTGCCTTAGCCTCCCAAGTAGCTGAGACTACAAGTGCCTACCATGACAGCTGGCTAGTTTTTCTATTTTCTTAGTAGAGAGGGAGTCTTGTTCTTGCTCAAGCTGGTCTGGAACTCCTGAGCTCAGGTTATAGGATTACAGGCCTGAGCTACCATGCCCAGAGCCTAGGGCCAGGGCCTAGGGACATTTGAAAGGTCCCTCTCCTAAATGCCAAGATTTTAGGATGCCAACATTCCTTTACTAATTAATCTAAATTCCACAAGCTTATGATTTGAGTTCTGTAACAATCTGAGTCCAATTCTATTAATAACTAGTATCTTAGGAGAGCCCAGTGAAAGTGGTCAAGGCTTTGGAATTAGAAATAACATTGTTCGGGCGGCACCTGTGGCTCAAGGAGTAGGGTGCCGGTCCCATATGCCGGGGGTGGCAGGTTCAAACCCAGCCCCGGCCAAAAAACCACAAAAAAAATAAATAACATTGTTCATATCTGGGCTTTGCCATGTATTAGCTGTGTGACCTTGTACAAATAACTTTCCCTTTGTGAGCCTTTGTTTCCTCCTCTGCAAAATGGTTAGGCTAATTCATTGGGCTGCAATGAAGATTAAAAGGTGACATATAAGGGAAGCACCTGGCCTGGTTTTCACTGGGACTTGAGAACCTCAGATTACTTTGGAATCCTATCTTTCACTAAGCTCCAAACCTTTCCCAGGGTACAGTCAAGTCAAACTGTGGTGCCAGACTGCGTGGGCTTATTCATGTCTCAGAGCCTCAGTTTCTTCACTCTGCCTACTGAGGATAATAATAGGACCTATCTCCTAGAGGATTGTCTTAAGGATTAAATAACATAATTCACAGGAAGTACTGATTATGTTAAATCTGGTCATGTTAACTTTCTTTTTTTTTTTTTGATAAAGAGTCGCACTATGTCGCCCTCGGTAGAATGCTGTGGCATCACAGCTCACAGCAGCCTCAAACTCTTGGGCTTAAGCAATTCTCTTGCCTCAGCCGCCCAAGGAGCTAGGACTACAGGCACCTGCCACAATGCCCGGCTATTTTTTATTGCAGTTGTCATTATTTAGATGGCCCAGGGTGGGTTTGAACCTGCCACCCTCGGTGGACACGGTTGGCACTGTAACCACTGTGCTACAGGGCCAAGCCTTTTTTTTTTTTTTTTTGGAGACGGAGTCTCACTATGTTGCCCTGGGTAGAGTGCTGTGGCATCACAGCTCACAGCAACCTCAAACTCTTGGGCTCAAGCAATTCCCTTGCCTCAGCCTCCCAAGTAGCTGGGACTACAGGTGCCTGCCACACCGCTCAGCTATTTTTTTTGTTGCAGTTGGCCCCAGCTGGGATCAAACCCACCAGCTTTGGTGTATGTGGCTGGTGCCGTAACCACTGTGCTACGGGTGCCGAGCCTTAACTCTGACATTACTGGTTCTAGGAAGCCAGGAGGATAGGAATCCTTGATCACTGCCCTGGAACCCATGCAGAGGGGCCTCCCTGTCCGACTGGGACTACAGTCCCTTGGTCCAAGTCTTGAGCTTATAGGACCTTCAGTGGACTGGAAAGTTCCCCTCTTTCCTGCTTTTTCCCTTTCCCCTCTCTTATCCCTTGGGAGGGAACTGGTTTCCTTTGGAAGCTCTGCCTAGGTTTTGATGGGGAGCCAGGCCTATGTGTGTGTGTGTGTGTCTGACAGGCCAATTTCTGAGCCACAGCAGAGAGGCATCAGCTGACCATAGTGGAGAGGCAGAGAATTCCTCCAGCTGTAGGGGTTTGGGGATAGCTACAGGTGATTCACACAGTGATGTCACACTGCCCATACTGTGTGATCATGGACACACACACACATTCATACACACAACACACATATACACCCTCACATACATACACATATGCACAGGTACCTTACTGTTTCCACTGGCTCTATAGCTTTCTTCTTTCTCTGCTAGCCTCTTTGCACACATCACTCTTCCCCTCTTTCTCTCCTATTATATCCACAGAAAACAGTCCCTCAGGGACTCTATCAGGGCTCTTTCTCAGCAAGTTTGTCTGGGCCTCATTAAGTCTTTTTTAAACAGGGCAGTACGTGGGGGGACTTTTAAGGATCTGGTTTCAGGCTTTTGTTTTAGGAAAGAAGCCTCACTTCCCCCCTGGTCTCTTGTGAGACTGGTGAGGGAAGTGAGCCCAGGGAAGTAAGCCTCACTTTCCTGCTTGATCTCTCCTTCCCTCCCTTCACCACCTTCACTTAAGCTTCCCAAAGCTAAGCAGGATGTAGTAATCATCTATCAAAAGTGCTTATCCCGGGCGGCGCCTGTGGCTCAGTGAGTAGGGCGCCGGCCCCATATGCCGAGGGTGGAGGGTTCAAACCCAGCCCCAGCCAAACTGCAACAAAAAAGAATATAGCCGGGCGTTGTGGCGGGTGCCTGTAGTCCCAGCTGCTCGGGAGGCTGAGGCAAGAGAATTGCGTAAGCCCAAGAGTAGATGTTGCTGTGAGCCGTGTGACGCCACGGCACTCTATCCGAGGGTGGTACAGTGACACTCTGTCTCTACGAAAAAAAAAAAAAAGTGCTTATCCCAGGGCGGTTCCTGTGGCTCAGTGAGTAGGGCGCCGGCCCCACATACCGAGGGTGGCAGGTTCGAACTAGGCCCGGCTAAACTACAACAAAAAAATAGCTGGGCATTGTGATGGTTGCCTGTAGTCTCAGCTACTTGGGAGGCTGAGGCAAGAGAATCATGTAAGCCCAAGAGCTGTGATGCCATGGCACTGTACCAAGGGTGACAAAGTGAGACTCTGTCTCTTAAAAAAAAAGTGCTTATCCCAAATTTCTCAGGCTGTCCTACAACATTTAAGCACAGTTTTCTTTATTTTTTTTAAGACAGAGTCTACCTCTTTTGCCCAGGCTAGAGTGCCATGGCATCATAGCTCACAGGAACTTCAAACTCTTGGGTTCAAGAGATCCTCTTGGGCGGCGCCTGTGGCTCAGCGAGTAGGGCGCCGGCCCCACATGCCGAGGGTGGCGGGTTCAAACCCAGCCCCGGTCAAACTGCAACAACAAAAAAAAAAAAAAAAAAAAATAGCCGGGCGTTGTGGCGGGCGCCTGTAGTCCCAGCTACTAGGGAGGCTGAGGCAAGAGAATCGCGGAAGCCCAGGAGTTAGAGGTTGCTGTGAGCCGTGTGACGCCACGGCACTCTACCCGAGGGCGGTACAGTGAGACTCTGTCTCTACAAAAAAAAAAAAAAAAAAAAAAAGAGATCCTCTTGCCTCAGTTTCCCAAGTAGCTGGGACTATAGACACCTGCCTCAACACCCAGCTAGTTTTTCTTTTTCTGTTTTGCAGTTTTGGCCAGGGCTGGGTTTGAACCCACCACCTCTGGCATATGGGGCTGGCACCCTACCCCTTTGAGCCACAGGTGCCGCCCCAACCCAGCTAGTTTTTCTACAGAAAAAAAAAATAGAAAAACTAGCCAGGCATTGAGGGAGCCTGTAGTCCCATCTACTCAGGAGGCTGAGGAAAGAGGATCTCTTGAGTTCAGGAGTTTGAGGTTCCCGTGAGCTATGACACCCAGAGGGACTGAGTGAGACTCTGTCTCAAAAAAAATAGGCAGTTTGCCAGCAATTTATTATTATTTTGGACATGTGGAAATGTCCTGGCTCAGGCAGGTCTGGAACCTGTGAACTCAAGGCGATCGACCCACCTTGGCCTTCCAAGTGCTGGGATTACAGGCGTGAGCCACAGTGCCTGGCCCAAAACCCATATTTTTTTTTTTGAGATAGAGCCTCAAGCTGTCACCCTGGGTAGAGTGCCTTGGCATCACAGCTCACAGCAAACTCCAATTCCTGGGCTTAAGTGATTCTCTTGCCTCAGCCTGCCAAGTAGCTGGGACTACAGGCGCCCGCCACAACGCCCAGTTATTTTTTTGGTTGTAGTTGTTGTTGTTGCAGTTTGGCTGGGGCCTGGTTTGAACTCGCCACCCTCGGTATATGGGGCTGGCGCCCTACTCACTGAGCCATAGGCGCCGCCTGGAATATAGTTGATTTTTAATAAATATTTGTTGAATGAATGAATTGTACAGTCATCCCCTGCTGCTATGTGTGCTGCAGAAATGAGGGGGAGAGATGTGAACTTGGAAGCTGGACAGACCCAGATGTGTTCTTACTAGAGGTATGCCTCAATTTCTTCGCTTATAAAAGGCAGATAATATACAGGCTGTGCAGGATTTATGGGAGATTTAATTGACGATGTATATAAATCACTCAGGTCATCTTCCAACACATACCCAAAACTGAATAAATCACAGCGGTGGGCTATATGTACACATGCGTGTATGTATTACATATAATATGTATGTGGTCTCAGTGCTATAGAGTCATTCCCCTATTGTTTTTTTTTTTTTTTTAGAGACAGAGTCTCGTTTTGTCACCCTCAGTAGAATGCCGTGGTGTCACAGATCACAGCAACCTCCAGTTCTTGGGCTTAGGCGATTTGATTCTCTTGCCTCAGCCTCCCAAGTAGTTGGGACCACAGGCGCCTGCCACAATGCCTGGTTATTTTTTATTTTGTTGCAGTTTGACCGGCGCTGGGTTCAAACCGTCACCCTCGGTATATGGGGCCAGCGCCATACTCACTGAGACTCAGGTGTCACCCTGTTTTTTGTTTTGAGACAGAGTCTCACTTTGTCACCCTTGGTAGAGTGCCATGGCATCATAGCTTACAGCAACCTCAAACTCTTGGGCTGCAGCAATTCTCTTGTCTCAGCCTCCCAAGTAGCTGGGACTATAGGTGCCCGCCACAACACCCAGCTGTTTTTTATTTTTTTTTAAACAAGCATCTCTCTCTTTTTTTTTAATTAATTAATTTATTTTGCAGTTTTGACCAGGGTCGGGTTTGAACCCTCCACCCTCAGTATATGGGACCAGCACCCTACTCCCTGAGCCACAGGCGCCACCCCACCCAGCTGTTTTAACAGATGAAGTCTTGCTCTTGCTCAGGCTGGTCTCAAACCTGTGAGTTTAAGCAATCCACCCACCTTGGACTCCCAGAGTGCTGGGATTACAGGTGTGAGCCACCTCGCCCAGCCTCATTCCCCTATGGTTGAACACTTGGGTTTGTCTCTGGTTATTTGTGAACATGAGTTTGCTGTGGAAAACTTGTATACTACATATATATCTTTTTTTCTGAGTTTTTTATTTTTTTGAGACAGAGTCTTATTTTGTTACCCTCGGTAGAGTGCACTGTTGTCATAGCTCACAGCAACCTCAATCTCTTGGGCTCAAGCAATTCTCCTGCCTCAGCCTCCAGAGTAGTTGGGACTACAGGCTACCACCACAATGCCCAACTAGCTTTTATTTTATTTTTTTTATTATTATTATTTTTTTTTTGTAGAGACAGAGTTTCACTTTATGACCCTGGGTAGAGTGCCGTGGCATCACACAGCTCACAGCAACCTCCACCTCCTGGGCTTAAGCGATTCTCTTGCCTCAGACTCCCAAGCAGCTGGGACTACAGGCGCCCGCCACAATGCCCAGCTATTTTTTTGTTGCAGTTTGGCCGGGGCCGGTCTTGAACCCACCACCCTCGGTATATGGGGCCGGCGCCTCACTGACTGAGCCACAGGTGCTGCCCTATCTTTTATTTTAGAGACAGAGTCTCACTTTGTTGCCCTTGGTAGAGTGTCATGGCATCATAGCTCACAGCAACCTCCAGCTCTTGGGCTTAGGTGATTCTCTTGCCTCAGCCTCCCGAGTAGGTGGGACTACAGGTGCCCACCACAACGCCTGGCTATTTTTTTGTTGTAGTTTGGCTGGGGCTGGATTCTAACCTGCCACACTCAGTATATGGGGCCAGCGCCCTACTCACTGAGCCACAGGCCCCGCCCAATGCCCAGCTATTTTTAGAGACGAGGTCTCACTCTGGCTTAGGCTGGTCTTGAACCTGTGGGCTCAGGCAATCCACCTGCCTTGGTCTCCTGAAGTGCTAGGATTATAGGTGTGAGCCACCACACATGGCCTTCCCTTTCTTTCTTGTGGAGGGTTTTACCTGAAAGTATAGGAAGTCTACACTGGTATGGCCCTACCTATTTATTACCCAATATATCCCAGAGAGGAATAGAGGGTGGATACAAGAGGCAGGTATGAGGGCTGCTTAAGGTGTGCCATGTGGTGGGATTTTTCTTTTTCTTTTTTTTTTTTTTTAGAGACAGAGTCTCACTTTATGGCCCTCGGTAGAGTGCCGTGGCCTCACACAGCTCACAGCAACCTCCAATTCCTGGGCTTAAGCGATTCTCTTGCCTCAGCCTCCCGAGTAGCTGGGACCACAGGCGCCCGCCACAACGCCCGGCTATTTTTTGGTTGCAGTTTGGCTGGGGCCGGGTTTGAACCTGCCACCCTCAGTATATGGGGCTGGCGCCTTACCGACTGAGCCACAGGCGCCGCCCTGATTTTTCTTTTCTTTTCTTTTTCCTTTTGAGACAGTCTTTTTTTTTTTTTTTGTAGAGACAGAGTCTCACTTTACTGCCTTCAGCAGAGTGCCATGATGTCACAGGACTCACAGCAACCTCTAGCTTTTGGGCTTCAGCGATTCTCCTGCCTCAGCCTCCCCAGCAGCTGGGACTACAGGCGCCCGCTACAACGCCTGGCTATTTTTTGGTTGCAGTTCAGCCGGGGCTGGGTTTGAACCCGCCACCCTCGGTATATGGGGCTGGCGCCCTACTCACTGAGCCACAGGTGCCACCCAGAGACAGTGTTGCTCTTGCGCTGTCACTGGGCTAGAATGCCCAGGCCTCAGACTAGCTCAGAGCAACCTCAAACTCCTGGGTTCAAATGATCCTCCTGCCCAGGATCTAGAGTAGGTGGGACTACAGGTATGTGCTACCATGCCCAGCTAATTTTTCTATTTTTAATTGAGACAAGGGTCTCACTCTTGCTCAGGCTGATCTTGAACTCCCAGATTCAAGCAATCCTCCTGCCTCCGCCTCTCAGAGTGCTTAGGATTAGAGGTGTGAGCCACCATGTCTTTCAGCCTTGGGATTTTTCTGATAACAATCATATCTTTCCTTTGTATTTGTCAGGTAACAGAATGTTCAGGCACTGGTGACAAACAGGCCTGGGTTTGAGTCCCAGGTCTGCCCCACTCATAAATTTGTGACCCAGGCCAATTAGACCTATATCCAAAATTTCCCTTCTTTAACAGTAGCTACTCCAGGAGGCTAAAGTGATTATTTCCATAGCATAGAGATTCACACTTTATAATGCATTTTCACATTAATTCTTACATGAGCCCTGTTAAGTAGGAATTGTTATGATCCTCATTTCACAGATGAGGAAATTGAGGCCTAGAGAAGGGACGGGACCAGGTCAACTTGGAGCTAACAGAGAGGGCAGGGATCAGAAACCAAGTCTCAGGGCGCCACTTCTCTGCCCTCTTCCCGAACTAGATGTTAGGGCTTCTGGTAAGTCTCAAAGTGTGGGATTTCAGTCTTTTCTATACTTGCCTGTTAAAAAAGCAAAGTTTTTTTTTTTTTTTTTGAGACAGAGTTTCATCACTCTCGGTAGAGTGCCGGAGCGTCACAGCACACAGCAACCCCAAGCTCTTGGGCTCAAGAGATTCTTTTGCCTCAGCCTCCCAAGTAGCTGGGACAATAGGCGCCCGCCACAATGCTCAGCTATTTTTTGTTGCAGTTGTCATGGTTGTTTAGCTGGCCCAGGCCGGGTTGGAATCCACCAACTTCGGTGTATGTGGCTGGCGCCATAACCACTGTGCTACGGGCGCCGAGCCAACAAAACAAAGGTTTACTCTCTTAAATTTCCCTCTAGTTTTGTGGTAGGGACCTGTCCACCCTACTCCCCAAGCCTTGAGCCGAATAGGCAACGCTCCCCTCCCAGTAGGCGGGGTCTGTCACCTGTAGACACCACGCCCCACACCAAGACGGGCCTGAATGGGTAACTAGCTCTTTCCCGACCTCAGCGACTAGCAGTCCCGCTGGCAGCCCTCTATGCGGCCCCGCCCGGAACCCAGAACTTCGTGGCCCCGCCCCGTCGCACCCTTCTGACACACCCTCCGAGTCACTCACTACATCCTTGAGCTCCTGGGCCCCCCGCAGCCTCCCTCTTCTGCCTGCTGTCCCGCCTCCAACCATTAGCCACACCCCATGATAGCCCCGCCCCTCGAAGCTCCACCCCCAGTGGCTGGGCTAGGGTGGCGGCTGGCCCAGCCGGGCCCCGCTGCCCTCTGCCCTGGGCGCTTAGTCCTAGCGGGCTGGGCAGGCAGGACAGGGCGAGCGCGGCGGCCCGGGGGCTCGGAGGCGAAAATGGCGTCAGGCAGGCGCGCTCCGCGCACCGGGCTGCTGGAACTGCGTGCCGGGGCGGGCTCGGGGGCCGGCGGCGAGCGGTGGCAGCGGATTCTGCTCAGTCTGGCAGAGGACGTGCTGACCGTGAGCCCCGCCGACGGCGAGCCCGGCGCGGAGCCCGGCGCCCCGCGGGAGCCAGAGCCCGCGCAGCTCAACGGCGCCGCCGAGCCGGGCACCGCGAACCCCCAGCTTCCCGAAGCGCTGCTGCTCCAGAGGCGCCGCGTGACAGTGCGCAAGGCCGACGCTGGTGGGCTGGGTATCAGCATCAAAGGTGGGCGCGGGACACTGAGGGTACGGGGTCGTGGTGTCTGTGGGGCTGCCGAGGGCGCGGGGATCGTGGGGGCTGGCAGAGCCCAGAGGACATGGAATTGGAGGTGAGGGGATCTGAAGAAATAGAGGTAAACGACGGCACTGCGGGCCCAAGGTCGGAGGGTGTTCTGGTTATTGAGGGTCTGCGGGGGCACAGAGGCATAGGTTTGGAGAGCGTTGTGGGCACAACAAGGACACGTGGGTGGTGAGTTCTGTGTGGAGCATAAAGGTCTAGGAGCAACTAGCATGAGCATCAAGGACAAGAGGGACCCCAGGAAGGCAGAGGGTGGGGAGAAGAGGTTGAGGCCTGAGACACCACTAGGGCAGAGAGGGAAAGTCCCTGAGAAACAACCAAGGGGTGGGGATGAGGCTTGGTATTTGGAAGCACTGGGGTGGATAGGAGATGTGGTTGGAGGCACAGGCTGGGATCACAGACAGAAGACCAGCAAGGACTTAGAAATTGGAAGACTATGTACCTGGATAGGGGAACCCTGACAAGTGTTTTTTTTTTTTTTTGCTGTTTTTGGCCGGGCTGGGTTTGAACCCGCCACCTCTGGCATACGGGGCTGGTACCCTACTCCTTTGAGCCATAGGTGCCACCTGACAACTGGGTTTGAATCTCTGATCTGATCATCTTCACCTTGCACAGGATGGAGGGGGTGAACTTGGAGCTGCCACTCCTCTCTGAGAGCTCTCAGCCCCCATTGATAGCCAGTGTGTCCCATTTATGGTGCAGTGAGACTGTTTGAGTCCAAGACCAGCTGTGTGGACTTCTGATCTCTGAATTTCAGTTACCTTAATTGTATAAGAGGATGATGATTGAGTTGTGTTTCTATACAGTAGGTGGCTGGTTAACTACTGCTTTTAGGTGAGAGGAAAAGTGGAGACCAGGAGAGACTCCTAAAGCAACTGAACATAGTGCTTAAAATCCTTTATGCTCCCAGCTGCTGGGTTCACCATTCCTGCCATCAGTTTCTCAGGGTCCAATTCCCCCATCAGAGTGGTTTGGGAAAGGATGTCAGCCCTTGTATCACCTTGAATGTGCATTATCCCCTATCTGTGTCTCCGTGGTACTGGTTCTTTTCACTGTGGGGAGTGGGAATGGTGATGCCACCACTGGGTGCCAGGTGCTGCGCCCATACACTAGTCTCATGATCCACGTTATATTGGCAACAAGTGGTAAAAAGTGGGGAATATAATGCCCATTTTGCAGATGAAGAAACTGAGACTCAGAAAGGTAAAATGGTTTTCCTAGGATCACGCAGTGAGTGGAAGAGCTGAGATTTGAACCTTAATTATCAGGCCACTGTCCCCCTAGAAAGTGCCCAGGGGAGTTGGTTCTTTCTTGTGGAAGGGCAGATCCTCAGGCAGCCAACCAAGCGGGCCTCAGAGGGGGAAATGAGGAAACCAGGATGTGGGTACAAGTCTTTCTCCTAAACTCCAGCATGGGATAGACCAATTAAAAAATTATACCCTTAGTTAGAGCAGGAAGGAATTTAGAGTTTACACAGAATTCCATTTTGCACGTGGACAAACTGAGACTCAAGAGAGGAGCAAGGACTTTCCTGAGTCTACAATGTTACTCCTCAGCTCCATACTTCCTGGTGGGGGTGAGGGTACTTTTGGGAGATTTCAGGGAAAGTGCCGGGACCATCCAATTCCTGTGGATGGAGACTGGGCTCCTGTTGCCATGGTAACTCCTCTTATAGAGTCTAGCTTAGTCTGAGGCAGCCATGAGTGATCATGGCTTCAAACTGAACTGAAGCCCCTACCTTCAGGTGAGAGAGGGCAGATATAAATAGAAACCACTTCTCCTAGATCTCAAGCTCTATGCAGATCACAAATTGTTGGGCCTGTGTAGGTGTCAGGAGAGGCATTCTAGTCCCAGCAGCTCTGCCACTAACTTGTTGTGTGACCTTGGAACAGTGACTTCCCACTTTAGGCTACTAGTTTCTTTTTTTTTTTTTTTGTAGAGACAGAGTCTCACTTTATGGCCCTTGGTAGAGTGCCGTGGCCTCACACAGCTCACAGCAACCTCCAACTCTTGGGCTTAAGCGATTCTCTTGCCTCAGCCTCCCAAGTAGCTGGGACTACAGGCGCCTGCCACAACGCCCAGCTATTTTTTTTTTTGTTTTGCAGTTTGGCCGGGGCCGGGTTTGAACCCGCCACCCTCGGTATATGGGGCCGGCGCCCTACCGACTGAGCCACAGGCGCCGCCCTACTAGTTTCTTTTTTTTTTTTGAGACAGAGTCTCACTATGTTGCCCATGGTAGAGTGCCATGGTGTCACAGCTCACAGCAACTTTAAACTCTTGGGCTTAAGTGATTCTCTTGCCTCAACCTCCCAAGTAGCTGGGACTACAGGCACCCACCACAACGCCTGACTATATATATATATATTTTGTTGTAGTTGTCATTGTTGTTGTAGTTGTCATTGTTGCCTGGGACTATAGGCACCCACCACAACGCCTGACTATATATATATATATATTTTGTTGTTGTAGTTGTCATTGTTGTTTATCAGCCTTGGGCCAGGTTTGAACCCCCCAGCTCAGTGTATGTGGCTGGCACCTTAACCACTGAGTGATGGGTGCCAAGCCCTAGGCTACTAGTTTCTTATCTTCAGTATTCTGGAGATAGACCCGAAGTGTGATATCCCAGGACCTGACTTGCAGTCTACCACAGGGTGAAGAGTATTGGTTCTTCTGCTCGGTGCATGTAGCTCAGCAGCTAAGGCACCAGTCACATACACTGGAGCTGGCGGGTTCCAATCCAGTCTGGGCCTGCCAAACAACAATGACAACTACAACCAAAAAATAGCTGGGCATTGTGGCATGCGCCTGTAGTCCCAGCTACTTGGGAGGCTGAGGCAAGAGAATCGCTTAAGCCTAAGAGTTTGAGGTTGCTGTGAGCTATGATGCTAGAGCACTCTACTGAGGGCGACATAGTGAGACTCTAAGAGTCTGTCTCAAAACAAACAAACAAAAAAAGTGTTCGTTCTGAAGCCCAGAGGCCTAGATTCAAATACTTACTTTGCTGTTTATTAGCTGAATGACCTTGGACAAGGGGCTTCTCTCCACACTTCCTTTTCCCCAGTAGGAAACTGAACTTATTTATGTGATGGGGTGTTGTGAAGATACAACGAGACAACATTGAAAGCATTTAGCACAGTGCTGGGCACTTGATTGGGAACTAATGGGAACTGTTATTACTATTTCTTATTTTAAAAGGGCATTTAAGGGGCGGCGCCTGTGGCTCAGTCGGTTAGGCGCCTGCCCCATATACCGAGGGTGGCGGGTTCAAACCCGGCCCTGGCTGAACTGCAACCAAAAAAAAATAGCTGGGCATTGTGGCAGGCGCCTGTAGTCCCAGCTACTCGGGAGGCTGAGGCAAGGGAATCACTTAAGCCCAAGAGTTGGAGGTTGCTGTGAGCTGTGATGCCACGGTACTCTACCGAGGGCCATAAAGTGAGACCCTGTCTCTACAAAAAAAAAAAAAAAAAGTTGGATCAAGAAAGCAATTCAATAAAATGTGTTTGCTTATTTAGCATTGGAGAAGCAATTGAGATAAGCTTTTGAAATCTCTAGACTTTAAGGCTTTGGTTTCCAGCCTGACCCCTCAATTATAAGACTTTATATCATGGTTAAAAAGGTTTCTTTGGGGGCTGGGCTCAGTGGCTCACACCTATAATCCTAGCACTCTGGGAGGCCAAGGCAGGTGGATTTCCTGAGCTCACAGATTTGAGACCAGCCTGAGCAAGTTCGAGACCCTGTCTCTAAAAAATAGCTGGGTGCTGTGGCAGGCGCCTGTAGTCACAGATACTTGGGAGGTGGTGGCAAGAGAATCGCTTAAACCCAAGAGTTAGAGGTTGCTGTGAGCTATGATGTCACAGCACTCTACTGAGGGTGACAAAGTAAGACTATCTCGGGCGGCACCTGTGGCTCAGTCGGTAAGGCGCCGGCCCCATATACCAAGAGTGGCGAGTTCAAACCCGGCCCCGGCCAAACTGCAACCAAAAAAAAAAAAAAAAAAAATAGCCAGGCGTTGAGGCGGGCGCCTATAGTCCCAGCTACTCGGGAGGCTGAGGCAAGAGAATTGCTTAAGCCCAGGAGTTGGAGGTTGCTGTGAGCTGTGTGAGGCCACGGCACTCTACCGAGGGCCATAAAAAGTGAGACTGTCTCTACAAAAAAAAAAAAAAAAAAAGACAAAGTAAGACTATCTCAAAAGGGCAGCACCTGTGGCTCAGTAGGTAAGGCGCCCGCCCCATATACTGAGGGTGGCGGGTTCAAACCCGGCCCCGGCCAAAACTGCAACCAAAAAATAGCCGGGCGTTGTGGCGGGCACCTGTAGTCCCAGCTACTCGGGAGGCTGAGGCAAGAGAATCGCTTGGGCCCAGGAGTTGGAGGTTGCTGTGAGCTGGGTGAGGCTATGGCACTCTACCGAGGACCATAAAGTGAGACTCTGTCTCTACAAAAAAAAAAAAAAAAGACTATCTCAAAAAAAAAAAAGAAGTTTCTTGGGACCATAGGAATAGCTGACTTTTTTTTTTTTTTTGGTAGAGACAGAGTCTCCCTGTACCACCCTCAGGTAGAGTGCCGTGGCGTCACACGGCTCACAGCAACCTCTAACTCTTGGGCTTACGCGATTCTCTTGCCTCAGCTTCCCGAGCAGCTGGGACTACAGGCGCCCGCCACAACGCCCGGCTATTTTTTTGTTGCAGTTTGGCCGGGGCTGGGTTTGAACCCGCCACCTCAGCTTATGGGGCTGGCGCCCTACTCACTGAGCCACAGGCGCCGCCCAGGAATAGCTGACTTCTATCTCAATTCCAGATTTTGGGGGGTTGGAGGTGTGAAAATTGCTTAAAGTTCTAAATATTTACGAAAAAGCTATTGAAGTACTTTAAGCTAATAGAACACTGGTGAACACATAAAGCACTTAACAAAAAGTGCACAAAGCTGTGATCCAGGCACAAAGCTATAGCATTATGAATTTTGAAATGGATTTAGTATTATGAGTGTCCTAGACTTCTAAGTCTTCTGAGATTCTCTTTATTGTCCTTTCCCCCCCTTTACCTATACTAGGTTGGGCACTGAGGGAGGCCCTTAGAAATATAATAATTTTGGGCGGCACCTGTGGCTCAAAGGAGTAGGGTGCTAGCCCCATATTCTGGAGGGTGCAGGTTCAAACCCAGCCCCGGCCAAAACTGCAAAAGAAAAAAAAACAAAAACCAAAACAACAGAAATATAATAATTTTGCCTTGACTTGGCTCCCAAGTATTGGAGTGTCTGCCTCAGTTTCTTCTTCGTTCTATGCCTGCGCAGGTGGCCGGGAGAACAAGATGCCTATTCTCATTTCTAAGATCTTCAAGGGATTGGCAGCTGACCAGACAGAGGCCCTTTTCGTGGGCGATGCTATCCTGTCCGTAAATGGGGAAGACTTGTCCTCTGCCACCCATGATGAGGCAGTGCAGGCTCTTAAGAAGACAGGCAAGGAGGTGGTGTTGGAAGGTGAGTTCTGGGGGCCCAGAGCCCAGAGGGTTGGGAGGAGGTGTTTAACTTCTCCCCTACCTTTTCTAAGCCTCAAGTAGCCACATCCCAGCACTAGGGTTGGGAAGTAGGCAGGGTTAAAACAGAAACAGAACTTGGGATCTGCCTAGAGACAGTGTGGGGTGATGAGGCGAGAGCAGACACAGAGCCAAACCGCCCTAGTTTGCATTTCTTTCTTCTAATCACTAGCTGTAAGGCCTCAATAAGTCACTTCATTTCCTTAAGCCTTAGTTTCTTCATCTGGAAAATGGGGGATGTAGCTTTTGCCTTTCAGGGTGTGAGTATGTGCCACCAGTGAGTGGCTCAGGGAAAGAGAAGAGTAGGGATTGGGGAAAGGGAAGCTCAGATTCTTTCCTGAGGTTACCTGGGGAGCTCTCAACTCCAGTTTCTTCTGGCATCCAGTGACCCTAAAACCCTGAGACCTATCCTTCTTTGGTAGAGGATTTGGTCTTTATATAGCAGGCCATCAAATCCTTCCAGAGAGGATCAGAGATGAGTTGGATGGTTTTCCCCATTATTCCCTCACTGTATGGTCTTGGGTGAGACCCTTGCCTTCTCTGGGCCTCAGTTTCCCCAATGGTTGTTATAGGCCTCCTGCTGTGGTTGTCACAAATCTTTCTCTTGTTCCCTCCCACAAGGTTTCTGCTTTTCTCAGCCTTTTTCTCAAACTCTATTCTGTCAGCTCTGGAACCCTGTGGGGGCCTGAGGAATGTATCTTTGGCTCACAGCCCAGAATAGGCACAGGGAGGTGGCGGGGGCTGATGGAGAATACCATGGCTAGAGAAGCTGCTGAGTTGAGTCTCAGGCTCAAATTCTGGTAGGTTGCTTTGGTTTCCCCAAAGGGGTCTCTAAAAGGCCACAGAAGCATACAGGCTCTGAGTCCCTAGGTGATCTTTGGCATTTTTTTTAATATTCAAAAAGACTGACTGTAGAGTGGTAGTCCCTAAAGTACATCAATCATACATAGTATTTTAATGTCAAAGTTAATTAAATGGGATTACACATAAGTACTATGAATATAAGAGACTTTTCCCCACAGATACCCCATTGCTTTGATATTTATACCAGGCAATATGATTTGAAAAGTCATTGACAGTCATCAAAATGTCATATTTTCTTTGATTTGAAAGCTCTTTTGGTTTCTGTTGTCTGAAAGTTTAGTGTATTGATGGTAAAATTTCTGCTTTTGACATATTTCTAATTCTTTAGGTTGATAATGTGTCTATGTGGGTTCGCAGTATATATGTCATTCTGAGAAGGTAGTATCTCTAAATGTTGAATGCTTAAAGCATCTTCTGACTTAAGGAGCTGACACCTATCTCTTGCCTCTAACTCATTCACTCCATTCCTTCTTCACTAAGCCTATATTTTGGTTGTAGTTGTTATGGTTGTTTGGCAGGCCTGGGTTGGATTGGAACCCACCAGCTCTGGTGTATGTGGCTGATACCCTAGCCACTGAGTTATAGGCGCTGAGCCCAGTTCCTAAAATCTTGTCTGTTCTACAGTGAATCTTTGGCCTTGTGTAAGACCTGTGCCTTCTTGTAGTCTCAGTTTCCCTATTTTTGGGGGTTAGACTAGATCAGAGATAACCCATAGCTTTCATTTAGAGTGTCAGTTCCACTAGTAACTGCTGGGAGCTCTGTCTTTAGAAGAATTGGGAGGCCTTGTCTGGGCTCAGCAGAAAGGAGCTGGAATTGATTAGCAATGTCTCCCATAGATGCAGTAGAGGAGACAAGTAACATGTTATGGCATCTCAAGACTGAGGGTCTTCTGTTCTTACGTAATCTGAGACTTTTCATAAGGCAAGATTATTCCTTAACCTGGATAGGAGAAAGGAAGTTGTAGCCTTGTTTTTTTCTCAGTTTTTTCTTAGTTGAAGTCTCTTTTGACCTGCTCTCTGGGCACAACAGCCTTATGGGTAGAGGTACTTCCATAGAGGGCAGCACAGAGGGGGAGGGAGGTGGTGGTGAGGCACTGGAGTGCAGAATCTCTACATTACATAAGTGATCTGACAAGTCTGGGGAACGGGAGGATGCTGGGTTGTGGCTGGTCCTTGTGACTTTGGGGACTTTATAGAGAAGGTCAGGGATTGGCAGTTGCCCCAGTGTGGAGCCAGGGTTCTTGGGAGCCTCTCTGGTTTTAGGTTCCCTTGGGAGCCTAATCACTGGCCACATTGTTCAGCATTTCACTATTCCCATCCTGCTCCTGAGATCACGTCTAAGGGGCCATCAAAGGATGGCCTGTGCTTTGAATATGAACCAGGCAAGGCAACTGGGCATCTTTTCTGGGTCCTGGAGCTTGGTGGGTACAGGATCCCCTGAGAATGTCAGGGAAGAACAGGTGTTACCAGTAAACTCCATGTGTCATCCAGAGTCTTACTTCCTTGGCCTAAGTTGGGGGTTTGTCTGGGCCCCTGCAGTCCCAGTTTGTATCCTGGAACTTTCCCTCTGCTAGGTCAGGGGTTTGTACCAATGTCCTGAGCCTGTCCTCAGCCACAGGGCTGTGTTTGTGACCAGAGTCTGGGCCGAAGCTGGCAGCCAACATGCCTCTGTCTGCTGCTTAGAGAGGCCCATTGTGTTTGCAGACCTCAAGCCAGGGCCAGCCTAGGCCCTTGGAGACCAGGCCTAGAGGAAGAGGGAGGGAGAACCACAAGAAAAATGCCCTTCCCGCCTCCCACCTCCACTGTGGCTAGCAAGACAGTGACAATAGTGAGCCCTTTATGCATTAAAAATAATACTAAAAGATAGTAAAAATGAATAAAGTGAATTTTAGTGTTAAGTACAGGTTAGGAAGGTACATCTTATAGTAAGATCAGGCTTTAACCCTTTGACTGGGTAGTGCTCAAACCTGAAATGTGCCTACAGACATTCTTTACACCAAATGAACATCTTATATTGAACGCCGAAAGGTGTCATGGGCACCAAACCAAACATCTTGTTTGAAAGCCTGTAGATGTTGTTCACAGTCAAAAGGTTAAAGAGACATAGGCACAGAGTAGCAGGTATATAAATGTGCATGATAAGAGGTACCATAGAGTAGTAGGACTTGCTATTATCCCCATTTTACAGATAAGATTATCAAGATTTGTTGAAAACAAGTAACTTGCTTTAAGTCATACAACTAATAAATTGGCAGATTCTGAATTAGAACCAAAGTCTGTCCGGATGCAGAGGCCAATATTTCCTCAGCTTTGGATACCTGTCTTGCATGGTTGTTTTCAAGATTAATGTATATAAAGTGCTAGGGCCAGTGCAAACAGTAGGCACTTGATTATTTATCTTATTTGCTATTTGTAAGGGTGAGACAATATATTTGAAGTGCATAGTACAGTGGCTTCCTCCTGGTAAACATTCAATAAACGTCATCCTTCATCACCATCACATCATCACCATCACCATCACCATCATCATCATCATCATCACTGTGGTCATGATCTCATCATTTTCTCTAGTAAACTAGAAGCTCTTTGAGCACAGGAACCATGTGTAGTTTGCATCTGAGCCCCCAGGCCTGGCACCAAGCTCAGCGCACATTAGATCCTGGTGAATGTTTGGGGAATCATCAGTAGGGTATGTTTCTGACCCTTTGTACTTTACTTTTAACCTTTTCTTTTCTTTTTTTTTTTTGGTAGAGACAGGGTCTCACTTTATGGCCCTCGGTAGAGTGCCGTGGCCTCACACAGCTCACAGCAACCTCCAACTCCTAGGCTTAAGCGATTCTCTTGCCTCAGCCTCCCGAGTAGCTGGGACTAAAGGCGCCCGCCACAAACTTTTAACCTTTTCAATTGCGGTTGTTTTCCTAAATGTTTAAGATGGGGCTGAGGCTCATGATGGGCTGGACTCACTCCTGAGCTTTTCTGTTATGAGTCCGCAGAACTCTGAGGCCAGCTCCCTGCCAGCTCCTCCCCTGGGAGATGGACACTGCCAGGTGTCCTGCCTGCGATTTGGCTCAATGCATCACCATCATCAAAAGCAAGATGTCACCAACGGATGTAGCTAATTTGGGGCTACCCTGTTCAATTTAGCTGAGTGAAGCAGTGCCCCAGAGGTGCCTGAGCGACTCTTGTCCCAGGAACAGTGGCATGAATGGGGCTCCTGGCTAGTTCTCCCATGGCTGCAAAGACCTGTTCTTCTAACCATTGTTCTCAAGGAATCATTTATTTGGCTGCACACACACATAGCTTTGGACCATGTGACTCCCTGCAGACAAAACTTGGCTTAATCCATCCTGGCCTGTTCCCCAGACCTTGATTAAAATGCCTGTGGGCCTCTGGAGGCAGGTTCTGGCCCTGATTAGCTGTGTGACCCTGAGTTCTGCTGGTGGTAGAGGAAACAATAATGACATTAATAATAATTGCTATGGTACTATCTGTTGCTTATTGATACCTATAATGTGCGAGGCACTGTGCTAAGTGGCTTACATGCGTTATTTTTTTTTTTTTGTAGAGACAGAGTCTCACTTTTTCGCCCTTGGTAGAGTGCCGTGGCGTCACACAGCTCACAGCAACCTCCAACTCCTGGGCTTAGGCGATTCTCTTGCCTCAGCCTCCCAAGTAGCTGGGATTACAGGCGCCCGCCACAACGCCTGGCTATTTTTTTGTTGCAGTTCAGCCGGGGCCGGGTTTGAACCCACTACCCTCGGCATGTGGGGCCGGTGCCCTACCCGCTGAGCCACAGGCGCCGCCCTTACATATGTTATTTCATTGAATCCTCAATGCCACACCAATGAATTAGGTACGTTATTCATCCCATTGTCTAGAGAACACTGGAACTCAGAGAAGTGAGTTACTTGCCCAACATCATGCTATGCAGAGCTGGAACGTGGTCTGAGATCTGTTAGAAGGGAAAAGCTATGTTCTGAAAAAAACTTTTCTTTTTTTTTTTTTTAAAACTTTTCTTTTTGAGTCAGAGTCTTAAGCTGTTGCCCTGGGGTAGAGTGCCGTGGTGTTATAGCTCACAGCAACCTCCAACTCTTGGGCTCAAGTTATCCTCTTGCCTCAGTTTTTCTATCTTAGTAGAGATGGGTTCTCACTTTTGCTCAGGCTGGTCTCGAACTCGTGAGCTCAAGCTATCCACCTGCCTCGGCCTCCCAAAGTGCTAGGATTACAGGTGTGAGGCACTGCGCCTGGCCCATTCTGAAATATTTATACTGCACTGCAAGTCAAGTCATCCCTCAGAGATTTAATTTATTCATCCATTAAACAAAGATATTAATTTACCTTTTTGCATGGTGAAATTAGGTGTATTTAAGGGAGTTGATCCAGAGTAGGCACTCAGTAAGTGTTTCTATTTTTTTTTTTGGTGCAAATAAAGGAGTCAATAAGTGTTTCTTCATTTCATCATTAAGATTTAGTACCCTGGCTGGGAACAGTGGTTCACACCTGTAATCTTAGCATTCTGGAGGCCAAGGCTGGAAGATTGCCTGAGCTCAGGAGTTGGAGACCAGTCTGAGCAAGAGTGAGACCCGTTTCTACTAAAAACAGAAAAACTAGCTGGGTGTGGCGGTACGTGCCTGTAGTCCCAGCTCGGGGGGCTGGGCAGGAGGATTGCTGGACCCCTACAGTTTGAGATTGTTGTGAGCTGTGATGCCACCGTGCTCTACCCAGGGCCACAAAGTGAGACTCTGTCTAAAAAAAAAAAAAAAATTCTAGGACACTGAATCTAGGCTTCCTGAGTTGATAAGGACCTTATCTCTGAATCTTGGCTTGCATAGTCTAGAATGTGGCAGTATACTTTTCAAAAATTAACTAGATTTAAACATATACTTATCCAAAAAATACCAACAACAGGATTGTGTAAACTGATCATGATCTTATAGAAATAACCACTGTTGATATTTTTGCACATTTCCTTCTAGAAACTGTCCGTATTTGAGTGGTACCTGTGGCTCAGTGAGTAGGGCGCCGGCCCCATATGCCGAGGGTGGCAGGTTCAAACCCAGTCCCGGCCAAACTGCAAAAAAAAAAAAAAAGAAACTGTCCGTATTTATTTTTATTGTTTAATAAGTTGACGTTATACAACTTTTTTTTTTAGAGACAAGATTTTTACTTTGTGCCCCTCGGTAGAGTGCCGTGGCGTCACAGCTCACAGCAACCTCCAGCTCTTGGGCTTAGGCGATTCTCTTGCCTCAGCCTCCCAAGTAGCTGGGACTACAGGCGCCTGCCACAACACCCAGCTATTTTTTTTTTTTTTTTTTGTGATTTTTTTTTTTTTTTTTTGGCCGGGGCTGGGTTTGAACCCACCACCTCCGGCATATGGGACCGGCACTCTACTCCTTCAGCCACAGGCGCCGCCCACCCAGCTATTTTTTTATTGCAGTTTGCAGGGGCTGGGTTCGAACCTACCACCCTCAGTATACGGGGCTGGCGCCCTACTCACTGAGCCACAGGCGCCACCCCATACAACTATTTTTTTTTTTTTCTTTTTTTTTGTGGTTTTTGGCCAGGGCTGGGTTTGAACCCACCACCTCCGGCATATGGGACCGGCGCCCTACTCCTTGAGCCACAGGCGCCGCCCCATACAACTATTTTTGATTCCTTTTTCTTTTGTGTTGGTCTCCCTGGAGTGTTAGGATTATAGTTCATTAGCCACTGTGCCTGGCACCTTTGGAATCTTAATAAGTGGTACTACTCAAGGACGTGGTGAATTGAGATTTTATCTCCCTACAAGTGGGAACTGTGCTCTACTGGTCAGCCCTGCTATGGGACCTGCCAGAGTCCAGGAACTATTTATAATTTAGCCTTGCCAGACCAGCAAGGCCATCCCTTCCATAGCATGTTGGAATCTCAAGTCCTCTCCACACCATTGTCCAGTGGGTGGGGGCGGTGGGTGGGTAGCTTGAATTTGTATTCTCTTTTTTTTTTTTTGGAGACAGAGCCTCAAGCTGTCATGGCATCATAACTCACAGCAACCTCCAACTCCTGGTTTCAAGCGATTCTCTTGCCTCAGCCTCCCAAGTAGCTGGGACCAGTGCCCAGCTATTTATTGGTTGCAGCCATCATTGTTGTTTGGTGGGCTTGGGCTGGATTCGAACCCGCCAGCTCAGGTGTATGTGGCTGGTGCCTTAGCTGCTTGAGCCACAGGTGCTGAGCCTTGAATTTGTATTCTCACAGTGCCCTCCTCTAAGAGCCAGCATCTCCACACCCATTATATATAAAGAAACTGAGGCTTAGAGAAATCTTGGGACTTGGCCAAGGCCAGATAGCAAGTGACAGAGAAGGACTTGGATTCAAATCCTTATCTGTCTGTCACCACATACTAGCCCATCCCCTCATACTACCATGATAAGGCCAGCGGCAGAAATATAACTATCATACAACTATCTACTGAAGACCTGTTCTTTTTTTTTTTTTTAGACAGAGTCCTGGGTAGAGTACGTGGTGTCACAGCTCACAGCAACCTCAAACTCCTGGGCTCAAGCGATTCTCCTCCTCCGCCTCCCAAGTAGCTGGGACTACAGGCGCCTGCCATAATGCCTGGCTATTTTTTGGTTGCAGCCGTCATTGTTGTTTGGCAGGTCTGGGCTGGATTCGAACCTGCCAGCTCAGGTGTATGTGGCTGGTGCCTTAGCTGCTTGAGCCACAGGCGCCGAGCAGGCTTTTTTTTTGTGTGTGTGTGGTTTTTGGCCGGGGCTGGGTTTGAACCCGCCACCTCCAGCATATGGGACTAGTGCCCTACTCCTTGAACCACAGGCGCTGCCCGGCTTTTTTTTTTTTTTTTTTTTTTGGTAGAGACAGAGTCTCATTGTACCTCCCTCTGGTAGAGTGCCATGATGTCACACGGCTCACAGCAACCTCTAACTCTTAACTCTTGGGCTTATGTGATTCTCTTGCCTCAGCCTCCCAAGCAGCTGGGACTACAGGCGCCCACCACAACGCCTGGCTATTTTTTTTATTGCAGTTTGGCGGGGGCTGGGTTTGAACCTGCCACCCTTGGCACATGGGGCTGGCACCCTACTCACTGAGCCACAGGCGCCGCCCACTTTTTTTTTTTTTATTAAGAGGCGAGGTCTCACTCTGGCTCAGGCTGGTCTGGAAATCCTGAGCTTAGACAATCCACTCACCTCGGCCTCCCAGAGTGCTAGGATTACAGGTGTAAGCCACCGTGCCCGGCCTGAAGACCTGTACTATGCCAAGCAGGAGAAGTGCTTTATAGGTATTGAATCTGATATATTTTACTTCCATTTAAAAAATGAGGGAATAGAGAGGCTCATGGAGGTCAAATCACTTGTCCAAGGTCACAGAACAAGGACATTAAACAAAGCCTGTGGGCAGTGCCTGTGGCTCAAGGAGTAGGGCGCTGGCCTCTTATGGCGGAGGTAGTGGGTTCAAACCTGGCCTGGCCAATAACTAAAAAAAAAACAAAAATAAAAACAAAAAACCCATACCGCTCCACAGCTCTGAAGCTGGGTGTGGTGGCTCACACCTGTAATCCTAGCACTCTGGGAGGTCGAGGCAGGTGGATCGCCTGAGCTCAGGAGTTTGAGACCAGCCTGACCAAGAACGAGACTCCCATCTCTAAAAATAGCAGAACATTGTGGTGGGCACCTATAGTCCCAGCTACTTGGGAGGCTTAGGCAAGAGACTTAAAAAAAAGAATTCTTGCTCCAGGTTGAGAAGCTCTAGGCCTTTCTTTCTTTCTTTTTTTTTTTTAGAGACAGTTTCACTTTGTTGCCCTTGGTAGAGTGCCATGGCATCACAGATCACAGCAACCTCCAGCTCTTGGGCTTAGGCGATTCTCTTGCCTCAGCCTCCCAAGTAGCTGGAACCATAGGCGCCCGCCACATGCCTGGCTATTTTTTGTTGCGGTTTGGCCGGGACCAGGTTTGAACCCGCCACCCCCTCAGTATATGGGGCTGGTGCCCTACTCACTGAGCCAGAGGTGCCGCCCAGCTCTAGGCCTTTCAATACTCATTAATTTAATAAATTTCTTTCTTTTTTTTTTTTTGAGATGGAGCCTCACTTTGTCACCTTTGGTACAAGAGTATTGTGGCATCATAGCTCACAGCAACTACCAACTCCTGGGCTCCAGTGGTCCTCTTGCCTCAGCCTTTAATAAATTTCTTATTTACTTGTTACCTGGTATATGTTAGGTACTATTCTGTATGCTGAAGATACTCTGGCAAATAAGAAAACAGGGCAGTCCCTGCTCTAATGGAACTTGACATTTTAGTTAGAGGAGAAGGGCCATAGACTAGTAAACAAATGTATTGATCATGTAATTTCCAGCAGGGGTAAGTAAGTGGTTACTACTGAACAGACAAGGAGAAGCTTGAGCTGGGAGGGTAGACTTCCCTTTAGCCAGGACTAAAAGCTAGGACTTTCATCATCTGTGCTTACTGTGTTGCCCAAACAGATATGTCCCCTTCTCTCAGCAACACTCATGGCTCCTAGTTTCCCCAGTTATACTGGGCTGGGTGAATGCTCCTGCTCTGTCTTGGTTGTTAGTGTTTCCAGTGGGATCTGTCCTGGCTCCTTGGGGCTGGGTCCAGGTCTTTGTTTTCCACCTTGGCAAAACTGGAGGTCCTTACAAATTGAGGCCTCTGTGTCTGCCTCAGTTTCCCCAAGGAGGACGGGCCCCTGATCACTGCTTTACCAAACTCCTAGATTTGGGTGGGAAGGGTGTGGGCATGGCTAGGCCTTTCTTGGAGTAGCAAGAATGCTGCCCTCAGCTCTCTAGGCCACAGGCTTTGGAGAGCCCCACCCTGTCTGGCCCGGTGACTCAGGCAGAAACCATAGCACAGAGGAGGCCTCGGAGCTGGGCTATATATGGCCACACTCTGGGTCCCCCAGGACTCTACCCCCACTCTGGGACAGGCCACTTGGTTTGTGAAATCCAAGCTCAGTTTCTGGCACCAGCTGGTGTGCTGTCCATTTATAGCGTGTTCTTGTGGGAAAGGAGGAGGACCCAGTTCTGGGATGATTGAGAGAGCAGGGGCTGGCTTCAAAGTTGACAGATGCTCATTTGCTGAGCATGTAGCATATGAGATCCCTGTAGATTCTGGGGACATGTAAATGAGTCAGATGAGGTCCTTGTCCTTGCCTGGTCGGGGACACAGACACCACACAGATAATCACAGGGGTATAGGGTCCAGAGACTGCAGAGGTGATAGGTGTAGTGGATCCAGACTTGGCATCTGGAAAAGCTTCCTAGAAGGGGTGATGTCTGAGCTGGGCCTTGACCTCCGGGGCTGTGGCACCTGCTAAATAGGCCTGTCCTGTGCTTGCATTCATTTTCTACCCACAGAACACCAACTCTGAATTTGAAGAGGAAGCCTGGTTTCTGTCCTTAAGGAGTTCCTGGTTTGGTAGGGGAGATAGTCCCAACACACAAAATCATAATAGGATTCTAGGATGTGTGAGCAAGGGAGGCTGATAGGTAAGAAACACCTATTTCTTGAGTCCCTACTATGCACTACAGGTGTTAGATCACCTTATTTATTGACTAGCACATTGAGGCCAGAGGGGTCAATTACCTTGATCATGGTTACACAGCTAGGTATTGCTGGAGCTGGAATTCAAATCCAAAAGCACCTAACTCCACTCGAGGTATTAAGGGGATTTTATGCAGAGAGAACTTCATTTCTGCATTTTCAGAGGTGTGGAAGTTTGGAAACTCCTCCAACTTCTGAGAGCTGTGAGTTGTCAGTATGAATTGCCTAGACATAGAGGTGTCCAACCTTTTCTATTCTGCAGCACATTGGAAGAATAAGTTGTCTTAGGCACACAGTAAATACACAACTCTTAATGAAAACTGATTAGCAAAAAAAAAAAAAAAAGTCCGTGCATATTTTTCATGCTATCTGATTCTGACACCACAGATAAGCAAAAAAAGTCCTCACAGATTCAG
Organism: Nycticebus coucang; assembly: GCF_027406575.1. Lineage (NCBI taxonomy): Eukaryota > Metazoa > Chordata > Mammalia > Primates > Lorisidae > Nycticebus > Nycticebus coucang. The sequence goes on along the minus strand of NC_069800.1, from coordinate 40,289,991 downwards.
CCTGTGGCCTGCAGGCTGCAGGTTGGACACCCCTGGCATTAGAGGGTGAGATTAGGCATATGGAAGGAGGTAAAGCCAGAGAGGTGGGCAGGGCCCGGATCTTAGAGGGCCTTGAAGTTAGGCATAAGGTACAAGGGAAGCTAGAGCAGAGCTTTGAGCAGGGATGTGGTCACTTATAGCAAGGGAATGTAGCAGTTGCACCACTGGGGTCTGTATTAGGATGCTTTTTTTTTTTTTTTTTGAGACAGATTCTCACTATGTCATCCTTGGTAGAGTGCTGTGGCATCTCAGCTCACAGCAACCTCAAACTCTTGGGCTTCAGAGATTCTCTTGCCTCAGCCTCCTAAGTAGCTGGGACTACAGGCACCTGCCACAATGCCTGGCTATTTTTAGAGACAAAGTCTCACTCTTGCTCAGGTTGGTCTTGAACCCAGCAACTTCAAAGGACTAGAGGAGAGGAAGAGGAAGGAGATGCGCTTTCCCTCATATCTCGTTGGCCAAAACCGTATCATCTACCCTTTTCTAAACCAGTCACTGGCAAGGGGGATAAGGTGATCATGATCAGCTTGGACCAATCAAGATTCTCCTCCTACATTGGGGAGAAGCTGAGCCTCCAGGGCTTGGGGTTCTGTTAGCAAGGAGAAGCTGGTTTGTGGTTGTTAAGTAGGCTGTGGTAATGTCTGTCCCGTCTCCACTGCCGTTTGAGACATAATCCAATAATCAGTCCTGCAGTAAGTCATTGCCACAGTGAAAGTCATTTTTATGCTAGTCCCAGGATATTGGACCCAGGCTGAATTCTTTCAGAAAACTTACTGCTGCTTTCAATGTAAATTCTCTCCCAATCCCAGTAGGATTTGTAATACCCCCTCTCTTTTACCCCTGTTTTCCATGAATCAGGGGCATCTCTTGCGACAGAAATAGCTTCTTGTCTGGTTCTTCCAGGGAGCTGGGCCAAGAACTGTTTCCTAACCCCTTCCTGGACTGTCCATTTGTGGGCAGGGCAGGCTGGCTGGGCCTTGACTGCAAATGTCAGATAGCTAGGAAGCCAGATGGCTATGGGAGCAGGTGTGGGAGAGGAGGGGAAGGGCGAGCTACCCTCCAGGACTAGCAGGCTACCCTGCTACCCTCAGTAAAGCAGGAGGGTACAGCCTGGCTTTGGGAAGAGAGACCAGTGCATCATAACTGCTTTGATGTATGAGCTCTCATCTTAGTCACTCATTTTAGAAAGGGGGAGACTGCTGCTCATCAGAAATGAAGCAGCCCCAGATGTCAGGGCAAGAGTGGCAGATACTCCTGGTTGTTTCCCCTCCAATCATTTCCCCTTCTTCCTTGCTAACAGGTAAAATATGTTCAGCTTCAGAGGCTGAACTGTGATTGGTTAAGGTCATGACCATGCCCTCTTACTAATGATTGGGTGAGAAGTGGGCACACAGCTCAGTTTTGGCCAGTGAGGTATGAGGAGACATCTACTAAGGCAGCAGTTACGACCCACAGGAACTGTATTAAAGGGCCGTGGCATTAGGAAGGTTGAGAACCACTGTACTAGGGGCTTCAGGAGATACCCACCTTCCTGATTAGAGGCAAGTGTGAGGAGACAGCCCTTTCTCTGTTCGTTTCCTCTTTTCCTGCTTTGGGTTTTGTCACGTAAGGAATGGTTGGCTTGTGCTGTGGCAGTTATTGTGGTTATGAGGGGAAAGCTGAGAGAGAGAGGCAGAGAGGCCTCCAGTGAATCCATTGTCATTGAGCCGCTGACCCAACCCTGAATTACTTTTCTCCAGACTTCTTGGTAAGTGAAATTATACATATTATTATTTAAGGCAATATTGTACATTTTTATTCACAGCTAAACTCATTTAATTGATATGGCAAGAATGACCAAGATGTTTCATTACCAACCAGATTTAATTGATTGGCAATGGCTTCTGTAGACTGATTAGTGATATTTTCCATGAGCAAGGGATAGAGAAATGGTGGACAAGTTTCCTGTGTTTACTATTCCAGTCCTAGGGCCACTCTAATCCCTGGCATGTGGTACCTGGCATATGGTAGTTAAGAAAACTGATTGGGCTTGGCACCTGTAGCTTAGTGGTTAGGGTGCCAGCCACATACACTTAGGCTGCCAGGTTCAAACCCTGCCTGGGCTTGTGAAACAACAATGACAACTACAACAAAAAAATAGCTGGTGTTGTGGCTGGCGCCTGTAGTCCCAGCTACTTGGGAGGCTGAGGCAAGATACTCGCTTAAGCCCAAGAGTTTGAGGTTACTGTGAGCTGTGACACCATAGCACTCTACTGAGGGTGACATAGTGAGACTATGTCTCAAAAAGAAAAAAAAAAAAAAGAAAGAAAGAAAAGAAAAGAAAACTGACTTGTCCAGCTAGGCATGGTGGCTCACACCTGTAATCCCAGCACTCTGGAAGGCCGTGGTTAGTTCATTGCCCAAGTTCATGGGTTCTAGACCAACCTGAGCAAGAGTGAGACCTGGTCTTTAAAAATAGCCAGGTGTTGTGGCAGGCGCATGTAGTCACATCTATTTGGGAGGCTCAGGGAAGAGAACCACTTGAGACCAAGAGTTTGAAGTTGCTGTGAGCTGTGATGGCATGGCACTCTACCGAGGGTGACAAAGTGAGATTCTATCTCAAAAAAAAAAAGAAAGGAAGGAAGGAAGGAAGGAAGGAAGGAAAGGAAGGAAGGAAGGAAAGGAAGGAAGGAAGGAAAGGAAGGAAAGGAAGGAAAGGAAGGAAAGGAAGGAAAGGAAGGAAAGAAAGGAAAGAAAGGAAAGAAAGGAAGAAAGAAAGAAAGAAAGAAAGAAAGAGAAAAGGAGGCTGGAAAATTTGCCTTTCTTCCACTGCCCTGTAAAGGGCTTTAGTGATAGTGGACATAAATTAAACTCTCAATGGATTAGTAACAGTTGTGATGTGAGCTGCATGCGGGTCCATGTCACTGGGACAACTGCTGACCTCTCTCTTGACCAGTCAAGTACGTGAAGGAAGTCTCACCGTATTTCAAGAACTCTGCTGGCGGGACCTCGGTTGGCTGGGACTCGCCTCCTGCCTCACCCCTTCAGCGACAGCCTTCCTCTCCTGGCCCTCTACCCCAGAGCCTTGGTGAGGTCAAACACGTGTCCTTGAAGATGGCATATATCTCAAGGAGGTGCACCCCCACTGACCCGGAGCCCAGGTAAGACTGGGGTGGGGGGCAGCTCCAACAGACAGATGCCTTGGTATTAGGAGGTGGGGCCAAAGGAAAGATACCTTTGTGTTGTACAAGTCACAAGAATAATGTTAGAAGACAGTAGGTGCTTAGGAAGTAGTTTGAATGGACGCACTAGTGAAGCTGTGGAGATGATGGTGTGCTTTGCTTCTCACTTCTTCCCATGGGAAGTTCACATCTGAAGAAGAATTTGATCTGGGGAGAGCCCAGTTCCAGTCCTGGTTCTCTTTGGACTAGCCCTTCTTCCTCACTGATCTTTATATTCTCTACTGTGAAATAAGATTTTTGGACTCAGGCATCCCCTCAAGTCTCTGCCAACTCTGCTATAGTTTTGAGATGTCTGGTAACATTTGCATGAGGCCTGGTCACATCTGAGCATCCTTTAACAGTTCATCATTGATAATAAAATTGATGACATTTACTGAGTGCTTACTGTGTATCCAGCGCTGTACTTTCCATATGCAATATCATTTAACTCTCACAGTGGCCCCATGAGCAAGGTCCTATTATTTCCTTCCCATTTTATAGTTGAGGACAGAGAGAGAACAGAAAGGGCAAGTAACCTGCCTGAGACCACACAGCCAGAAAGGGTAGCACTTGGCTCATTCCAGGTCACCCTTTCTGCTTTAGAAGCTGCAGGTACCTGAGTGATGGTGGTGGTTGAATAGAGTGTAAGACAGTCAGGTGGGGTGTGCCATGTTGGGGTGGTATGTAAGTGACATACGTGTATGCACAAAACCTTGTTACAGCCTAGGTTCAATGCTAGATGAATGCCCAGCATTGGCTAAGAGGGCTGGTTAATGTTCAGCATCGAAATCGCTTGGTCCCACTTGATGCCAACTCTGTACCTGCCCCCATGTGACAAGAACTAGTGATTCTTAGAGGTGTTCTACTGAAGGGGCCTTTTGTGTTGGGTGAAGATGAGGTGGTATTAGTTCTTCCTGAGATTCACAGAACTGTGGGTTCTTAGACTGATCCCAGAAATTACCTGAAGCATGTTCATATACTGTTTCTAATGTGTGTGTACATGTGAATATTATGTGAATGCAAGTGTTTGTATGTACATACACGAGCATTTGCATGGTCTACACTTACATTCTAAGCATATGTGTTTATATCTGCATGTGTGTACATATATGTATGTGTGCTTAAACATGTGCATGCACATGTAACTACTTTTATAACCTGAATATAACTGAGGTTCCATATGGCCTACTGTCATCGTAATATCCCAGTCAGAGGAACACAGACTGACCACCAAAGTGTAACGGAAACTATTTAAAAATTTTATTCAGTGGTAGGGTTGCATAGGGATATAGTGTTACCTAGGGATGCAAGTATAGAAACCCTAACAAGCAATGGCTTAAATAAATGAGGGGTTTGGGCGGTGCCTGTGGCTCAGTAAGTAGGGCGCTGGCCCCTTATACCGAGGGTGGCAGGTTCAAACCTGGCCCTGGCCAATCTGCAACAAAAGATAACCGGGCCTTGTGGCAGGTGCCTGTAGTCCCAGCTACTTGGGAGGCCGAGGCAAGAGAATCGCCTAAGCCCAAGAGCTGGAGGTTGCTGTGAGCTGTGACGCCACAGCACTCTACCGAGGGTGACTAAGTGATACTCTGTCTCTAAAAATAAATAAATAAATGAGGGGTTTATTTTCCCACATGTTTAAAAATAAGTCCTTTTGGGTGTGATGGCTCACATCTATAATCCCAGCTACTTGGCAGGAGACTTAGGTGGGAGGATCACTTGAGGCAGAAGTTTAAATCCAGCCTGGGCAGCATAGGGAGACCTTGTCTTTAAAAAAATTAAAAAAAAAAATTTTTTTTAATTAGCTGATCATAGTGGCACATGCTACCTGGGAGGCTGAGCTGGGAGGATCACTTGAGGCCTGAAGTTTGTGACCTGCCTGGGTGATATAGAGAGATCCTGTCCCTCTATCTTACCCCTGCAAAAAAAAGAAGAAAAAAGGAAAAAAAAGGGGAGTTCAGGGGTGAGCTTTTCAGGCTGCTATAGGTGTTCCATCAAGGCACCAGGCTTCTAGCTTCTTCCCCTGCTTTATTTTTTTTGTTGTTGTTGGGGTGGGGAGGACAGAGTCTCATTTTGTCGTCTTTGGTAGAGTGCTGTGGTGTCACAGCTCACAGTAACCTCAAACTCTTGGGCTCAAGTGATTCTCTTGCCTCAGCCTCCTAAGTGGCTGGGACTACAGGCGCCTGCCAAGATGCCCAGCTATTTTGTTTTTGTTGTTGTCATTGTTGTTTAGCAAGCTCTGGCTGGGTTTGAACCCACGAGCCCTGGGGGATGTGGCTGGCACTCTAACCACTGTGCTACGGGCACCAATCCAATTATTTTCTTTCCTTAATTAATGTTCTTTTTCTTTTTTTTTTTGTGGTTTTTGGCCAGGGCTGGGTTTGAACCCTCCATCTCCGGCATATGGGACCAGCGCCCTACTCCTTGAGCCATAGGTGCCACCCTAATTAATGTTCTTTTTTTTTTGTTTGTTTTTGTAGAGACAGAGTGTCACTGTACCGCCCTTGGGTAGAGTGCTGTGGCGTCACACGGCTCACAGCATCCTCTAACTCTTGGGCTTATGCGATTCTCCTGCCTCAGCCTCCCGAGCTGCTGGGACTACAGGCACCCGCCACAACGCCCGGCTATTTTTTTGTTGCAGTTCGGCCGGGGCTGGGTTTGAACCCGCCACCCTCGGCATATGGGGCCGGCGCCCTACTCACTGAGCCACAGGCGCTGCCCCTAATTAATGTTCTTTTTAAAGATAGGGTTTCACTCTGTCACTCAGGGTGGAGTGCAGTGGTGTGATCCTTAAAATTCTGGACTTAAGAGATCCTCTTGCCTTAGTCTCCCAAAATGCTGGTGTTGCAGGAAGATGAGGCCCAATGGAGAGAAAAAGCACCCAAACACCATGTTCATAAGAGGAAGGGCTTTATTTTAGCTGGTCAAACAAACAGAATAAAATTTGAAATGGCCGCACTCTCCGACTGGCTTGGTCTTTCCCTTTTTATCTCTAGTCAAAAAGTTCCAACCCACGGTACCTTTCTCATTGGTCAGTTTGAATCAAGCTGGAAAAGTTATTCCAGCCCCCAAAGAACTACAGGTTTTCACTGAAGTGGAAATTTTCAGGTCCCAGGAAGTTAAGTCTATAAATTCCTGAGAGCTGAGTCACCATAGAGAGGACCCTGCAGGTGTATCCTGTGGTCTTCTTGAGAAGACCTCTGTTCTCCTAGACCTCACCCTTCCCGGGTATCCTCTCTCACTGGGATTATAGGCATAGGCCCACCATACCTGGTCTGGACATTTTTTTTTTGTGACAGAGTCTCACTATGTTGCCCTTAGTAGAGTGCTGTGGTATCACAGCACTCAAAACTCTTGGGCTTAAGCTATTCTCTTGCCTCAGCCTCCCAAGTAGCTGGGACTACAGGTGCCCACCACAATGCCTGGCTAATGGCCTGGACTTTTTTTTGTTGTTGTTGTTGTTGCAGTTTTTGGCCGGGGCTGGGTTTGAACCCACCACCCTCGGCATATGGGGCTGGCACCCTACTCACTGAGCCACAGGCGCCGCCCGGCCTGGACTTTTTATATGGTTGCTTGGAAATGCCAGAAATGCTGAATTTTATTTGTCAAAACCAAATCATAAGATCAAGGGGAGGAGAAATGAACTTTACTTCTTGCTGGGAGAAATGGACTGTGTGTACAGGGAGGGATGGATTTGGTGGAGGCCATCTTTGGAGACTAACCACCATACCTAAGAAGGATTTACCTTTCATTCAGGAAGGTACACCCTTTCTAGAGACTTCTATATATATCTTATTGGTTAGAATTAGGTTGCATGGTTGGCCCTAGTTGCAGGGAAGCCTGGAATTCAAGTATTTTGGTTTCTAGTTCTGCAGTAGAGGAAGGCAGAGGTGGAAGGGTGGAATGGGTGTTGTCTGAGAGCTGTCCTCCAGTTTCTGCCTTATTCTATCCATCTAGTACCAAAAAGCCAAAGGGGAGTGAATCTTTAATGCCTCAGAGACAGTTTGAAAATCCTCTCTCTGTCGCTATTCCTGCTGGAACTTCCCTGAAATTGGCCTCCGCACTTGCCTACTTGGCAGTAGTTTTTCTCCTCCCTTTGCCCTCACCATTTCCCGAGCTCTTTATTATGTAGATCAATCAAGTTGGTCTCTCAAGCTTCTTTCCTTTAGTTTAGTTTTGTTTTTGTCCCTATTAGTGAATGACTTGGTTCTGTGCAACAAGGAGAACCTGTGAGCTGGCCCTGTGAAAGAATCTTCCTTAGAAACAGGAGAAAAGGGCAAGATTATGTATTGTCACAAGTAATAATTTTGTCCCCATCACATGATTCAGTGTGTGTGCATTTTGTGCGTCTGTGCATATGTGTGTGTGTGTGTCATAGTCTCTTGTCCCTAGACCCCTTCAAGCCCCAACAACTGTGGCTGGTGGCCTAGCAGTGAGCATCCCTTCTGATTCTCTCCCTGACGCCCCCTGTGGTTTCTCCTAGTTTGGTGGTGGGTGGGGTTTCTTGGGCCAGATTTTAGGGTTGGGCAGCTGCACCTAGTAGTCAGGCCCCACCCTCTACCCCATTTGTGCCTGCAGGTATCTGGAGATCTGTTCGGCAGATGGCCAAGACACTCTCTTCCTGAGGGCTAAGGATGAAGCAAGTGCAAGGTCATGGGCAGGTGCTATCCAAGCCCAGGTCAACACGCTGGTGCCCTGGGTCAAGGATGAGCTGCAGGCACTACTGGCAGCTAACAGCACTGCTGGGAGCCAGGATATCAAACAGATCGGCTGGCTGACTGAGCAGGTGCCTGCTGGGCGCGGGACCTGTCCCTCCCTCTGTTCTCCCTTGGAGCTGGCCCTGTGCTCCGTGTTTCTCATCATTTCCTCCCACCCTGGAGCTCTAACTTCTCCCCTCTCCACCCCTTCTTACTGCTGCTTTGTCCTCTGCAGCTGCCCAGTGGGGGCACGGCCCCCACCCTGGCCCTGCTGACTGAAAAGGAGCTGCTCCTCTACAGTTGTCTCCCCCAGACCCGTGAAGCCCTGAGCCGGCCAGCCCGTACTGCCCCGCTCATTGCCACCAGGTACCCAGAGCTGGTGCAGGGGGAGATGCTCCGAAGGGCCCCAGGAGCTAGGAACTCCAGGGTTGTTCTTTCCTGAGTTATTTCGCAGGTGACCTGAAGCAAGTGTCTGCCCTGTCTGAGGCCTCATCTGTGAAATCAGAGCTTTCAATAGCCACTCATTCATTGACATCTCCACTTTGTGCTGCGTAGTTTGGGGGACACAGAATTGACCCCAACAGCTCCTCCCCAACAACCCTCTTGTAATGTAGAGTTTGTAGGAGCCACTTAACTATCTGGCCTGGTCTGGAAAGGCTTCAGGGAGGAGGTGATGTTTGAGGTTTGACAGATAAGATTGCTGTTTAAGAAGGAGTGGAAGAGCATCTCATGCAGGGAGAATATCATGGTCAAAGGCACAGAGGCAAGGAGGGCTTATAGCAAGCTCATGGAGGTGCCACTGGAATGTGGACTTCAAGCAGGAAATGACAGGGATTTGGCAGGGCAGTCTTACAGAGCCTCTATCGCCCGTTAGCCTTATCTTTAGAATTGGGGTAGTGTTGAAGGGTTTAAACTAGGGAGCAAGGTGACTCTGGTTGTGTTTTAAAAGAATCCCTGTGGCTGCCATGTGGAAGATGCACCAGCTAGTGCAGGGCGGAGGCTGGGAAGCTGCTGCAGTCGTGCTGGGGGAGGTGGAGGTGGGTAGAGGCAGCAGATGGTGAAGAAAGGCAACATTTGCATTGGAAACCACAGGGGTGGTAAAATTAACAGGGCTTAGTGCTTGCCAGATGGGGAGGGCGAAGAAGGTGTCCAGAATGAATGGAGGTTTGGAGTCTGTGTCTGGGTAAGCGTGGGACTGCGAGTGGGGGTGCAAAAGGAGGAGGCTGGGGAGAGGTGTTGAGTCCAAAGTGTGTGTGGGATGGATAGGAACTTGGATTGGAAGCCTGGGGACTTTTTTTTTTCTTTTTGAGACAGTCTCCCTCAATCACTCTTGAGTAGAGTGCTGTGGAGTCATAGCTCACAGCAACCTCAAACTCCTGGACTCAGGTGATCCTCTTGTCTTAGTCTCCCAAGTAGCTGGGACTACAGGCACCTGAAGTTTTTCCATTTTTAGTAGAGATGGGATCTCGTTCTTACTCAGGCTGGTCTCAAACTCCTGAGTTCAAGCAATCCACCTGCCTTAGCCTCCCAGAGTGCTAGGATTACAGGCATGAGCCACTGTGCCCAGCAAACATGGAAGACTGGGTATCAGCTGCAGTTCCAAAGGGGTGTGAGCTACAGGAGGGAGAGTGGGTGGAAAAAAGAGCAAAGAGGGACATGGGCCAGAGATCTGCTCCCCAGAGTTGGGAGTGAGCATCCCCAGGCCACACAGTAAGTGCAAGTCAAGCTGTAGCTTCTAAGTCCCTTGTCACCCATGTCTCTTTACCCCAGGCTGGGTTCTGGCCTCTGTGTTGGGAGCCTGGTGGTGGCTACTAGGGATTGATGTTGGCTGATGCTGCAGAGAAGGCTATTTAATACAGCAGGAAACTGTATTTTTTTTGTTGTTGTTGTTTATTTTTTTGCAGTTTTTGGCCGGGGCCGGGTTTGAACCCGCCACCTCCGGTACATGGGGCTGATACCCTACTCCTTGAGCCACAGGTGCTGCCCGTTCTGGTGGCTACTAGGGATAATTAAGTTATAGATTGCCTACCTAATGAAGTGACAAATGTTTATCGAGCACCTACTATGTGTTAGGCATGATTTTAGTTACTGGGCATACAGCAGTGAACAAAAGACAAACATTTCCACCCTGGTTGATGTGCTAGTGAAGAAGATAGTCAAAGCCCAACTGAAACAAATAAATAAAAAGTACAGTTTCTGGTATTATGATGAGAAAATAAGGCTAGTTCATGACAAGGGTGTCACTTTAGACAGGGGTGGGTCAGGAAGGCTTCTCAGAGGAGGTGACATTTAAGCAAAGATCTGAAGCAGTGAGGGACGAACAATGCAAATAATTAGGGGCAGTGTGTCTAGGCAGAAGGAACATCTCAGGCACAGGTGTGAGGCAGCTGTGTGCTTGCTGTGTGTGAGGACACCACAGCAAGTAGGGGGCAAGGTGGCAGGAGGTAGCTCCTGCTGAGTCAATCAGTGCCCAATGACAATTCCTATTCCCCATTAGGTAGTAAAGGACTCACAGAGTTCTTTCCCAGGTCACCCCCCCCTCCCCCCCGCTCAGAACTATTTGTCCCTGCCCAGAGTCTCATCCTTAGCCCTGTGCTCTCTACCCCTAGATTGGTGCACTCAGGCCCCTCCAAAGGCTCAGTACCCTACGACACAGAGCTCTCCTTTGCCCTGCGCACGGGTACACGCCATGGTGTGGACACTCATCTCTTCAGTGTGGAGTCACCACAAGAGTTGGCTGCCTGGACCCGCCAGCTAGTGGATGGATGTCACCGGGCTGCTGAAGGTGTGCAGGAGGTGTCTACAGGTGCGCTGGGTGGATCTGGGGTGCCTTTCTGGCAATAAGCCTCTTATCCCCAGAGGCATTCTTGCTTCCTTCTTTAGGGTGCTTCAGGAGGGGGATGGGAAGTGGGGTTTGTGCTCTCTAAGAGCCTTCTGTTTGGACATGCAGGTGCCCCAGTAGGCAGAGAGACTCTTTAAGGGGTTTTTCTTGCTCTGGCTTTGTGATTCTGTTGGTGAGGATGTAAAAGATGACACTTGTAGGGTTGCCAGACAAAATATAGGACACCTAGTTAAATTCAAATTTCAGATAAATAAGTATGTTCAAATTATTCATGGTTTATCTAAAATTTAAATTTAACTGGGCAGTTTTACAGGTCTCTAAGGACCATGCTTAGTAAGTCTGTTGATGTGGACTTATAGGGAGTGAATCTCTTGTCCATTTTTAAGCCCCCTCTTTCCATTTATGGTGCTGCTAGTAGTCGTAGGTTCTCTGAGGCTGGAGGTGGTTCAGTATTTTAGGGTATTGTATCCTAACACACGGTGAGCTTCCCATCCCTGGAGGTATTCAAGCCTTATGTTGTGGAGCTGCAGTGGGGGGTTGGAGGTCATGGGTGTGGTCTCTGAGCTCCTGGTTGTGCCTGTGCCCACGTGCCCTCCCCACAGCCTGCACATGGAACGGCCGTCCCTGCAGCCTCTCTGTGCACATTGACAAAGGCTTCACACTATGGGCTGCTGAGCCAGGTGCTGCTCGAGCTGTGCTACTCCGACAGCCCTTTGAGAAGCTGCAGATGTCCTCAGATGATGGTGCCAGTCTTCTTTTCCTGGACTTTGGGGGTGCTGAAGGCGAGATCGTGAGTGAAGGGCTGCCTCTCCACCCTGGGGAGGAGGGGGCGTGCTCTGCCAGAGGCCGGGCCAGAGAGGCCCCTGACCCTTCTCTCCATCCACCCTGCAGCAGCTGGACCTGCACTCGTGTCCCAAAACCATGGTCTTCATCATCCACTCCTTCCTCTCGGCCAAAGTCACCCGCCTGGGGCTCTTGGCCTAGAAGTCACCTGGTGCGCTAGCCCTGAAGAGAAGGTGTCCACCACATGGCCTGACCTGGGCCTGTGCCGACTGCCTGCTTACCGCTGGGCTGAGAGAAGGGAGAGGAGAGGAAGGAACACACACCTCAGAGACCCAGCTCCTGAGGAAGGCTGCCTTGGCCTTGGGGACCAGCCCCCAGACCCAGGACACAATGGATCCTGCCTGTGAAGGGTAGCCTGTCTGCTGCCCACCTCCACCAGTGCCTTTTGCAGAGAGATATTTTGTGTACACAGAAGCCATTCCGAGCCTGGGACCTGCCCCTGTGGGGATCCTGACTCCAGCCAACAGCAGAGCTGCCAGGCCTCCTAGAGGTCCCTAAGTCACCCCCTGAGGTCCCATCTGAAGCTGGAGTCCCCTGGGGTCAGTGGCAAGAGAAGAAAGAAGAGTCTTTCTGTTAATTTTTCCCTCGGCCTCACTACCTTGGGGCATCTAGTTTTTCTCTTTGTCCTCTCTCTTCTTTATTCTTGGATAAATAAACAGCCTGTGAGCACATAGGTGGCCTGGCCTAGTGTCTGTGGTTTGTGCCTTGGCCTTTGGGCCCTTAAGTCCCAAAGTGGTAGCCTCTGAAGTCCCAGACTAGGGTTGGGGCCCCTTTCCCTGGAGAAGAGCAGGGGCAAAAGGAAAGTTATTGATTATCTATTATTGTGTGACAAATTACCCAACATTTAGCAGCTTAAAGTGAGAACCATTTATTATCTCTCAGGGTCTGTGGGTGAGGAATCTGAGTTAAATTTGAGCTATTTGAGCTCAACCCAGTCATTTTTTCTCTCAGGGTTTCTCACGAAGTTGCAATTAAGATGTCAGCTGAGGCTGCAGTCATCTGAAGGCTTGGCTGGGGCTGAGGATCCATTTCCAGTATAACTCACTCATGTGGCTGTGGGTAGGAGGTTGCAGTTCCTCACCATGTAGGCCTAACCCATAGAACTGCTTGAGTCTTCTCATGACATGGCAGTTGGCTTTCCCCACAGTGAGATGCAAGGAGATGCAGAGAGCAAGGAGGAAGAAGCCATAGTGCCTCTTGTGACCCAGTCTCAGATACTAATATCCTGTCATTTTGCTTCATTCTATTCACTAGAAGTGAATCATTAAGTTCAGCCCACATTCTTCCACCTCTTGAAGAATGGAATGTCAAAGGAATTTGTGGACCTATTTTATTTTTAATTTTTAAGAGACAGAGTCTCACTTTGTCCCTCTTGGCACAGTGCTGTGGCATCACAGCTCACAGCAATCTCCAGCTCTTGGGCTTAGGTGAGTCTCTTGCCTCAGCCTCCCAAGTAGCTGGGACTACAGGCACCCGCCACAAAACCTGGCTATTTTTTTGTTGCATTTTGGCTGGGGCAGGGTTGGAACCCGCCACCCTTGGTATATGAGGCCGACACCCTACTCACTGAGCCAGAGGTGCTGCCCTATTTTTTTTTTTTTTTTTTTTTGAGACAGAGTCTCACTATGTTGCCCTTGGTAGAGTGCTGTGGCATCATGGCTCACAGCAACCTCAAACTCTTGGGCTTAAGCAATTCTCTTGCCTCAGCCTCCCAAGTAGCTGGGACTACAGGTGTCTGCCACAAGCCACAACGCCTGGCTATTTTTTGGTTGTAGTTGGCCCAGGCTGGATTTGAACCCACCAGCTCCAGTGTATGTGGCTGGCACCCTAGCCGCTGAGCTACAGGTGCGCAGCCTGTGGATCTATTTTAAAATAATCAGAGAGAACTTCAGGCCACTTTCTTGCAGAAGGAAGGTCAGGTGGAATATGCTTTAGAAGCTGTAATATGCTGGCTGGATGTGAGTGAGTGGTGCTTATGTAATTAACTTCCTGCTTGCTTGCATTGTTCAGAAAATTACAGTGAGGGCTAACATTTCCAGAGTAGTTGTAATCTTCCAAGCACTGTGCTAGATACTATGCATACATTATCTCATTGGATCCTCATCCTGTGCCTTTATGATGGGCACATTTATCTCCATTTAACAGTTAAGGAAACTGGGGCTTGGGGTGAGACCAGTGGCTCACACCTGTAATCCTAGCACTCTAGGAGGCTGAGGCTGAGGGATCACTTGAGCTCAGGAGATCAAGACCAGCCTGAGTGATAGAGAAACCCCCACCTCTACTAAAAATATAAAAACTAGCCAGGTGGCGGTGCCTGTGGCTCAGTGAGTAGGGCACCGGCCCAATATGCTGAGGGTGGCGGGTTCAAACCCAGGCAAACTGCAACAAATAGCCAGGTGTTGTGGTGGGCACCTGTAGTCCCAGCTGCTCAGGAGGCTGAGGCAAGAGAAATCACTTAAGCCCAAGAGTATGAGGTTGCTGTGAGCTGTGATAACACAGTACTCTATCCAGGGCAACAGCTTGAGGTTCTATCCAAAAAAAAAAAAAAAACTAGCCAGGTGTTGTGGCGGGCGTCTGTAGTCCCAGCTAGTTGGAAGGCTGAGGCAAGAGAATCGCTTGAGCCCAAGAGTTTGAGGTTGCTGTGAGCTGTGATGCCACGGCACTGTACTGAGGGTGACAAAGAGAGACTCTGTCTCAAAAAAAAAAAAGGGAAACTGAGGCTCAGGAGAGTAAGTTACCCAGAGTTACATAGCTATGAAAGGTTTGAACTGGGATTTCAAATAAGGTCTATTTGTCTTTAAAGCCCTTGTTCACCCTAGAGACTTGCTGGCCCGGCCCTGCACCATCGAATAGAAATATAATACAAGCCACTTATGTAATTTAAATAGCCATGTTATAAGAAGATAGGTGGAAATAATTTTAATAACATATTTTATTTAACCCAATATATCCAAAATATTATCACTTGGCCTGATGTGCGGTGGTTCATGCCTGTAATCTTAGCACTCTGGGAGGCGGAGGCGAGTAGATTGCTTGAGCTCATGAGTTTGAGACCAGCCTGTGCGAGAATGAGACTCTACTAAACATGAAAAACTGAGGCAAGAGGATTGCTGGAGCCCAACAGTTTGAGGTTGGTGTAAACTATGACATCACGGCACTCTACAAAGGGTGACAATGTGAGATTCTGTCTCCAAAAAAAAAAAGAAAAAGAAAAAGAAAAAATAAAAATAGCTGGGTGTTATGGTGGGTGCCTGTAGTCCCAGCTACTCAGGAGGCTGAGGCAAAAGGTTTACTTGAGTCCTGTAGTTTGAGGTTGCTGTGAGGTATGATGCCAGGGCACTCTACCCAGGGTGAAAAAATGAGACCCTGTCTCACAAAACAAACAACAAAAAAAAATATTATCACTTCAACTCATGAACATTTATTAACGAAATGTTTCACATTCCTTTTTTGGTACTAGTCTTTGAAGTCCAGTGTTACTTTATGCCTATAGCACATGTCTATTCAGATCCCAAATTTTCATTGGGAATGCTCGTTTAACATTTACAGTGGAAAAAAGTAGATTCACATACCCATATTGTTCTGAATGTTCTAAAGTTTTTCAATATCTGAATTGTATATTAGATTTCAAATTTAAATTAACTGAAATTAAATAAAATTAAGTTTTCTTTTGTTTGAGACAGGGTCTCATTCTGTTGCTCAGGCTAGAGTGCCATGGCCTCAGCTCAGCTCACAGTAGTTTCAAACTCCTGGGTTCAAGAAATCCTCTTGCCTCAGCCTCCCAAGTAGCTAGGAGCATGGGTGAGTGCCATGGCACTTGGTTAATTTTTCTTTTTCGTAGAGTTGGGGTTTCACTCTTGCTCAGGCTGGTCTCAAACTCCTGAACTCAAGCAATCCTTCTGCCTCAGCCTTCCAGAGTGCTAGGATTATAAGATTGAGCTTCCACGACCAGCCTGTGATTGATTACTTTTAAAAGAATGGTAAATATATAGCCGGGCGTTGTGGCGGGCGCCTGTAGTCCCTGTTACTGGAGTTTGAGGTTGCTGTGAGCTGTGACGCCACAGCACTCTCCCGAGGGCGACATAGTGAGACTCTGTCTCCAAAAATAAAATAAATAAATAAATAAATAAAAATTTGAGTCTCACTCTGGCGCCCAGGCTGGAGTGCGGTGGCGCGACCATAGCTCACTGTCACCCGGAACTCAAGCAATCCTCCCGCCGCGGCCTCCCAAAGTACGGGACTAGAGGCGTGAGCCACCGCCTCCAGTGTATTTTACATTTAGAGTACATTTAATTTGTACTTGCCACTTTGGAAGCGCTCAATTGCACCAACGCTAGCGGCTCTTGGCTATCACGTGGTTTAGCGGAGCCACAGAGGTTTCTCTAAAGCCGGGAGTCTGGGTCCACCCGGACTGTAAAGAGCACGCACTTCCGTTAGTGGGTGTGGACTGAAGGCGCGGGGGAACGGAAGTCGCGCCTATACGCTCCGGACCGCTGAGGGGATCGAGAGCTGCCGGGAGAGCGTCTGCTGCGGGACGCCGCGCTCCGTGGCTGCAGGAGGTGAGCCGCGCGCGTGGCCCGGCTGGGCGCCCACAGGGCTGGGGCGACGCCTGGGGCAGGAGGGGCCGCGGAGCCCTAGAAATGCGCGGTGTTCGTGGTTAAGGCGCGGGGCCTCGGATCTGGGTTTATAGCCTCGCCCGGCTCCCTAATGTAGTGTGACCTTGGGCAAATCACTCCCCTTCTTTGGAGCCTTGACTTCATCTCTTGTGAAACAGACTCACACAGTTACTGTGAGAATTAAATGCAGTAATCCGTGGGGAGCGCTTTGCACCTTGCTTAACGCTTTGTAACCATACAGTGTTTGGGATGTCGTGGGCTGTTCCATCAATACCGACTCTCAGTGTAAATTTCGAGCCTGCACAGAGCTCCTCCACTGTGCTGTGCAAAGCATTTTACTTGTCCTACGGCAGTTGATCTCACAGGAGACTCAGGGAGATAGATGCTATTATCCCCATTTTACACATGAAGATATGGAAACTCCAGAGTTTAAGACAGGCACCCAAGGTGTACCTGGCTAGGCAGCAGTGAAGTTAGATTCTGACTCTAGGGTCCATAGCCCTTAACCAGGATTCTTTAATACTCCCCATTAAAGGGGGTGTGGACTGTGATGTATGGTTACTGAAGGCTTACTGTATCCCAAGTTGGGTTTTTAATAACTTACTTAATTCCTATAATATCTCTGGGGGGCTAGGCTCTGCTTTTTTTTTTTTTTTTTGTAGAGACAGTCTCACTTTGTCACCCGCGGTAGAGTGCTGTGGCGTCACAGCTCACAGCAACCTCCAGCTCTTGGGCTTAGGCAATTCTCTTGCCTCAGCTTCCCGAGTAGCTGGGACTACAAGTGCCTCCCACAACGCCTGGCTATTTTTTGGTTGCAGTTTGGCCGGGGCCGGGTTTGAACCCACCACCCTCGGTATATGGGGCCGGCGCCCTACTCACTGAGCCACAGGCGCTGTCTAAAGGGACCTAATTTTTTTTTTTTTTTTGAGACAGTCTTATTATGTCACCCTCGGTAGAGTGCCATGGCGTCACAGCAACCTTAAACTCTTAGGCTTAAGCGATTCTCTTGCCTCAGCCTCCCAAGTAGCTGGGACTACAGGCGCCCGCCACAATGCCCAGCTATTTTTTTTTGGTTATAATTGTCATTGTTTGGCAGGCCCGGACTGGATTTGAACCCGCCAGCTCCAGTGTATGTGGCTGGCATCCTAGCCACTGAGCTACAGGCGCTGAGCAGGCTCTGCTTTTATTTTTATTTTACAGATGTGGAATTGATGTCTCAGGGACAGGAGTTTGTCTTGCTAAACATCACACAGCAATTAAGAGATAGAAATAAGTGGTTTTAAAGGTCTCTCTAAAATTCTGTTTTTTTTTTTTTTTTTTTTTGAGATAGACCCTCAAGCTGTCGCCCTGGGTAGAGTGCCGTGTCATCACAGCTTACATGAAGCTCCAACTCCTGGGTTCAAGCGATTCTTCTGCCTCCGCCTCCCAAGTAGCTGGGATTACAGGCACCTACCACAATGCCTGGCTATTTTTTGGTTGCAGGGTTGCAGCCATCATTGTTGTTTGGCGGGCCCAGGGCTGGATTTGAACCCGCCAGCTCAGGTGTATGTGGCTGACACCTTAGCCACTTGAGCCACAGGCGCCAAGCCTTTAAAATTCTATTGTTCTCTGACACTTGAAAGTAGGTTAGTGTTGCTCTCACCTAAGTGCTGATAGCTGGTAGCAGATACAGTAGGTGATCAGGTTGGAAAGGTAATAGGGCACATGTGCTCCTTCAACATGTATAGCATCTGCTATGAATGGGAGATGCTTCAGCTGTAAAAAGGCTTTCAGGAACCTCCCAGCTTACGAGGGATGGCAGAAGTGTAAGTGGTATTTAACAGCAAAGTGTGATGGAGTCTTGTGATGAAGAGTTAGAAGAGCTTTTTTTTTTTTGAGACAGTCTCATTATATTGCCCTTAGTAGAGTGCTGTGGCGTCACAGCTCACAGCATCCTGAAACTCTTGGGCTTAAGCGATTCTCTTTCCTCAGTCTCCCAAGTAGCTAGGGCTACAGGTGCCTACTACAACACCTGGCTCAGCTATTTTTTTGGTTGTATTTGTCATTGTTGTTTAGCTGGCCCCGGCCAGGTTCAAACCTGTCACCCTTGGTGTATGTGGCCGGTGCCGTAACCACTGTGCTTCAGTCACAGAGACTAGAAGACAGCTTTGAGAATCCAGAAGAGGACTCCAATCTAGACTTTGGATGTGGTGGCCAGGGCAGGCTTCCTGGAAGAAGCAGAGAGCTGAAAATAGTATAGAAATTGTACACACGGGTGGCGCCTGTGGCTCAGTGAGTAGGGTTCTGGCCCCATATACCAAGGGTAGCGGGTTCAAACCCAGCCCCGGCTGAACTGCAACCAAAAAATAGCCGGGCGTTGTGGCGGGCGCCTGTAGTCCCAGCTGCTCCGGAGGCTGAGGCAGGAGAATCGCGAAAGCCCAAGAGCTGGAGGTTGCTGTGAGTCCTGTGACGTCATGGCACTCTACCAAGGCGGTAAAGTGAGACTCTGTCTCTACAAAAAAAAAAAAAAGAACTACTAGAGGGATGTTGCACCAGCCAGAGAGAACAGGATGTATAAAAGCCTAAAAGATAGTGAAGAGTGACACAAACCTGTCTGGCATGGCTGGAGGCAGTCAGGCCATAGACATGGGGTCCATTAAAAATATGATAAAAAGGGCGGCGCCTGTGGCTCAAGGAGTAGGGCGCCGGTCCCATATGCCGGAGGTGGCGGGTTCAAACCCAGCCCCGGCCAAAAATCACAAAAAAAAAAAAAAAAATAATAATGATAAAAAGTGTGGCTTCATTATACACCAAGGCTGGTGGGTTCGAATCTGGCCCGGAACAGCTAAACAACAATGACAACTGCAACCAAAAAATAGCCAGGTGTTGTGGCCGGCACCTGTTGTCCCTGCTACTTAGCAAGAGAATCGCTTAAGCCCAGGAGTTTGAGGTTGCTGTGAGCTCTGATGCCATGGCACTCTACTGAGGGTGACATAGTGAGACTCCTTCTCAAAAAAAATAAAGTGTGGCTTCAATAAAAAAAGATAGTGACTGTGGCTCAGCGCCCGTAGCACAGTAGTTACTGTGCCAGCCACATACACCGAAGTTGGCGGGTTTGAACCCATCCCGGGCTAACTAAAACAACAATGACACCTGCAACAAAAAGTAGCCAAGCGTTGTGGTGGGAGCCTGTAGTCAAGAGAATCCCTTAAGCCCAAGAGTTTGAGGTTGCTGTGAGTTGTGATGCCACAGCATTTTACTGAGGGTGACATAATGAGACTCTGTCTCAAAAAAAAAAAAAAAAAAGAAAAGAAAAGATGGTGACTTTACATGTTTTGTATTAACCTGCTTTTTTTTTTTTTTTTTGGCCAGGGCTGGGTTTGAACCCGCCACCTCTGGCATATGGGACCGGTGCCCTACTCCTTGAGCCACAGGCGCCGCCCCTGTTTTGTATTAACCTGAATGGAGTTGAAACACATTTGTCTTAGTAAAGTATCACAAGAATAGAAAACCAAATATTTGGGCGGCGCCTGTGGCTCAGTGAGTAGGGCGCCGGCCCCATATGCCGAGGGTGGTGGGTTCAAACCCAGCCCCGGCCAAACTGCAACAAAAAAATAGCCGGGCGTTGTGGCGGGCGCCTGTAGTCCCAGCTGCTTGGGAGGCTGAGGCAAGAGAATCGCGTAAGCCCAAGAGTTGGAGGTTGCTGTGAGCCGTGTGACGCCACGGCACTCTACCCGAGGGCGGTACAGTGAGACTCTGTCTCTACAAAAAAAAAAAAAAAAAAAAAAAGAAAACCAAATATTCAGTGTACTCAAATAGAAAAGCAAATATGCTAATACGTATGAAGCCAGTAGGTGATGTATTACACATCCACATAAGAAAAACTCAAGTCAAGTTGGGGGGAGGGGGAAATGAGGGAACAGGGAGAGGAGTGAAGGGGTTGGGGCATGGCTGTGTCTTTTTTTTTTTTTGCTGTTTTTTTTGGCCGGGGCTGTGTTTGAACCCGCCACCTCTGGCATATGGGGCCAGTGCCCTACTTTGAGGCACAGGTGCTGCCCTGGGATGGGTGTGTCTTAATGGGCACAATGTAAGGGTATATGGCACACTTCTTGGGTGTTGGACACAACTACAAAAGGGACTACCTACTTTAGTGAGGAAAAAAAACTTCTTAGTGAAATAATAAATAATAAAAATAAATGAAAATAGTTAACAAAAAAAGTGTGGCTTCATCTCCTATATTTTTGTCATTCATGTCTCTTCCTGGGAGGCAACTATTATTTCTTATGCATTCTAGAGATATTGTACTCAAGATATGGTACTTACAAATATGTACTTCAATATTCCTGCCCTCTTTCCCCACAGCTTCAAGAACTGCTTGCCTGCTTGCCTGCTTGCCTGCTTGCTTTCTTGCTTTTGTCAGCCTCATTTTCCAAGAGTTGTATCTTACTCCATTGCATGGATGTCCCAGAACTTACTTAATTAGTATCCTTTTAATGACATTTAGATCTCTCCCATTCATTTGCTGTTAGAAACTATGCAGTACTGATACATATGTACATAGGTCATTTTGCACGTGTGTGTCTGTAGGATAAATGCCTAGGAATGAAAATATTCAGTCAAAGGGTTTGTGTGTTTATAATTTTGATGGAAAATGGCAAATTGTCATCTATAAAGGTTGTGCTGTTTTCCACAACCAAGTGTGAGAGGGTCTGGGTGGGAAGATTCAAGGCAGTAGTTTGAGACCTTTGAAGAGGAAGTCACTGATCAGGCATACAGTGCCCCATGTTAGATGCTTTCTTTCTTTCTCTCTCTCTCTCTTTTTTTTTTTTTTGATAGAGACAGAGTCTCAATTTATCACCCTTGGTAGAGTGCCGTGACGTCACAGCTCACAGCAACCTCCAGCTCTTGGGCTTAGGCGATTCTCTTGCCTCAGCCTCCCAAGTAGCTGGGACTACAGGCGTCCACCACAACGCCTGGCTATTTTTTTTTTTTGTTGCAGTTTGGCTGGGGCTGGGTTTGAACCTGCTACCCTCGGTATCTGGGGCCGGCGCCCTACCCTACTGAGCTGCAGGCGCTGCCCGAGATGCTTTCTGTTTGAAGGAACTCGAAGCAAGATACCCTCAGACAATGAGTGTTTTTTTTTTCTTTCTATTTTTTTTTTTTGTAGAGACAGAATCTCACTTTATCGCCCTCAGTAGAGTGCTGTGGCATCACACAGCTCACAGCAACCTCCAACTCCTGGGCTTAGGCGATTCTCTTGCCTCAGCCTCCTGAGTAGCTGTGGCTACAGGCGCCCACCACAGCACCCGGCTACTTTTTTGTTGCAGTTTGACCTGGTCGGGTTTGAACCCGCCACCCTCAGTATATGGGGCTGGCACCCTACCTACTGAGCCACAAGCGCCGCCTGCATGAGTGGTTTTCACAGTATTAGGTGACTATGGGCACATGCTTTGCCATCATATATGTACAGAACTTTGAGTCCTGGCTGGACTGCTTACTGGCTGTAAGTGCTTACTGGCTGTAAGAGTTTAGGTAAGTTCCTCAGCCACTGTGTGTCTATTTCCTCATCTCAGAATAGAAATAGTAGGCCAGGCGTGGTGGCTCATGTCTGTGATCCTAGCGTTGTGATCCTGGGAGGCTGAGATGGGCGGAATGCCTGAGCTCACGAGTTGGAGACCAGCCTGAGCCAGAGAGAGACTCCATCTAAAAATAGCCAGGTGTTGTGGCAGGCGCCTATAGTTCCAGCTACTTGGGAGGCTGAGGCAAGAGAATAGCTTGGGCCCAAGAGTTTGAGGTTGCTGTGAGCTGTGATGCCATGGCACCCTACCAACAGCGACAAAGTAAGACTCTGTCTCAAAAAAAAAAAAAAGAAGAAGAATAGAAATACTAATGGTGTCTGTTGCCTAGGATTACTGTGAAGATTTAATGAATTAATACACTTAAAGCCTTGGGAACTAACTGTTCCTGGCCCAAGGTGCTATTTTCTTATTTTGTCAGTGCTTTCCATCTCAACTTTGACATTCCTTTGCTTTGAAAACAGACTGCCTGGGCGGCGCCTGTGGCTCAGTCGGTAAGGCCCCGGCCCCATATACCGAGGGTGACGGGTTCAAACCCGACCCCGGCTGAACTGCAACCAAAAAAAATAGCTGGGCGTTGTGGCGGGCGCCTGTAGTCCCAGCTACTCTGGAGGCTGAGTCAAGAGAATCACTTAAGCCCAGGAGTTGGAGGTTGGTGAGCTGTGTGATGCCATGGCACTCACCGAGGGCCATAAAGTGAGACTCTGTCTCTACCAAAAAAAAAAAAAAAAAGAAAACAGACTGCCTAAATTTGCATCTCATCTCTGGCACTCTTAAGTGTGGTCTTGGGTAAGTTGCTTCACTTTTTTCCACCTATAAAATAGAAATAATAATTTTTATTTATTTATTTTTTTTGTAGAGACAGAGTCTCACTTTATGGCCCTCGGTAGAGTGCCGTGGCCTCACACAGCTCACAGCAACCTCCAACTCCTGGGCTTAAGTGATTCTCTTGCCTCAGCCTCCCTAGTAGCTGGGACCACAGGCGCCTGCCACAACGCCCGGCTATTTTTTGGTTGCAGTTTGGCCGGGGCCGGGTTTGAATCCGCCACCCTCGGTATATGGGGCCGGCGCCTTACCGACTGAGCCACAGGCACCGCCCTAGAAATAATAATATTAAGAGTGCCTCCTTGGCTAGGCATAGTGGTTCACACTTGTAATCCTAGCACTCTGGGAGGCCAAGGTGAGTGGATTGCTTGAGCTCAGGAGTTTGAGACCAGCTTGAGCAAGATTGAGACCCCATCCCTATTAAAAACAGAAAAACTAGCTGGGTGTCATGGTGGCGCCTGTAGTCCCAGCTACTGGGGAGGCTGGGGCAAAGAGGATTGCTTGAGGCCAACAGTTTGAGGTTGCTGTGAGCTCTGATGACACAATGGCACTCTATCCAGGGCAACTGAGAGAGATTGTTGCCAAAAAAAAAAAGTGACTTTTATATGGGCTTTTGTGAGGAATAAATGAATGAACATATTCAAAGTGCTCAGACCATTACCCTGTACATAGTGTTTAATAAATGCTGGTGATATCTGTGTTCTTTCTGCAGAGCTTCGGCAGTAGTTTAGTGCCATGCATCCTTTACAATGTGTCCTCCAAGTACAGAAGTCTCTGAGATGGGGACCGTTGGCCTCTGTCTCCTGGCTCTTGCTCAGGACCTGCAGGGCACACAGCAGTCTTCCAAGCACCACAAGTCCTAGTCCAGAGAGGCAGGAGGATGGAGTTCAGAAGGATTTCAGCTCCAGGCTGGCCACTGGACCAACTTTTCAACATTTTTTAAGAAGTGCCTCAGCTCCTCAAGAGAAACTGTCTTCTCCAGAAGTGGAAGATCCACCCCCCTATCTCACAGTAGATGAACTTCTAGGAAGGCAGAGAAAAGGTTAGTGATTTATTTTAGTCTACATACTTTCCAAAAATGTCACCATCTCTAAGTAAGAAATAATCCTTGTCATCTAGTACTACTTTGGTGCCTCCATATTCTGGGAGAAGAATTTTATCTCCAGCTTTTACACTAACTGATTAAATCTCTTCACCTTTTCTTTTATGGGCTGATCCAACAGTCACTACTGTCACTGGCAGTACTTTTCCTTGAGATTTTTCTGGAAGCATAGCCTCCTTTTGGCTGCATACCTTTCAGCCAATACTTGGTCAAAGAGTGGAAGAAACGTTCTCAATGCTTGTCCTGCCATGACTCCCGCTGCCACACCTTGTGTTGTACTCGTGCCTGCACTGCAAGGAAAATAATTTGGGTCGGATGTGGTGGCTCAACCGTGTAATTTCAGCACTTTGGGAGGCCAAGGCAGGGGGCTTGCTTGAGGCCAGGAGTATAAGACCAGCCTGGGCAGCATAGCAAGACCCTGTCTCTACAATAAATTAAAAAAAAATTAGCTAGGTGTCATGGTTCGTTCCTGTATTCCCAGTTACTTGGAAGGCTGAGGTGGGAGAATCACTGGAACTAGGAGTTGAAGGTTGCAGTGAGCTACAGTGACACTACTGTCCTCTACCCAGGATGACAGAGTGAGATTCACTCTCAAAAAAAAAAAAAAAATTGGTATAGGCTGTCTCATTGTGATCTATCATGATTTTTTTTTTTTTTTTTGCTATTCTCCTGTGGTTAGATGTTTAGATTGTTAGAAAATAATTTCTTTTTTTTTTTTCTGAGACAGAACCTAAAGCTGTCACCCTGGGTAGAGTGAAGTGGTATCACAGCTCACAGCAAGCTCCAACTCTTGGGCTCAAGTGAGTCTTCTGCCTCCGCCTCCCAAGCAGGTGGGACTATAGGCACCCGCCACCATGCCCAGCTATTTTTTGGTTGCAGCCATCATTGTTGTTTGGGGCCCGGGCTGGATTTGAACCCGCTAGCTCAGTTGTATGTGGCTGGCGCCTTAGCCGCTTGAGCCACAGGCGCTGAGCCGTTAGAAAAGAATTTCTAAGTAATACTACAGGGAGGGGTGCAGTGGCTCATGCCTGTAATCCTGGTACTCTGGCAGGCTAAGGTGGGAGGATTGTTTGAGCTCAGGAGTTCAAGACAGCCTGAACAAGAATGAAACCCTCCCTGTACTAAAAATAGAAACATTAGCCAGGCATTATGGCAGGAGCCTGCCTGTGGTCCTGGCTGTTTGGGAGGCTGAGGCTGGAGGATCACTTGAACCTAGGAGATAGAGGTTGCAGTGAGCTAGGATGATGCCACTACACTCTACCCAGGGCAATAAAGTGAGACTCTGTCTCAAAAAAATCCCCGACCCCCCCCAGCCCCCCAAATAAAACTATAATTAATGTTTTCATGTATCTATATTGCTTCTGTTAACTTATTTTTCCAGAATCAATCCTTGTATTAGTAAATTAGTAAATCGAATAGTATGTATATTTTGTGACTCCTGCTTTGTTGCTGTCCTTTATACATTATGTTCCCCCGGGTGTTTTCATTTTTTAGGCAAAGAAAATGAGTCAAGGAAGGTTTTAAAAAAGTTTGATTTTCTCTTTTTCTTTCTTTTAAAATAACTGCTGTTTCCTCTTGGTTTTTGTATGATTGTCATTCAAGTTTTAACTCCATTTGGAATTTATTTGAGTTGGGATTAAAGCCTGCTGGTGGGGCAGGGATTGATGTAGGACTATAGATTGGGAGGCTGCTAGAGTGTGAAATTCATGTTTTTACAACTGTGTGCAGAGTTTTAATTTTATTTCATATTTAAGATGTTTGAAGTTGGCTCAGTGCCTGTGACTCGAGCGGCTAAGGCACCAGCCACATACACCTGAGCTGGCGGGTTCAAATCCAGCCCAGGCCTGCCAAACAATGACGGCTGCAACCAAAAAAATAGCCAGGTGCTGTGGCAGGCACTTGTGGTCCCAGCTACTTGGGAGGCTGAGGCAAGGGAATCAATTAAGCCCAGGAGTTGGAGTTTGCTGTGAGCTGTGATGCTACAGCACTCTACCCAGGCCGCAGCTTGAGGCTCTGTCTCAAAAAAAAAAAAAAAAAAAGTTTGAAGTTACTGTGAAAAGTTGTTTCATTTTTATTTTTGGCTTTATGTACCTTCTGGCCATTTCTGCTACTTCCAGTGGCTGGAGAATCTTTGCATCTTGTGACAAAGGAGTGTAACATGTGGATTTTTTTTTTTTTTTTTGAGACAGAGTCTCACTTTGTTGCCCTTGGTAGAGTCCCTTGACATTATAACTAATGGCAACCTCAAACTCTTGGGCTCAAATGATTCTCATGTCTCAGCCTCCCGAGTAGCTGGGATTATAGGCGCCTGCCACAGTGCTTGGCTATTCTTAGAGATGAGGTCTTGCTCTTGCTCAGGCTGGTCTTGAGCCTTTGAGCTCAGGCAATCCACCCACCTCAGGCCTCCCAGAGTGCTGGGATTATAGGCGTGAGCCACCACGCCTGGCCAACTGTGGATTTAAATTTATTTTCCCCTCAGGCCAATAAACACTATCAGCTAGTTTTTTTCTTTCCTTTCTTTTTTTTTTTATGAGACAGAGCCTCAAGCTGTCATCCTGGGTGGAGTGTTGTAGCTTCACAGCTCACAGCAACCTCCAACTCTGGGTTCAAGTGATTCTCCTGCCTCCGCCTCCCAAGTAGCTGGGACTACAGGCACCCACAACAACGCCTGGCTATTTTTTGGTTGCAGCCAATGTTGTTTGGCAGGCCCGGGCTGGATTTGAACCTACCAGCTCAGGTGTATGTGGCTGGCACCTTAGCCGCTTGAGCCACAGGCGCCAAGCCAGTTCTTCCTTTTCTTTTTTTTTTTGGTTACACTTCAGCGGGGGCCGGGTTTGAACCCGCCACCCTTGGTATATGGGGCCAGCGCCCCACCGACTGAGCCACAGGCGCCGCCCCAGTTCTTCCTTTTCTAATTGATCTTAGAACCATATTTCCTTGACTCTCAAGTATATGTTTTCCACGTATTTTAGATGACATGGCTTATCATTGGTATGTGTTTATAAGGTAGTATTTCTTTTGTTCTGAAGGGCTCTCATTAATTTTGGTATACATGTGATTAATGTTAGGATTGAGGCAACAGGATTTGGTAAATAACCAGCTGCCTCAGATATTTCTGGAGTATCTGGGAAGGAGACATTTTGAGACATGTGGACCTTGTCATCTCCCTACTGTGGAATCCCTCTCTCATTGCAGTCTACTTCGAGACCTATGGTTGCCAGATGAATGTGAATGACACAGAGATAGCCTGGTCTATCCTTCAGAAGAATGGCTACCTGCGGACCAGTAACCTGCAAGAGGTGCATGCATTTCCTGTTTTCCTTGTTTCCTGGGCCTGGGTGAGAATCTGCATTTGTGCCAGTTCTTAGGTACAATTTCAGGAACCAGGTACCGCCTGCGTATGTGACAGTTCCCTTGGGTAAAATGTTTACCATGAGACTGAGTGTACTTTTGTTCCGGCTATTTTTGAAACTTAAAGTGACATGCACCTTCAGGTAAGGAGCTAAGTTAAAAATTAACTATGGAGGGTGGCGCTTGTGGCTCAAGGAGTAGGGCGCCAGTCCCATATGCTGGAGGTGGCAGCTTCAAACCTAGCCCCGGCCAACAACCAAAAAAAAAAAAAAAAAAATTAACTATGGAGAGCAGAGATGGGTATAGACATTTAGTTGGAAAAATTGAAGTAGTTATGGAGGTAGATGTTAGTGATGGTTGCATGACAGTGCAAATGTTCTTTTTTTTTTTTTTTAATTTGGCCGGGGCTGGGTTTGAACCCGCCACCTCCGGCATATGGGACCAGCGCCCTACCCGCTGAGCCACAGGCACTGCCCAGTGCAAATGTTCTTAATGCCACAGAACTGTATACTTAAAAATGCTTCAAATGGGCTGAGCGGGCTCAGCACCCATAGCACAGTGGTTATGGCACCAGCCACATACACGTAAGTTGGCGGGTAGGAACCCGGCCTGGGCCAGCTAACCAACAATGACAACTGCAACAAAAAATAGCCAGGCGTTGTGGTGGGCGCCTGTAGACTGAGGCAAGAGAATCACTTAAGCCCAAGAGTTTGAGGTTGCTGTGAGCTGTGATGCCACGGCACTCTACCAAGGATAACAGAGTGAGACTCTGTCTCAAAGAAAAAAAATGGTTAAAACGATAAATTTTATGCCAGATGCAGTGGCTCACACCTGTAATCCTAGCACTCTGGGAGGTCAAGGGAGGACAATTCCTTAAACTTAGGAGTTTGAGACCAGCCTGAGCAAGAGTGAGACCCCTAACTCTGCTAAAAATAGAAGAATTAGGTGGGCATGGTGGTATGAACCTGTACTCCCAGCTACTCAGGAGGCTAAGGCAGAGGATTGCTTAAACCCAGGAGTTGGAGGTTGCTATGAGTTAGGCTGACACCCTGGGATTTTAGCTTGGGCCACAGAGTAAGACTCTGTCTCAAAAAAGAGATAAATTTTATGTTATATATATATTTTACCATAATTATACAAATAAGAAATAAAAGGTTGCAGGGCTATGATTTTGCAAGGCTAATTTCAAAGATCGTGATTTTTCTTTTTCCTTTCTCTTCATCCAGGCTGATGTGATCCTCCTTGTCACATGTTCTATCAGGTGCGAATTTGTTCTTTCCCTGGGAATGAATATCATCTTATGTAATAATGCTGGAGCTAACAGAGCCTGGTTGGCCTACCTGTGGAGATGGCCCCATGGTCCCCGTCAGTAGGACTTGCAGTTTTCCTACAGTGAAGATGGTCTTACTACAGTTGGCTGAATCTGCTGAGCATATACTGTGTGTCATGTTCTGTGTCAGCATTGTACATGTGTCAACAAATTTAATTCTCAGAACTACCCTGTGATGTTGGTGCTGAGGAAACGGTGTGCTGAGCCACCTAACTTTTTCTGAGGTCTTTGTTTTGGCTAATGGTGCATGTTTATGATGCAGCCGCTTGGCTAGGGTGTGTCAGTGGCTGGGGGAGAGAGTTCTTCTAAGCAAAGATGAGTGAAAATACCCCCTTTCTTACATTGTTTCTGTGTACAAGGTATGCTAGCATTAATGGTTCCACGAATGTTTATTCAAAGTAAATATTCTGCACATACTCTGTATCAAAATTTAGTTAATATATTTAACTTTATGTAAAACAGACTGTCTCCATTGTGAAATAGTTAAATTAGTCTCTCTTGGCTATTTCATCAATTAATTAATTTGATATTTTCGTTCTGAGAACCTTTGCTGTATGATACTGAACTAGATACTTTGAGGGATTCAGAAATGAACCCTTCTTCCACAGAGCCTGGCTCCAAGGAGCTTATTTTGATATGGGAACTAAGATAGTTATACAGTTAGCTCTAACATCTGACAGAAAATGCTAGTAAAGGCTCGGTGGCTGTAGCTCAAGCAGCTAAGGCGCCAGCCACAAACACCAGAGCTGTCGGGTTCGAATCCAGCCCGGACCTGCCAAACAACAATGACAGCTACAACCAAAAAATAGCTGGGTGTTGTGGTGGGCACCTATAGTCCCAGCTACTTGGGAGGCTGAGGCAAGAGAATCGCTTAAGCCCAGGTGCTGGAGATTGCTGTGAGCTGTAATGCCATGGCACTCTACCCAGGGTGACAGCTTGAGGCTCTGTCTCAAAAAAAAAAAATGCTAGTAAAAAAAATCAAGCAATAAAAAAGGAGAAATTGCTAAGTATAGTTAAAGTGGGAGAACGGTTAAAGGGAGGACAGACTTGCAAACAGAAGTTTGTGGGGAGACTTTGTGAAGTAGGTTGTTTCTGAGTTTGGCTTAAAGGCTTGTCAAGGTTGGGAGATGTGCGGGAAGGGTGTCATTCTAGGAAAGCTGAATTATATTATAGAAAGAGGTGGTGCTTTCGTGGGCCTTCCACCTACCATCCATAAGCCTGCAAGGTAGATGTTCATTTAAAGGGTTGAAGGTGGTTCATTTTCTTGTCATTCTCCTACTCTCTTAGATTGCTCTGCAGTTTATTTTTGGTTCAATTTTGCCTGTTTTGATCTGTGTAGGGAGAAGGCTGAGCAGACCATCTGGAACCGTTTACTTCAGCTTAAAGCCTTGAAGACAAGGCGGCTGCGCTCTCGGGTGCCTCTGAGGATTGGGATTCTAGGTATCTGGTAGTTGGGGGTTTTGTTAAGTTTTTCTTTTTTTGTTTTGACAGTCTTAAGCTGTTGCCCTGGGTAGAGTGCCATGGCATCATAGTTCACAGCAACCTCCAACTCTTGGGTTCAAGTGATCCTCTTGCCTCAGTTTTTCTATTTTTAGTAGAGATGGAGTCTTGCTTTTGCTCAGGCTGGTCTCGAACTCCTGAATTCAAGCAATCTACCCGCCTCAGCCTCCCAGAGTGCTAGGATTACAAGTTTTAGCCACTGCGCCCGGCAGTTTTCTTAAATTTTGAGACTTGGACTCCATATGTCTTTTTTTTGTTTGTTTTTTTTGAGACAGGGTCACCTAGGCTGGAGTACATTGGTACCATCATAGTTCACTAAAGCCTAGAACTCCTGGGGCGCAAAGGATCTTCCTGCTTCACCTCTCAAGTAGCTGGTATTACTGGTATGTGCCACCACACACACTTACTTTTTAAAATAGTTTTGTCTTTTTTTTTTTTTTTTTTTGTAGAGACAGAGTCTCACTTTATGGCCCTCGGTAGAGTGCTGTGGCCTCACACAGCTCACAGCAACCTCCAACTCCTGGGCTTAAGCGATTTTCCTGCCTTAGCTTCCCAAGTAGCTGGGACTACAGGCGCCTGCCATAACGCCCGGCTATTTTTTTTTTTGGTTATTGGCCGGGGCTGGGTTTGAACCCGCCACCTCCAGCATATGGGACCGGCGCCCTACCCCTTGAGCCACAGGCGCCGCCCATGCCCGGCTATTTTTTGATTGCAGTTTGGTTGGGGCCGGGTTTGAACCCGCCACCCTCAGTATATGGGGCCGGCGCCTTACTGACTGAGCCACAGGTGCCGCCCAATAGTTTTGTCTTTTTAA
This sequence comes from Nycticebus coucang, assembly GCF_027406575.1. Classification (NCBI taxonomy): domain Eukaryota; kingdom Metazoa; phylum Chordata; class Mammalia; order Primates; family Lorisidae; genus Nycticebus; species Nycticebus coucang. Next base: position 40,259,280 of record NC_069800.1, on the reverse strand, counting down.
GACAAGAGTCTCGCTACTATGCCCAGCTAATTTTTTTATTTTTAGTAGAGAATGGGGTCTTGTTCTTGCTTAGGCTGGTCTTGACTCCTTAGTACAAGTAAGACACTGTCTCTACTAAAAATAGAAAAATTATCTGGGCGTCATGGCGTGAACCTATAGTCCCAGCTCCTAGGGAGGCTGGAGCAGGAGGATTGCATGAGCCCGGGAGAGTTTGAGGTTACTGTGAGGTATGATGATGCCATGCCACTCTAATCTCTGCAACCGAGTGAGATTCTTTCTCAAAAAAAAAAAAAATAAATAAAAATAAATAAATAAATACAAATAGGTTGGGGTGGCACCTGTGGTTCAGTGGGTAGGGCGCCAGCCCCATATCCCGAGGGTGGTGGGTTTAAACCTGGGGTGGTGGGTTTAAACCAGCTGAACTGCAACAAAAAAATAGCCAGGCATTGTAGCTGCCGCCTATAGTCCTGCCTGTAGGTATTTGGGAGGCTGAGGCAAGAGAATCTCCTAAGCCCAGGAGTTGGAGGTTGCTGTGAGCTGTGTGACGCCATGGCACTTTACTGAGGGTGATAAAGTGAGACTTTGTCTCTACCAAAAAAAAAAAAAAAAATTGGGGGGGAGGCTGGGTGGAGGGAGGGTAGTTGATGGGACCTTACCTATGGTGCATATTGCAAGGGTACATATCAAATCTATTAAGAGTAGAGTATAAATGTCTTAACAACAATTAAGTAAGTGAGGTGAAGGCTATGTTAACCAGTTTAATGTAAGCATTCCAAATTGTATATAAAATTAGCACATTGTACTCCATAAATGCATTAATGTACATAGTTATGATTTAATTAAAAAAATAAAAAAATAGAATTTATAATAGAAAATATTTATGGCCTTAATAATACACTGTTTTGGTGTTTTTTTTTTTTTTGATGTTGTTTTTGGATATCGACGGTACCAACATAAGTCATTAACTCAGGCTTGTATACCGTGGCATTTTCATAGCTCACTGCCACCTCAAATTCCCTCTCTTAAGCAATTTTGCCTTACCCTCTTGAGTCTTGGAGTAGAGGTGTGCACCATCATGCCAGGTTAATTTTTTCTATTTTTTGTAGAGACTGGGGTCTCGCTTTTGCAGAGGCTGATCTCTAATTCCTGGCTTCAAGCGATCCTTCCACCTAGTCTTCCCCAAGTGTATGATCATAGGCATTAGCCACCATGTTTGGTCCTTTTAGCTCATTTTTATTTTTATTTTTTTTGAGACTGAGCCTTAAGCTGTTGCCCTGGGTAGAGTGCCGGGGCATCACAGCTCACAGCAACCTCCAACTCCTGGGCTTAAGTGATTCTCCTGCTTCCGCCTCCCAAGTAGCTGGGACTACAGGCGCCCGCCACAACACCTGGCTATTTTTTTTTTTTTTTGTAGAGACAGGGTCTCACTTTATGGCCCTTGGTAGAGTGCTGTGGCCTCACACAGCTCACAGCAACCTTCAACTCCTGGGCTCAAGCGATTCTCTTGCCTCAGCCTCCCAAGCAGCTGGGACTACAGGCGCCCGCCACAATGCCCGGCTATTTTTGGTTGCAGTTTGGCCGGGGCCGGGTTTGAACCCGCCACCCTCGGTATATGGGGCCGGCGCCTTACCGACTGAGCCACAGGTGCCACCCAACACCTGGCTATTTTTTGGTTGCAGCCGTCATTGTTGTTTGGTGGGCTTGGGTTGGATTTGAACCCACCAGCCAGGTGTATGTGGCTGGTGCTTTAGCCACTTGAGCCACAGATGCCGAGCCCCTGTGGTTTTCTTATATAGAAAGATGCCACATCCAGTGCTGTGAGTGTTTTGGTCAAATTTGAAGGATGATACTAAACTCTGAAAGAAGTTTTCTGTGCCCTGGTTTCTCATTCAAGCCAGAGATAATTTGTAATGAGAAGAAGGTGTGAAACCAGATGAATTTGGGAACTTGTTTCTTAACCCCTGCAGGCTGCATGGCTGAGAGGTTGAAGGAGGAGATCCTCAACAGGGAGAAAATGGTGGATCTTTTGGCTGGTCCAGATGCCTATCGGGACCTTCCTCGGCTGCTGGCTGTTGCTGAGTCAGGCCAGCAAGCTGCCAATGTGCTGCTCTCTCTGGATGAGACCTATGCCGATGTTATGCCAGTTCAGACAAGCCCCAGTGCCACTTCTGCTTTCGTGTGAGTCACTATGCAAGAGATGGGTAGAGAGCCTCTTCCTTTCTTTCTCACTTAGAGAAATAGCGTGTTAATTTTATTACATTAAAAAGTAGACTCAGCCCCTGGAACTCAAGTGACTAAGGTGCCAGCCACATACACCTGAGCTGGCGGGTTCAAATCCAGCCCGGGCCTGCCAAAGAACAATGACAACTACAACCAAAAAATAGCCTGGCATTGTGGCGGTTGCCTGTAGTCCCAACTACTTGGGAGGCTGAGGCAAGAGAGAGGCTGAGGCAAGAGAATCGCTTAAGCCCAGGAGTTGGAGATTGTTGTGAGCTGTGATGCCATGGCACTCTACCCAAGTAATACATGCACATGGTATAAAATACAAAAGACAAAAAATGATATGTTGAGACTCTCACATTCATTATCCCCTCTCTTAAGCCACTTCTCAAAAGCAGCTATGTTTATAGTTTTTTTTTTTGTTTGTTTGTTTTTGTTTTTTTGAGACAGAGCCTCAAACTGTTGCCCTGGGTGGAGTGCTGTGGTATCACAACTCACAGCAATCTCCAACTCCTGGGCTCAAGTGATTCTCTTGCCTCTGCCTCCCCAGTAGCTGGGACTACAGGTGCCCGCCATAACACCCAGCTATTTTTTGGTTGCAGCCGTCATTGTTGTTGGGATTCGAACCCGCCAGCTGAGGTGTATGTGGCTGGCCCTTTAGCCACTTGAGCCACAGGCGCCAAGCCTTTTTTTTTTTTTTAATTGAGATAGAATCACTGAAAAAATGTTGTGGAGTCACCATAGCTCACAGCAACCTCAAACTCTTGAGCCCAAGCAATCCTCCTCTCTCAGCCTTCTGATTAACTGGACGACAGGCACCTGCTTGGCTAATTTATTTTTATTTTTTTTTATTTTTAATTTTTAATTTCAACTTCCTTGTTCATTCTTCTTCGTTTGAAGTACTCTTTTTTGTCTTCCTCTGGTGATGTTTTTGATGTTAGTAGAGATGGGGTCTTACTCTGGCTCACTGCTGTTCATACTGGTCTCGAACCTCTGAGCTCAGGCAATCCACCCGCCTTGGCCTCCCACAGTGCTGGGACTATAGGCATGAGCCATATATTTTTTTTTTTTTGTAGAGACAGAGTCTCACTTTATGGCCCTCGGTAGAGTGCTATGGCATCACACAGCTCATAGCAACCTCCAACTCCTGGGCTTAAGCGATTCTCTTGCCTCAGCCTCCCGAGTAGCTGGGACTACAGGCGCCCGCCACAATGCTCGGCTATTTTTTGGTTGCAGTTCAGCCGAGGCCGGGTTTGAACCCACCACCCTCGGTATATGGGGCCGGCGCCTTACCGACTGAGCCACAGGCGCGCCCGAGCCATATATTTTTTTTTTTTTTTGGCCGGGGCTGGGTTTGAACCTGCCACCTCCGGCATATGGGACCGGGGCCCTGCTCCTTGAGCTCCTAAGCTCAGGTGAGTCATCTGCCTTGGCTTCTTTAGAGTGCTGTGATTACAGGTGTGAGCCACCTCACTTGACTTACAGTTTCTTATATAATCCTTTCATAAATATTCATCCCACATTCATTTGTAATACCTATATAGAGTCTTTCCTATCCTCTCTTTTTTTTTTTTTTTTTTGGCCGGGGCTGGGTTTGAACCCGCCACCTCCCGCATATGGGACCGGCGCCCTACCCGCTGAGCCACAGGCGCCGCCCTTTTTTTTTTTTTTTTTGAGACAAAGTCTAAAGCTGTTGCCCTGTGTAGAGTGCTATGACGTCATAGCTCACAGTGACCTCCAACTTGGGCTCAAGTAATCCTCTTGCCTCAGTTTTTCTGTTTTTAGTAGAGATGGGGGTCTCGCTTTTGCTCAGGCTGGTCTCAAGCTCTGAACTCAAGCAATCCACCTGCTTCTGCCTCACAGAATGCTAGGATTACAGGTGTGAGCCACTGTGCCTGTCCCCTCTCTCTCTCTCTTTTTTACTCAGTTTATAGTAAACTATTCTTTTTTTTTTTTTTTTTTTTTGGTAGAGACAGTCTGACTTCATGGCCCTCGGTAGAGTGCCGTGGCCTCACACAGCTCACAGCAACCTCCAACTCCTGGACTCAAGCGATTCCCCTGCCTCAGCCTCCCGAGCAGCCGGAACCACAGGCGCCCGCCAGATCGCCCGGCCATTTTCTGGCCGCAGTTCGCCGGGGCCGGGTTTGAACCCGCCACCCTCCGTACATGGGGCCAGCGCCCCACTGACTGAGCCACAGGCACAGCCCTTCTTTTTTTCTTTTTAAACGGAGTCTCAAGCTGCTGCCCTGGGTAGAGTGCCGTGGCAGTACAGCTCCCAGCAACCTCCAACTCTTGGTCTTAAGCGATTCTCTTGCCTCTGCCTCCCAAGTAGCTGGGACTATAGCCCCCTGCCACAATACAGTAAACTATTGTATACTCTTACTTTTTTGTTTTAAAAATGTCTTGGACTTTTCTATTTTTGGTTTTTTTGAGATAGAGTCTCAAGCTGTTGCCCTGGGTAGAATGCCGTGGCATTACAGTTCATAGCAACCTCAAATTCTTGGGCTTAAGCGATTCTCTTGTCTGAGCCTCCCAAGTAGCTGGGAGTACAAGTGCCTGCCACAATGCCCAGCTATTTTTTGGTTGCAGTTGTCATTATTGTTTTAGCTGGCCTGGGCCAGGTTCGAACCTGCCACCCTCAGTGTATGTGGCTGGCGCCCTACCAACTGAGCTATGGGTGCCGCCATGAACTTTTCTGATTTAAACATTTTTTCTCTGGATCTTTAAAAAAAAAAAGAAAAAGTAAAAAATTGGTTATGCAATCATTCATATTTATTGAAAAATATGCAGAATAGATAGAAAACCATAAGGAAGAAACTAAAAAAGAAAAGTAACAATTACCTATATAGTACTTCCACTACTTAATGATAAGCACTAGTATGTTGATGTATATCATTTTTATACCTTTTCCTTTGTGATAATGTGTGTTTATTTCTAAAAACTGGCTCTTGGCTTGGCACCCATAGTTCAGTGGTTATGGCGCCAGCCACATACACCCAGGTTGGTGGGTTCGAACCCGGCCCGGGCATGCTAAACAACAATGATAACTGCAACCAAGGCGTTGTGGCGGATGCCTGTAGTCCCAGCTACTTGGGAGGCTAAGGCAAGAGAATAGCTTAAGCCCAAGAGTTTGAGGCTGTGAGTTGTGAGGCCACTGCACTCTACCGAGGGCGACACAATGAGACTCTGTCTCAAAAAAAAAAAAACAAAAACAAAAAAAACAAAAGCAGTAGAAAGTCCAGGTGTGGTAAGTCTGGACTCTGTTCCTTCTTCAGGCTAACTGCTGTATCTGCCAGTTACGGTCGGGTTTATATTCTGTGATTAGATACCACTTTTTAAAGATAGGAAATCTTTGCTTTAGGTGCTTCTGAGATCTCAAATTGGTCTAATGTGATTGTAGTGACAAGAGAATTTAGAACCAAAGAGTAATGAATGCCATGGGAGCTGTGACCTGCTCCTTGGGTTGCATTCAGGATACCTGGCTACTGTTACTAAGTTCTGGTACTTTCTTCCCCAGGTCAATCATGCGAGGCTGTGACAACATGTGTAGCTACTGTATTGTTCCTTTCACACGTGGCCGGGAGAGGAGTCGGACTGTTACCTCCATTCTAGAGGAAGTGAGGAAGCTTTCTGAGCAGGTAAAAAGTTTAGATGAGAATAACATTTCTAATTTTGCATCTTGTGCTTTTTCTAAGTTGTAAAAGTTTAGGACTATGCCTGGCAAGAGAGAAATACTTGGATGTACCTTTGGTTTGCTGCCCATAATGTTTGTTTCTTTTGAGACATAGTTTCACTCACAGCAACCTTAAACTCTTAGGCTTAAGCATTCTTCTTGCCTCAGCCTCCCAAGTAGCTGGGTCTATATGTACCTGCCACCACACCTGACTAGTTTTTCTATTTTTAGTAGAGATGGGGGTTTCATTCTTGCTCAGGCTGGTCTTGAACTCCTGAGCTCTAGCAGTCCACGTTCCTTGGCCTCCCAGAGTGCTAGTATTATAGGTGTGAGCCACTACACCCAGCTAGTCTCTTTCAATATATTTCTCTTTTTTAGGGGCTGAAAGAAGTGACACTTCTTGGTCAAAATGTTAATAGTTTTCGAGACAATTCAGAGGTCCAATTCAACAATGCAGTGTCTACCAACCTCAGCCGTGGCTTTACCACTAACTATAAAACTAAACAAGGGGGGCTTCGTTTTGCTCACCTTCTGGATCAAGTCTCCAGAGTAGATCCTGAAATGAGGATTCGTTTCACTTCTCCCCACCCCAAGGATTTTCCTGATGAGGTAGGTGTCAGCAGCTAAGTTAGCTGTGATAAAATGGTATCAGACCTTGAGTTCTGCTGGGGGATCCTATGGTGTATTGCTGGGTTACTCTCTGGACCTGTTGGCCCATAAAGAGGTAGGGATGGAGGTAGGACTGATATGTGTTGAATGGGAGGTCAAGACTACCTGTGGGACTAAGAGGGCTGTACAGAGAGAGGTTTTATTACAAGGTGGACAGCTGCATTGTTGTGGTAATGGTGGTGGTGGTAATGGTGATCTGGGGAGGACAGGAAGGAAGGCAGTGTGGTGTGGTGGGAAATAGTCAAGACTTTATCCTCATACAGACCTGGGTTCAAATCCCAACTCTTCCACTGCTTTACCAGCTGGTGTGCTGTCTTTTCAACTTTTCATCTTCGTCTGTAAAATGGGGTTATTTACCTCCTGTTTTGGGTTGTTATAAATTTGACATACAGACATACCATGTCTTATTGTGCTTTGCTTTATTGTATTTTACAGATATTGTGGTTTTTACAAATTGAAGGTTTGTGGCAACCCTGTGTTGAGCAAGTCTGTCAGCACCATTTTTTTCCACATGGCACCTTTTTTTCCAATAGCATGTGTTTGCTTCATGTCTTTGTTTCACATTTTGGTAATCCTCATCAAATTTCTAAGTTTTATTATTATTATATCTGTTATGATGGTCTGTGATCTGTGATTAGTTACTAATGTAATTGTCTTGGGGCACCATTGGCCATCCTTATTTAAGATGGTGACCTTAATCAACCAGCTGTTTCTCCATCTGTCCTTCTCCTCAGGCCTCCCTATTTCCCGCAACACAACAATATTGACATTAAGCCAATGAATGACCCTATAAAACTCTCTAAGTGTTCAAGTGAAAGGAAGAGTTGTATATCTCTTACTTGAAATTAAAAGGTAGAAATGATGAAGCTTAGTGAAGGCAAGTCAAAATGTGAGATAGGCCAAAGTTAGGCTCCTTGTGCCAAACGGCCAAATTGTGAATACCAAAGAAAAGTTCCCAGAGGAAATTAAAAGTGCACTCCAGCGAACAAACAAATGATAAGAAAGTGAGTCTTGGCTTGGCACCTGTGGCTCAAGCAGCTAAGGCACTAGCCACATACACCTGAGCTGGCGGGTTCGAATGCAGCCCGGGCCGGCCAAATAACGGCTGCAACCAAAAAAATAGCTGAGCGTTGTGGTGGGTGCCTGTAGTCCCAGCTACTTGGGAGGCAGAGGCAGGAGAATCACTTGAGCCTAGGAGTTGGAGGTTGAGGCCATGGTACTCTACCCAGGGTGACAGCTTGAGGCTCTGTCTCAAAAAAAAAAAAAAAAAAGAAAAGAAAAAAAGAAAGAGTCTTATTGCTGATATGGAGAAAGTTGTAGTGGTATGGATAGAAGCTCAAACCAGCCACAATATTCCCTTAAGCCATGGTCTAATCCTTAACTGTTTTCAGTTCAGTTGAAGGCTTAGAGCAGTGAGGAAACTATAGGAGAAACGTTTGAAACTAGCACTGTTTGGTTTGTGAGATATAAGGAAATAAGCCATCTCACTGACATGAGGGTGAAGTAGCCAGTGCTGATGCAGAAACTGCATCAAGTTATCCAGAAGATCTAGCTAAAACAATTGATGAAGGTGGTTACACTAAACAATAGATTTTCAATGCAGATGAAATAGCCTTATATTGGAAGAAGGTGCCATGTAAGACTTTCATAGCTAGAGAGAAGTCAATGCCTGGTTTCAAAGCTTTGGAGGACAGGCTGACTCTCCAACTAATGTAGCTGGTGACTTTAAGTTGAAGGCAAAGCTCATTTACCATTGAGAACCCTTAAGAATTCTGCTACATCTACTCTGCTTGTGATCTATAAATGGCACAAGAAAGCCTGGATGGTAGCACATCTATTTATAGTATGGTTTACTGATATATATATATTTTTGCAGTTTTTGACTGGGGTTGGGTTTGAACCTGCCACCTCTGGCATATGGGGTTGGTGCCCTACTCCTTTGAGCCACAGGCGCCGCCCATAGTTTACTGATTGTTTTAAAACCACAGTCAAGACCTACTGCTCAGAAAAAAAAATTCTTTTCAAAATATTGCTCATCGACAATGTGCCGAGGCCTCAAGAGTTCTGATGGAGATGTACAAGGAGATTAACATTATTTTTTATGCCTGCTAACACAGCATCGTTTTTTGCAGCCCATAGATCAAGGAATCATTTCGACTTTTAAGTCTTATTATTTAAGAAATATATTTTATAGGCTCGGCACCCATGGCTCAAGTGGCTAATGCACCAGCCTCATACACCTGAGCTGGTGGGTTTGAACCAGCCCAGGCCCGCTGAACAACAATGATGGCTGTACCCCCCAAAATAGCTGGGCATTGTGGTGGGTGCTTGTAGTCCCAGGTACTTGGGAGGTGGAGGAAGGAGAATCGCTTGAGCCCAGGAGTTGGAGGTTGCTGTGAGCTGTGATGCCACAGCACTCTACCCAGGGCAACAGCTTGAGGCTCTGTCTCAAAAATAAAAAAAAAATAAAGAAATACGTTTTGTTGAAACAAAGAAATACGTTTTGTAAGGCTGTAGCTATTGTTAGTCATTCCTTTGATGGGTCTGGGCAAGGTCAATTGAAAACCTTCTGGGAAGGATTCACCATTCTAGATGCCATTAAGTACATTTGTGATGGGCAGCGCCTGTGGCTCAGTGGGTAGGGCGCTGGCCCCATATAGCAAGGGTGGAGGGTTCAAACCCAGCCCTGTCCAAAAAAATATCTGGGCGTTAATGGCGGGTGCCGGTAGTTCCAGCTACTTGGGAGGCTAATGCAAGAGAATTGCCTAAGCCCAGGAGTTGGAAGTTGCTGTGAGCTGTGTGACACCATGGCACTCTACTGAGGGCGATAAAGTAAGACTCTGTTTCTATATTAAAAAAAAAAGAAAATTTGTGATTCATGGGAGATCAAAATATCAACATTAAAAGGAGTTTAGAAGAAGTTAATTCCAACCCTCATGATGACTTTGAGAGGTTCAAGACTTTAGTGGAGGAAGTCACTGCAGCTGTGGTGGAAATAGCAGACTATTCATAGAATTAAAAATGGAGTCTGGGGGGTGCGCCTGTGGCTCAGTTGGTAAGGTACCGGCCCCATATACCGAGGGTGGCAGGTTCAAACCCGGCCCCGGCTGAACTGCAACAAAAAAAATAGCTGGGCCTTGTGGGCACCTGTAGTCCCAGCTACTCCAGAGGCTGAGGCAAGAGGATCATTTAAGCCCAGGAGTTGGAGGTTGCTGTGAGCTGTGTGATGCCACGGCACTCTACCGAGGGCCATAAAGTGAGACTCTGTCTCTACAAAAAGAAAAAAAATAAATGGAGTCTGAAGATGTGACTGAATTGCTGCAATTCATGATAAAGCTTAACAGATGAGGATGATCAAGGAAAATAGTTTCTGGAGATGTAATCTATTCCTTGTGAAGAGTCTATGCATATTGTTGAAATGCCAACATGGTATTTAGAATATTACATAAACTTAGTTGATAATGGCGTGGCAGAATTTGGAAGGATTGACTCCAATTTTTTTTTTTGGAGACTATGTTGCCCTCAGTAGAGTGTTATGGCACCACGGCTCACAGCAACCTTAAACTCTTAGGCTTAAGCTATTCTCTTGCCTTAGCCTCCCAAGTAGCTGGGACTACAGGCGTCCGCCACAATGCCTGTCTATTTTTGTTGTTGTTTGTGCTGTAGTTGTCATTGTTGTTTAGCAGACCCAGGGTGGGTTCGAATCTGCCAGCTCTGGTGTATGTGGCTGGTGCCCTAACCACTGAGCTATGGGCACCGAGCCATGGATTGACTCAGTTTTAAAAGAAGGTCTACTGTGGGTAAAATGCTGTGAAATGACATTGCATGCTATAGTGAAATCTTTTGTGAAAAAGTAGTCAGTAGATGTGGCAAACTTTATAGTTGTCTGATTTTAAGAAATTGTCACAGCCACCCCCATCTTTAGCAACCACCACCTTGATCTATCATTAGCATCAACATCAAGGCCAGACCTTCCTCCAGCAAAATAATTATGACTTACTAATGAAGGCTCAGGTGATTGTTAGCACTTTTTAGCAATAAACTATTTTTTTTTTTGAGACAGAGCCTCAAACTGTCACCCTGGGTAGAGTTCTGTGGTATCACAGCTCACAGTAACCTCCAACTCCTGGGCTCAAGCGATTCTCCTGCCTCTGCCTCCCAAGTAGCTGGGACTACAGGCGCCCGCCGCAATGCCTGGCTATTTTTTGGTTGTAGTTGTCATTGTTGTTTGGCGGGCCCAAGCTGGATTCGAACCCATCAGCTCAGGTGTATGTGGCTGGTGCCTTAGCCGCTTGAGCCACAGGCGCTGAGCCACAATAAAGTCTTTTTAAATTAAGGTGTATACCTGGTTATTTTTAGACATAATGCAGTTGCACACTTAATAGAGTAAAGTATAATGTGAACATAACTTTTATTTGCATTGGGAAACCAAACGTTTTGTGTGACTGGCTTTATTGCAATATTTCCTTTATTGTGGTGGTCTGGAACCAAACCCACAGTATCTCGGAGGTGTGCCTGCAACAGGCAAAGGTACTTAGCATGGTGCCTCACACGGAGTAACCCCCGTACGTGACCTCTGAAGGTTTTTTGTTTTGGCAAAATGTCTGTCTTTTGGCCCCCATTCCTACCTTTCCCCCTTGGATTATTTGCTTATGAGTTGTAAAAGTTCTTTATGTATTTTGGATTCAAATCTTTTGTCAATATGTTTTCAAATATTTTTTCCTAGTTTCAATTCCTTGTGGTATCTTTTAAAGTTACTAGCTTGTAAGCTAGATGATAGAAATGCCATTTTTTCCTTTTTTGTCGGTTGACCCTTCTGTCAGCACTGCTTATGTGTAGCCTCATTGCTTGAATCTGATCTCTGCTTGCTTTCTTCCCTTCACTCTTTAAAAGCGGAGGTGTCAGCAAGTAAAATGTCTGGGACAGATAGAAGGTGGCTTGACATTTGATTTAATCAGCCTCTTAAATGCTTGAAAATTAACCTTGGAGGAGAAGCAGTGATATTCCTTTTTACAAGATTCTTGGGTGAGAGTTTGATTACCCATAATTTGTTCTATTTGATCAGGTTCTGCAGCTGATTCATGAGAGAGACAACATCTGTAAACAGATCCATCTGCCAGCTCAGAGTGGAAGCAGTCGTGTTTTGGAGTCCATGCGGAGAGGGTCAGACATTCTTGGGAAAAGGATATCCCACACCTTTTCATGTTTCCTTGATGATGAAACAGTATCTGTGTTGCTAAGAACGTAGTATAGAGCATGGCACATAGTCGCTGCTTAGTAAATGTTTACTGTGTGAGTCAGCCTGTGGACACTGGAATTCGCTTCTTCTTACTCCATAAACATAGATTAAGGACCGTGTCTCTCATTTTCACTTGTTTAACAATTTTTTTTTTTTTTTTTTTGAGACAGATCCTCAAGCTGTCGCCGTGGGTAGAGTGCCGGGGCATCATAGCTCACAGGAACCTCCAACTCCTGGGCTCACATGATTCTCCTGCCTCTGCCTCCCAAGTAGCTGGGACTACAGGTGCCCGCCACAACGCCTGGCTATTTTTTGGTTGCAGCCGTCATTGTTGTTTGGCAGGCCCGGGCTGTATTCGAACCTGCCAGCTCAGGTGTATGTGGCTGGCACCTTAGCCACTTGAGCCATAGACGCCGAGCCAGCATGTTTTTTTATTAAGCCTATTTGGTGCACTCTATTTGAGATGTTACTCTTTTAACTTTTAACATTACAAAGTTTTGTTAGGTCTTAGAATTTATTATTATTTTTTTCTTGATTTCAGTGCTTAGAAAGGTCTTAGAATTTAAATGTATCTCTATATCTCACTTTCTTTGGGATTAATAAATGTTGCCAAGGCTCGGCACCTATAGATCAGCATCTAGGGCACCAGCCACATACACCAGAGCTGGTGGGTTCAAACCTAGCCCGGGCCTGCCAAATAAATATTGCAGAGGTTAGAGTGAAGGCAGAATGTGTCCCAAAGCAGGCTGTATGGAGCTAGCACTTTGCCTTGTTTTCCACAGTGGCAAAGCATTTTAGAGATCCCTTCACTGTTTAATCTGTCCTGATTTATGAGTTAAACAAAAAAGGCTATTTAAAAAAAAAAAAAAGGGTAGTTTATGCTGCTGTATTGGCTTTTGCCTGTAATCCCAGCACTTTTGGAGTCCAAGTCAGCAGGAGGATCACTTGACATCAGGAATTCAAGACCAGCCTGGGCAACAAAGTGAGACCTCATCTCTACAAAAATTTTTTTTTTTTTTGAGACAAAGTCTCACTTTGTTGCCCTTGGTAGAGTGCTGTGGCATCATAGTTCATAGCAACCTCAACTCTTGGGCTTAAGCGATTCTCTTGCTTCAGCCTCTCAAGTAGCTGGGACTACCACAGTGCCCAGCTATTTTTAGAGATGAGGTCTCGCTCTGGCTCAGGCTGGTCTCGAACCTGTGAGCTCAGGCAATCTACCTGCCTCAGTCTCTCAGAATGCTAGGATTACAGGTGTGAGCCACCATGCCTGGCCTTATTACAAAACAACAACAACAACAACAAAAAACACCCCCAAATGAGCCAAGTACAGGCTGTGGCAAGAACATCACTTGAGCCCAGGAATTTGAACTTACAGTGAGCTACATTTGGACCACTGTACCCCAGCCTGGGTGACAGTGAGACTCTATCTCTGAAAAAATAAAAACAATTGAAAGTTAAAAAAAAAAAGTAGTTTCCTATGGTGAATCTTACAAGGGTGCATGTGAAATTTACTAAATGTAGAATATAAATGTCTTTTTTTTCTTTTTTGTAGAGACAGAGTCTCACTATACCACCCTCGGGTAGAGTGCCGTGGCCTCACACAGCTCACAGCAACCTCTAACTCTTGGGCTTACGCGATTCTCTTGCCTCAGCCTCCCGAGTAGCTGGGACTACAGGTGCCCGCCACAACGCCCGGCTATTTTTTGGTTGTAGTTTGGCCGGGGCCGGGTATGAACCCGCCACCCTTGGCATATGGGGCCAGCGCCCTACTCACTGAGCCACAGGCGCCGCCCAGAATATAAATGTCTTAACATAGTAACTAAGAAAATGCCGTGAAGGCTATATGTTAACCAGTTTGATGAAAGTATTTCAAATTCTATATAAAACCAGCACATTGTACCCCACAATTGCATTAATGTACACAACTATGATTTAATAATTTAAAAAAAAGTAGTTTCTTTCCTAGAGCTAAAAATTCATAGGCTCTACGGCCAGGTGCCGTGGCTCACAGCTGCTATCCTAGCACTCTGGGAAGTAGGTTCTTGGCTTCACGCTGGAAAGAATTCAAGAATGAGCTGACGTTGTGCGGCACCTGTGGCTCAAGGAGTAGGGTGCTGGCCCCATATACTGGAGGTGGCGGGTTCAAACCTAGCCCCGGCCAAAAACTGCAAAAAAAAAAAAAAAAGGAGCTGATGAAGTAAGGCAAAAGCAAATTTATTGAAGTAAGAAAGGGGAAAAAGGGAGGTTGCCCTATAGATAGAGCAGTGGCTCTCTATCTCAAGAGTAAGAGAATAGCACTTAGTGAGGTTCTGGGGTCTTATTTTGTACTTTCTGTTTAATTTTATGTAAAGCAGAAGGAGGATTATTCATAGGATTTTTGGGACAGGGGTGGGAAGTTCCCCCCAGAACAGAGGTTCCCGTCCCCTTTTAAACTATATAGGGTAACTTCCTGAAGGTACCATGGCATTTATAAGTTGTTGTGGTGCTGGTGGGAGTTTCCTTTAGTTTGTTTATATGTTATAAGCAGGGTATAATGAGCACTGAGGATAACCTGAGGTGATTTTTTTTTGACCATCTTGGTTCTAGCTGGTTTTAGATTGTTTCTTCACTGCTTCCTGTTTCATCAGAGAAGTTGGCTTGGGTCTCAGTGATTCCTTATTGAGTAGTGCCTGCTGGTTCCCTATCTCAGGACTACAGTTGCACACCATCACGCCCAACTGCATTTTTATTTCTGTAGTGATGGAGTCTCCCTTTGTTGCTGAGGTTGGTTTCAAACTCCTAGCCTCAAAGAATCTTCCTGTCTTGGCCTCCCAAAGTATTGGGATTACAAGCATGAGCCAACGCACCTGGCCAAAAGGGCTCTTTTGGATAATTTCACCTAGTCTATTTTTTTTTTGAGACAAAGTCTCATTTTGTCACCCTCGGTAGAGTGCCGTGTGGTTTTAGCTCACAGCAACTGCAAACTCTTGGGTTCAAGTGATCCTCATGCCTCAGCCTCCCAAGTAGCTAGGACTACAGATGACTGCCACAACGCCTGGCTAATTTTTTTTTAGAGGTGGGGTCTCGATCTGGCTTAGGGTGGTCTCGAATCTGTGAGCTTGGGCAGTCTACCCACCTTGGCCTCCCAAGTGCTGGGATTACAGGCTTGAGTCACTGCACCCAATTTAACCTATACTTTTGCTGTGCCATGTGGATGAGAGCGATTATGTGTGGGAATTCATAGTATTTTTTTTGTTGTTGTTGTTGCCCTCGGTAGAGTGCTGGGGTGTCACACAGCTCACAGCAACCTCTAGTTCCTGGGCTTAAGTGATTATCTTGCCTTAGCCTGCCGAGTAGCTGGGACTACAGGTGCCCACCATAACGCCCCACTATTTTTTTTTTTAGTTGCCTTTTGGCCAGGGCTGGGTTTGAACCCACCACCCTTGGCATATGGGGCTGGCGCCCTACTCACTGAGCCATAGGCGCTGCCCTTTTTTTTTTTTTCTTTTTTGATAGTCTCTCTTTGTCACCCTGGCAACATATCTCACAGCAACCTCAAACTTTTGGGCTCAAGCCATCCTCTTGCCTAAGCTTCCCGAATAGCTGGGACTATAGGCACCTGCCACAATGCCCACCTGATTTTTCTGTTTTTAGTAGAGAAGGGGTCTTGCTCTTGCTTAGGCTAGACTCAAGTCCTGAGCTCAAACAATCCACCTGCCTTGGCCTCCCAGAGTGCTAGGATTACAGGTGTGAGCCACTATGGTCAGCCTCATCGTGTTATGTTTTTAAAAAAGATGTTATCTATTTAAAAAAGTTTGGTTCATGTAGGCCTTTTCTTTTTGTTCTTTATTACAGATATTCAAGAGAAGCTTATGTGGAGTTAATTCACCATATCAGAGAGTCTATTCCCAGTATGTTTAAAGAATGTATTTTGCTAAGCATGTTATTTTTACCAGTGACCACGGTCTCCTTGGTTAGATATGGGCAGCCAGCAAACTACCAATAAACTAACAGCTTTGGTATTTCCTTGTGACACTATTCCAAACTTTTTTTTTTGAGACAGGGTCTTACTTTGTCAATCAGGCTAGTAGGGTGTAGTGGTGTCATCATAGCTCACTGCAATTTCCCTTCCCCTCCCCTCCCCTCCCCTTCTCTTCTCCTCCCCCATTACCCTGATTAGAGTGCTGTGGCATCAGCCTAGTTCACAGCAACCTTAAACTTTTGGGTTCAAGCATTCCTCCTTTCTGAGCCTCCCCAGTAGCTGGGACTAAAGGTGCTGTCCATGATGCCCAGCTAGTTTATATTTCTTTCTTTTTTCTTTTTTTTTTTTTTTGAGACAGATCCTCAAGCTATCACCCTGGGTAGAGTGCGGTGGCATCACAGCTCACGGCAACCTCCAACTCCTGGGCTTAAGTGATTCTCTTGCCTCAGCCTTCCAAGTAGCTGGGACTATAGGCACCCACCACAACGCCTAGCTGTTTTTTGGTTGTAGTTGTCATTGTTGTTTGGCAACCCTGGGCTGGATTCAAACCCACCAGCTCTGGCATATGTGGCTGGCACCTTAGCCACTTGAGTTACAGGCGCCGAGCCCCCAGCTAGTTTTTCTATTTTTAGTAGAGGCCACATCTCACTCTTGCTCAGGGTGGTCTAGAACTCCTGAGCTCAGGTGATCCACCTGCCTTGGCCTTCCAGAGTGCTAGGATTAAAGGTGTGAGCCACTATACCCAGCCTATTTTATTTTAAATTTTGTTTATTTAATTTTATTTTTTGAGACCAGGTCTCTTTTGCCCAGGCTAGAGTATGGTAGTGTCATCATAGCTCCCTGCAACCTCACACTCCTGGGCTCAAGGGATCGTTTTGCCTCAGCCTCTGAGTAACTGGGTCTACTGGTATGCACTGTCATGCCCAGCAAATGTTTCTGTTTTTTATAGAGGCAGAGTGTGCTATCTCTAAATTTTAGAGATAATTCCTTTTTTGTTATCATAACCCTTATCCCTCATCTCCCCCCTCTTCCTCCTAATAAAATTACTCTGTCGTATTTTAATTTACGTTTGGTCGAGAATGTCTATTTTGTTTTCTCATGTTTCTAATTTCTGATAATTATAACTTGTATTATGCACTGGTACTTCTATTCTGAGGCACAGTAATGTGGAAGCTAGCGGTACTGGCTTTGGGTCACTCTCCACTGTTACATGGGTTGTGTGATACCAGATAAGAATGTTCATTTATTTGAGCTGCAGTTTCCTTATCTATAAAATGGATCTAATAGTAGTCACCTTATTGGAGTGTTGGGATAATTAGGTAGTAAAATGTATTTAGTAAGTGTTCAGTAACTGGTAGTTATTGCTACTATTGTCTTAAGTGGCCATTGTGTCAAACTAAATTCAGGGTGAGGTACTGCAGAGTTTTCACTAGTAAAAGCAGGACCAATTTGAAAATGTGGACTCCTATTATGTTCCTAAATCCAGCATTTGAAGGGAAAATACCTTTTCTAGTGCTGAGAGCAATGCAGTCTGAGAAGCTAACTTCTGGCGTGCAAGATAATAGATGAGCAGGCCCATCTCTCTTCCTTTATAATGGCTGTTTTATTTTCCTTGTAGATGGGTGAATAGTCCTATGGGACATTTTATTTTCTGAGACCAGGTCTCACTCTTTTGCCCAAGCTAGAGTGTGGTAGTATTGTCATAGCTCACTGCAATTTCACACTCCTGGGCTCAGTGGATCTTGAGTCCCTTAGAGAAGGCCTTTATAATTGTAATCCTTCTTTCTGTAATCCACAAATGCCAAAGGCTTCTCTAAGCAGCAGTAACCTGTTGTCATTTGTCCTTTGTTGGGTGTCGCAGGTGTGAGCCTCAGCAGCGACTTCATTGCTGGCTTTTGTGGTGAGACGGAGGAGGATCACCTCCAGACAGTGTCCTTGCTCCGGGAAGTTCAGTACAACACTGGCTTCCTCTTTGCCTACAGCATGAGACAGGTCAGTCCTGGGGTGGGGAAGGACTGACATAATTCTTGACCAGTTTGGGGTTAAGGGGAGACAATTGGGGAGAAAAGATAGCAGGGTAGAGTCCTGGAGAAACCATAGATGCCTACTATTCACTTATTTTTTTCATTTTTCTAATCAACTCAACTATTTGACTCAATTCAGCAATTTGAGGAAAAAAGATTACTGTGTCAATACTTCTTTTTTTAAATTTCAGAATATTAGGGGTTATGTATGTTTACATACTTCGTTTTTGTACAAACTGAGTCAAAGTTATACATGTAAGCGTGCCCTTCACCCAGATAGTGTGCACTGTACCCATTTACTCATCACCTCCTCCCTGTCCCCCCAGATTGATTTTCATTAAGGTTTATTTCCACGTGTGCACTTAAGTGTTGATTAGTTCCAACTTGGTATTGAGTACATGCGTTTGTTTCTCCATTCATTTTTATTATTATTTTTTATTTATTTTTTGAGACAGAGTCTCACTATGTCACCCTCAGTAGAGTGCTGTAGCGTCACAGCTCACAGCAACCTCAAACTCTTGGGCTTAAGCAATTCTCTTGACTAGCTTCCCAAGTAGCTGGGACTACAGGAACCTGCCACAACATCCGACTATTTTGTTGTTTAGCAGGTCCAGGCTGGTTTTGAACCTACCAGCCCTGTTGTATGTGGCTGGCACCCTAACCACTGAGCTATGGGTGCCAAGCCAGTTTCTCCATTCTTGTGAGGTTTCACTTGAAAGAATGTTTTCCAGTTCCCTTCAGGTTGTCCAAAAAGATACTAGATCACCATATTTTTTTTTTTTTTTTTTTTTGAGACAGAGTCTTAGTATCTCACCCTCAGTAGGTGGCGAGGTACATGGCGTCACAGCTCATAGCAACCTCCAGCTCTTGGGCTTAGGTGATTCTCTTGCCTCAGCCTCCTGAGTAGTTGGGACTACAGGCGCCCGCCACAATACCCGGCTATTTTTTTGTTGCAATTTGGCTGGGGCCAGTTCGAGCCCACCACCCTCAGTGTATGGGGCTGGCGCCCTACTCACTGAGCCACAGGTGCCGCCCAGATCACCATTTTTTAAATGGTATGCATATACCACATTTTTAAAATCCATTCATATATTGGTGGGCACTCGGGCTGTTTCCACATATTTATGATTGTGAATTGTGCTGCTGTAAACATTCGAGTACAGGTGTCTTTTTTGTAAAATGACCTTTTTCCTTTTGAGTATATACCCCGCAGTGGGATTGCTGGATCAGATGGTAGGTCTACCTTCAGTTCTTGGAGGTATCTCTGTACAGTTTTCCATAGAGGTTGCTCTAGTTTGCATTCCCACCAATAGTGTATAAAAGTTCCTTTCTGTCTGCATCTATATGCCAGCACCTGTTGTTTTGGGACTTTTTAATATGAGCCATTCTTGTTGTAGTTAGGCGATACTCATTGTAACTTTTTTTCTTCTTTTTTGAGACAGAGTTTACTCTGTACCCTAGGTAGAGTGCCGTGGCCTCATAGCTCACAGCAACCTCAAACTCCTGGGCTCAAGTGATCCTTTTATCTCAGCCTCCAGAGTAGCTGGAACTACAGGCCTGCCACAATACCTGGTTATTTTTTTTTTTTTTTTCTATTTTTAGTAGAGATGGGATCTTACTCTTGTTTAGGCTGGTCTTTAACTCCTAAGCTCAAGCATTCCACCTGCCTCGGCCCCCCAGGGTGCTAGGATTACAGGTGTGAGCCATTGTTCCTGGCCAGAAGTATATTTTGGAGAATAATTCTTATCAGTAGATACCATTCTGTTTAACAGCTGTATAATGGTCCATTGTGTAGATAAAGTGTCATTTATTTTACTAGTTACCTATTAATAAATATTTAATGCTTTGCCTTTTGTGTCCTTACAAATACTGCTGCTGAATAACCTAGTATGAGTTGTTTAGCATAATGTGTACCCTTGGGCAAAGCGAGTATCATAACCTTAGGGTGGTTATCAAGAGTAATTTTGAGTCTATGATTTTCATGTGCTAAATTTCGAATTTAACCCTTGCAAAAATGTGACTCCATTGTATTTTTCTCTTGGAATGCTCCTAGAGCTAGAGCAGTCTCTTGGCTCTGGCTTAGGTTTCTGTAGAGGTGTCTGTAACTTGCAGGTAGAATGAACATGGTTTCCCGCTGTGCCTTAGGAATGGATTCTACACGTCCTTACTGATATCCATCTCCTTTTTTAAATAGAAAACACGAGCATATCACAGGCTGAAGGATGATGTCCCAAAAGAGGTAAAATTAAGACGTTTGGAGGAACTTATCACAGTATTCCGAGAAGAAGCAACGAAAGTCAACACGACCTCTGTGGGTTGTACCCAGCTGGTGTTGGTGGAGGGGGTGAGGCCCTGTGTGTGTGTGGTGTGTGTTTGTCTATGTATACAAGTTGTTTTTTGTTTTCTAATACTTTTTTTTTTTTTTTTTGAGACAGAGTCTCACTATGTCACACTGGGTAGAATAGCTCATAGAAACCTCAAACTCTGGAGGCGCCTGTGGCTAAGTCGGTAAGGCGCCGGCCCCATATACCGAGGGTGGCGGGTTCAGGCCGGGCCTCGGCCAAAACTGCAACCAAAAAATAGCCGGGCATTGTGGCGGGCGCCTGTAGTCCCAGCTACTCGGGAGACTGAGGCAAGAGAATCACTTAAGCCCAGGAGTTGGAGGTTGCTGTGAGCTGTGTGATGCCACGGCACTCTACCCAGGGCCATAATTATAGTGAGACTCTGTCTCTACAAAAAAAAAAAAGAAACCTCAAACTCTTCCCAGAGGAATATTAAGCACCTGCCATAATACCTGGCTGATTTTTCTATTTCTAGTAAAGAGAGGGTCTCACTCTTGCTCAGGCCAATCTCAAACTCCTGAGATCAAGGCATCATCCAGCCTTGATCTCCTAGAGTGCTAGGATTACAGGCATGACCCATTGCACCTGACCTAAGAAAAGCTTTTTTATTTTAGAGATGGTTTAGCCTCATTGCTAAGGTATGGCCTTCCCTCAGAAATTGCTACTGAATGTCCCAAGAAACCAGTGAGAGGACTATTTGATGGTAGGTTAGATGGTTCTCAGCTCCATGTGAACTCCAGGAACTGTTGACTGACAGTTCCTAGGTTACTTTCTTTGCCTGATTTCATGGAGTTTTACTCTACTCATGCATGTCTTAGTATTTAGCAAAGAATAAAGGGGATCTGTGCATATTTCTAGAGGTTTTTTTTTGGAGACAGTCTCACTATGTTGCCCTGGGTAGAGTGCTGTGGCATCACAGCTCACAGCAACCTCAAACTCTTGGGCTCAAGTGATTCTCTTGCCTTAGCCTCCCAAGTAGCTGGAACTACAGGCGCCCGCCACAATGCCTGGCTATTTTTCCGAGATGGGGTTTTGCTCTGGTTCAGGCTGGTCTTTTTTTTTTTTTTTGGTAGAGACAGAGTTTCACTTTATGGCCCTCAGTAGAGTGCCATGGCATCATATAGCTCACAGCAACCTCCAACTCCTGGGCTTAAGCGATTCTCTTGCCTCAGCCTCCCGAGTAGCTGGGACTACAGGTGCCTGCCACAACACCCGGCTATTTTTTGGTTGCAGTTCAGCCGGGGCCGGGTTTGAACCCGCCACCCTCGGTATATGGGGCCGGCGCCTTACCGACTGAGCCACAGGCGCCGCCCTCAGGCTCGTCTTGAACCTGTGAGCTCAAGCAATCCACTCGCCTGGCCTTCCAGAGTGAGCCACCATGCCCGGCCTAGAGTTCTTTTTCTGTTTAGCTCCTTCATCTCTAGACCTCAAGCTTTGCCTGAGGTCTCCCTGCTTCACATGCTCTGATCTGGTATGTGCCTTCTGGCAGGAAGCAGACTGACTGGAGGGCTCACTTTATTTGTTTGCCTTCCCTCACAGGTCACAGTCTTGTGTGAATTCTTGTCTAATATCTAAAAATAGTTGTTTCATATATTTTGCCCAATTTCCTGGTTGTTTAAGGCTGGAGGGTAAATTTGGTTCTTGTCATTTTATCATGGCTAGAAGAAAAAGACAACTAACTGTATATTCTAGAAGTTAATCCTATCAAAAATTTTTTTTTTTTTTTTTTGAGACAGAGTCAGCACTTGGTGGAATGCTGTGGCATCATAGCTCATAGCAACCTCAAACGCTTGGGCTCAAGCTTGCCTCAGCCTTCCAAGTAGTTGGGACTACAGGTGCCCTCCACAACTGTGCCTGGCTAATTTTTAGAGACTTGCTCTTGCTCAGGCTAGTCTTGTTCTTGCTCAGGCTAGTCTTGCTCTTGCTCAGGCTAGTCTCAAAATCCTAAACTGAGGCAATCAACCTGCCTTGGCCTCCCAGAGTGCTGGGATTACAGGCAAAAATGGTTTTATTTCCTTCCTGGCCCTGTCTCCCACAGGTTATGATGGAGACTCCACCTTCAAGTCTCTCTATTCAGTAGGGGCAAGTAATGGGGCTAAATAACCTCAGAACAGTCTTGAGTGATTACTGGTAGACTGGTGAGTGGATTGAGTGAAAGTCATTTTGCCAAATGCATCACCCATAAGTCCTTGGCTTTAGCCCTGTTGGGGATCCATTCCTACAGAAGGCAATTCTACAAAGACTAATTGATTAAAATATAATGAGCAAAACTTCACAGAGTTTCTATTGTTGCTATACACTGTCTTTGTTGGCAAATCAGCAGTAAATATTGAGTCTTCAGTGATTCCTTGATGAAGGAATGTTCTGGGGGTCTGAGACAGATATAGAAGGCACAATTTTCCCTCCAAGAATTTATGATTGTGACAAATTTATAAACTCATTTCTTTCTGCAGCTCAGTAAACGCTCTGCCAATGACCTATATGGCCGGAATGATGGAAATCTTAAGGTGATCTTCCCTGATGCAGAGATGGAGGATGTCACTAACCCTGGACTCAGGATCAGAGCCCAGCCTGGGGACTATGTGCTTGTAAAGGTAAAGTGTCCTTTTGGGCTTTTGGCTTGTACTGCAAAATAAGTATTGATTTGGATAATTTGGGAAAAATTTCTTTCCCAGAGAAATATTTTAGTGAAATAAAAGTCTCTTCTCTAGCCGGGCGTTGTGGCGGGCGCCTGTAGTCCCAGCTACTCGGGAGGCTGAGGCAAGAGAATCGCTTAAGCTCAGGAGTTGGAGGTTGCTGTGAGCTGTGTGAGGCCATGGCACTCTACCGAGGGCCATAAAGTGAGACTCTGTCTCTACAAAAAAAAAAAAAGTCTCTTCTGAACTTACAATGGAAGGCCACTTTGGATTGAATTTTAGACTTCTCCCAACTAATGCCTTCTTGTTTTTCTTACCTTTTTCTTCTGCTGAAAGGGTTCCTTCTGGAAATTGGTGCAGTTGGAGTGTGCAGTGGCATGTAGTTTCTTGCTGGATGAAGCCAGGAGGTGTCTAAGTGATTTTGAGTGAGTTGAGAGCATTCTTTGTCAGAGATGAACATGCCCTTTGTGACCTTGGGTGCCCTAGGCATCCCTGGCTTACATGTGCTCGTTTTCTCTTCCCTGGACTAGAAGATTTAGCTGTAGGACTGTGGCTTCTTTTCCCCCTTTAATGGGAAATATTCCTCCTTTATTCTCTTTTCCTGTTCTTCCTTCTCTTCTCACATTGCCACAGGTTTGCTCCAGACATTTTCCCTTTCTTGTGGTTCTCTTGTCCACTTTATCCCTGAACCAGCAGTAGGTAGGATGTGGACTACCTAATGAGGTAGGGAGGAGCAAAGGTAACTCCTTTAGCACCCGACTCTGGAACATTCACAGAAGGGAGAGACAAAGAGTGTGATTCTTTTATTTTCCCCTAAGGCAAGCATGGAACAAAGTTTATTGAGGAAGAGAAAGGTAGGTTTACAGATTAAGGACAAGATATAGGCTTACAGAGCAAGATACATTTGCCATAGACAGTGAACGGGCCTCCATTGCCAAAGCAAGTAGAAAAAGAGGCCCAGAGAGTGTGGTTCTTTTCCTTCTGACTTTCATCAGTGTAATGTTCTTCTCCCCATTTCAGAGTGCCTCACCTCTAGTCTGCTCTCTGTCCTTGTTCTTATTTGTCACCTCCCTCTTACATCACGAGAGGTATGTCTCATGGCTCGCAGCTGAGGGAAGCTCATTCACCTGGCATGTAACTTGTGTGGACTGGCCGGGAAATATTATCCTCACTCAAAACATTTCTGTTCCTGTGCGAACTGTCCTTCCATATTCTGTCCATCTGACAAAAACTTAGAACAACACAACTAGTTTTCTGGCTCAGGGCTTTGTGATCCCACTCCATTCTGTTCTTGCTTCATATTACCTAGGAATAGCCTAAGATGAGTAATTCCTACTAGTTAGCAATGTGATTGATCTGGAAATAATCCCTTATAGGCGTCTCCATTTGCTTATTTTTGTTTTTATTGTTATTGTGACCTGTCTTGTTTTCTTCTTTTCTCAGCCTCCTAAGTAGCTGGGACTATAGGTGTGCACCCCCACGCCTGGCCGTTTTTCTATTTTGAGTAGAGACAGGATCTCGCTCTTAATGAGGCAAGAACTTGAACTCCTGAGCTCAAGTGATTTTCCCGCCTTGGCTTCCCAGAGGACTAGGATTATAGGTGTGAGCCACTGTGCCTGGTCTGTTTTTGACTTCTTAAATTATATGCATTGCCATTCCATCAGGCATCCCTTTCTTCTGTGGTGGGGACCTATAGAAACTGCAGTCTGTGCTGGTCGTCACCTCCATTAGATTCCTTTGAGTGGCTTCTTTTCTAGACACTCTACATTAAGTCCCTGTGGTACAGTCCTGGTTATATGCCTTGTTTTCACTGGTTTTCTTTCAGATCGCTTCTGCCAACTCTCAGACACTCAAAGGACATGCTGTCTGTAGGACAACTTTGAAGGACTTCTCGGCACATTGCTGACCTGAGTGGATGGCTCAGAGTTGACTTGAACATTCCTTCCCTACCTGAAAGGAGGTATTACTGGTCACTAATGAAAGAGGTAATGAAGCTGTGGAGGCAAGCTGCAAATGGTGATGCCTCCCTTTGCTGCTACATAAACAGCTTCTGTGTATAATCATTAAAATTACTTAAAGTGGCCCCTTGGTCTCTTTTGTTTTTATCGTGGTTAGTGTTTCTGAGGTTTTCTCTGTGGTCTTCGAGTTAACTGTTTCCCCACTCAGTTCCTGTTGTGGATACTACTACTACTGTTTTTCTCCCCTGGATCCTAGGAGTTAAGGAGGGGAAAGTAAGGAGAGCCATTTGTTGGGGGGAAAACTGCTCTATATAATTCTGACTTTTTTTTTTTTTTTTGAGACAGTCTCAAGCAGTTGCCTTGGGTAGAGTGTCGTGGCCTTGGGTAGAGTGTTGTGGCATCATAGCTCACAGCAACCTCAAACTCTTGGGCTTAAGTGATTCTCTTACCTCAGCCTCCCAGTAGCTGGGACTACAGGCGCCCGCCACAATACCTGGCTATTTTTTGGTTGTAGTTGTCATTGTTGTTTGGCAGGCCCGGGCTGGATTGGAACCCGCCAGCTCCTGTGTATGTGGTTGGCCCTCTAGCCACTTGAGTTACAGGTGCCAAGCCATCTTTCTGACATTTTCATTTGATGCCATTAACTCAGCTGCCTATTGCCTCACTTTATTCTGTGTATTTTACCTGAGGATTTCCAGTGGGCCAATTTTTTTTTTTTTTTCTGGCACAAGTTGACTTTTAATTTATTCTAAGCCAGTGAAGCAAAAACCATGATAAAATACTCTGCTTTCCTTTATATTCTTTGCCCTACAAAACTGTCTTAAAATAGAGAAAAAACAGAAGGGAGACCTCAAATCAATAATCTGCCTCTTACTTAAAGGATTAAAGAAAGGGCAAATTAAACCCAAAACAAGCAGATGGAGGGAAATAATAATTAGAGTGGAAATAAATGAAATAGAGACTAGGGAAACAAAACCTGTTGCCCAGATTGGAGTGCAGTGGCCCAGTCATAGCTCACTGTAACCTGGAACTCCTGGGCTTATCCGATCCTTTCTCCTTAGCCTCCTGCCTAGTTAGAACTACAGGTGCTACAGCTATATTCCATCCCTCCTGGCTCATTTTTATTCATTCTAGAGACAGAGTCTCATTTTGATGCCTAGGCTGGTCTTGAACTCATGATCTCAAGTCATCATCCTGTTTTGGCTTCCTAAAGTGCTGGGATTATAGACACTGGCCACCATGCCCGTCCTGTTTCTTATTTTTTTCTTCTTATTTTTTAATTAAATCATAGCTGTGTACATTAATGGGATCATGGGGCACCATACACCGGTTGTTTTTTTGTGTGTGTGTGTGTGTTTATTTATTTATTTATTTAATTTTTTTTTTTGTAGAGACAGAGTCTCACTTTATGGCCCTCGGTAGATCGCCGTGGCCTCACACAGCTCACAGCAACCTCCAACTCCTGGGCTTAAGCGATTCTCTTGCCTCAGCCTCCTGAGCAGCTGGGACTACAGGCGCCCGCCACAACGCCCGGCTATTTTTTGGTTGCAGTTTGGCCGGGGCTGGGTTTGAACCCGCCACCCTCGGTATATGGGGCCGGCGCCTTAGCGACTGAGCCACAGGCGCCGCCCTATTTATTTATTTTTTATTGTTGGGGATTCATTGAGGGTACAATAAACCAGGTTACACTGATTGTATTTGTTAGGTAAAGTCCCTCTTGCAATCATGTCTTGCCCCCAGAAGGTGTAGCATGCACCAAGGCCCCGCCTCGCCTCCTTCCCTCTCTCTGCTTTTCCATGCCCCCCCCTTACCTTAATTGTCATTAATTGTCCTCATATCAAAATTGAGTACATAGGATTCATGCTTCTCCATTCTTGTAATGCTTACTAAGTCTTCCACTTCCATCCAGGTTAATACGAAGGATGTAAAGTCTCCGTTTTTTAAAATAGCTGAATAGTATTCCATGGTATACATATACCACAGCTTGTTAATCCATTCCTGGGTTGGTGGGCATTTAGGCTGTTTCCACATTTTGGCGATTGTAAATTGAGCTGCAATAAACAGTCTAGTACAAGTGTCCTTATGATAAAAGGATTTTTTTCCTTCTGGGTAGATGACCAGTAATGGGATTGCAGGATCAAATGGGAGGTCTAGCTTGAGTGCTTTGAGGTTTCTCCATACTTCCTTCCAGAAAGGTTGTACTAGTTTGCAGTCCCACCAGCAGGGTAAAAGTGTTCCCTTCTCTTCACATCCACTCCAGCATCTGCAGTTTTGAGATTTTGTGATGTGGGCCATTCTCATTGGGGTTAGATGGTATCTCAGGGTTGTTTTGATTTGCATTTCTCTAATATATAGGGATGATAAACATTTTTTCATATGTTTGTTAGCCATTTGTCTGTCTTCTTTAGAGAAGGTTCTATTCATGTCTCTTGCCCATTTATACATACACTGGTTTTATAGACCGTTTGACACATTTTCATCACACTGGTTAACATAGCCTTCCTGGCATTTTCTTAGTTATTGTGTTAAGACATTTACATTCTACATTTACTAAGTTTCACATATACCCTTGTAAGATGCACCGCAGGTGTAATCCCACCAATCACCTTCCTTCTGCCCCCCTCCCCCTTCCCCCCTCCATCCCCTCCTTTTCCCCCTTCCCCCCATTCTTAGGTTATAACTGGATTATAGCTTTCCTGTGAAAGCCATAAATTAGTTTCATAGTAGGGCTGAGTACATTGGATACTTTTTCTTCCATTCTTGAGATACTTTACTAGGAAGAATATGTTCCAGCTCCATTCATGTAAAAATGAAAGAGGTAAAGTCTCCATCTTTCTTTAAGGCTGCATAATATTCCATGGTGTACATATACCACAATTTATTAATCTATTCGTGGATCGATGGGCACTTGGGCTTTTTCCATGACTTAGCAATTATGAATTGGGCTGCAATAAACATTCTGGTACAAATATCTTTGTTATGATGTGATTTTTGGTCTTCTGGGTATATGCCTAGTAGAGGAATTATAGGATGGAATGGCAGATCTATTTTTAGATCTCTAAGTGTTCTCCAAACATCTTTCCAAAAGGAATGTATTAATTTGCATTCCCACCAGCAGTGTAGAAGTGTTCCCTTTTCTCCACATCCACGCCAACATCTCTGGTCTTGGGATTTTGTGATATGGACTAATCTTACTGGAGTTAGATGATATCTCAAAGTAGTTTTGATTTGCATTTCTCTGATGATTAAAGATGATGAGTATTTTTTCATATGTCTGTAGGCCGTGCGCCTGTCTTCTTCACAGAAGTTTCTTTTCAAGTCCCTTGCCCAGCCTGCCATGGGATCACTGGTTCTTTTCTTGCTTATATGTTTGAGTTCTCTGTGAATTCTGGTTATTAAACCTTTGTCGGAAGCATAACCTGCAAATATCTTCTCCCATTCTGATGGCTGTTTGCTTGCTTTACTTACTGTGTTCTTGGCTGTGCAGAAGCTTTTTAGTTTGATCAGGTCCCAGTAGTGTATTTTTGAAGCTGCTTCAATTGCCCAGGGGGGTCCTCCTCATAAAATACTCGCCCAGACAGATTTCTTCAAGGGTTTTCCCTGCACTCTCTTCTAGTATTTTTATAGTTTCATGTCTTAAGTTTAAATCTTTAATCCAGTGAGAGTCTATCGTAGTTAATGGTTAAAGGTGTGGGTCCAGTTTCAGTCTTCTACAGGTTGCCAGCCAGTTTACCCAGCACCATTTGTTAAATAGGGAATCTTTTCCCCACTGAATGTTTTTAATTGGCTTGTCAAAGATCAAATAACGGTAAGTAGCTGGATCCATCTCTTGGTTCTCTATTCTGTTCCAGACATCTACTTCTCTGCTTTTGTGCCAGTACCATGTCTTCTTAATTTTTAAAATTAACTTTTTTTTTTGAGACACTCACTAGTTCTCCCTCAGTAGAGTGCTGTGACATCAGAGCTCACAGCGACCTCAACCTCAAACTCTTGGGCTCAAGCGATTTTCTTGCCTCAGTCTTCCAAGTAGCTGGGACTACAGGCACCTGCCATAACGCCTGCCTATTTTTTTGTTGCAGTTGTCGTTGTTTGGCAGGCCCAGGCCAGGTTTGAACCTGCCAGTCCCATGTGGCCAGTGCTGTAGCCATTGAGATATGGGCGCCAAGCCTAATTTTTTTTTTTTTTTTTTTGAAATAGTGTCTCTGTTGTCTAGGCTGGAGTACCATAGTGTCAACCTACCTCACAGTAACCTCAAACTCCCAGGTTTAGGTGAACCTTCTGCCTAAGCCTCCCAAGTGGCTGGGACTACATGTGCCCTCCACAATGCCCAGCTTATTTTCCTATTTTTAGTAGAGATGGGGTGTCGCGTTTGCTCAAGCTGGTCTTGAACTCCTGAGCTCAAGCAATCCTTCTGCCTCGACCTCCCAGAGTGTTAAGATTACAGGTGCGAGCCACTGTACTGGCCTATTTTTTTTTTTTAAAGACCAGTCAAGTGCAGTGAGAAGAGGGGAAGGAGTAGAATAAGGAGTTCAATCTGTAACTGACTGTGAACAGTCAAGTGAGATAACTCACTACCTTTGGACCAGCCTGTACCCGGCCTGTTTTAAAAGAATGGTATTAGAAACCAACATCTGTCTCGGCACAGTGGTTACGGCACCAGCTACATACACCTAGGCTGCTGGGTTCGAACCCAGCCTGGGCCAGTTAAACAATAATGACAACTGCAACGAAAAGAAAAATAGCCAGGCGTTGTGGTGGATGCCTGTAGTCCCAGCTACTCAGGAGGCTGAGGCAAGAGAATTGCTTAAGCCCAAAAGTTAGAGGTTGCTGTGAGCTGTGATGCAACAGCACTCTACTGAGGGCAACATAGTGAGACTGTCTCAAAAAAAAAAGAAAGAAAGAAACCAACATCTGTGTACATTTCATACTTGTTGCTACTGTAGGTTGGAAGATTTTTTTTGTTTTTTAAATACAGATAAAATTAATATAAAATTAACGGTTAAATAAAAAATTAATGAATAAATTATCAGTTAATTTATATGAATTTTATCTGTATTTAAAAAACAAGAAACCTTCTAACCCACAATAGGTAATCTTCCTAATTGTTCTAAAGGAAACAATTCATTAGCATTTAGTACTTTCACAGTGTTGTATAACCACTGCCTCTGTGGTTATCCATGGAGCAGTTAACTCACAGTAACCACTCCCTATACTCCAGGAGACCAGCATTCTGTATTCAGTTTCTGTGGATTTTCCTTCTCTGAATTTTTTATATGAACTGAATCATACAATATATGATGTTTTGTGTTTGGCTTCTTTCATTTCGCATAATGTTTTCAGGATTCATCCACATTATAGCATTTATCAGTATGTCATATGATTCTATGTTGAATATTTCTTCATATATACTAATAAATACTACATTTGTTTGTCCATTCAGGCAAGAGTGTCCTCATTCACACCCAGTAGTCTGTACCTTCAGCAGCAAGGAGGGTGAGCCTGGGCTCCTAAGGGGTCAGTAGAGCAGCGGAGAGGAGCAGGTGGGAAGACTCAATGCTCATGAAACAGGATCAGGAATCCAGGAGAAGGAGGATGGCTCGACGGGGCTTGTGAGGTACAAGCCTAGTGGTTAAGGGGCCACTTCCCCTACAACAAATCCTAAAATATGTGACCAGGACCCATTCTGTCCAACTCTATTTCAGATGGTAAAGTGAAACAACTTTCAAGGCCACAAACAAAGCTACCCTCTGAGGACAGACACAGATAAGCTAAGGGTACATGCTAAGTGACCAGCCCAAACATAGTGACAACATAGAGACTCAACCCCGGATACCCTGATATGCACAGGAGCCATAGAAGTCACATGTATTGTTGAGTACATGCATAAAAGTGGGATGAGTCCAAGGACTGAGTTGTTTATACCTTTTGGCTATTGTGAATAGTCAGTGCCTGTGACAATTCACTGTGACCTGTGAATAGTGAGGCCAGTACCTTTCACAGTCACACTGCAGTAAGTAGTACTGTCCACCCTGCTGGATTCTGCCCTGTCTGTCACCAACAGACCATGTCTGGTAGATTCTGCCTCAGGATCTCTGTTATCTGTGGGTTTCTCTTCATCACTACCCTAGTTCACATCCCATTGTCAATCACCAGGCAACCGGGCTCCCTGCTTTTGCTCTTGTCAGTTATGGTCCGTTTTCTACCTGGCAGCCAGAGTGTTCTTTATAAAACATACCCTCCCTACTTAAAAACCTTCAATGATTGGTGAGGATATGGAAAAATCAGAACCCTTATGTCATATTGGTGGGAATGTAAAAATTATTCAGTTACTGTGTGAAACAGGTTGGCTATTCTCAAAACGTTAAACACAGAATTAACAGATGACCCGGCAGTTCTACTCCTAGGTATATCCTCAAGTACTTAATAAAATCTATACGTATTATTTAACATGGAAAAGTTGATTTTCACATTGGGCCAACATGCAAATGAAAGCATTCAGAGTTGGGAAGGGGAATGGCAGGCAGAGGAGAAGAGAAGTCTTAAGTGTTTGTCCCCTAGCATAGTAGGTAAGTTAATAGTCTTGTTGCTTCATCATTATTAATTTTTATGTCCTAAATAAGAAATTTTTTTTTTTTTTTTTTTTTTTGAGACAGAATCTCACTATGTGGCCCTTAGTAGAGTGCCATGGCGTCACAGCTCACAGCAACCTCTAACTCTTGGGCTTAAGCGATTCTCTTGCCTCAGCCTCCCAAGTAACTGGGACTACAGGTGCCTGCCACAATGCCCAGCTACTTTTTTGTTGCAGTTGTCATTGTTCAGCTGGCCTGGATTGGGTTCGAACCTGTTATCCTTGGTGTACATGGCTAGCGCTGTAACCAATGTGCTACGGGTACTGAACCAGAAATCCTTATTTATAGGAACTGAAGACCAGTGAGTCATTTTTTTGCATGAAAACAGGTTGTTTATTAAAGAGATATCAAAAATTCCTGAATTTTTGCCTTTCTTACATTGGTAATTCAAAGCACTTGCTGAAATTCTAAAGGATAGTTGACACTTCAAGAATGCTAACTCTTCTTAGTTCTTTATAATCATAAGGATATCCTTTGCATAACATTTGAAGAAAATTCTTTTCTTTTTTTTGCTTTCATTGTAGAATATCACCTGGCTTCAGATATGCTGGGTTTATTTTGCTGCCAGAAAATCCGTCTGTGGAGAAGTGAAAGATAACCGATTATGTCCTTAAATATATCAGCTGGCGGTAGGTCCAGTCTATGCCAAACAATGCACTCCATCCCTCTGATCACAGCGTTTGCTGCAGGGATGGGGACATGGAACAAGTCAGGCCAATGGGAGTCCCAGAGATTAATTCTGGGTAGTGATTGTTTGGGAAGGAAGTAGAGAGTGAAGCTCTTTGCAGGGGATGAGAGAGGTTCCATGTAGAAGCAAAACAGCCCATCCAGAAGTAGTAGAGCCCACAGCTTGATTCTGGTGTCATTGTTTAGAGCCTAGATGAAGCCATTATTGATGCTAACACCACCCCTGAATGTTCATTTCCTAAAATTTTTATTGTTGCTTAAACCAGTTTTGGTAGGGCTTTCTGTCACTTACAACTGCACCACAGTTGGCATTCATCTGGTCAAACCTCTTAACTCAAGGTAGATGTGGGGGTGTTAAGCAATATTTCCAAGGCCTCTTCTAGTTATGGAGTGTAAGAGCTGGAGGCAGAAAGCTAACACTGAGTCAGATGCTGGTTTACCACGCTCTACACTCTACTAACTGGTTTGGTCACAGGTACAAGGAAATTTGGTGGTTAAGTAAAAACAGGAATGTACAACTACTGAGGTTTGAACCAAAATGAAAGTTGATGTTTTCTTGGTTAGGTTTCATACTCATTAAGCAGATTTACCAAAAATGGACTTGACGAAGGCAGTGATTTTCAACTGGTGTGCGCTGTACCCTGGTGTGTTGTGAGAGTATCTTAGGTGTGTCTTGAAAATTTTTCAAGATCATTAATTAAATTATTTTTGAAAGAAGTTCAAAGCATAGTAAGTATATTCTTTTTTTTTTTTTTTTGATCAACATAATTTAAGTGTGCTGCAGAAGTTTAACTATAGGTTCAAGTGTGCCGTGAAATGAAAAAGGTTGAAAAAGACTGGCCTAAAGGTTAAGGAGATTTTAAACTTCTTTAATCTCTTGTTTATCTTCCCTAGTTTCATCCTCATTATTTAACCACCTTCTTGGGACAGAGTGTAATAAACATCCCATTGTTTTAACTGCTTTTCACGAAACTCATTCTTCCAATTGACTCTGGATTCAGGGTTAGATAAGTGGGAAAAAGGACAATAGAGTCACTGAGGCAGAGGAGGTGACAGGATGAGTGGGTATATGGAGTGATGAAGTTTCTGAAGAAATAATTGAGTTGTTAAGTGTGAGAGCCCTGTTGGGGAAAATGGGGTAGATTATCTTTTTTTTTGAGACAGAGCCTCAAGCTGTTGCCCTGGGTAGAGTGCCGTGGCACCTCAGCTCACAGCAACCTCCAATTCCTGGTCTCCAATGATTTTCTTGCCTCAATCTCCCAAGTAGCTGGGACTACAGGCACCCACCACTACACCTGGCTGTTCTTTGGCTGTAGTTGTCCTTGTTTGGCAGGCCCGGGCTGGTTTCAAACCCGCCAGCTCTGGTGTATGTGGCTGGCACCTTAGCTGCTTGAGCTACAGGTGCCGAGCCCACATTATCTTATTACATATGATCAAGAATGACTAAGAGTCACTCTTACTTAGTGACAGGACAGTGGGCAGCAATTCTGACAAGAAGAGAGTGGATGGAGCTGATGGGGCGGTCACGAATGCACTGTAAAGCCCAGTCCCACTGGCCTCATTCATTTCTCTGAAGAGCCAAGCATGGAATGGACATTAGGACAAAAGGAAAATATATGTATTTCTCTCTCTTACCGATTTAAGCACTTCAACCTTGGTATTGTCTAGAAGGTTTGAGATTACTCCTGGTGGTATATTCCATCGTTGAAGTAGTTCTGCAACAAGGAACGACCATCTTATGGTATGAATTGACACAATAATCCCTGGGCTGGATTGTTTTAGCCACAGTCCACTGGAAAAATCTCTGGAGAAATCTCTTCTCTGTCCACTCAATGGAGTGATCTGAGTAAAGACCTATGTGGTTTCTCCCAGTCTGCTGGGGGGAGAGGGAGAGGAGGATAGCAAGGAAGCGAAGATTCTAGAACTAAGATGAAATCTGGGGAGTGTCCATTGCCACGGTGGAGGCCTGACAAGTATCCAGATATTGATCCAAGTGATATGCTGGCATTTCTGACCTCGCTGCCTTATAAAGCTAAGCGTTAGGCTCTGCCGTTTGGTGTTATTTGCACTGTTTTGAACCCCAGGTGATCCAGGTCCATGTTTCCTCTAAGCATCATGATGATGTCGATCCCAGAGACACTTTGCGCACTAGATTCCTTTGGGAGTGTCAAGGGGGCCTTTTGCCTTGGTTTCATTTTTTTGCCATCTCAAGATGCTAAAGCCCATTTCAAAACAGAGTGCTCTGTGATCTAGCTGCTGATAGATTGACCTTTGCCTGGTGACGCAGTACTCTTTTGCCGTGTGGCCCCCACCCACCCTGATGCCTTTCCTGAGACACTGGCTCTTCTACGAGTTCAGGTTTTAAATTCCACCTACCAGTGAGGTTAGACCAGAACTTCTTCAGAACGTCAGCCATCACCACTTGTACCTCGTCTATCTGCAAGAGATGGGAGGAGCGCTTTCATCAGTGTCATCTAGCAGTCCACAAGCTAGTTGTCACAGTCAGGGAAAGCAATCTTAGGGCTTCTGTGTGTGTGTGTTTTCTCCAGTAAAAACGTCTGGTTTGGGCAGTGCCTGTGGCTCAGTGGGTGGGGAGCCGGCCCCATATACTGAGGGTGGAGGGTTCAAAACTAGCCCTAGCCAAACTGCAACAAAAAAATAGCCAGGCATTGTGGCTGCTGTGAGCTGTGTGATGCCAGGACACTCTACGAGGGTGACAAAGTGAGACTCTGTGTCTACAAAAAAAAAAAAAAAACTGTCTGGTTTGGAGGTGGACCTCAGTCCATCTCTCAGGTCTGTAAAATTGCTACCTCAAGAGATTCCTTGAACAAAGTTTGATTGGGCTCCTATCATGTACCCACTTTGCTGTAGGTGCAGTGGCACAGCTCTGTGCCCTCGGGACAAATGGTGATTTGGGGCTGGGAGGAATGGTTTACTGTTGCTGCTGCCTCCTCTGCCTTCCCAGGTCTTGTCCTGTTGGTGGTCTTTTTACCCCCATCTACCTGCATATCCCTCTTTAGCAGGCATAGGAGTCCAGGCTGCCTACCCTTTCTTTCTTTTTCTTGTTTTTTTTGTAGAGACAGAGTCTCACTTTACTGCCCTTGGTAGAGTGCCGTGGCGTCACACGGCTCACAGCAACCTCCAGCTCTTGGGCTTATGTGATTCTCTTGCCTCAGCCTCCCGAGCAGCTGGGACTACAGGCGCCCACCACAACCCCCGGCTATTTTTTTGTTGTTGCAGTTTGGCTGGGCTGGGTTTGAACCCACCACCCTCGGAATATGGGGCCGGCGTCCTACTCACTGAGCCACAGCCACAGGCGCCGCCCCCCTTTGTACCTTGGATAGAGTGCCATGATGTCATAGCTCACAGCAACCTCCAAATCTTGGGCTCAAGCAATCGTCTTGCCTCAGTTTTTCTATTTTTAGTAGAGACGGAGTCTTGCTTTTTTGCTCAGGCTGTTCTCAAACTCATGAGCTCAAGCTATCCACCTGCCTCAGCCTCCCAGAGTGCTAGGATTATAGGCATGAGCCACTGCTCCCAGCCTCTTTGGTGTTTTTTCTTTTTTTTTCTTTTTGAGACAGAATCTCACTATGTTGCCCTCAGTAGAGTTCTGTGGTATCACAGCTCACAGCAACCTCAAACTCTTGGGCTCAAGCAACAACGCCCAGCTATTTTTTGTTGTTGTTGTTTGACCTCACCAGCCTTGTTGTATGTGGCCGGTGCCCTAACCATTGAGCAAAGGGCACCAAGCCTTTTTTTTTTTTTTTTTGAGACAGAGTCTTACTATGTTGTCCTCAGTAGAGTACTGTGGCATCACAGCTCACAGTAACCTCAAACTCCTAGGCCCAAGCGATTTTCCTGTCTCAGCCTTCCGAGCAGTTGGGACCATAGGTGCCTGCCACCATGCCTGGCTACTTTTGTTGTTGTTGTTGTTGTAGTTGTCACTGTTGTTTAGCAGGCCCAGGCCAGGCTTGCACCTGTCAGCCCCGGTG
This sequence comes from Nycticebus coucang, assembly GCF_027406575.1. Lineage (NCBI taxonomy): Eukaryota > Metazoa > Chordata > Mammalia > Primates > Lorisidae > Nycticebus > Nycticebus coucang. The sequence continues at coordinate 40,223,250 of NC_069800.1, read as the reverse complement.
TATGTGGCCGATGCTGTAACCATTGAGCTACGGGTGGTGAGCCTCATTGTTCTTTTTTTTTTGAGACAGAGTCTCACTCTGTCACTATGGGTAGAGTACTGTAACATCACAGTTCACAGCAACCTCAAACTCTTGGGCTCAAGAGCTCTTATTGCCTGAGTCTTACAGGCACCTGCCACAACACCTGGCTAGTTTTTCTATTTTCAGTAGATATGGGGTCTTGCTCTTGTTCAGGTTGGTCTGGAACTCCTGATCTTAAGCAGACCACTTGCCTTGGCCTCCCAGAGTGCTAGGATTACAGGCGTGAGCCACCACACCTGGCCGTGCTGCCTACCCTCTGCCTACCTGGTTCCCTCTCTCCGGGATACACTTTGTTTTGTGTCATAAATTCCTACTCCGCTTTCAAGGCTGAGTTCAGGCATCATGTTTTCAGGATACCCCCTGTCTGCCTCCCACTTGGTACTCTCTCTGGTTTGTCTTCTTCATGCGCAGTTAACACCGATTTGCATAAAGGTCTCTGCTCCCTGTCAGGCGGGCAGTTATATGAAGTCAGAGATCATGCTTTCTAGCTTGCCTCCCCGGGACACAGAGCCTGGCATATCATGAAGCTGCCTCGTAAAGTTGAGAGGATGGGAACCTTGGGCTTGTGATGATCTGCAGTCAGCCTCGAGGCCACACCCCCATTTTCTCAGAGCTGATATATGGGACCCAAGTTGCAAACTCTTAACTTGTAAAGTTGTAATGTTTTCCCCTTTGGGTGTCCATTGTGTGCTTCAACCCACCATGTTGCCGCCAGACTCATCATTTTTGTCTATTTTTTATGTTTTTCTGTGTCCCCATTCAGCCTGCACGCCAGAACACCAGTTTCTGGAGTTAGACACCTCGTTACTACTTCATGTGGCATTTGCAGGGCTGGGCGTGTAGGAGGCGCTCAGCAAACATTTGTTGATTTAAGGTGTGAACATGCTCAAGGTCAAATGCCTTAAACGTGGAGCTGGGTGGTGAACCTTTCCTCAGTTTCTGTCACTGATGCTGTATCCTGGTCCCCGGCCCTCCCCTCGCCCTCTGCACTCGTCTTCCTCTCAGACTCTTCTAGGGTGATCCATGTGCTCACTCCATAGAACATACTCTGTGTACAGAACATGAGTTGAAAACCTATAGGAGGGCTGAGGTCGTGGGAAGCTGGCTTTGTTCCTGAGATGCTCTTGTGAGCCATGTCAGATTAAAGCTTAGGTTATATTATCATCCTTCCGGTGGATCCCCAGGCTTGTGGGTTATCAGATCAGCCAGGACACTGCAAAGGCATGGATCCTAGGCCCTTCTCAGGTCAATGGCTGAATGTAGAACTGCACAGTGGGCTTGGGCAACCACGTTTGCAGAGCTCCCTGAGACAGCCGAGGTCTGGAGCCCCACAGGCCTACTCAGTCTGTGGACTTGTCTTCCTGACCTTTTCCTTTCCACAGTCTCTACAGTACTCAGTGTCTGGCATTCAATTTTTTCTCACATACCATAGGTAAATACATTGAAAAGCTAATCAACTTACAGCCTCAGGGGGTGTCGAGCTGTGTTCAGAGCTGTCAAGAAACAAAGTACACAGAAATGTTAGGTTCTTACAAGAAGCACATTGTAAGCGTAGAGTTTAAATATGAGGTTAGTTGCTTTGTAAAAAAGTCCTTTATAAACTGGAAACTACTGAGAGAGAAAATGAAAGATGAATAAGATAATGTGAGTTTAAAATTCAATTCTGATTTCTCTGTAATTGTCCAGGTAATTCCTGTTGGAGGGCCTAAGGCAGCTACGCACAAACTCTTTCCCTCCTCTTAAGACAAAGACACAAAGAATCTGACTAGCCCACCCCCCTGAGAAGTTCCCACCAAAAGACCCTAACTTTCCAAACAAGCTGTGGAATTTGCCCACTTCCTAGACCCCATATAAAAGGGGTGTCTAACTGCCCCTGGGAGTGGATGCCACCACCTTTGCCCTGCCCATGTGGGTCATCCTCCCCTTTCAATAAACCTGGCCTGAACATCTCTGCTGTGGCCTCGTTTCTGGGTGCCACCACTTACACCTTTCAATTCCCAGGAACCATATGCATTGCTGTGCTTGTATGATTTTTAATGGGCTTGATGTTTTCTCTTATACTGGCAGAGGATTATGTAGTTACAGACAGTACCTCACAAGTTCGATGTCTGCTATCAGTCTGTCTTTCAAAATCTTGCCCATATGCGAGATGATTAAGCTCTGAATTAATACAAAACAAGCAGGAGTTAAAAATAAAACTTGACCTGGCTAGTCAGCAAACTTGTCTCATGGCAAGATGAACAACAGGGACCCATATCAGGACCAGAGGGGAGCGTGCCCAACCTTCTCCACTGAAGCCAACCCACTTACTCCGTTCTCTCCCTGGGGACTGAGCCCACCAGACTGGCTGGTGTCCCTGACACTAGGGACACCCAGGCACCCTGGACCTCAGGGTTTAGATAGGAGCTCCGCCCACTGAACGCTGCTCTTACAATTCCTCCTCCCCACTCAGTAGTGATGCATTTCTCTGCACTCACCGTTTGTCCAGTGGCAAAGCTCTCACCATCCTTTCTTATGTTAACCCAGTAGGTGGCTTGAACTTTATTGCCTGGCTGGAGGGAGTAGGTGATTTTGGTCATGCTGGCATCCATGTTACCTTTCTGTTGAAAGAAGTTATTATTACTATTATTTTGAGACCTCTAGAGTCTCACCATGTTGCCCTCGGTAGAGAGCCATGGCATTACAGCTCACAGCAACCTTAAACTCTTGGGCTTAAGTGATTTTCTTGCCTCAGCCTCCCAAGTTGCTGGGACTACAGATGCCCGCCACAATGCCTGGCTATTTTTTGTTGCAGTTGTCTTTGTTATTTAGCTGACCTGAGCCTGGGTTTGAACCCGCCAGTCTTGGTGTATGTGGCTGGTGCCCTGCTCATTGAGCTATGGGTGCTGAGCCTATTATTTATTTATTTTATTATTTTATTTTTTTGCAGTTTTGGGCCAGGGCTGGTTTTGAACCCGCCACCTCTGGCATATGGCAACGGCGCCCTACCCCTTTGAGCCACAGGCCCCGCCCTATTTATTTATTTATTTAGAGACTCACTGTGTTGCCCTTGGTAGAGTGCCATGGCCTCACAGCTCACAGCAACCTCAAACTCTTGGGCTTAAGCGATTCTCTTGCCTCAGCCTCCCAAGTAGCTGGGACTACGGGTGCCCGCCACAATGCCCAGCTATTTTTTTTTTTGAAGTTGTCATTGTTTAGCAGGCCCAGGCTGGGCTTGAACCCATCAGCCTTGGTGTATGTGGCGGCACTATAACCACTGAGCTGTGGATGCTGAGCCAGAAGTTATTTAGAGTTAGGAGAGGGTCTGGGCATGGTGGCTCATGCCTGTAATGCTAGACCTAGCAATTTGGGTGGCTAAGGTAGAAGGATTGATTAGGTCCAGGACTTTGTGGTTGCAGTGAGCATGATCATGCCACTGTCCTCAGCAACAAAGGAAGACTGTCTCCAAATCAATCAATCAATCAAGCCACAGATACATAAACTAAAAAAAAAAAAAAAGGAGGGGGTGAAAAGAGGAAGAAGAACTGCAGAATAATGCCATATGAGAAACTCATGGGTGGTTCACTTATTTCATTCAAATCTTTATTGCTCCTCTAGTGTGACTTGGTCACCTAGCTGGATACTGGCACCACTGGTGTGACAACAGTCTATTTCCCCCAAATTACCTTGATTGAAAGCACAGTGGGGCATATAACATGTAAAATTTTACATTTCTTTTTTTTTTCACATGAACTGCTTCCTTTTGAATCATATTTTATATTTCTATTATGCCTTAATCTGGTTGAAGCCTGTTTTTCTCTATGCCCTTGTGGCAAGGCGGCTCTGCACTTGTTCGTGTTGGGGCACATCACATGGAAATGCTGTAGGTTGTTTCAAACAGAGCCCGATATGTGCAGAACAGTCTGTTACTGTCCTGGTTACTTTTTTGTTTTTGAGACAGAGTCTCACTCTGGCCCTCAGTAGAGTGCTGTGGTGTCATAGCTCACAGCAACCTCAAACTCTTGGGCTCAAGAGATTCTCTTGCCTCAGCCTTCCAAGTAACTGGGACTATAGGCGCCCGCCACAACAACCAGCTATTTTTAGCACTCTTGCTCAGTCTGGTCTTGAACTTGTGAGCTCAGGCAATCCACCGGGCTCAGCCTCCCAGAGTGTTAGGTTTACAGGCGAGAGCCAGCATGCCCGGCAACTGTCCCATTGAACACTATTTTTTTTTTTGAGACAGCGCCTCGAACTGTTGCCCTGGGTAGAGTGCTATGGCTTCACAGCTCACAGCAAATTCCTGAGCTTAAGCGAGTCTCCTAGCTCTGCCTTCCAAGTAGCTGGAACTACTGGTGCCCGCCACAAGGCCCAGCTATTTTTTTGGTTGCAGCCATTGTTGTTTGGCTGGCCCAGGCTGGATTCAAACCCGCCAGCTCAGGTGTATGTGGCGAGTGCCTTAGCCGCCTGAGCCATAGGCGCCGAGCCCCCATTGAACACTATTGCTGCTATTTCCTCTGCCACTTTTAGGGCCACTAGGAGCAAAAGAAATATCTCACATACATAGATAACCCGCTGCCCTTGTTCATTTTGTGACTGCTGGCAGCTTCATTCTCTCCCCATGGTAATTTGTGAAATGGGGACACAAACACTTACACAAAATGACCTTAATTATGTAGAGACACCTGGCTCTGTCCCTGGCACATAGATAGCACTCCACCCACATGTGTCCTCCCTGTCCTTCCCCCTGCTTACGTGACCAAGCGAAAATGTGGACCCCGTGACGATCGTGTTTACTTCTGGAAGGACACTGAGAACCCGCTTTCTTGGGTTCTCAGGGCAGTGCCAGGGGCCCTGTGGATGATGCTTACCTGGAAGGAGCTCATCTTGGCAGCGTGAGTGACAATTGTCTTGAGGATTGTGTGGGACAGAGTTAGGGAAGCGTTGGCATTTTTCATATCTGGAGAGAGTGGCCTTCCAGTCATAGGGACTCTATTTTTGTTAAAGTGGGCTTCAGCCTGGAGTGAGAAAACAGAAAACTCCCTGTCATCAACATGGGACTAACACCAATTTCAATGCCTTTGGAAGTCTGACCAGGAAAGTAAAGGAGAGGGGGCTCAAGTGGGCGTTGCCATGGGAGGCGCGTGAGGACACAGGGCAGTTGACCCCCTTGGCCTCTGTGGTGGAGGACAGTGGGGAGTGTGGTGCCTAGAGAGTAAGAGCTGGAGTTAAGGAGCTACCTCTGTGCAGTGCAGCTCAGGGTGCCCAGGCCATTGCCTCCAGCGAAATCCCCCTATTCAGGTGTTACTTCCAGTAAGGTATGTGTGTATCACTTCTGTATGACAGTCACGTTTTTTTTCTTTCTTTCTTTTTTTTTTTTTCTTCTTTTTTGAGACAGAGTCTCATTATCTCGCCCTCGATAGAGTGCCGTGGCTTCATAGCAACCTCCAACTCCTGGGCTTAAGTGATTCTCTTGCCTCAGCCTCTTGAGTAGCTGGGACTACAGGCGCCCACCACAATGCCTGGCTATTTTTTGTTGCAGTTTGGCTGGGGCCAGGTTTGAACCTGCCACCCTTGGTATATGGGGCTGGTGCCCTACCCACTGAGCCACAGGCGCTGCCCGACAGTCACATTTCTTACCTTTCCCTATAGGTAAGGTTCTTTTAGCCTGGAGTGCCCTCAGGCCTTCTTTCCCACACTCCAAAGCCCATTTTGTCCATGAAATCATTTACAGGTATTCTGGCTTCCATTAATTAATTTCTTTCCTTCCATATATATTTTTCCTCTTATGAAATGCAAAGTTGACATAGCAAGTGTTGGAAAGTTTTGAGAAGTTTGTAGTGGAAGAAAAAGATTTTGCCTCCCGGCACTTGATATTTTTGCTTTTGTTTGCATAACTCATTTGCATTTAATTTCGATGTTTAAAAATTAACACTATTTTCATTAGCATTTTCATATACTATTATAAATGCTAGCATCTCTAATGATCTCATACTTGGCTCAATTATATACTTTTTGTTCATCTCATTTTTTTTTTAGTCCTATCATTAATACTTATATTTCTTTGTGCTTAAATATATCTGTGCTTTGTTTTGGAAGAATTCCCAGAAGTGGAGCTGAGTCTGAACCTTGTCTGTCTTCAGCCCTTTTTGTGACCTACTTTTGCCTTTCCCCATGTTCTACATGGGTGGGTGGGGATAATGGGCAGTTTTTATTGCCTCATGTGTTGTCCCTTGAGTGTCTAGACCTGTCCCGGGCTGATCCTAATGGCTCAAAAATTGTCATTGTTGAAATGCCCCTCAGGGCATTAGTGGATTTTATTTATTTATTTTTTTTTATTTTTGGCCGGGGCTGGGCTTGAACTCGCCACCTCCGGCATATGGGACCGGCGCCCTACCCGTTGAGCCACAGGCGCCGCCCCATTAGTGGATTTTAGTGAGGGGGAACACACAGCTGACCCTGGAGAAGGCACTCAGCTTGAGAGATTCGCCCCAAGTAATGTCTGGGAGCTGAGAAGCCATAAAGGCTGGTTTGTTATATCATTTGACATACAATGTGTCCATAAAGTTCATGTGCAATCTAAAATAACTGTCTATTTTAAATTGCACATGAACTTTATGGGCACCTTGTATACTGTGAAGTTGGATTTTTTTTCTAGCCTTGGTGTAGAAGCCGTCGGTAGCAAGGACAAAGAGCACTTACGCAGTAGACAGTTGAAAGACCACCTGTGGACATCCTGGAACTTTTAAGGGTGTATGTGAACAAGCCGGTAGCTGCAGGTGAGAGGAGAGAGAGACGATGGAGAGACCACAGCAAACCACTGACAGTTGCCGCGTGCTGTGCTGTGTGTCAGGCACTGCCCTCCCTGTGGAGACTAGTGTGTGGACCCCTTCTGTTGCCTCGGTCCCAAGCAGAAAGCTGGTGTCCTCCCTGGCTCCTCCTCACGCTTATGGAAGGAGACTGTGAAGAGGAAGTCGATATGAGGATCCAGCACCTTCTGTGATTTGCCAGAGTCTCCAGGGGAGGAAGAGGCTTGCTGATGGGCCTTGTGTATCATCTATTCTGAACTGGTTGACTGTCACCAGTTTCCTGGCTTTCCAGTCACTTCTTTGGTGGCTGCTGGCCCACTGTATCTAATAATCCTGTGTCTCTGCAGGTATCTGGGGACATTGAGGGGTTTCTGATTCTCAGCCTCCCAAGGTGAGGCCTAGGGCTGCTGCAGGCTCAGACTCCCTCATGTGTGCACTTGGCATTTGGTTCTGGGGAGCTCCAGGGGACTAAATCAATGTCAGCTGGGGTATGTTCTGCTGAAAAGGTGTGTCTGACAGCCCTATCCTCTCTGTCCATCACCTGGTGGGATCCCTGGGAGAGTCTCAGCCATCTCTCCCATTGGCTCAGGCAGTGCCACAGAGGGGAAGTGTTTGTACTCACAGTTCTTGCAGTCACTGCCATCACTGAGAACAATGTCACAGGAGTTTGGTTCTTCGGTCTGTGGAAGCACCACCAGTTAGCATTGTGACGCATGGGCTGTTAGTCTGTCCTTGGGGGGCATCTCCCTTTCTCTGTCTCCCTGTGCTCCTTCCCCTTCCCCACTTTCCCTGTCTCTTTCTCTCTTTTATTGGCCTCCTTTTTGACAGAAGTCATTTTTTCCTCTCTGCAGCCTGAGGCATCATCAATGCTGCTGGTGAGCTCATTTGGGCTGGAGGGGCTACTGGTCCCTTGTCTCAGCCTCCTGAGGCCCTGAGGTCTGTTCTGGAGTCTGTCCTAGCACTAGACCATATCTGGGGGGAGAGCTCCTCTCCTTCTTCCCCTCTGAAGGGTTCCCTTCCCTTTCCCAAGACTTACATTCTCATTCAAACTTATTGTCAACAGTTTGGGAACCATGTCATCCAAGGGCATAGGGAGAGACACAGGCAAAATCTCCGTGACCCTGGGAAAGAAGCACATGGAGGACCTTGTGATTCTTGTGTCTATGGATTTGCCCAGATGAGGGGAGAAGCCCATCTATTGGTGAGACAGCAGCAGTGATGCCTTGCTGCTCAGTCTGTGCTCATGTCCCAGCCCTCCCACCTTCCGTTTTGCTCATTAAGGAAGACTCAAGGATACCTGGCAAATGGCCAAAGCATAGGACATTTGGCCCAGCGATTCCTCCTAGAGGACTTCAAACTTCAGATACCTGTGCCCATTGGTGGACAGATTTTTCTATGACCTTATCTTTGCAATTTGGTTTGAAGGTTAATAATTGGAAACAATAAGATATTCTTTGATAAGGCAGTGGTTAAATATCATGTATCTTCATTAGGGAATACCTGGGAGGCATGCAAAATGAAGAAGCTCTTTATACCCAGATGATACAGATTCCCAGCAGTCTTTTATATGAAATCCTAAAGTCTGGAAAGGTATGTGTAACATTTGGCCCTTTCTGTGTATTTATATATGCACACAGATTTACTTTGCTGGGCAAATAGTGTCTCTTAAAGCAAACACAAGAGACTGGATTCATTGGTTGCTTCCAGGGAAGATAATTAGCCAGCTAGTGTTTCTGGGTTGGAGAGAGACTTTGCACTATCTTTCCATTTGTGCCTTTTGGATATTGATCCCGGTGAGTGTAACGCTTGTGCAAAAAGTAGAAAAGTATAGTTGGTGGGCAGTATGCAGGGACTATGCTGAAAGGTTGTTGTCAAACACAGTGGGTCCATCCTTAGTAGGGACCCCTCGCTGATCCTCCATTTACTGATCCTTCAAACCATAGCGTTGGAGAAGCTCACACCTAAGGGAGTACCAGAGGGAACAGGCTGGCTCTGAGGCCACTGATACAGAAAAATGAGAAAAATGGTCTCACATACTTCTTCAGTAACTGAAGGGTCACTTTGTCAGCTGTGATGGATTTTTCCAGGACCTGGAGTTTGACACAGTGGGTGTTGTTTGTGGAAATGCCAATTTTCAGAGCTATATGCCCGTGAACTTGAAATCCCAGTAGGTTGACTACAGGTCCAGCTACCCTGTGGAGAGCAAGATGTGGTTGAGCCCAGGCCTGGCTGCAACGTGTCACTCAGGCCAATCAATGTGCAGTTTGGGAATCAGCCTCAGGTACTTGTCAAGGTTCATGCTGGAGAGGAAATATTTGATGCTTTCCAGCGAATGTACCCCAAGGCTGGCTGAACCCTACACACAGGGAATAGAGCCTGGATCTTGGTTGGCAGTCAGAAACTGTGTGACAAAATTGGCTGGCTCATGTCTACAATCCTAGCACTTTGGGAGGCCGAGGTAGGAGCGTTGCTAGAATCCAGGAGTTTGAGACCAGCCTGACTAAAAAATAAAAAAGAAAAAATTAGGTGGATGGGGTTGGTGAGTGCTTGTAGTCTCAGCCACTTGGGAGGCTAAGGCAGGAGGATCGCTTGAGCTTGGAAGTTTGAGGTTGCTGTGAGTTATGATGATGCCACTGCATCATAGCACTGGAGGCAGAGCAAGACCATGTCTCAAAAAACAAACAAAAACCTAACAAATAATGCTCCTCCCCAGCCTTTAGGAGGTCTTGTGGTGGTGTTGGCTTGAAGCCAGGTTGTAGGGGAGATGTTCATTATGGGTTCACTTTTGTGCCCAGAACCCTGACTCCTGTTATGAAGACAACAGCATAAGAAAAACCCACCACTGACTAGACCCGATCTCACTGCATGAAGTGTTCTGGACCAAAAGAATGACTCTTGTTGGTCCTGTTCAATGTAGTGATCATAGACACTGCCCCTGGAGGCAGACAGCCTGAGTTGAAACCCTGTCAGTGCCATGTTTTAGCTGTGTGACTTTGAGTAAGCTTTGCAACCACTTTTGCTAGTCTAAACTGGTATTCCATTCTGGAAATAGGACAGCTCTTCTGGTAAGGTTGTAGAGAGGCTCTGAGGAGGGTCTGATAAGTGCTAGGACAGTGAGATGTGTCAATGCTGTGTGCCTTAGTCCACAAAGCCATCCTTTCCCCAGTGGGGATACTGTGTACATCTGGTGTCTTCCTGTGTGCCCCGAGCCTATGCTGTTAACATGTCCCCCATGCCCACAGGGTGATGCTGACTGAAATACAGTTCATCTTTGTGCCCAGCAAGCCTCGGTCCCAGAGTGGTGTTGCTTATGCCTACGTCAGGTGGGTGCGTGCATGTAGGCATTTACATTGTAGCTCTGCAAGGGCATTTCAATCAACTCTGTTTCCTACAACTGGCTAGGACCGTGTTTGTACCAAGTGGGCTAATTTTCTATTGATAGTCAACATTATTTGGGAAGTACACTGGTTTAGGGGCAGTGTAAGGTATCCCCATGAGTTGTGTTCCCTTGGTTTGTCTCTTCATTGCCCAGGCATGAACTTGTGCAGATGTCCATGGAAATCTTTGTTATACTACTAAAGGACGGGGCTCCCGGGGCTGTTCTCCTGCCTGCCCTTTGGCTGGGGGAAGGGCAGCTGTGTCCAGGGCCCAGTTTTCCCCCTCCTCACCTTTGCTGCTGTCCTTACTTGCTGTCTCTCTACCCTGCTCTTGGACTCTGGCACCTGCACCTCCGGGCAGGGTAACCCAGCGGACTGCTGTGGGGAGAAGCTCACCCTTTTCCACCTATGAAAGCAGTAGTTGTGACGTGCATTTGGATCCCGTCGTCTGCCATGGTTGATTTCATGCTGTCCACAGTCACCTTTTGAATCTCTAATCTGCAAAGAGACAGCATCTAGAGTGAGTCTTGGCTGAAGAAATCAGTCTGGACAGTGGGAGAACACCTTTGAGGCAGCTAGTTAATAACTGACTGACCAACCTACCTTCAATTCCCTTGACCCCTTGGCCCCCTCCCTAGCTCATTTCTGTACACTCAAGAAATCTGGCTGATATTTCCCCTGGAAAGCACAGTTTAAACTCAGAGTGACTATGTTGCTTGGTGAAAACATGGTGGTCTGCTGCGGTAGTGGAGGCTGGGCTTGAATGCCACATCATTGGGCATCTGGGGCCAGGAGCCTTGGATGAAGGAAGCACCTACCCCAGCAAGAGCTTTTCCATATTGATATTTCCTAGCAGGCCTGTGAGTGTCTCACTGATGTCTGAGGGCATGACGCTGCTGAGAACATCCTGGGTGGAATCTGTGAGCTGGCCTGCTGTGCTGACCACATCATTCAGGGGCTGCTGGAGGCTGGAGAGACCAGTGCCCTTGAGGAGCCCGTTTACAGGATTCTTGTCTGCACCGATGGGCAGTAGGCTGCCCAGACCCTCTTGGCCCAGGGGCAGCAGATTACCGACAGCACCAGTGGCTTCTGAGAGCAGTGGAACCTTCGGGGACTTGTTGTTGCTTCCCTGACCTAGGATGCCATTGAGGCCAGCACTTCCTAATAAGTCTAGGGAGGATGTGAGGTTTAACAAAGACAGGAGGCCACTGGAGTCACTCAATGTCGATATCAATGACCCAAGCAAACCGGCCAGGTTAACCTTCTCACACTTCAGCATCTTCTCAATCTGTGGGGGAAGGGTGGCATCCAAATCTGAAAAGAGTCAAGAGACACATTCCTGCTGGGGGCTGTCCCAGCAGGGACAGGCAGCACCTATGCACTGGGGGCCCCATTAGAACTGCATACTGTGCCTCCCAGGTATATCAATCCCTGGCACTGTCCACCCCAAGGGCAGCTTGGCCTCACAAAAATACACCTTCCCCCTTGTAAAGAGGTGCCATTCATTCAGCTACTCTGAGGCCAGAATACTTTACCTCTGAAGGGTTTGGGCAGGGAGTCATGGAGTGGAAGTTCTAGTTTGGTTTCTGAGCCCAGCATCTCAAGGTAGAGTCTGGGTTCTATCTCTGGGAGGCTGAGTGGCCTGGGAGAAGTCTTTGGTGTTCTGGGCCCCAATGTCTACACCTGTGAAAGGCAAATGGTAGGCCCTGCTGTGTGGGTGGGTGGAGGAGGATGAGACCTATGCACTAAGTAAGGCAGAAGTGGTTTTTAAGCTGAGTGTCATCATCCTGGTGATTCTGTCCAAGTTTCTGTCTCTTCCCAGGCCTCATCTTCCCATTTTGGGTCCCATATTCTGGAAACTTTATAACATACAGTGCCATCTTTTTGATTGAGAGGGATTATCTACATATCATAAAATACAAAGATGTTGCCATGGAACCACAATCAGGCTAACCCCTGATTTGGATGGGTGGGTGGACATGGAGCCTGGCTGGGGCTCTGGGACCTCCTGCCCTCTGCCTGGGTTCATTCCTTGATCTAGGGAGACCATACAGAGGCATTTGCTACATTTATCTTTTAATGTTTTTAAATCTGAAATTAAAGTTAACAATGGACCCCCACCAAATCACCGTGTGGTAGGTACACAGCTGCCCTTTTGACCAAGTCTGAACTTTTCTATGTATTTGAAGCATTTGATAATGAGGAGGAGTGCTGGGAGGTGCAGAGCACATGCTCCTCCAGAGGTAAAGCTGTCTACATGGCAGCTGTGGGGCTGGGCCTACGGTCCCTCTGCAGGTGCTGCGTCTCCCCACGTGGCCCTGTGCCCTTATCCTGGAGGCTGCAGAGGCCTGATAAGGGAGCCCTGAGGACTTTCCAGCTGGCCTTCATTGGCCAGTGGGTCCTGCCTCTTTCCTAATTCTCCCTTTGCCATGCTTCAGATTCTTGAGCTGCTCTGCTCTCAACCTCTGCAGGGTTTTTGGAGGTTAGATTCCTCAGGGCCTCTGGAAGAGGGCGAAATGGGATTTTGGAGAGAGCAAGTCTGGTCCAGGGGTTTGGTGGTAGAACCCAGATTTCCCATTTCTTGACTCTTGATAAAGCAGGTGGGGTTTGAAGCTTCTGTGTGCATCTGGGCAAGCCTCAGAGCCCAGCAGTGAGGCGCTGGGAAGTGTCTTAGCATAGCCTCCAGGTGGGAAGGGACCCTGGAAAGGCAAGCATCAGATGGCTTGCTGGTCCAAGCATTCCCTTCTCTAAGGTTGTGTGGACCAGTCCTTGCCTATGTATGCACTGAGAAGAAGCAGCCTCAGTGTCATTCTGGTGCTGATGAGGAAACCCAGCCCTCAGACCCACTGTAGAGGTGCGAGAGTGGACCCCGGGGTTTGCTCTGTTTAGAAACTCCTGCCTCCTTGTGTTTAAGATGCCTCTATTTATAAGGTAGAACCAGCCCTCTGGGTTTAGAAATAAGAAGCTATGTGAGGAAGAGAAAGGACCAAAGGAGTGTGGGTAAAAGAGTTCTTACTTACAGTCTTCAAGTTTGCTGGGAGAGATGAAGTACTTGGCCATGGGTGAGCACCTGCGTCCTTTGGTTCCCAGGGAAATTTTTCGGGGTGTAGAAGGTTTTGAGGATGGCAGAACTCTGGGGATTGGATTGTATGGCAGACCCGATTGGAGAGTACCGAAGCTAAGCCTAGGTAGTTGGACAGGAAGCTCTTGCACTATTGCAGATGGGGACTGCAGGTCTAGTGCTCTTGCCTGGACGGCTAACATGACAGCCAGCGCCCAGAGAGGTAGCATCTTGGTGGCTGATTCCTGAAAAGAAGGGGTTCTTTAAATTCCTCTTCCCCGATGGGCTGTAGGGCTGCCAGGCAGGTTTGTGTAGGATGGACACATATGAGGGCCCCCACTCTTACAGGAGGGTGCCATCCCACATAGGTATTCTTGTCTGTGTATTGTACGTATGGGGAGATTTTCCTGTATATGCAGGCAGTGTCTTGAGGAAGGGTCTTCTTTCTACATCTTTTTAACTTTATCTAAACATGCCCTGTAGGCTGGCCATATCATTTGAGTATAGGCCACACATTGCTCAGGGGCTTGACCTCAGGGGTCAGGCCTTCTCATGCCATCTTCCTCAGTCTTATGACCTTGGAGCCATCTTAGTCTCCAACTGGGGAACTGGAGAGTTTTAAGTTGTACAATTTCAGGTCTATCTCTTTTCACTGGGATGTGTCCCTAAATGTCTGCCCAGGGAACCTCACCTGTGTACTGCTCAGTGCACTAAGATCTCTTCTGTGACACCTCACAAAACCCTCCCAGCAAATCTGAGTGCCATTTGCCACTGAGAGCTCTGAGTCTCAGAGAAGGCACAGAGAACAGGGACCACACACACTCAGGAGACCCCCGTTTGAGCTTAGGCTGTGCTGGGTGATGTTTGGAGATCAAGACCCACCTCCCACACTCACATTCCTCACTTACCGTGAGTCCTGTGTTTCTGTCTAATATTTAGGGCAAAGTGGAGCTTTATGTCTTACTGGTCGTATGTCACCGACATCTACTCGTGTCACCGACGTTTTTCCTCGGTGACACGAGTAGATCCCATATGGATTTCCTTGGCATTTGGCTCACCCATTCCATTTTGGCAAAATGAGGCTGTGACGCTTTGCTCTTGCCATGCAAAGGCGGTCGCAAAAGCAAGCCCACTGTCATTTGCTGACACCTAAAAAGAGCGGCTATCACAGGAATGTAGGGGAGGTCGTAATCTGAAGGCAATGACAAATTTTCACCTTGAATAAATTAAGTCTCCTGAAGAACTTGACACATTTTCATCAGTTTTTCTTCTCGGTGGGAAATTTGACCTTAGCATCTCACACAACGTGTAGGCATGCTTTTCGGAATCAAAAAAATTTCTTTACCTGCGCCTGAGTGATGGCAATATTGTCAGACTTTGAATCGCATGGAACCCTTTGAGAATCCCAGTAATAAATTTCCCATTCCCTGAAAAGCAATTGCCTAATGAGCAATGTCAACCACCTTCCCCGCTCTGGGCAGAGCGCTGTGCATTTCAGCAAGGAAGGACATTGCTAAAGCGACTAGAAAAGCACAAGCCCAGTGATCTGTCCTTGGACGAGCTGATGTTCCTACCTGAGTTCCACCTTTTTTGCATTTGATGTAGCAAATTCTTACCTTGCCTGGTGTGGATGGGTCAAAGTTTTCACAAACTACCTCTCCCTCTGTTCTTGTCTCTGAACTGTTGAGGACAAGGCTGCACCCCAATTTTATAGACCAATGTTCGTCCGAAAAGTCATCAGACACGAAGAAACATGATCCAAGTGTGCTGATAAGGATGGCGTGACTCAGGCTGCTTTCCAAGATCAGCACCTGCCCGTTGTTAGAACACTTGCCAGCATCTTCCTGTAATGTGTTCAGGGTGCTTGGAGCATCTTGGGAAGGGTCAGGCAGCCCGGGTTTCGGTTCCTGCTTCTGTCAAACCTTCATTTGTCTGGAGACAGAGGGGTGCTGGTGAGTGGCAGAGCAGAGGGGAATACAAGGCTGGGAGGAACTGACCTTGGGAGGTGCCTGTGCAGTGCTCTGGAGATAGAAGGCACCGGCACTGAGTGAGCACCTACTTCAGCCTTGACAGGCTGACCTTGGACACAGGTGTTAGGAAATCCTGGGTTCAGATTCTGTTGGGCCTCCTCCTTGTTATGAAATGATCTTCTTGTATCAACTTTTCCTTCTGCATATGAGGTGGGAAGTTGTCAGAAGTTTAGAAACAGGTGCCAATACATATTCCTACAGCGAGCACCCATGGGGACCAGGCAGCGGACATGGCAGACCATGTCATCCCTCACGGAGTTGACCCTTTAGTGGGGACTCTGATAATAGAACAATTCCTGATACTGACACATGTGTGAAGAAAGAGAAATGAAGATGATGGAGGGAGGACATGGGGTCCTTTTGGACAGGTGTTTAGGCATGACTGTGTTCAGTCAAATTTTGTCCCAGATGTGGATGACATGAAGGATCCAGACACGGCATGTGAAGACCTAGGGGCTGAGCACCGGATTCAGGACAATTGGAAACTACAAAGAACCTGACATGGGCAGAAGCTTGACTAGTTCCAATGCTAACAATAAGGGAGCTCAGCTGATGGTTGAGGAAACTCCCCTGGGAGATTTAGAGAGGCGGGAAGGGCTACGTTGACCCCAGATGGTACCAGCGCAGAGCTACTATGCTCTGGAGACATTGGGGGATATAGTCAATACTTGCTTTCTGTTACCTGTGACCAGTTACTCCCCGAGGGATGGGACTGTGGCACAGTTTTTTTTTTTTTTTTTTCGACACAGAGTCTCATTAAGTCACCCTCAGTAGAGTGCCATAGCGTCACAGCTCACAGCAACCTCCAACTCTTGGGTTTAAGCGATTCTCTTGCCTCAGTCTCCCAAGTAGCTGGGACTACAGGTGCCCACCACAGCGCCCGGCTATTTTTTGGTTGTAGTTGTCATTGTCGTTTAGCAGGCCCAGGCCTTGTTTGAACCTGCTACCCCTGGTGTATGTGGCCGGCATCCTAACCACTTGGCTACAGGATCCGAGCCACAGTTTGGGTTTTGTTTCAGGGTGAGTAGAGGGTGGAATGTGTTCAGCTTGGGAGTTACATACGACCTCAGCCCCCTTCCTTTCCCTAGTTGCCTCTGGAATGAGTTTGTGTGCTGTCAGTAGGCTACTGAGGTTCTCATTTGTATTTAATTGATTCCAGTCTGTAGACCAGGCTCCTTCTCATGAATGTTAGCTCGCCAAAGGGCTCCCATGTTCTAGAACCTACTCTCCCTCTATACCAGGAGAAAGCCTGGCCATCATCTGGGTTCCTATGTTGGAAGATTTGTGATTTTGTTCTGTATCATCCATGTACCGTCATGTTGTTTGGTATAATCACCGCTTACAAAGCAGGAGCGCTGTGAGGGAGCTGATTTTGCCTGAGGAGATGCTTCAGCTACCTGTAGTCTGGGTTCCTGCCTGGCCCCAGGCTGTGGGCCCTCTCTAGCCACGCTGGAGTTCTCCTACTGTTGGCTATAGTTCCATTTGCCAAAGGTCCCATTTGGGGCATCGCTGAAATGTCAGATGCATAGACCATTGCATCAAATGACAGTTGACCTTTTCTTGGAGGGCAGAACTGGATTTCATACATGATAACAAGTAGGAGACAAAACCCAACTGTCTTGGGTATTATTTTTCTTGGATATTCAAGAGAAATGGAATCATCTTTTGGGTGAAATTTGTGCCACTCCTTGGTAGGTGTGGCTTTGATTTGGTGCCTCGCATCGTTCTCTGGACCCAAACAATGAACCCAAATGCAGGGGTTGGGCAGGGGCACATCCGGGAGGCAGCCTCTGATGGCACTTGCATCCTCCTTGCTCTTTGTCTGTCACCTCTTCAACTTTAGGAGGTGGGACAGCCATTGAGTTCAGCTAATCCATGATCTGCTTGCACTGTGTCAGGCAGGATGGCTTATCAGTTGGGGGACAAGGGACTGATTGTTTCAAAGCTCTAAGTGATTTGACCTGCTGACTCTTTGAAGGAAAGGCCCTTTCAAGGCTGGCCAAGGCCTGGCCGGGATCACAATATGCACTGATAATGACCGGTCTCAGTTCCTAATGGTCTCTCTGTGAAACAATCACAGCGGGCCAGGTTGAGCTGAGGGCTCCTATTGACAGAGACTTGAGGATTATGACTTTTTACAGATATGCCTTTAGTTACGCACACACACTTTGGCATAACTAAAGGTGCATCTTGTGTATACGTTTATACTTTTATCTTTTTATATGCTTATCTGTCTACGTAGTCCCCTGGAATTCAGAGATCACGTCCTGTTTACCCTGCTTCAGTCCTTCTCTGATGTAATCTGTCTTAACTTTCTGCCAGTGACCTGGGTTCACAGGGTCCTGCTACAGGGCCTTTGTAGTCCTGAACCCTCCGAAGTTGCACGTAAAATCTGGTGTTAGTGATCACTTTTCAAAGACAGATCTTTATGAGAATCTTGATGGACCTTGTGATTTATAACAGGTGGAGAATCAGTGGTTTAGGAAAAGGCAGAGTTTCTGTTCACAGAATGAAGGCAGGTATGGAGAGACATTTATAACCTTATTCTGAAGTTTTCATTTTTGTTGGGAGGATAAAGTTTTATTGACACACGCTACCAAACTAAACATGTGAATAAACTTTGTCACAGATGCGTAAGAGGTTTCAGAAGGGTAAGTACTATATTTACTTTAAGCCATGTTTGCAGATGTTTGGGTTTTGACTCTTTTTCTTTTCCATCCAGCAATCCACAGATTTCAATGCCCAGCGTTAGGCCTGTGTTTTCTGCTTCGTACATCAGAGTTGAGTATCTGTGTCAAGAGGGGCTTTTCCTTTATGCCCAGGGGGTCAAATGGTTTATGGGCACTTTGCTTTTGCTGCTCTCCCTCTGAGCATCTCCTGCCTCTTTTCTGCCCACTGGGGGCACATTTCTGCCAGTGGGCATCCTTTTCTAGAAGTACAATAGATTGGCTCCATACATTGGTAAGTGTCTCTCTGGTGGGGTTTACTTATGGACTTGGCCATCTTGGGTTTCACAGAAGGGAGAACAGTGCCTGAGATGTGAAGGGGAGTGTCTTGGAAGTCACACTAAAACTTGAGTCAGAAGGCTGTGGCCGCAACCACTCCTCACTACTGAGCACCCTCACAGCACCCCCCACCCCAGATCATATCGGAAGCAGTAGTAGCACTATCATCACCATTTAGAGATGAAGAAACTGCAGCTCAGAGAAGCTAAGTTAGTCCTCTACAAAAGTGGCAGTACTAGGACCCAAACCCAGATGTGCCTAGAAACAAAGCCTGGACCTTGTCTTGTCACACTAGTTTGTGAGCTGCTTGGGGCTGGGGCCTGTCTCACTCATCTCGTACATCCCTGTCTCACCCAGTACACAGTAAATTCTGGATGCATGCACGGGCCAACTTTTCTAAGCCTCTCTTTCTCTGTCAAATAGGCGAACAACTCTCTGCCTGCTTCTCTTGCCGGCTGGTTTGGACAGCTCAGGAATGAATCTCCTGAGGCCTCACAACAAAAGACACTGGATCTCCCCCCAAAGCTCTGGGAGTCTATAGCTTTGTAGCTCCAGCTCAATCTCTTTTCTCTTAAAAAATGTACGACAGGGTTGGTGCCCATAACTCCACCAGCCACATACACCAGAGCTGGCAGGTTCAAATCCAGCCCAGGCCTGCCAAACAACGACAACTACAACAAAAAAATAGCGTGGTGTTATGGTGGGCACTTGTAGTCCCAGCTACTTGGGAGGCTGAGGCAAGAGAATTGCTTAAGCCCAAGAGTTTGAGGTTGCTGTGAACTGTGATGCCATAGCACTCTACCTAAGGGCAACATAGTGAGACTGTCTCACCAAAAAAAAAAAAAAAGTATGACTTGATTCAGATCATATCACTCTTCCTCTTAAAACTATGGGTCACCATTGCACACTAAATAGCACCCATACTTTTGGCCCAGCCCCTAAGGCCCTGTGTGGTCTGACCCTGCCTGCCTCTAACCTCATTCCCCACTACTTCTTGCTATCTCTCTCTCTCTCTCTCTTTTTTTTTTTTTTTCAGTTTTTGGCCTGGGCTGGGTTTGAACCCACTATCTCCAGTATATGGGGCTGGTGCCCTACTCCTTTGAGCCACAGGCCCCTGTTAGCTTCTCACATATTGCTGAGGTTCCCACCGCAGGACATTTGCACATTCTATTCCCACTGCCTCAAACCCTTTCCTCCACGTTTTGCCTGACTCACTCATCCTGCAGGTTTCAGCTCTAATGTCTCCTCCAAGAGGCCTTCCCTGGCCAGCTCGTCTAGATTAGACTGCCCTGACACTATTACCCATCCTGGCACCGTGCACATTTCCTTCTTGGTCCTAATGGAAATCTGTGGGCCTGTGCCTTTTTATTGGCTGAGCTGTTGCTTTGTGCCTTCCTCACAATCTTCCTGAGGATGGAAACCATTCTTGCTGTGTTCTGCTCACATGGCACAGAGTAGGTGCTTGATGCACATTTATTGAATGAGAACATTTTTTACCTCATTGATAAAAGTCAATTATTTTCACCATAAACATTTTATTTTATTTTTTTTTTTGAGACAGAATCTTACTTTGTTGCCCTCAGTTGAGTGCCCTAGCATCCTAGCTCACAGCAACCTCAAACTCTTGGGCTCAAGTCATCCTCTTGCCTTAGCCTCCCAAGTAACTGGGTCTATAGGCATCCGCTACAATGCCTGGCTATTTTTAGAGATGAGGTCTCACTCTTGCTCAGGCTGATCTTGAACTCTGGAGCTCAAGCAATCCACCCGCCTTGGCCTCCCAGAGTGTGAGGATCACAGGTGTGCAGCACCGTGCCTGCTTACCATAAACATTATAGAAAAAAAGGCTTGGAGCCATATCCATTTTATTTATTTTTTATTTTATTTTATTGCGTTTTCATTGAGTTTATTATAGCATTCCTAATTTTGAATGCCACATCAGGAGCTTTATGCCATATCCATTTTAGAAAAAAAAATTTTTTTTTTTTTTTTTGAGACAGAGTCTCACTCTGTCACCCTGGGTAGAGTGCTATGTGGCTTCAAAGCTCACAGCAACCTAAGACTGTTGGGCTTGAGCAATCCTCTTGCCTCAGCCTCCCGAGTAGCTGGGACTACAGGCATTGCCACTACACGTGGCTAGTTTTTCTATTTTTAGTAGAGACGAGGTCTTGTTCTCCCTCAGGCTGGTCTTGAATGCCTGAGCTGAGGCAATCCACATGCCTTGGCTTTCCAGAGAGCTAGAATTACAGGCAGGAGCCACTGTGCCCCACCTGGAAAAAATGTTGAGAAGAAAATAAAAATCATCTGCAATCCTGCTACTCAGGGCATCTGACAACCACAGCCTACGTTTTGAGTTTATTTATTTTATATATATATATTTAAATCTGGAATCATCTAAATAGGTTTGTATACTGATCTTCTAGGGAGTATGTTTTTATGACAGCAAATGCTCTTTAAAAGCATTATTTTAATGGCTGTACATTCTTTTTTTAATGGCTGAATAACACTCCATTGTGTGAAATCCTGTCATTGGCAACAACATGTATGGAACTGGAGGGCCATTATTTTAAGTGAAATGAACCAGGCACAGAAAGACAAACATCACATGTCCTTACTCACATGTGTGTTTTGGGAAAATCTCAGGACAGTATAGAAAATCCACCCCAAACTGAGAGGGAGTTGAGAGACCAAAGAACCACTCAGACAAGTCCAGCTTGGCGGGTTAGATGAGTTTATTAGAGGTGACTTACAAGGGCACTCGCTCCTGGGCGGCCCAGGAATTTCTTTCACAGGAGTTTCTGTGCATGAAGAATCTGTGTCTGCCCACCCTGTGGCATTGCTTTAAAGCTCTTCCCAATGAGAAACTCAAAGTTTTTCCTTCCCAGTGTTATCTGAAGATCTAATGGAAGGACAGGTGTGAGTGCCTGCAAACTGTAAAGTGAGATGCACCCGATGAAGTCGGGAGGGGAATGAGGGGCTTCCATGGTGGGTGGGAGAGGCCTCCCATGCTGAGGAGGGCAAGGCTTCCCAGCTCTTCAGGATCCTGGGTTAGTCTCCAACTATTTCATACATAGTATCTACCACGTGCCGGGCACTGTGCTCACTCATGGGTTCACCTTTCCTGTGAGAAAGTGTCTCTTAGCCTCCACCCTACCTTAGCTGTGTCACATGTACACACCAAGGCCTGGGAGACTGCAAGGGCATGTGCAGGGTGGTCCTACCCTCTAGCCTGAGACCTCTCCAGGGACTGCCTATTGAGGACTTTTGGGAAGTCAGGAAGAACCCACAGCCTAGTTTCCTCTGGGCCCCAACCTACTGCTGTGGGATAGGAACCCTGCACCAGAACCATGAAAAGCCGTGGACAAGGGCTTCCCCTGAAACTCCAATTTTCAGAGGCCAGCTGGGGTTACTGTGGGAGCTGAGCGCTTGATTGCTCTCAACCCAGAGGCTGTCACAAGACTCCATCCTGCGGGTGGTGGGGATTTTATTACACTCTGTCCATAGTTCCCTTCATCTGCTTTTCCCAGGGACAGGCTGAACCCCAGAGGGCCGCAACAGGTGCCTAGGTGTGGGAGAAGGCCTCTGTGCTTTGCCATCTCTCTGCCCTGGCAGCCAAGCTGCTGGGCACATTTTCCACTGCAGGGAAGCTGGAGACGGACCCATAGGTATGATGGCTCTGCTCTCAGGAATATACGAATCACTCTGTGGACTGCCACACCTGGTGGGCCCCGGGAGCTCTGGGGGGCAATGTTTCATGATCCCCCACATGGACTCAGCTCCCCGCCTGGGGGTCCTGCTGCCTCCTCAGCCCTTTTCCTTTGCACTCAGGGCCTCCAAGCATCTCTGGTTCCTGTAGTTCCTCCTTTCTCAGACACCCTAAAGTTTCCCCCCTTTCCTCCCTCTCAACCAGCGAAGCTTCCTGCATGTGTGATTCCCGCTTGGTCTTTTCTTTACTCCATCCTCTCAGGGCCTGGACCTTAGCAACTTGAAAGCATTTTCTCCATTTTCTGAGGCTCCTTCCTTCCTTGAGGTTCAGAATTCAGAATACCTCTCTGAGGGGCCAGTGGAAAACAAGAAATAGCCGGGAGAAAAATCTTTCATTTGAATATTTCAAGTCACCGCATGTCACAGAAGCCCTTAGCATACTGAGAGGCAGACTCCTTCTCAAACAGGAATATTCTTTATTGCAACTGAGATCTCTGAGGATGTGGCCATTTGCAGAGTCTTGAGCACATGTGGCTGTGGGAAGGGACTGGCCCTCACAGAACTGGTTACTCCTGGGGAACAGTCAGCAGCAGGTAATTCTGCAGATAAAGAGGAGAGTTTCTCCCCACCCATCCCTGTGGCCCAGAAAGCCTGTTATTCTTGAGGCTGCTCTTGTCACTTCTGAGAGGGGCCCTGTGTGTGTTCCAAGGACACACCTTCCCCTGATCCGAGAAAGCAAAGTCAAGGACTGGCTGGATAAAAGGGATGGAGTGGGAAGAGGGGAGTCTCGGGAGTGCTTGTGAGGGAAAGAACAGATCAGAATTTGGGGCCTTCCAAAGAGCCTGCTTGTCAGGGAGGTGCTAACGTTTCTGTGTTGGGGTTTGTCCTGTGGGAGTCACCCTGAGATGGGCCCCTTGCCCAGCAAAAGCCTCCCTCACATTCTCACCCACAATGCCCAAGCCTCTGCCAGACCTGACCATGCTGCTGGAATCTCTCTGATCCTGCACCTGTTGTCCCCACCACAGTGGGAACTCCTGGAGAGTTCAAAGATTGGGTCTAACTCATCTCTTTGCCCCATAGTTGCTGAGTACAGGGCCAGGCACAGAGCCATCAGTGACGTATGTTGACTGACCCAGTGAGGGATGATGGATGAATGTGTGAGCAATGAGGGCAGCCAGGTCAGGATGTTCAGACTGCACTGCCCAGCTCCAGAGGGTGTCGTTCCTGTAAACCATGGTGTGGGTGGTGCACTCTGGAGCTGTGTAATGTGTGACCCTCACATGAGGATGACCTTGAAGCAAGTCAGTGAATGAGCCGGTGAGCCCACCCACCCTCTTACCCCTGCCTCACATACGTCTTGTTATGAGACAGCTGCTGGGTAGGCTCAAGGCTCTGGCTGCGTCCTGGCTCTGTTCCTCTTTGACATTCAGAGCACAGATGGGCCCCCTGCCCACCTTGGGCATCATTCTGAGCTGATGGGCCCATCCTGCTGGGATGTACAGCATCATTTCTGGAGCAGCCTCAGTCCCTGTGTCACTTGTAATGGCTCCTCTGTCCTCACCAAATGTGTCTAGGCCTTGCTTCCCCACTAGCCCACCCTCACCATGGCCTGAATGTAGGAGGGGGTCTGCAGGGTGGGGGTGGGGAGTAGCACCAGCCAGAAGCTGGGGTGTGAGGAGGCAAGCTGCTGCTGTCCCCTCCCACCTGCCTCCTTCGGGGCAGCTGAGAGTCCCAGAGCTCAAGCTTTCAGTGTGGGATGGTGAGTCACGCTCTGTTGGATGCCAGAGTAGGGCTAAGTGAAATCAGTGGTCCTAACAGTTTGTCATGTTTGTAAAGGAGAGCCCAACCCTCGTTTCTAGCTCCTGGGGAGAAATAGACTTATCCCCATTTTCCAGATGGGGACAACAGGCCCAGGGAGGGGCAGTGGCTTGTGGAGGTCACATAGCCAGGAGATTCTGTTCAATTCTCTCTGCTTCGGTCCTTCCTGCTCTAAGAACGGGAATCTTCTTAAGGAGGGAGACAAAGAAATGAAGGGTATCTCTAGTCCCCACCCATTCCCACCAACCCCATCCACCTGCTCTCAGGCTCACAGTGGGAAGGATGAGGTGGAGCAGGCAGGGTGGCTCCAGAGGCAGGCTCGGCCAGCAAGCTCCTTGCTAGCTTTCTCTGCTCTCTGCCCTCTGTTGCATCTTACCTCCCTGGTGTTTAGGGAGCCTAGACCAGCCCTGGGTCCCACCCTGTGGTGGTTCCTGTATAGCAGATGCTAGAAGCAACCGCCCTATGCTGGGGTTCTGGACAAGGAGTTCTGGGGAGGTGAGAAGTCAAGGCTAAAGGTATAGGCTTTGATGGACCCAGGTTGGGATCCCAGTTCTGCTGCCCTAGGCGAGTTTTTCCACCTCTCTGTGCCTTAGTTCCCTCAGTTGTAAAGTGGGGGAAATAATGTCATCAACGTGACGCAGCTAATTGTGAAGATCACTTGTGTAAGGCAATGAGGCTCTTGAGGAGCCCTGTGATCTAGCTCCCTGAAAGATGTGTGTCACCCCTTGGAGCCTCAGTTTCCTAATCCATAGTGGGGCATCACACGTGGACGGCTGTGAGCAGGAGGTGGGAAGAAGGCAAAGGGCTAGTGTACAGAAGCTTCTGCTCCTGCAAAATGGGGACAAGGCCACTCCAGGCTCAAAGGCACTTCTGAATCTGAATATCCATGAATGTCTCAGGAAGCTCCTTCTCCCCAGCTTACCCTGGAGATGTCCATTCGGGCCTGGTCAAAGGAGATGCCCTTGATGTTGGGCAGGGGGAGGTGGTGTCGTCTGAGCAGCTCTGCAAGAGGGGTGGGCAGAGGTGTCTGTGGGTGCAGAGCAAGAGGTGGTGTGGGGCTGCTCTGCTGCCCAGACTAGGTGTGGGAAGGGACTAGGTGTGTCCCCTCCGTCAGCCCCCTTGCTCGGGGGGACCATCCCCATCACCCATGAAGCAGTCTCTGAATAGCAAGTAGCTGTAGTCAGGAAAGCCAGTTTCTCTACCCACTTACTAAACCTGTTTTTTTTTTTTTTTTTCAGACAGAGCCTCAAGCTGTCACCCTGGGTACAGTGCCATGACATCACGGCTCACAGCAACCTCCAACTCCTGGGCTCAAGCGATTCTTCTGCCTCTGCTTCCCAAGTGGCTGGGATTACAGGTACCTGCCACAATGCCTGGCTATATTTTGGTTGTAGCCATCATCATTGTTTGGCAGGCCCGGGCTGGATTCGAACCCACCAGCTCAGGTGTATGTGACTGGCGCCTTAGCCACTTGAGCCACAGGCGCCGAGCCTTTTTTTTTTTTTCTTTTTGAGACAGAATCTCACTCTGTTACCCTGGGTGGATTGCCCTAGAATCATAGTTCACAGCAACCTCAAACTCTTAGGCTCAAGCCATCCTATTGCCTCGGCCTTCCAAAGTAGCTGGGATTACAGGCACCTACCATGATGATCAGTTAGTTTTTCTATTTTTGTAGAGACCAGGTCTCACTCTTGCTCAGGCTGGTCTCAAACTCCTGAGCTCAAGCAATCCACTGGCCTCGGCCTCCCAGAGTGCTAGGATTACAGGAGCGAGCCACTGAGCCTGGCCTACTCAACCTATCTTAAGGGAAATTCTTCTCAAACATATTCAGTCACTGTGAACACATTCTCATGAAGACATTCTTCTCAGCAGCATTTTAAGGAATGTTCAATTTGTTGAAGATTTCTTCTTTTTTTTTTTTTTTGAGACAGAGTCTTACTATGTTGCCCTCGGTAGAGTGCTGTGGCATCACAGCTCACAGCAAACCCTTGGGCTTAAGCGATTCTTTTGCCTCAGCCTCCCAAGTAGCTGGGACTACAGGCGTCCGCCACAATGCCCAGCTATTTTTTGGTTGTAGTTGTCATTGTTGTTTAGTAGGCCTGGGCAGAGATCGAACCCACCAGCATCGGTATATGTGGCCAGTACCCTAATGACTGCTATGGGTGCTGAGCCTGTTGAAGATTTCTTATAAATCTATTGATGAATTTTATTCTTTTTTTTTTTTTTTTTTTTTTAGACAGAGTCTCAAGCCGTAGTCCTGGGTAGAGTGCCATGGCATCACAGCACACAGCAACCTTCAACTCTTGGGCTTAAGCGATTCTCTTGCCTCAGTCTCCCAAGTAGCTGGGACTATAGGCGCCTGGCACCACACCCTGCTATTTTTTGGTTGTAGTTGTCATTGTTGTTTGGCGGGCCTGGGCTGGATTTGAACCCGTTAGCTCCGGTGTATGGAGCTGGCACCCTAGCCTCTTGAGCTATAGATGCTGTGCCGATGGATTTTATTCTTTAATCAAGGGAAGTAGCTGAGAACACCATTCATTCCTAAAAAAGGTAAAATGTTGGCAGAAACAAAATGTCTCAGAAAAGGATTAGAAAGAAGTCAGAATGAACTGAAAAATTAACCTTGAAATACTAGAAATTTGGTTATATTAATAAGAAAATATCCACTGAATATATCAAAGAAGGAAAATATTCAGGCTTAGTGCTCATAGCACAGTGGTTATGGTGCCAGCCACATACACCAAGGCTGGAGGGTTTGAATCTGGCCTAGGCCAGCTAAACAACAATGACAATGGCAACCAAAAAATAGCCAGGCATTGTGGTGGGCGCTTGTGGTCCCAGCTTCTTGGGAGGCTGAGGCAAGAGAATTGCTTAAGCCCAGGAATTTGAGGTTGCTGTGAGCTGTGACGCCCACAGCACTCTACTAAGGGCAACATAGTGAGACTCTGTCTCAAAAAAAAAAAAAAAAAGACGGAAAACATTCAAGAATATACTTATTTTTCATATATATGAAAAATAGTCCTTAAAGTAAGTTTTTGGTAAATTGGCAAATTTGAAGAATTGGTCATTTTGTAATTTGAATTTCAATGAAGTAGCCATTTGGCTGGCAATTTGATTTTTAGCAAACTGAGTTTCCAAGATTTGATGTTGAGGGTGTGACCTGAGGCTTCTCCGCCCTTCTTCTGTGCTGACACTCAGGCTGAGCTGAGTGCAAGCTGTCCATTCTGGACGGGGCACACTTGCCGTGAGCCATGAGCCCCACCTGGGCCATTTCACATGGGCATGTTACTTCCCAAGCCTTGCAGGTGTTCAGCTGGGAGCTGTGGGCTCTGTTACCTCTGAGGGCCCTTTCCATGTTGGTTTCCATAAAGCAAACCCACACCCCCCATCCCAAAGCTCTTCCTGGCCACTTGCCCTACTTCTAAGCTTCCATTGCTACCAGCCGCCTGGAAGAAAAACAAAAGGGCACACGTGGGCCCTTCCCCAGCCCCCTCATTGGTCATACTCCAGGTTCCAGGGTCTCCACTCTGCCTTCTCTGTCCTGCCTATGGGCAGCTCTTAGCCAACCCAGGGGACAAGGCCGAAGCCAGTTGGCTGTGGAGGCCCTTTGGACATGTTTGATGCTGCTCTGAGGTGCATGGTATGTGAGCATGGCAGAAGAACAGAGTGGGGGCTCACCATTGTGATGGGGCAAAAAGACCCCCTGCAGAAGCTCTAAGAGAAAGGCCTTCAGATGTCCTTGCTGCAATAGATGAAAGAGGAACAGGAAGTTTACATCTGCTGGGTTGGCAGGTTCTGACCATAGGAATGGGGGGACTCCAGTGTACATATGCCCACAGGGGATCAGGAGAAGTACTGGACACTCTACCCCTAACCCCCGACGTCCCAAGTGGGCATGGGGGGCAGTCCAGAGCAAGATGAGATCAGGGATAGAAAGTGAATGAAGCCTGGGACACTTCTGGAGGACGCTGGAACCATTTGAGCAGATTAGTGAAGGGACTGGGAAAAACTAAGGAGCCTGAAAAGAGACACCTGCTGCTGTCTCTTCCCGAGGGGGTGTTCTTGCTCCTACCCTGGAAGAACTCACTGCCCTTGCCAGTCAGTGCGCTGCCCTGGGGACATTCCACCACGCTCGGCCTCCACGGGACTGAGTCTCATGCTCTACCCCTAATGGGGGAAGGCTGTCATGGGGGATGATTTTGAAACACTATAAAATCAGTATCCCTGTTACATCAGGCCTTGCTCTGTTCTTACATTTGTTTGTTTTTTTTTTTTTTGTAGAGACAGAGTCTCACTTTATGGCCCTCCGTAGAGTGCCATGGCCTCACACAGCTCACAGCAACCTCCAACTCCTGGGCTTAAGCGATTCTCTTGCCTCAGCCTCCGGAGTAGCTGGGACTACAGGCGCCCGCCACAACGCCCGGCTATTTTTTGGTTGCAGTTTGGCTGGGGCCGGGTTTGAACCCGCCACCCTCGGTATATGGGGCCGGCGCCCTACCGACTGAGCCACAGGCGCCGCCCTGTTCTTACATTTGTAGCAAAGACTAGAGCATCTTTACGGGGAAGCCCTGGGGAAGAGGAAATTGGTTTGTGAGACCCCAGGGCTAGGGCTTTACAGGGACCAATGCAAGAGGAGCTCTCTACTGCTGAGAGCTGCCTGATAATGGAGTAGGAGTTATCTCATTGAGGAAGCAAGCCTCCTACCATTAGGAGAATTCTGTTCAAGGGCTCCCCCAACCCATTTAGACAGATCGGAAAAAGACTCTTATTTCACGACACTCTTTTCCCATCTGTTTGGAGACTGTCATAAACATATACATGTTATCGGCATTGTCTATGACATGGGTGGCTTTTATAGCGCACAACTTATCCAACTGCACACAGCAGCGCTGGTCTGGATGACTGTCCTCTAATGATGTCATAGACGAGATCCCTGACCTGAGCAAATGATCTTCAGGCCCACTCAACCCTGGGATTCTATAGAGTAAGAACAGAGCGAGGCCTGATGTGACAGGGATGAAGATTTGATACTTTTTGATGATACATGTGCTTGCTCAGCCCTTCTGTTGTTTTCTCATCTTGCAGCCTTCACAATTAGGGCTAGCGTGTGAGACTCATGGTCCTAGAGAAGTGGAGGGTAGGGGGATGTTCCCAAAGTAGGGAAAAAGGGGAGTTACTATGGGGGTTCCCTCTGACTGGCAAGGGCTGTGAGCAGTTCTTCCAGGGTAGGAGTGGGAATAGCCCCTGGGGAAGAGAGAGGACACTCCACTGGTCCACTGACACCATCTTGGCCAAGCCTCGTCAGCTGTGGCTGCATCTTCCTACCAGCCTGCTTGGATACCCCTATCTACACCCCATTCCTTCCAGTAGCTTCCGTCTTACTCAGAAGAAAAGTCGACTCCCAGCTGTAAGCCTGGTCCTGCCCTCTGTTACCTCCCCTCGCTCCCTCTGCTCCAGCCACGTGGGCTGGTCCCTGAGCCCATGAGACACGCTACTGCCATGGGGCCTCTGTCCTTATCTTCCCCCAGATCCCAGACCCCTTCTTTTCTAAGTCTTTGCTCAAAAGTTCACCTTCTCAATGAGGACTTCTCTGACTTTGTTTTTAATAATATCACTCCACCCTGTACACCTGGTCCCCTCTACTTATGCTGTAGTGTTAACACCTGCCTGTATATTATGTAATTTACTTTACTGTGGCTGGGGCTTATACCTGACCTCACGTTGCCAGAATGTGAGGGACCTTGCTGGTGTTCTCTGACACATCTCAGGTACATAGACAAGGCCAGGCCCATAATAGGTGCTCAATAAATGTTACGTGTATGAAAGAATAAAGCCTGGGAGACTCCCCTACTCTTGCAGCAGGCATGGGCGGTTTCCAGGACAAAATGAGATCAGGGACAGAAAGTGACAGAGGCTTTCAGTTTGGATGAGGCTGAGGCCAAGAGAAGGGACTCACCTGCTTCTTGACGCCAGTAGGGTGGGGGCTCAGGGTGACCATGGTGCTACCAGAGAAAAGAGATCACTTTTGTGTCACAGCAGCCTTTTAGGGGTGCAGTGCTCAGTGAGCTGTGGGTCACAATACCCCTCTCTCCCTCCTATAAGCCTCCTGTCATTCTGCTGACAGCAGATGGAAATATGCATCACTTAACCACATGCTTTCTCTCTCAACTCGCTTTTTGTTACCATCTTATTTTTTCTGAACTTCCCAAACAAAAAAGTGTTACCTGTTTGGAGGAAACTGGATTATTAGTTTCTGATTTCTTGAAGAAAACACAGCCTTTGAAAAAAGTTTCTATGAGAAAATTAGATCAGAACAGAAGAGAAATTTAGGTTCCAGCCAGAGGGATTCCCTTGCCTGCAGCCCCCATGATACCAGGTTCTCTCATCAGCCCTCACCTCCCTCCCTGTGACACTGCCTTCTCCAGCTGCTGGTTCATATGTGTCCAGATCATGCATGTGTGGGCCTTGCCATAGGAGAGGACACAGAAGGGTACAGGGTGCCCCTCGATCCAGGGATCCAGGGCTAGATACAGGGAGGGCTCAGCTCAGTGGAGGGAAATCCTTCTGTAATAAGAGTGACTTGGCTCAGGAATCATCATTGCTTAGAAGCCAGGGGACCCCTTGGTTTTGAGGCGGGTGTATAGGGACCTTCAAAATTTACATGGTCACCTTATGAACCAGAAATTAAGTGACTTTTCACCACCAGCCAGAGATGACCAGCTTCTTTGCCATAGAATCATGCTGACAAAGATGCCAAGGGTCCTCTTGTACCTGGCAGGTGCAACTTGGCTCACCTATAGTGGGGACCCTCTTGTGTCCTCATCCGAGGCACTTTCCTAATCTCAAATTCTGTGGAACAAGTCTGAACAGGTCTGTTCAGAACAGAGAAGTTGAAAGTTTGGGGAGCTATATTTCCCCAGAACTCCTGCCAGGGCCCAGACTTCTCTGGTCGGGGCCACCCATTCTCTTAGGGAGTGGAGAAACTGTCACATTTGGGCCCTCCACCAACTCTTTGTCTCTGAACTTCCTCCCGGGCTTTTGATGCATGACTGCATCAAAAGGGGAGACAGTGAAAAGGCCCCACCTGGCAAGGACCCCAAGCTGAGGGGCAGAGGAAAACCCCTTTAGTTGCTGAAGAAGTTCTTGGGGAGCATGGGGGGCGGTGCGTGTGAATATAGGGGCACAGATGTTAAAGTATTTTAATGTTTTAGCAGAGGGCACTGTCCGGTGGACTGATCGAATGTGAACAGGTGACACAGCACTGAGATTTGCTGTGGGCTCCTGTCACCCTGCCCTCAGCCAGCAGGCCCTGGAGGGCCCCTCATCATAGATCCAGGATCCTGGGGGACAAGGACCTTTGAATCTCACCCAGGAAACTGTGACAGAGGAGGAGTTGCTGGGGCCCAGCAGCACCAGCAAGCCTGGCTGGATGACTGTGGCCACGTGTTCCTCAAGCTGGACCGTGGGAGGATCAGGA
The DNA here is from genome assembly GCF_027406575.1 of Nycticebus coucang. Classification (NCBI taxonomy): domain Eukaryota; kingdom Metazoa; phylum Chordata; class Mammalia; order Primates; family Lorisidae; genus Nycticebus; species Nycticebus coucang. The sequence continues at coordinate 40,191,914 of NC_069800.1, read as the reverse complement.
GTGTTGATGGTCAGTCTCACATTCCCTCCAGGCTGATTAGAAGCCTGGATGAGGTTAGAGCAGAAAAGGCGCAGGCAGAGACAGAAGCCGGCTTTCCTCCGCCCCCAGCTTGAGAAATGGAAACAAGACCATCTGAGGAGTCCGGAGTCTGGGCTTTAATTATACTCTGCAGCAACTTGCTGTGTGACCAGGAGGGGTCACTTACACTCCCTGAGAGTCTTTGAGGTGGGATTGCAGCCTCTTCTTCCTGGGCATACACAGCAGCTAAAGCATAGATTTTTGGAACCAGAGTTCCAGCTTCACCACTTGCAAGCTGTGGGCCAAGGCAAGTTTCTTAATCTCTCTGTGCCTTGCTTTTCTTTTCTTTTTCTTTTTTTTTTTTTTTTTGTAGAGACAGAGTGTCACTTTATGGCCCTCGCTAGAGTGCCGTGGCCTCACACAGCTCACAGCAACCTCCAACTCCTGGGGATTTTCACTCTTATAACACAGGGATAATAATTACATTTACCCCTAAGGTTGTTGTGAGGATAAATTAACTTATATAAAGTGCCCAGAGAAGAGCCACACTGAGTATTGCTATTCACTTGGCATCTGTGGTGGTTATTACTGATTGGCTCTCAGGTGCCATAGGCTAAAACAATGTCCTCTGCAGAGAGGACAGTGAGGGTGGATTCTGAAGTCTAGGACTGGGTTGAAATTCTAGTCCTCCCATTTACCAAGCAATGTGAGCCTGGGTAAGTGAGTTCACCTTATTAGCCTCAGTCTGTTCATCTATAAAAGGGGCTGACAGTGTGGGGTTCCCAGAGGGTTACACTGATGTGGGTGGAGGAGCCCGTATGCAGTCACCACTGTCGTCTAGGTGCATACCTGGGGCTGCTCAGTAGTGAATAATGGTGGTCCTGAACTAAGCGTCTTACTTGCATCATCTCATTTGATCCGCACATCACCTGTGAAGCAGGTGCAGCGATTCTCAGTCACAGCAGGAAACTCTGGCCATATGGAGCACACCTGTGTGCCCTGGCCTGGTCCAGCCACCCTGGCCCAGCATCTTTCCTGAGACCTTGACCAAGTTGCTGGAGGGGGGTTGGTAACACACTTACCTTGGGCCCAGGCTCCAGTTCTCCTAATGACAATAGCCGAATGAGGTCAGAAACCTGGAAAAAGGGCAAAGTGTGTGTTAGTTAGCCTTTAGAATCTGGCAAATCTGGTCTGAGCAGGCCATTGGGGAGAACTTGGGGGTGGGGGCAGCTCAGTGCGGTTTGATGAGAATAACTGTCCCCAGCTGGATATACCGCTGGCATGGCAGTCATTCTTAGCATGTGAGCAGCTATTAATCTGGATTCTCATCATGATTTATCTGGAAAGCTTAGCTTTTTATTGTTTTGATGACTTTTCTCTCCTAACATTTTACTGTGAACATTTCTATACATACAGCAAAGTTGAAAAAAATTTGCAGAGAGCATTAATGTATTAATCACATAGATTCTTCTGTTAACACTTTTCTATGCTCGCTTTATCATATTTATGTCCACCTATTTATGCTTCATTGATTTTTGAAAATCATAAATTATAGAAAACTTTAGAGAAATGTGTAAAGTAGGAAGTACAAGTTCACCCAGCATCTCTTTTCTTTCCCCTCTAATCCTGTTCTCAGGGATAACCACTGTTGACATTCTGAAGTATATCCTGACAGACTTTTTTCTACACACATACAGACATGAGTAGATGGGAACATTCTAACCACATGGTGCTGAACCTTGTTTGTTCCCCTCATCCTCAGTACATACAGAAAATCTCCATTTGTAACAGCTGTGTAGTACGCCATGTTGCATGAATGTAACATGATTTATTTTACCAGTTCCTTATTGATGGACACCTAAGTTGACTTCATTTTTCACCTTATATCATGATATCATGTGAGGCTGCAAAGAACCCCCTTGCACATGTACCCTTGCCCACTGGTGTAAGATTTCTGTAGACCTGGAATTGCAGGGTTCCCTTCTAACTGCAGCTGCCGCACTTGTGAGAGATGGAGGGACTGCAGGGGAGGCAGGAAACCTGGCCATAGTCCTGACCCCACCTTCCTGTTGGCCTTGGACAACTCACATTCCCAAGTCTGGGACTTGGTTTCCTTATGTAAAAAGTGGAGCAATAATGATACATCATTTTCAAATGTGGCTCTTAGGGCATCGTTTTTTAAATTAAATATTTACTGAGCATCCACCGTGTACCTTTCATGTGGTAGGTATACTATCCATAGTCCTGCCTCATAACAAGGAAGACAGTGAACACGCCAAATTAAATAAGTACACACACGTGTACATATATGTGTATGTGTACATGCAACTTTGCACATACAACTTCGTACAAATACATATGCATAGTATGTTTTAAAGTTAGAATGTGATCAGTGTTTTGAAGGGAAAAGATCAGCGTGGAGACCTTACTTTACATCTCCCAATGCAGTGGACAAAAGGTGCTCTCTGAGGAGACACCATCTGGACTGAGGCCAGCAGGGAAGGGAATAATGTTCCAGGTCGAGACCAGCGCGAGGCAGGGCTCTGGAGTGGGAGCCAGCGCAGCCCCTGTGATAGGAGTGTGGTGGGTGAAGAGACAGGGCCAGAGATGGGGGCAGCAGCGAGATCACACAGCACCCCAGGCACTGCACAGGAGACTGGATTTTATTCAGAGTATACTGTGGAGTTGCTGGGGGATTTTGTGATGTATCTGGATTTTTCCTCTCAGTGATCCCCCCATTGACCCTGGGAACTGGCTGTTCTTGCAGAACTCTGTGTGTGCCTCCTTGTCACCATTCAGGCCACCTCTTCAAAGATGTCTTTGCTGACTAGAGGTCCAGGATTATAGCCCTCTTACCTCCACTAGTCACTCACTATCCCATTGCCCTGCTTGCTGTAAATAATGAGATAAATTATTTTATTTAATGGACAGTTTTCTTTTTCAGTTTCTAATCTTCCACTAGACTTTAAGTTCTGCAAGGGCAGGAACCCTGTGTGCATAGGCTTGGCACACAGTAGGCCTGCAATTGATATTTTCAGTTTAAATGAATAGACATTAGGAAGAGAGGAAAAACAAAGGGGTCTCAGTGTCCAGGGATGTCTTCCCAGGTGAGGGGACTTCTATGCTGGGTTCTGAAGGCTAAATAGGAGTTCTCTAGGTGAGAACCAGAGATGGTAAGTGACTTATGCAGGCCCACCCAGAAAGGCATTGGTTTCTTCATGTGCAAAAATAAAGTTCTGTCTATCCCCATTCCTCCTCCTCAAGCACTCACTGTAGAGTCCAGGGGGTCCACATGGATCTCCTTGCTGGTGTAAAGGCAGGACAAGATATTATTGTAAACCTCCAGCCAAAAGACCAGGTCTGCCATGCTTCCCGGAGCTAATCTTGGGAGGGGCTGAGGGGTCAGGTGGTCAGAACTTAGGGTTCTCTGGCTTGGGCCGCAGGGGGTCACGAGCTTCAGAGAAATAAAAGAAGAAGAAATTCAGTGGGAACAGCCTCTTTGGCCAACACCTGATCATAGTTAGCATGGCAGGCTCCCTGTGATTAGTGTGGTGCTGGATATTTACATGCAGGATCTCATCTGAACCTCCCAACAGGGCTGGGAGATGGGAACTGTCATTGTCACCATTTGACAGATGAGGAAGCTGAAGCCCAGATAGATGAAGTGATTTATTCAGATCACACATGCGGTAAGAAGTAGAGCAGGGTTTGGGACCCAGGAGCCTGGGTTCCTGCTTCACCCTCATCCAACCGCATTTCCTTCTCTGTGCCCTGGGTAACAGGTCTCCTCCCCATCCACTCAGATCCTCCTGTTCTCCCAACCCAGCTCCTATAATTCCATGGGGATAGGGAAGGAGCAGAGGCCAGGAACTGGGCAGACACAACCAGCCTCATCCTATCTCTGGACCTCGGTTTCTCTACCTGAGAGGTCTCTCCCAGCTGGGGCATTGTGTGCGGCCCTGCGGCCCCCTGAACTCACCTGCCTGCTTCTCATTGGAGTCTGGCGCTTGCTCCCTGGCCATGCAGCCCTATGGCTCCCCTGTTTTCCTAGAGCCCAGCCCAAGCCCCACATCCTCCCTCTCCTTCCCCTCTACCCATCACCTCCTCTGCTTGCTCCTTCTCCTCCCTCCGTCCCCTTCTTCCTTCCTTTGCTCTTAGCCAGAGAAGCCCCATCTCCTTTGCCCCTCCCCAGAGCAGTGGATGTTCCCCGAGGGTCCGTCCAGTCAGGGGCAGATGCACCTGCACTTTCATCAGGATGGCCTCCTCTGTGAACTCCGTGGTGGTGACGTAGTACTGGAAGTCCTCTGGGCCGGAGCTGGTCGGGGCTGCAATGAAGAAGTGAAGCTGGGGTTCAGCCCTCCGTCGGGAGAGGTGGAGAGGTGTGGGGAGACAGGAAGAAACTTGTTCTTCCTCTGCTTAGCTTTAGGTCTCTTGAGGGCTGACCTTGTACTTCTTATAACAGTGAACATTCATCAGGTGACAACTTGGTGGCAGGTTGTATTATTATCACAACAATCTCATTCTGTGAGCCTATGAGTAGTCCCATTCCACAGTAGTTCCATTCGTCATTTTTGCCTTTGAGTCCTCAGTTTGAAACTGAGGCAAATATGACTTACCAGGTCCCAGGCTGTATTGCCCCCTTTTTGCCCTTCTGAGAAAGTGGGCTCCCATGGGCAGAGATTTTCTATTTTGTTCCTCATCATATTCTGAGACCCTAAAGCAATGCCCGGCACATAGCAAGGGGCAGCAGACAAGCTCCTGCCTTGGTTGGTAGCAACTTACGCAGAGCGATTTGCAAGAGGTCTTCCAGCAGCAAGTTGAGCAGAGTTGTGGCCAAGGGGCACACCTGGAGAGGAGGTATGATGGGTCCTCCTTAGGGCTGGGATGAGGTTAAGGGGCTCTCCCTTGGGGACATACGCTTCTCCTAAGAAGGCAGGGGAGGTGGGGTAACTCACTATCTTCTGCAGGAGGAAGGGCAATGCCTCGTCTAGGGCACTTGTCACCAACTTCAGAACTTTGTTCATTGGCAGGAAGTCCATCCTAGGGGAAGGGGGCAACTGGTGGGGTCTGACACAGGATGGCAGGGAGACTGGCCAGAGTGGGGACTCAGGGTGGCGCTGAGCTGAGGAAGCCTCTCTGGGCTTGTGGGGTTTTATTTCCAGTGGCTGCCCCTTCCCTGGTGTCTGGCGTTTCCCTCCCTTCCCAATTCTATCCTTTCCCCTTTCTTGCCTTCCTGCTTTTTCTCTCCCAAACTTTCTCCTCCTTCTCTTTATTTCTTCCTAGTTTCTCTTCCGTCTCTTTATTTCTAGCTCTGATTAACATCTCTGGGATTTTCGGGCAGGGAGGGGTCACACCTAGTAGTGGAGGTCATGGAAGGCTTATTGTTGGGTAAATAGAAGAATGATAGTGGCCACCTTACGTGGCAGGTTCTGTGTTAAGTGGGTCAGTGGGTGAACCCATCTCCTCTCACAGCCAACCACTGGCTGTACTATGAGCAATTCCATTTTACAGGTGAGGACATGGAGGCTCCCAGAGGTTAGATAGGTTGTCCAGAGCCCATCGTTGGAAGGTGTCCAAGCCGAGGTTCGAAGCTGGGTGGATAAACACACTTAGCACTGACAGTCAATGTGGTGGCAGGAGATGCTGGCAGAGGGCATGGGCAGTCTGTGGTCTTGAGGGTGACCCTGCTCTGATGCTGTGGTCACTCTGGTCACAATGAGGCTGGGGAGAGGCAGTCCCGGGCCCGAGTTTCTGTGGAAGATGAGTGCGGGAAGGGCTTGTGCCCGGCCCTGCCCAGTGAAAGCACAGGCGTGTGCAGGTACTCACTGCTCCAGCACCTCGATGCCCAGGTATCCAGGTGGGGTGTGGCATTCCTCAAGGGCCACTTGGGTTTTATTTCCTGTCTGTTCCAACCGTACTCCAATGCGAATGTTCTTGATAACTTTGAGCTGGAGGATCCTGCAGGGAGAGTGTGTCTGGGCAGGCACCAAGCCAGAGCACAAGGTTGAAGGCAGAGGCCACAAGCAACAACCTGGGAGCCTGTAGGTGCCTGGAGAGCTCAAATGAAAAACTAGGAGAGTTTATTAAAAATATGGAAAACCTGGCCAGGCATGGTGGATACCTATAATCCTAGCACTCTGAGAAGCCGAGGTGGGTGGATTGCCTGAGCTCAGGAGTTCGAGACCAGCCCGAGCAAGAGTGAGATCCTGTCTCAAAAACTAGCCGGGCATTATGGCGGTGCCTGTAGTCCCAGCTACTGGGGAGGCTGAGACAAGAGGATATCTTGAGCCCAAGAGTTTGAGGTTGCTGTGAGCTATGACGCTCTGGCACTTTACCCAGGGAGATGGAGCCTCAAAAAAAAAAAAAAAAAAAAATATATATATATATATACATGGAAAACCTGAGCCACATAGGGTCAACTGTTGGCTGGTCTATCAATTGTCCCTAAAATGAACATATAACGAATAGCCTACAACTCAAGATAGACAGAAAATTTCCCAATTCAGAGATAGGGCAAGAAGAAGGTGACCAATTCTTTTTCTTTTCTTTTTTTAGAGATAGAGTTTCACTTTGTCGCCCTCAGTAGAGTGCTATGGTGTTACAGCTCACAGCAACCCCCAGCTCTTGGGCTTAGGTGATTCTCTTGCCTCAGCCTCCCGAGCAGCTGGGACTACAGGTGCCCACCATAATGCCTTTTTGGTTGCAGTTTGGCCGAGGCTGGGTTTGAACCTGCCACCTTCAGTATATGGGGCTGGCGCCCTACTCACTGAGCCACAGGCGCTGCCCAAGGTGACCAATTCTTAAGTATTGTTAGACTGTTTCATTTAGTCTGGAAGTCTCTCTGAAACTCTTTGAAAAAAGAAATATGGAAAATCTGGAAGTTCTAACAACCCTGGGTCAGTATCCTCCCAGGGTGGCAAACTCCTGGGGCTATGAGTGACCTTGAGATGGCCACATGCTGTCTAGTTTGCTATAGTCTCCTCCAGGCCCGTGGTCGAGTTATGTTTTTACTGCATTGTCACTACAAGGATGATGATATATTTACTATAGAGCAAAGAAGTATTTTTGTGTGTCCAAGTCTCTGTTAAAGATGCATTTCTTTGTGCTCACATCTCTATTAAAAGGGGAGGCCAGACCTAGAAGGCCATATTTTATAAGAAAAACAGGAGTGGGCTTGGCACCTATAGCACAGTGGTTATAGTGCCAGCCATATACACCGAGACTGGTGGGTTCGAACCCAGCCCAGGCCAGCTAAACAACAACAACTGCAACAAAAAATAGCTGGGCATTATGGCGGGCGCCTGTAGTCCCAGCTACTTGGGAGGCTGAGGCAAAAGAATCGCTTAAGCCCAAGAGTTGGAGGTTACTGCGAGCTGTGATGCCACAGCACTCTACCGAGGGTGACATAATGAGACTGTCTCAAAAAAGAAAAACAGGAGTGGATATATCCTAAAGGGCATTTAGGAATGTTCTTGTTCCACAGTTCAGAATTCTGCAGGTAAACTCTCACAACAGCCTGGTGCAGTAAGGAACTTGAACTATAACCCATTTTATAGATGAGAAAACTGAGGTCCAGGGAATGGACACCCTTTGCTCACGTCTCAGGGCCCAGGATTGTGAGACTCTTCTTGGGTCATCCCGTTAATGCACTGACCTGCCTGTTTACTCAGATGGGGTTCATGTCCTACCACGTGGGAGTCAGAGGGTTTTATTTTAGCTTTTGCCACTGACTTCCCCTGTGCCAAGTGTTCCTGGGAAGATTCCTCTCCCACTCTTTGCCTTAGTTTCCCCATCAGTAAAAATGGCTTTGAAACATACCCAAGTGGAATGGATGGTTGTGATCCTTGTGGGGACACAAAGCACGTGGCTTTCGCTAGTCCTGCATAGCTGCCTCTTGAGCCATGGCCGTGAGGGGCTGGGCATCCTGGCACCTGCGTGCATGGTGTGGAAGCATCTATGCATACTTACTCCAGGAACGAGAGGTACAGTTTGCAGCACAACGTGACCTGTAGCAGGCTGTCACTCAGGATTTGCAGGGTGACCTCAGGTCCTTTGGCATCTTCTATGACTAACCTGGGAAGGCATGGAGGGTGCTGGTGTGGCCTGGCCAGGCCTCTGTCACTCTGCAGAGTATGTATCTGGATTAGCTGGGATGGGCCAGACCCTATGAGGGCGTGGGACAGCTTTGGGACCATGACCCCATCCAACTAGTACCCTGGATTTTCATTTCATTTTATCCCCATCAAAATTTCTCCTGAGTCTTAGGATCTGTTGGCTCCCCTGCTCATGCTGGGGGATGGATTTGGAGGTGTGCCTGTGATTGGGGCAGGGGCCCCAACCCAAGTCAACACCATTCACTTATGCTGGCACTTATTTTACCAGGAATCTCAGACTCAGTTGCCTGTAGGGCCAACCAGGTAATGGAAGTGAGTGGAAGAGGTAATGGGGATCAGCTTAGAGGCTAAAGCCTTGTACCAATGATTGTCATGTGGGAGGGCATGGCAGGTGTGGCTAGATCTTTGCTTTAGAGAGAATCAGTATTATGGTTAAATTGTGTCCCTCACCCCCAAATTCATATGTTGAAGTTCTAAGCCTCCATAACACAGAATGTGACCCTATTTGGAAAAAGCATTGTTGAAATGTAATTATTAATGTTAAATACTGGAGTAGGGTGGGCCCCTAACCCAACAGGATTGGTGTCCTTATAAAGAGGAAATGAATTCTGGACATGGTGGCTCATGTCTGTAATCTAAGCACTTTGGGAGGCCAAGGTGGGAAGATCACTTAAGCCCAGCTGTTCGAGACCAGCCTGGGCAACATAGCAAGACCCCATCTCTACAAAAAGTAGAAAAATTAGCTGAGTGTGGTGGTACCCACCTATAGTCTTAGCTACTCAGGAGGCTGAGGCAGGAGAATTGCTTGAGCTCAAGAATTTAAGGTTGTACTCCACTGCACTCTAGGCAACAGAGCAAGATCCCATCTCAAAATATATACATATATATATGTTTTTAAAAATTCCATGTAAAATTGCAAAACCCAGGTGTTGGCTGCATATGGAAGGTGGGCGCCTTGCCAGGCTGTGACCCCAGACTGAGACTCTGCTTTTTTCCTAGGAAGATTTCAGGTGGCTTGGAGGGATATAGGGGCAAGAAAAATGCACTTGCTCATGCTGTCCAGACTGTAGGGAGCCTGCAAAGACACCTGGGGTTCTCACCTGCCCCTGCTCCACTTGCCAGGGAGAGCACCAAAGCTCAGGGAAACAGGAAAGGTCAAAGGCAACTTCAGGTGGCGACTCACCCTCCTGCCTGGAGCAGGTTCCGTAGCAGTGGGAGGCTCTTCCCTGAGAGCAGGTCCCCAACCAGCGACAGGTCCAGCCCACTGCTCTTTTTAGAGAGGCCCTTTCTCACAAAGGGCAGATGGTCCAGGACAGCGACACTTTCACTTGAGGCCATTGTTACTGGCAGGCTAACCACTCGGTCCAGGATGTGGTATTCTGAGAACAGGTCTGCAATGTCTGAGGACACAAGCCCCTCCTCAGCGTGGGGCTGTGCCCTTCATTCAGCCATTCAACAAATGCCCACTAGCACCTGCTTGGAGCCATGTTTGATGGTTGTTCAGTAATAAGAACTTCTTGAGCATGTACTTTCTTCTGGGCTCCTGTCTTTAAAGAGTTTACTTTGTAGCAAGGGAGACAGACAGCCATCAAGCATAGAGAGCAGCAAGCAGAATAATTTTTAATAGCAGTATGTGTGACAAAGGAAATACAAGAGTTGGAGCACCACTGGAGTGGGGTCTACTTTAGATGGGGTGATTGGGGAGGGCCTCTCAGAGGAGAAGGCATTGAGCTGAGACCTGAATGAAGTGAAAGACTCCATTACTGAGAGGCCTGGAGCAGAGCAGTGCAGTCAGAGGGGCAGCAAGTGCAAAGGTCCTGGGGCAGGGATGAGCCAGTGAGGCTGGAGTGTGGTGAACAGGGTAGGAGGTGGGTGGGCAACAAGCACCTCACAGCCAGCAGTTGGGGAGAGAGAAGAACAGACAAGCAGATGGACAGGACAACAGGTATAATACACTTGGGTGAGGCCACTGAGGAGACTTTACCACAGGGCTGTGGGAACCCAGAAGAAGGAGAGATTCCTTCTGCCTGGGGAGATCAAGAGGGGTTGCCAGAGGAGGTGGTTAGAACTTTGCCTTCTAGGATGCATCAGAATTTACCATGTTGAGGAGAGGAAAGGACATTTTAGGCAAAAGAAGCAGCATAGTGAAGCAGGTCTGCAGGGTGGTTAGGGAAGGTGGCACGGGGAGGCCAGAGATGCAGGCCCTTGAACACCAGGATGAGGGTTTGGAGGTTCTCCTGAAGGCACTGGGGAGCTATGGCAAGTGTTAGAGGAGGGGAGGGCCAGCTGTGGGTGAAGGAAGGTGAATTCTGTGTGGCTGAAAGGGGGAGGCCAGAAGAGGAAGAGCTTTGAGCAGGAAATAGTTGTGTTTCTTACCCCATTGTCCCTGAGCTCCTGCCTCCCACAGCTCACTCCTTAACTCTTACCTGTTTCCAGCTGATATTTGCTGATCCGCAGAAAGAGTAGGTTCTGGGCCTCCCCTTGGCCTTGGGGCAGGAGCCCCCAACATAGCAGTAGCCTCCAGAGCAGCAGCATCCTCCTGGCTAGGACCTGCAAACATAGAGATGGGAACACTAATGTCCTTGTTAGGGTACCTACCACCTTATGTCTCCCAGCTCTGCCTCTCCTAGAACCTTCTCTCCAGCTTTCCTTCCCTTGTCTCTGCCCCTAGCAGATCCTTGGACACAGCCCACACTTCCCACCACCATGTGTTTGTGCTTGCGGGTCCCGGGAGTATCCTTCCCATGGTATGGGCTGGCTTCAAAGCTGGACTCTGCCACTTTCTGACTCTGTGACCTGAGCAAGTCACTTGACCCTTCCATGTTTCAGTTTTCTCATCTGTAAAGTGAGGACAATCAGAGGTTGTTGAGGGATACATTTAATAACACGTGCAAAGGACTTAGCCACAGTAAGCACCCAGCGGCTGGGTGACACTGTGTCAAAGGATGTAGTACTCTTTTCAACACTGGAAGCTTTGGGTTCCTGAGGAGGCTATGGCATGGAGGTCATAGGGGAGGTGCCATAGTGGCAAGGGTGGCGGGGGGGTAGGCACCTGGGGGGCTTGAAGTCACAGATCTTTACCAAGCAGTAAGGGAATATTTCAACCAGTGTGTTTGTACCAGTTCCTACCAGCAGGACCTCAGCCCTGCCCAAGTGGCCAAGACCCCAGAGTTTGCAGGCAGGGGGCTTTTTGGGTGAACAAGAGCATACCACTAGGTAACAAGCCTCTGGAATGCAATGACCAGCTGGGACACAGACACCTCTAGGGCAGATGTCAGCCTGAGCAGGGTGGGCAGAGGAGCCACCCCCCCCAGGCCACACCCATGAGGAAGCCACCCAGGGTGCAGACGCTGCCTCTGAGCATAGAGAGGAGAGTGCCAAGTGGTCAAGCCTACTCTGCAGTGCCTGAGAAAATCCTGGCATTGCCTTGAGGATCACGTTTTTTGCTCTTTGGTGGCACAGGAATTCTACACAGTGACTGCACTGGGTAATACAAAAGGAAAGTTTTGTGTTTGCTTTCAGGCTGAACTTAAATTCATCCACTATTCCTGTAACCGGCATTTAGGTGGTCTCTGTGTCAGGCGCTCTTTTCCATCAGTTCCCCTAGGCCAAGTTTCTCACCCTTCCTGCCCTCAGGGCTTTACGCCTGTCTTCCTGCACTCTCCACTTCTGGAGCCCTAGCTGTGTGCCAGGCATTATGCCGAGAACCTTACAAGCTTCACAGAGTCCTCACCTTGATGGTCTGGGATCATCTATACCAAGCCCATTATATAGATGATGAAACTGAGGCTCAGAAAGCAGAAATGACTTACCCAAGGTGACAACAGGTGGTAAGTGACAGAGCTGTGATTAGCTCAGGTTCTCCTGGCACTAAAAGTCTGTGCCCTACTTCACCACATTGTAGTAGATGCTCAAGACGTGTCAGAGAAATGCCACGTTGACTTCGTTGGCCTTCCCTCTCCAAGGACGGGGCTGTCTGGAATCTCTCCCTGGCCTCTGTCTCCAGATTCCTGGAGGGACAGCTTTTATAACCTGAGTGCTGAAGCCGAGGTGGGTGGGCATGTGGACAGGAAGTCCAGCCCCTGGCCAGGGCGGTGGCTCAGAGGAGCTCTTCAGTAGAGGCAGAGGTCCTCTTGGCACCAGCTGGCAGGCGTTTCTGGCCAAAACTGATAGGGCCATCCCTGTGGCTTTAGGGACAGGCTTTGTGCCCTGGGCCAACAAAGTCCAAAAGGAAGTGTGTGTGGCCCTGTGGTTTTGAGGGTGGGCCCTTTCCTTTTAAAACAGCATCAGAGCTGTGGATCCTGGCAGGGCCAGGAGGAGGATTCTAATACAGGATGTGGCTATCACGGAGCCTGAGGGAGTGGTTGAGTGGAGGGAGGAGAGCAGGGAAATGGCAGAAGTGGGTGACAGGGGCCAGCATCCACCTTGCGGCTCTTCCCCATGCCCTTTCTGTACACGTTGTCCATGCCATCATTTCTGCTAAGATGTGGTCCCCAAGGCCATGGCCTCTATAGCCAGACAGGCCTGGGTTCAAATCACCACTGTCATTCAAGAGCTGTGTGATTTATTTTCCCTCCTGAGGCTTACTTTTCAAGTCTGTAAAATGGGAATAATAAGTCCACCTATTTCTTCTGGGTTTTGTGAAGGTTTGTTGAAGCAACTCATGTGGAGGCCAGCATGGCATATAGGAAGGGTTCAAAGAAGTTACTTATTTTAATTTCCATTTTCTAGATGAGGAAGCTGAGACTCAGAGAGGTTGAGTATCTTGCTGTAAGTCACACATCATGTCTGTGATGAGGATGAGATTTGAAATCAGGGCCCAGTGAAAGGGAAATTTGGTATTACTGTGTCATGCAGCTCTGAGTCCTACTTTTAGCTAAGCTGACGTAGGAAGGTTCTCTTGTGTGGAATCCTGGTGTCTCCACTGCGAGTGTGCACAGCTGATTGTGTAATGTTGACACCTTCATTAACTGCTGTCCAGTGTGGTCACCCCAATGTAAGCATGACTCAATGTTACAGATTTTCCCTGAAGTATTCCCTGTGATTAATTTCTTTCCCTTTTAAAACTTCAGGGCACGGTCAGGACAGGTGTTAAACTCTGTTCTTTGGCTGGAGATGTGGGGCACAAGGGCTGATGGTAGAAGGGCTGGTTCTGGAAGATAGCTGCATAGGAAATACAAGGTCAATGCTAGCTAGTTCTGAAGTTCTCACGTCAAGAGCAACTGGCTAATGTTATAGTAATTACAGGTACAATGTTAACATTATGCTTTGGTAGCATGTATTAGATGGATATTATTATTTTAGAATCTCAGATTTTTTGGATTGAAAGATGCTTTAAGAGGGCAGCGCCTGTGGCTCAGTCGGTAGGGCGCTGGCCCCATATGCCGAGGGTGGCGGGTTCAAACCCGGCCCCGGCCAAACTGCAACAAAAAATAGCCGTGCGTTGTGGCGGGCGCCTGTAGTCCCAGCTGCTCGGGAGGCTGAGGCAAGAGAATCGCTTAAGCCCAGGAGTTGGAGGTTGCTGTGAGCTGTGTGAGGCCACGGCACTCTACCAAGGGCCATAAAGTGAGATTCTGTCTCTACAAAAAAAAAAAAAAAAAAACAAAAGAAAGATGCTTTAAGAATTGGTAGGTCCCCTTCATTTCTGCAACTGAGTTTCAAGGTTATTGCCTAGGGCTGTCTTCTTCCTGCCTGAGGCAGAGGAATGCTCTCAGGTTAATTGCCTCTCTGAATCACCAGGACAGTGCAGGATGTTAGTGGAGGCATGGTGGTCTCTGGCCTCTCTAAACCAATGAGGAGGGAAGAATTTCATCAGAGCCCCATGGAGTCTGTATGTTTACCCCACTGACTGATCTCTGCTGAGAGATGAGAGATTTCCTGAGGGTCTTTCCCACAAAAGGGAAGCCCTAGGAAGGACATAGAGAAGTATAAGAAATAGCTTAAGCGTCTCTCTGAGCCTCAGTTTGTTGATCCATGAAATGGGAATGTCAGCCCTGCCGGAAGTGTTTAGCACTGTGCTGGGGACTGAGTAGCCCTCAGGGATTCTGAGGAAGGGGGAACAGGGATCGATGTCCTACTGTGGATTCAGGAGGAGCTCAGGGCAAAGTGGGGGAGGCCTGGGTTCCCAGCCGAGCCCTCTCCCTCACCAGCTGTGTGTTACTTGCTCTCTCATCTGTAAGACAACGCAGAATAATTTATTGTGAAATCTCCCAGTGTTTTTTCTTTGCTGCTCCTGCTGCTAAGACTCAAAGGGAAGTAGAGGAGCTTTTTCTTCCATCAGTCCAGGAAGGCGGTGGAGTCCGGGGTTCTCAGTCTGGGGGCTCCTGCCTCAGGGGTTCCTGGATGGTGGTTGTAGTTCAGTGTCCAAATTAGGAGATGGCACAGAAAAATGACCCTCTTCTTCTCTCTTGGGAGGTGGAGACCCAAGTGTGGGGTGCGATGCAGGAGCAGAGGGGAGAGGGAGGCAGTGTGGGGTAATGGTTGGGGGCTGCTTGGCAGTGGTGCAGAGGGTCAGAGCCTCAGTTTCTTCATCTGTCAAGTGGGGGTGAGGGTGGAGCCTGTGCCACAGCAGTGGGGAAGGTGGGGTGTACGAAGGTCTGTAAGACTCTTAAACAGTAGCTGTGTGGAGCACATGGTGTCCTGGTTTGGGTTCCCAGAAGTGGATTCTGAGGATAGGACTGAGTGCGGAGAGTTGATTTGGGAGATGACGTCAGGGAGCACAGATGGGGTTGGGGAGTGAGGCAGGGTGGGGTGACAGCCCATGAAGAGTGTGCTCTCAAGCCAGTCACCACTGCAGGGCACTCTGGGAGCTCAGAGTTGCTCCCTGCCCTGAGGTGAGAAGGCTGGGGTTGCTTATCCACCCACCTCCCAGGAAGCCCCAGAGGCCGTAGACAGTCAGACTCCAAGGACCCATGGTTATGGCTATTTGGAGAAAGATCCTCATGCCCCACCTCTGACAGGACCTTGTGCCTTGGAACAGAGATGCCTAATCAGGCCTAGGTGGGGCCAAGACCAGAGGCTCTGCCCTGTCCTCCAGTGTCCCTGGAAGCCCCCGGCAGATCCTTGAATGACCCTAGAGCGCCAGAAGAGCTCTGCCTCCAGTTAAGATGGAGATCGACTTTCCTCCCTTATGAATGGGGGTTCAAGTCCAGCTTTAACATAATTAAGAAAAATAATGGAATGTGATATGTGGGGAGTAAATTCCTGCCCAGTCCTCAGATTGCAAAGTGTGGCTGGGAGCTGGGGACGCGTGGGAGCCTCAGTACCCACAGCTGCTCAGTAAGTAGTGGCCGAAGCGCCTCGTGCAGGGTCTTGTCCTGGCTGCTTTGTGTCACTCTGGGCCTGGACCATGCCTTGTCTATAGGAGAAGCTCCTTCCCTGGTTCCTCCCTGGGCTGTGACCTGTTCTTATATCTGTTTGTACTCTGAAGTTGAGTAACATCTTTTCCTGAAATAGCACCCTACCCCTCCTTGCAAGGTGCCTTGTGTAGGTGCAGAACTCTGGTATTGGAGCAGGCCCAGGGTCTGGAGAACAGGCGTGCTATTGTCTGTCCAGCATGGACACCAGGAAGACAATGGCAGTCACATGCTAAGTGGGAAGGGACTTTGGTGATAAGACCTAACACCCCAGAGGCCAGATATAGCAGTGATGATGACATCATCCCCGGATGACAATGTTTGACACCTAGCATTTGCCTGGACCTATTCTCTCATTTAGTCCTCACCGCAGCCCCCCAAGGTGGGGACTAGGACTCTTCCCATTTCCCCCATTTTTCAGAAAAGGCCCACAGAGGGAAAGCCACATCCCGGGGCCAAAGGGGGCCAGGCCTGAACTCGAAGTCTCGTGCAGTCTGCCCCAGAGCCACCTTGTTCAGATAGCCCTCTATCCACCACATCACCAAAATCAACAAAATGTACATCCCTCACTCAAAAGGCCATCCTGCCAGAGATGGTCTTGAGGCTGACCCAACATGGAAGGCAGGAGGGAAGAAATGGCTTTCTTATTCCTGAAGCCAAGAGAGGTGGTTGAAACCAGGACGTCATTTACATGTGGTACAATGTAGCCCAGATGTAGCTCAGACATTGCCCAGGTTGGCCTGAGTATGACCCAGATCTGGCTCAGATGTTCAGTCCCCAAGACTGCCAAGTACAAAATGACCCCTCTACAGGGACAAAAATACACTCCAGACGGCAGGTGTCAGAGGCAAGTGTTTATTGATTACAGAGAAGGGTGGTCTACAAAGCTTGTGCCCAGCCTTCCCTGGATGGTCATGGTCCAAGCTTCACTGGGAGACAGGGGAGCTGAGCGTCTGCGAGGAGGCTGGGGTGACCACAAGGGCATTCTGGGATTGGAAGAGAAGAGAAAACTGGTTTTTATCTCCTGCTTTGTTGTGGTTTATGCTGGTTTGGTTCTCCACAAGGTGACTGCTGGTATTGGGGGGTCATGACCCTGAACTCACAAATACAGAATTCTTGGAAGAGATGGAGGTGGAGGGTCTGTGTGAATAGCAAAGCTATCCAGGGGCCTGGGGCAGAGGTGAAATATCTCTGTGCAGGCAGTGGGACTGTGTAGGACTGTTGTCCCCAAGCCCAGCCTGCCACCAAAGCTCTCCAAATTCTTTAAAATGAAGATTTCTGGCTATATCCATTGGGACCCAGGCAGCTGAATTTTTAACAAACCTCTGGCTTTTTTGGGGGGGGGGGGGAACTTAAGTGTAATATAAGAGGAACTTACTCTATTAGATTTCCCCAACATTTATTATGAACATTATTATTATTATTTTTGGAGACAAGAGTCTTTACTCTGTTGCTCAGACTAGAGCACTGTGGTATTAGCCTAGCTCACAGCAACTTCAGACTCCTGTTCAGGTGATCCTCCTGCCTTAGCCTCCTGAGTAGCTGGAACTACAGGATCCTGCCACAACTATTTTTTTCTATTTTTAGTAGAGGCAGAGTCTCACTCTTGCTCAGGTTGGTCTAAAGTTCCTGAGCTCAAGGGAGCCTCTTGCCTCAGCCTCCCAGAATGCTAGGATTATAAGTGTGAGCCACTGCACCCAGCCTATGACCACTTTTTTTTTTTTTTTTTTGTAGAGACAGAGTCTCACTTTATGGCCCTCGGTAGAGTGCCATGGCCTCACACAGCTCACAGCAACCTCCAACTCCTGGGCTTAAGCGATTCTCTTGCCTCAGCCTCCCGAGTAGCTGGGACTACAGGCACCCGCCACAACGCCCGGCTATTTTTTGGTTGCAGTTTGGCCGGGGCTGGGTTTGAACACGCCACCCTCGGTATATGGGGCCGGCGCCTTACTGACTGAGCCACAGGCGCCGCCCCCTATGACCACTTTTAAACAGCCAGCAAAGCTGAAGAATTTTACAGTGAACATCTGTATACCCATCACCTAAATTCTACCATCAAGTTTTCTTTTAACCTTATTTGTTTTATCTCATATCTATCCTTTTATTCATTCCCTCTACTAGATTTTAAAACTATTATAAAGTTATAGAAAGAAAATCAATGTGCTGCTAGCTAAAAACAAATAAATAAAGCAAAATGGATAATTTGGAAATGGATCCAAAGATAGAAACTATACGTTTCCAAATCAGATGATAAATGATGGATCAGGCAATGTAAGTTGATTTAAAAAAAGAAAAAAAAAAGAAAAGAAAAGCACGATTCTAAACACCCCCTAGTAAGAGACAGATGAAATAAAGAAGCTCCGGCCACCCATTGGTATGGAGCACTAGTTGTCCATTCAACACGAATCAAGTGTGTATCTGTCTTAGATAAATTGTTTGTTATAATTGGTTCATTGTAGTGTCGTCCTTAGTGAATGAGCTGTATACTCAGACATCTGCTGGGTTTATAGATGAGGAAGCTGAGCTCAGAGAGGCCAAAGGACCTGCCCCAGGTCCCATGGTTAGAGAGAGGCAGGGCTGGGATTGAAACAGTGGTCTGGTTCCTGGGTCCAGGCTCTCAGCCTCTCTGAACCATCTACAGTGCTGTTCTCATCATTCCCCATCAGAACCAGCTGAAGCATAGGCGCCATTTTTCAGGGTGGATAGCTAATAATAACGAAAATGTCACCTCACCCTTGAAGTCAGTTAACAAGGCCCCCCAGCCCTTCCTTCAGATAGGACCCTGGGTCATATTTGAGACTTCCTGTCCTGTGTGGATTTCTCCAGAATCAAACAGCTCAGAATTCAGTGGTTCCAATGGACAGTTTGGGGCAGATTAGGACTAATAGGAGGTAAAGGTTTGGTCCAAGCACCTCCTGGGCCTTAGGTTGGATACCTTATATAGGAAGGATGATAGGCAAGTAGCATGTGGATTTTTTTCCCTCCCCTCCCCTCCCCTTTCCTCTTTGCTTTTCCCTTTCCTTTTTCTTTCTTCAAGACACAGCCTCACTCTGTCACTCTGGGTAGAGTGCTGTGGCAGCATCATCTAGCTCACAGCAACCTCAAAATCTGGGGCTCAAGTGATCCTCTTGCCTTAGCCTCATGACTAGCTGGGACTTCAACCATGCCTAGCTAGTTTATTCTATTTTTAGTAAGATGGGGTTTTTCTCTTCTTCAGCCTGGTCTTGAACTCCTGCACTCAAGCAATCCACGTGCTTTGGCCTCCCAGAGTGCTAGGGTTACAGGCATGAGCCACCATGCCTGGCTGGGTTTTCTTAATTGTTAAAAATTCTGTTTCAATAAGTGTCCTCCTCTGGAGTGGAACTGAAACTCTGAGAAGGCAGGGGCTTCTGTCTGCTTCGTTCACCATGATGATCAGTGCCTGCACGCAGCAGGTGCTCAGTAAATGCCTGCTGGCCTGCTGACCGAGACGGGCACCTCACTGCTATTAGCTCATGCAGAGTTTGGGGCTCAAAGCAGGGGCTTAGCAAAGTAGGTGTTGAGTGTAAATCCCACTTCTGCCACCTACTGGGTGTGTGACTTTGGAAAGGCACTTGCCACCTTTGAGTCCCATCTGTACAATGGAGATGACATCAGGACCTGGGTGTGAAGATTGAGTTAGATTCTGCCTATACTGCAGTGCCTGGCACATAAGGACTGTGAGCTGTTGCTTTTAAGGGTAATCATGGGTGAGGGTGACACAGCTATAGCTCCTCTTCCCCACAGATACCATGGAGAGTAGCAATAAATGCTCAACAAGTATTTACTAGACATCTACTCTCTGCCAGGCTTTGCTGAGCACTACAGACAGAGCACGGATAAAATGGACGCGATCCCAACCCCTGTTGAACTGAGATCATTTGGCTATGTGTGTGTGTGAGAGTTTGTGTGAGAATGTATGTGTGTGTGTGAGAGTTTGTGTGAGAATGTGTGTGTGGTGTCTTAAGCCTATGCTCCACAGATCCCTGGGCCTCCCTATTCATCTTTTCTGGAACATGAAACAACCCTGCCTCAGGGCTTTTGCACTTGCTGTCCCTTCCAATGGGACACTTCTCCCAGCTACCCACAGGGCTCACTCCCTCACCTCCTTGGCTCAGATGTCACAACCTCAGAAAGGATCTTTCCCAACACCCCATCTAAAACATCACCCACTCCCCTGGCATTACTCTCTTCCTCCCAAACCTGCTTTATTTTTCTTCTCAGCCTTTATCTCTTTGGCCTGATGTTATGTATTTATGAGTTTATGTATTTGCCTTCTCTGTTAGAACATGGACTCTGCACATGGATGTGTTCTGTTCGCTCATTTCTGTAACCACAAGGACTCAGAAGCATGCCTGGCTTACACGAGGCCCTCAAAAAATATTTACTGAATGAATAAATACATGAAAGAATAAAGGAGTAACAAGAAGGACGGATGCAGTGTATTCACCCCAGGCTAGGAGGGTCCCATTCGTAGGGCACAGGCAACCTTCTCCCTTGCAGGTGAGCAGGTGAGGCCCTGAGGTGAAGGGACTTGCACAAAGTCCCAGTGAGTGACTAGCGAGCAAGGCCCACCTCCCAGCCAGGGCTCTCTCAGTGGCTGTGCCTTCCCCAGGGCAGGATGTTTAATTAGGTCCGCATCCTACTCACCTTGATCAGGGAGCACGAAGCTGCCTCGAATCCCAAGTCCTTCACTATTGACACCGGGACCCCCGGTCTTAATTTGCCTGAAAATACAAACATGATGAGAGACTGGTGGGTCTGGCTCGCAGTCCCCCATGCGCCTGCTTCGGACTGTCCCCTCTGCCTCTGCACACCTCTCCTCTGGCCCCATCCCCCCACCTTCTGCCTCTGGCAGTGGCTTCTGGCTGCTCACAAACCACAATCCTCACATCCTCGCACACTCCTGCTCACAGACTGTGGGGGATTGCCATTATCACCGCAGCACAGATCTCTATGCTATAAGATTTCCTACTCTAATAAAACAAAGAAATTAAAAAGGCAAGGCTGATGTAGGTTGTCAACTCTCCCCACCCCATGACCTGGGGCTTAATTAAAGTGCCCTCTGTCTCTGCTTCTTCCACTAGTAACAAATAACACACTAGCAGCCCCAGCACTGGCTAAGAAGTGTCGAGCCCTGACTGTGCTGGGCCCTTCTGCCCTTTCCAGCTATCGTTTTCTTCATGCCTCTGAGGAAGGGACTTTTATTTCTCCATTTTTACAGATGGAAAAACCAAGGTGTGGAAGGATTAGGCAGCTTGACCAAGGCCAGGCAGCTGGCAAGAAGGGAACAGGACTTGAACTCAGGCATGCTGAGGACCCCTAAGTGTGATCTAGTTGTCTGTTTACACCTCTCTCCTTGCTGTCAGCCCCCGGAGGCTGGGGTGCTGTGTAGCTCATCTTTGCAAGCCCAGGCTCTGGCACTAGCAAACTGGGCCGTGATGTCAGCAGGGGGAGACCAGGAAGTCTTCTAGGAGGAGGGAAAGACCAGAAAGTCTTCTAGACTTTGAAGGATGGATGGAAAATGAATGAAAGGGGCCCCAAGTGGAGATGCAAACAGGAGAAATAAAGCAAGGCCCTGGGGGAAGAGAGAAACGGATGGCAAAGGGACCCACCATTCTGGTTTGGCAGCAGGGTGGAGAGAAGGATCTCCGTGATGATGTTTCTCAGAGGTTCAGTCTGTGAGAGAGAAGGGGCGCTGTCACTCCGCTTGAGTATCCAAAGGCTTCCCATGGCATTCTGCATGGGCAGCTCACCCCAAGCTGAGGGCAGTGGCGGAGAGGCCGGAATCTCAGATCCCTGGCTAATCAGAGCCTCAAGGGCTCTTGGGAACCAGACAGGCTGGGGCAGGATACAAACTTAGCGACCCCTTGGGCCTAGTAGGTGAGGACATTGGGGTGCATGGGAGGTGCATTCTCAGGGCCTCCTCTGCTCTCTTCTAGCCAAATTTGATCCGAGGGAATTTTGCCCTGCATTGCCTACCATTTTCTTTCTTTCTTTAGAGATTTGGGACTTGCTGTGTTGCCTAGGCTGGTCTTGAACTCCTGGTCAAGTGATCCTCTGGCCTTGGCCTCCCAAAGTTGGGGAATTACAGGTGTGAGCCACTGTGCCCAGCCTGCCTGAGTTTTTAACTTCTTGAGAAAAGCCAGAAGTCCTGATTTTCATGTGAAAATCTCCTTATTTTAAAATATTAGTCAAAAAACATTTTAAAAGCCCCCAAAATACAAAGAGCAAAGAAAACATGGCAGAGGACAGGCTTCAGGAAACTGAAGACCAAAGGGAAGGGGCTGCCCAGGGTTCCTAGGTGCATCTATGTGAGCCAAGTGAGATGTGAACCATGGACATTTGCTTTCTAATTTAGGATCGAAATTTCACTGAAAGACAGTGAAAGCGTATCTGTGAGCATGGGTATTTGTGTGTGTGTGAGTGTGTGTGTGTTCTTAACTGTGTCAGTAAAAGCCTGAGCTGAAATGCTGGACTTAAGTTGATGACCTGGGGCCAGCCCAGGCCTCTTGTGGACTTCTGCGAGGACTTTGTTTGGAGCAAATCCTGGGCAATGCCTCTTAAGAATGGGCCATTGCTGCTGTGGCCTCTGGGACAATCTGTTAATACTTACTTGAATAAGCTGGGTAAGGTGGCTCATGCTTGTAATCCCAGCACTCTGGAAGGCCAAAGTGGGAGGATCCCTTGAGTTCTGGACTTCCAGACCAGCCTGAGCAAGAGTAAGACCCCATCTCTACTAAAAATAGAAAAATTAGCTGGGTGTTGTGGCAAACACTGATAGTCCCAGCTACTTGGGAGGCTGAGGCAGGAGGACTGCCTGAACCCAAGAGTGTGAAGTTGCTGTGAGCTATGATGCCATGGCACTCCAGCTTGGGTAACAGAGTGAGATTCTGTCTCAACCCCCCCACCCCAAACCAAAAACAAACAAAAAAACCCAAGAAAAACTTACTTCAAACCAGCTAATAGCCCAATTCATCAGTTGGATCCGATCACACCTGCAACAGAAGATGCCTGTGAGAGTGGCCCCTTGGAGTCTTGTCTGTGTGCTCATCCATTCATCCAACAGCTGTATATCAAGCACCTATTATGTGTTAGGCACAGTGTGGCTCTAATGTAATGTGTCTGGCACATAATAGTTTATGTTCCAGTGGTGGGTGGGGTGGGGGACACAGAAAAGAAGCCTCAGTCTGAAGATCAGGAAAATCAATTGCCAGGATGTGGGCTGGGGTGGACCAGGGAGCCCATGCTCTGGTCCCAGGGCCATCTAGTCCCAGTTCAGGTGTCTGCTGCTGTGTGGGAATGTAGGCCCTGGGGCAGTCTAATAGTCTGATTTTTGTATGTTCACTAATTGATGGTGGCGGGACCTGTACTTCCGCACTGGGGTGACTGAAGGTGGCCAGGATGGGCTGTCCGGGCCTAGGGGATAGTGCTGGGTAGGCCATTCTCGGCCAGGGCTTATCTGCCCTGAAGCTGCCGCAGGCCACTTCTTCCCTTCCCTCTCCATCATATTCAGTCCTAGACGGCAGGAGAGGCCAGGCAAGAACCCTGGTCCATCCTGGAGCCACCATCAGTGACACCCACACACTGCGTATTGAAAGAAATCCATGGTCCCGGGCAGGTCTCACCTTAATGAGCAGAATCTTTGAGATGAGTTACATTTTTACCTGAGGTTATTGAAGTTGAGCATAAGTAGGTCACCTTTAGTGTAAAACTGAGCTTCCGAACTGGCTTCCTGCAACAAGAGAACGCCTGTGTCCCATTTCTCATAAGAGGATGTGTCCCATGTGGGGCTGGATGTTACGCAAAGAGGCTCTGGGGTCATGCTGACATGGTCTGAGCCTCAGCTACTGGCCCTGTGACCTTGGAAATGGTTTCACCTCTCCAGGCCTCACTTTCCTTGTCTATTAAATGGGGTAGTGCTTGTACCCCCCTATAGCACAGGCTTGTTGAGGGGAATGATGGTGATGATGATGATGGTGACAGTAACCTTTTGCATGGTGCCCTTGCTGTGTGTCAGGTTTTTTAAGAGTTTTATGTTAATATCTCCTTTACTCCTCACCACTCTGGGCTGTGTCCTATTACTGCCCCATCGTGGAGGTGAAGACACTGAAGGACGAAGATCAGTGAGCCCCAGGGGAATGGTAACTTATTGTTGGAAAGGGGGACAGCTAAGCCAGATCCTAGATGCAGGGCCCAAGATATGCATCAACCTACCTCTAGGCTGGGGTGACTCTAAGGGCAATGTGCCAGGCTCCAGTTCCAGGCCAGAAGCCCCCAAGAACAAATTTATCTCGCAAGCCTGGACTTGGTGGCTAAAGTACCTGCTGCTGGCCTTGGAGGTGCCAGGTCACCAGCGGGTGAGGCTGGCCTGGGGCAGGTTTGGGATGAGAAGATCCATTAACACAGGAAGCAGGGCTCCAAGCTAAACAACTCCAGGCCCCATGCATCCTGCCGTCTCTGTGAAAGGCATCCCCTGACATTGTGTGGTGAGCAACCTGCACAGCTGTACACAGTGACCTTGCTTAAGGACAGGGTCAACATCAGCCTGCTATCAACAACCAGGCACTGTCCAGACTGCCTGGTTAGGCATGGATGGCCCTAATATCCAGTGCCCACCCATGAGTCCTTCCTTGTCGCTCTTCTCCTTTGCCCTCTGTAGAGGATGTGGTTGGTGCCCTGCTAAGGTCCCCTTACAGGTGAGGCATCCACTCGCCACTGATTGCTCACAGCTGCCTCTTTCTCTGGGGTAAATGGAACTGCCTTTTTGGGGCCATTGGTGGCCAATAACTGACTGATAAGGGACTGTTTGACAAAAGGCCTGGGCCTGGCATGGGCTCAGGGCGG
The DNA here is from genome assembly GCF_027406575.1 of Nycticebus coucang. Taxonomy (NCBI): domain Eukaryota; kingdom Metazoa; phylum Chordata; class Mammalia; order Primates; family Lorisidae; genus Nycticebus; species Nycticebus coucang. The sequence continues at coordinate 40,167,562 of NC_069800.1, read as the reverse complement.
CACAGCCCATGCTCCAGGCACCCTGTGGGATCAAACCAAAGGGAGGCTGCAGCGGAGATCACGTCTTTGCTCGGACCCTTCCCTGCCTCACCCTGAGAGCGCTCTTCCTGTATATGTGTTTTATAAGAATCCCTGTGTTGGGCGGCACCTGTGGCTCAGTCGGTAAGGCGCCGGCCCCATATACCGAGGGTGGCGGGTTCAAACCCGGCCCCGCTGAACTGCACCAAAAAAATAGCCGGGTGTTGTGGCGGGCGCCTGTAGTCCCAGCTGCTCAGGAGGCTGAGGCAAGAGAATTGCTTAAGCCCAGGAGTTGGAGGTTGCTGTGAGCTGTGTGATGCCATGGCACTCTACCGAGGGCCATAGAGTGAGACTCTGTCTCTACAAAAAAAAAAAAAAAGAAAAAGAGTCCCTGTGTCAGGCTCTGCTTCTAGGGCCCTTGCCTAAGATGCCTTCCTATGAGGCTTGTCATTTGAGGATACACGCCCCTTTACCTTCAGCTCCAGGTCCCCCCCAAATGGAAGCCAAATAAGATCTGACTTGATGGGGTAACTGAGAACATCAGGTAAAAACTTCCTTGGAGATGATTTTGTTCTGCTCATATTTCAGAATATCCTTCCCCCTCTCGGTCTGTGTGGTTTGGATGGACCCACTCCTACCCTCTACTCTGGATATATGTGTGCCAGCTCAGGAAATTTACATATTCCATTTTTCTGGTCACACTGATTGGCTCAGGAATGGGCACACAACCCAAGCTCATCCAATGAGAGTCAGCCTTCAGACTTTTCCTAGGACTATTGGCAAAGAGGTTCTTCCTGCTGGGATTGCCAGGCTGATAGGACATAAGACTGATGTAGCTTGGGGCACTTCCATGAGGGAATACTTTGCCTGAAGATAAAAGGCAGCCCAAAGGAAAACCAGGCTGCTAGATCAGAGAGAGAAGAATGAAGATGACATTGTTTGAGCACCTAAATCCAGCTATTCCTGAAGCCAATACCATCTGGAATTTTTAGTCATATGAGGTAATAAAATTCTTTTTGTGTGTGTGAGTTGGGTTTCTTCCCAGAGATCCCTGGCTAATAAATTAATAAGGTCAGAGTTGGGCCCCCAAAGCTCCTGACTCTTGGTCCAGAGCTTCCTCTCACTGACCCCTGCAGGGTGACAAGAGTGGTAGAAATGTTTAACACACAAGAATATGAACAAGAACAGTGAACAGGAGTGTCCCCAGGCTGGTGCTAACGTCACACAATTGAACTCACGATGCCCAAGGTGAAAAGGGGGTGAAGGGCTTCATTGGTGGCGAACACTTCCAGCACAATCAGTTGGGCCACCTTGGCACTACCTTGGCTCAGCAGGAGCTTGGGGGTTTCCTGAGTTCGAATCTTCACAATCTGAGTGGGTCCCAGCTGTTCTGCAGCCTGGAAGGACATCAGAGTCACATGTGGCCTCACAAGTGCCTCACTGTGGCCCACAGTCCCCATGTGGCCCCCTGTGGCCCAGCCATTCTACTTCCTCTCTGTGCTCCAGCCACACTGTCCTTCTTACAGATCCTTGAATGGATTGCTGTTCTCTCTGCCTGGCAGCCTTTGGTCTTCTGTTCTCTCTATCTGGAATACTCTTCCCCTCAGGGAAGTCTCCCTGATGTCCCAGACTAGATCAGGTTCCCATAATGTTCTCATAGTCCCTAGAACCTGTCTTTGTTACTGCGCCTGCAACAGAAATATTATCCATGTGATTATTTGATTCAGGTTAAACTGGCCTGCTAGAATAAAATCTCTGGGAGGAAGGGCCTTGGTCTGAGTCCCACAGTGCTAGAAGGAAAGAGAGTAGTCTTGTCCAGATTCTACTCCCCAGAGGCCTGTGTACAGACCACACTGTACATCCATCAAGCTGCAGATGGCAAATAGACCAACCTTTTCATCGATCACCCTGATTCCTGCCTTCAGCTGATGGGCCAGCTCAGGAAGCTGAGGATGAGAGGAAGCCAGAGAAGGTCAGTCAGATGGGGGCCCAAGGGAGGCACAGCTTCTGTACCCTGCTGCTGGGATGAAGATTTCCCAGGGCCCCAGAAAAGCTGGGTGGTGCAGGCCATATGTTTGCCACTGGTGGAAGAACAGCCCCTAGGTCAGCTGCTATGGGGTATGAAGTCCCTGCTGGCCTGAACTTTTTCTGCAGGTTGCTGATGGTTATGGGTCTATGGGGAGCTCCCTGCTCCCAGAGGACCTAAAGAAGTGATTCTAATTCTTATCACAATCATGAGTGTGATTGCTGGTGACCATTCCCCATTTTCTTGCCATCTTAACTCCCTCAAGAACTTGGTTATTTGCTGTCCGTCAGCTGACCTGAAGTCCTGCCATCCTCTCATAACTTTGGGCCAACCCTTTCCCCCTCAGGATCTGCTTCCCTATTAGTCACCCTGGAGGAAGTGGCACAATATAGTTCACTGGTGGTGATTGTCTGCTGTGCTGTGTTGATAAGGATTCCAAGGTTGTGTTGGCATCCAGATTCAGTAGGAAGGAGGGCTCCAATTGATTAGTGATGTCTGCCATGGGTCCCACAGTGTAAGCAGCAGCACTTTTGCCATCCCTGGACTACTCAGTATCTAAGGTGTCCTGTGACTCCACAGGATCATTACTTGGTAGAGGAGACAGGTGCACCAGAACCTGTCTTTCAGCAGGCAGAACTAGGACTGGGGCTGGATGGTACAGGGAGGATTACAGCTTTAGGTCTATGTCAGCAGTGGGGTCTCTTAGGGGAGAGAGTGAGCTTTCTATTACTGGAGTGATTTAAACTGAGTCTGGCAGGGGACTACTGCTTAGGGCTCTGGGGTCCTTGTGTCCCCTTTGATTCAGGAAATTCCTATGATGTAGCACAGGTGGTCCCAACCTCTGTCCCTTGCCGAGGCTTACCACATAGTCCAATAGGATTATGATTTCTTGTGGAGGGATCAAGGCGGCTACCACGGCATTCACAACATCCTGCCTAATGATGAGGCTGAACTGGGTGTTGTCCAGAGTGGGCATCGTCAGGGAAGCCATAGAGTTATTGAAATACTTGTTTATCATTCCCTTTGAGTCCAACAGCTTGGCCTGAGGAGACACAGAGCAGGAGGAGGGAGTGAGCTGAAAATTAAAACTCTACAGTTTACCTGTTAACAATGCAGAAGGAAACGACACCTGTTTGCCTTTTTGCATTTGTTGCCAGGAAGCTTAGCCTGGAATTCAGTGCCTGGCTGAAGGCTGTGAGTTATCTCAGGCGCCTGACAACATCTACTCAATTTGCACCCCTCAAATAATCTGATTTTTATTTTTTAACTTAGATATTTTATTTTTTCACTTATGTTTCAACTTCTCAGACATCTCTTCTCAGACATCCCTTCAGGTAAAGGGAAAATTCAAAACTGTAACAAAATGGACGAACTACTTGATGCTGCGATTTTCCAAGGGACCCATAAAGACTAGTCTGGGATTCACAGTACCTGCCTGGCCCCCCAGGGAATCCAGCCTAGCATGGGTGTGTGGCTCTATATTTTATGGAGAATTGACAGTTACTGGGCATTTCCTGTCTTCCAGGCAATGTATGGTCTCATTTCATCCTTTCCTTAGTGACGTTAGTATTTACATTTTCAGACAAGAAAGTGGAGGTTCAGAGAGACAAAGAAACTTGCCCAAAGTCACACAGCTCGGGAGTCATGGGACTGGGAGAGAAACTTAGGTCTGTGATTCTCAATGATGTTTCAGTGATTTCAATGATGTTCTGGGATTTTGTTTCAAGGTTACCGGAGGTTTGGGGATTGGCAGGGACCTGCCTCGAAAGGCCAAGGTCCTCAGTGTACACATTCAGACCCCAGGCAGGAGACATGAGGTTGAGGGCAGAACCCCTGGGTGGATGATCTGTGGCTCTTCGACTCTATCTTCTGATTTTTTCTCCCCAGAATGGCTCGAATGTGTTCAGCCTGTTGCAATTTTTCTAAATCAGCCCATGTGTCCTAACCGTTACTGGGTTTTCTTCCCCTGATATAGGCATATGATTCCTGACCTTTATGGCCAGAAAAGGGCAGCAATGTCCCCACTTTACTCCTGAGGTCCTGTGACACTCACCACCAGGTTGAACTGAATGGCATCGTCCTTGATAGCAGGAGACAGAAGGTCAAACTCCAGGCGGTCAGGGCTGAGGGAAATGGGCACTGCTCCGGGACAAGAAGAAAGTTCTCTGAGGGTGGGGAGCAATATTGGATTGGGGGGGAGTTTGGGGGCTGCTTTCAGCTGGATTATTGCCTGGAGGAGTGAGTAGGAGGGGCAGGTAATAATGATGTTGATAATAAGGAAAATGATGGGCTGGGCAAGGTGGATCCCTATTGCTCTGGGAGGCCAAGGCTGGTGGATTGCTTGAGCTCAGGAGTTCAAGGCCAGCCTGATCGGGAGTGAGGCCCTCATCTCTACTAAAAACTAGCAAACTAGCTGGGCGTAATGGCGGGAGCCTGTAGTCTCCTCTAATCATGAGGTTGAGGCAAGAGGATTGCTTGAACCCAGGAGTTTGAGGCTGCTGTGAGCTATGAGGCTATAGCACTACACCCAGGGCTACAGAGTGAGACTCTGTCTCAAAACCAAGATAAAGCAAGAAAAGGGAAATGATGAGGATAATGACTGACATTGAGAGTATGCCAAATGCCAATGCCAGGTGCCCTGTTAAACCTTTACTTGGGTTGGCTCATTAATCTTCAAAATGACTCCAGGAGGTATTATTATTTTTACTTCCCTTTTAGAGAAACTAAGGCTCAGAAAAGTGAAATGACTCGCTCGAACTCATATTGTGAGAGGATATGCGTTGGTTTTATGCCATAGTCCTGGGTTGGAACAAAATTATTGTTTATAATTCTCCACCTCCCTCGGGAGACTGAATCCGGCATGCCCCACGGGCCAGGTTCTAGGTCTAGACACCCGGTGCACACCCATCTATCCGCCCGATCGCCAAGTGTTCGTCTCGGGATGCCCCACTTGGCCGCCAGGTGGCAGTGGCGTCTCATCCGTCCCGGCTGGAGGGCCGAGGATAGGGCGGGTCTGGAGGGGACGACCGGGATTTGGTCCTCGGGCCGCCTCCTGCCTCCTCCCCGGGGGAGACTTCCTACCCTGCCGCTGGGGAGCACAGTAGCCAGCTGGACTTCGGTTTGAGCCCCTCGTGGCTAGTCTCTTCTTGCCTCTGAATCTGTTTGCTCATCTTAAATTCCTGCCTCATGCGCAGAACTGGCACCTGGTAACCGCCAAATCTGAGTTACACCCACTTGGATCTGTACGAATTGGGTTCACGGCTTCCCATATTACCGGTTGCCTCTGTGAGCTCGGACAAATGACTTAATTACTCTGAGCCTCAGTTTCCCCACATCTAAAGAGGGTTGATGGTCACTACTGCGTGGAGCTGTTTGGGGGGCCAGTGAGACAGTGCGTGTGGGATGCCCAGCCCGTGGCAGGCGCTCTGGGCACTCAATGGCTTTCATTTCATTCTCCTCTTCCCGCTCCTCCACCCTTGAAAGAGCCAGATCTCAAATCAGCAGATGGTAGGTTTTCTTCTTTTTTGCCTATTTCTACTGTGGGGGTTCCAAGCAAGGCCGATTTCTGATGTGGGGGCAGAAGCCCGTCCTCACATCTCTTAGGAAGAAATGACCTTGCTGAGCGCACGGGTTTCATCTCTTCCCTGTTTCCTCTCCTCTAATAGCGCATCCTTCTCTCCCGCCACCCATCACCCATCCATTTAGCATTTGAAAACACGTCTCTGTGCCAGGCAGAGCACCTGCTATGTGCCTGGAAGTTTCCTTTAACCTTTTTTTTTTTCTTGAGACAGCATCTCACTCTGTTGCCCTGGGTAGAGTGTGGTAGCCTCATAGCTCACAGCAACCTCAAACTCCAGGACTGACGCCATCCTCTTGCCTCAGCCTCCCAGTAGCTGAGACTACAGGCACCCACCATGACACCCAGCTAGTTTTTCTAGTTTTAGTAGAGATAGGGTCTCGCTTTTGCTCAGGCTGGCCTGGAACTCCTGACCTCAAGCGATTCTCCCAGAGTTCTAGGATTACAGGTATTAGCCACTGTACCCAGTCTCCTGTAAACTTCTAATCCTCATTAACAATCCTGTGAGGTCCCTTAGGATATATAAGCCCCATTTTTCAGATGAGGAAACCAAGAGTAAAAGGTGGGATGGCTTTCCCAAGGTCATGAGGCAAGTCAGGAGCTGGGATTTGACTTGAGTTTATCTGGGGCAACTCACTAAATTCATGGTGAATTTGGGTCTGCTTCTCTTGGGCAGGCATCAACTGATGCTCCTCCCGCTTGCTGCTGGGCCCAGTCACTGCTCAGGCCTGACAGGGGTGGCCCCCCTTGGGTGGTAGCAGGGCCTGGAGGCAGCTCCTTGGGGAAGGAGAAGGTGGAAGAGAGAGCAGTGCACCTACCCTTTACCATCTGCAGGAGGTCTGCATACATGTCATTGAAGGCCAGTTCGATCACGGGACACAGCTGCAACAGCACAAACACAGGAATTCTACTAGTGAGGCTAGAATGCAGCCTGACAGTGATCCCTGCCTGGCCCACCTGGGATCATAGATGTGTTCATGCTCCCAGTCATCTCTGCTGCTCAGAGTCCACCCAGCCCCCAGGGCCACTTGGGACCTTTTGCAATGGTTTGTTCCTTGCCCAGTGCCCAGAGTGTACCTGGGCTGCCAGCCCACAAGAGCCCATGTTTTCCATTGCAGCTGTTCTCAACCTGTGGGTGGTGACCCCTTTGCTCCATTTGTAACAACGAGGCGATTAGGAAATTAGGAAGGTTGAGAACCACTGTCAGAATTGGAGAATTCACTTATTCATCTAACAAGTTAACTACTGAATTCCCTTCACATGTTAGACCCTACCAGACCAGATCCTTCACTAGTCTCTTTACGCCCTTTGTCCTTTTCTATCCCCAACACATCCTTTTGCCTGCTAAGCAATTCTCTTTCTAAAATTTCCAGTAGTCCTTGACAGGGGGTGATTGTCGTCCCTCAGGAGACATTTGGAAATTTCTGGAGACACTTTTCGTTGTCACAACTTGGGGGAATGAGGATGTTACTGGCATCAAGCTGAGTGGGGCTATCTTGTTTATCCTGTAATGTACAGGACAGCTCCCATGTCAAAGAATTGTCCAGTCCAAAATGTTAGTGGTACCAACGTTGAGAAACACAGGCCTAACCTAACTCTGGCCCCAGCTGTTCTGCACAGGAAGGAGATTAAACATTTGACTCACTTGTCTTTGGGACCCAAAGGCCATGTTCTCTGCTCCGAGTAAGCTCTTTATGCAGAGAAGTGCTCCAAGATTATTGAGGACATTTTTTTGTCTTAGGTACAATTGTCCTAGTGGAAGAACCTTCTACTTGGCCACCCCTTAATTGACAATGTACTAGTAAAAATGCATTTGGGAAGCGTTGACTTTTTCTATGAATACCCATTCCCTGTGCCCAGTTCTGCTTTGCCAACCCAGAACTCAGAGAGGATGGAAGAATCAGCTCAGAGACTTCGGGATGCACTGCCAGGGGACCACTTGCTCCTCGCAGGAATGGTGTCCCTGGCAACCTCTGCACTTTCTCCCACAACTCCCCATCCTTCATTCCTATCAATGGTCTCAACCCTGGCAGTGCAGTTCTCTGGGACACTAGGGCCCCACTGAGACCAATTACATCCAAATCTGGGGAAGGGCCCAGACTTCAATACTTTTTTAAAGCCATCCAAGGTTCTGATGTGCAGCCTGAGTTGAAAGCCACAAATTTACATTCAAAAGGGTTTCAACATTTTCTAAATGAGCTCCTGCCAGTTGCTCATCTCTTAAATGAGCTGTGCCTTTTCCTTTCATACCAAATGAAATAGTCATACGACTATTGTATCAAATCCTGTGAATTGTGATAGAAAACTGTTGGGCGGCGCCTGTGGCTCAGTCGGTAAGGCGCCGGCCCCATATACCGAGGGTGACGGGTTCAAACCTGGCCCCGGCCAAACTGCAACCAAAAAATAGCCGGGCGTTGTGGCGGGGGCCTGTAGTCCCAGCTACTCGGGAGGCTGAGGCAAGAGAATCGCTTAAGCCCAGGAGTTGGAGGTTGCTATGAGCTGTGTGAGGCCACGGCACACTCTACCGAGGGCCATAAAGTGAGACTCTGTCTCTCCAAAAAAAAAAAAAAAAAGAAAAAGAAAACTGTGATGATAAATGAAATGCTACTTTTCTCACATTGTTATCTACCCTTGGCTTTTTCAGCCTTAAAGGCAGGTACTACGCAAAGAGCATTGTATAATTCCAAATTCTTGCCACCATTTCTAGTGGAAAATATATTTTAACTATTCAAATGTGGATAAAAATATGATGTTGCTGGAGTCTGGGAAAAAATTAACAGCTGAATCTGACTTTAAGAAATCCTCACCTTTAAATAGAAAAATAAAATTCTTCAAAAAAAAATCTCATGTAAGAAAATCCTGACTGTACAAAATTATTCACTTTCAGATTCCCTTGAAAAGTCTCTCTGGATAGGTACCTTCGCTACCAAGTAGGAGTCGTAGAATTCTAACAATAAGAAACTTTTGTCTTGACTTGGATATCACACATTTATTCATTCTCTTTCCTCTCTCTGTCTCTTCTCATTTTCTTCCAGCAAAATATTGGAAAAATGGCTTGGTGCCTGTAGCTCAGTGGTTAGGGCGCCAGCCACATACACTGGGGCTGGTGGGTTTGAAACTGGCCTGGACCTGCTAAACAATGACAACTGCAACAAAAAAGTAGCCGGGCATTGTGGTGGGCACCAGTAGTCCCAGCTACTCGGGAGGCTGAGGCAAGAGAATTGCTTAAGCCCAAGAGTTTGAGATTGCTGTGAGCTGTGATGCCATAGCACACTACCGAAGGCGACATAGTGAGATTATGCCTCAAAAAAAAGAAAAAAATAGATATTGGAAAAAAGTAGTTTGAGTTGAGCTGAATCGATATTTCATTTGAAATTAAGCTTTTAAAATCTCATTTGAACTTTATTCAGTTTTTGATTATTCATTTATTTCCCCCTGGGCTCTTTAATAGGTAGATGCTTAGTCTATTAAAATAATGGACCTTCCTTTGATTAAATACAATATTCTTAAGTTTTACTAGTATAGAAGCAGAATTTGAAAATCTTAACACTGGTTTAATAAAAAATCAAGCAAATAATTCTGTTTTGTACAGTTGATACATATTTCACAAAATAGAGGTAAAATACTTTAAGCAGTGGTTCTCCCTGCTAAATGAGTGATGCTGCGACCCTTTAATACAGTTCCTCATGTTGTGGTGACCCCCAACCATAAAATTATTTTTTTTGTTGCTACTTCATAACTGAAATATGTGTTTTCTGCTGGTCTTACGTGACCCCTGTGAAAGGGTCATTTGACCCCCAAAGGGGTCACGACCCACAGGTTGAGAATCGCTGCTTTATTGACTCAGAAAATAAAAAAAGCAAACCAAAAACCCATCAGGACCTGGTGGCTGGCACACTTCTAAGACCAAAAGCAGAGTCCTGTGAGACAGCGGCACGCTAGAGTTAGCTTATACTAGTTTTTGAGAACCAATTGTTAACTTTTCAGGAATTTCTGAGCTGGGTATTAAATTCAGATGTTATTAAAAATTAAATTATATAAACTTACAATTAAGGAAGCATTAAAAATCAATAACAACCAAAAACGCATTACTTCCTAAATATTTTGCTGTATTTTACTATTACCTGTTGCTCCCAAGGTCATGTCTATTGTATCTGTTTGGAGGAAATACTGCACAATAGTGTGCTCCTGTGCGTCTATCTCCAACTCTGTTCGTGACCTTACATTGGTAACCTAAAATTAGCCCTGGAGGGGGTGTTTACACCAGGGAAATCAGCAAAAGCTCAGAATCAGGGCTCCTTCCCTTCATCCACACCAGAGACAATTCTTAAAAATTTATCAGCACATCACTGTTCAAGGCCTCCTGGCTGACTTTTGGCAGTTTAGTGACCTTAACTTCAATGATCTGCCTGTGTTAATGGCCCAATCCATTGTTCTTTAGTGAAAGAATTATGCAGCCCCAGAAGTATCCCGCCCAATGAGACACACAGTCCCTTAGCACCAGATTGCATTTCCACCCCATCCCCACTGGAGGCGCAATCTCCATAGGCCAGAGAGGCCCAGATTCCACTCACCTGGCTTTTCACCAGTTGGGGAAGGGCTGGCGCTAGGAGCTGTATGACCTTGTCCGCTAAGGCATTGACCAAGAAGGAAAGCCTTCCGGGAAGGAGAGTGGGGAGACATTAGGAAGGGTCAGATGATCACCCTTCCCCATTTCACAGAGTGGGAGACTGAGGCCTGGGGAGAAGGAACTTGCCCAAGGTCATACGCCCTGTTAGAGATAGGGCTGAGAGTAGCCAGAGGCAGACAGTTTTCTGGGAGCAGGGCCTGAGTGTACTCTTTAGAAATTTGTGCTGGACATTGAGATGATGGGAGCTAGTGTTTCTCCCCATACTCCTGCTGAGAAGGGAAGGGCAGCACCATTTTTTGAGTGCCTGCCAGGTGCCATGCACTATTCTGAGTGCTTGAGAGTTGTAGCCTGATCGAGTGCCCTCATGCCACCTGGAAACATTACCTGCATTTTACAGGTGAGGATAGTGAGACAGGGAGGTGACTTGACCAACATCATCCAGACAGTGAGGGAGGAAGATGCATTCACTTGACTCCAAAGCCTTTGATTCTATCCCTGGCACCTCCCGTGCCTGCCTCTGGTGGTTGGAGGGGCCATAGGAAGAAGGCTCCTCCCCACCTTCCAAAGTTTGCCCCACCTCCTGGCGTCACGCCTGAAATCCTAGCATTATTGCCTCTGCCCTAGATATCCTGACCTTTCTTTGGCATCACAGATTATTCCCTGGAAGGAGCCCCAGATCGAGAATCAGGAGACATGCATCTCTTTCCTTCTCTAGGCCTCAGTGCTCTCCATTTGTAAAGTGGGGACCCGCAACCCCCCTCCCCTCCTCCGCATCTCTCCCAGGCCTGGCAGGAGCCCAGCTGGCGGGCCGCACTCACTTGTACAGCAGGGTCAGGCGCAGGCTCCCGGGGCTCGTGGAGCAGTCGCTCAGGACGTGGCGGGTGGGGCCTTCCTTGCTGGTCTCCACTCGGATGACTGCTTGGATCTCTGTCTCCATCTGCAGCTTCACGATGGTCTTGACCAGGGGCCTGGGCAGAGAGGCACCTGGCTGTGTGAGGGCCACTGAAGCCTGGGGCTGGAGCACGACTGCTGCCCACCCCGTTCTTGATCTCCTTTTGCTGGTTTCTCTTGGTCTGTCCAGCTTCTTCACCCCAGCTTTTCCCAGCTCCATTTTTCCATTCTTCTGGTTTGAATCTCATTTGTATGCTGACAGCTTCTAAACTTTTACCTAAGTCCCTACTCGGATGTCTCCTGGGCTTCACAAGTTCAGCAGGTACAACACTGAACAGGTTGTGGGGACCTGTTCCTGCTCCTCTTCTGGAGTTCCCAGTCTTGGAAGGCTCAAGCCATCCTGCCAACTGTGCTGGGAATAACCTTAGAATCATCCTAGACTTCCTTTTCTCTTTCTCCCTCTCTGTCTCTTCACACACACACATTCAATCCTGCAGGAATCCTGTTGTTTCTACCTACTTCTAAAATATATCTGGCATATAAGCAACCTAAGTGCCCATCAATCCATGACTGGATCAACAAACTTTGGTACAGGTACACCATGGAATACTATTCAACCATTAAAAAAGATGGAGACATCTAAAAATAGACCTGCCATTCAATCCTATAATTCCTCTACTAGGTTTATACCCAGAAAACCAAAAATCACTTTATAACAAAGATATTTGCACCAGAATGTTTATTGCAGCCCAATTCATAATTGCTAAGTCATGGAAAAAGCCCAAGTGCCCATCGATCCATGAATGGATTAATAAATTGTGGTATATGTACGCCATGGAATATTATGCAGCCTTAAAGAAAGATGGAGACTTTACCTCTTTCATGTTCACGTGGATGGAGCTGGAACATATTCATCTTAGTAAAGTATCTCAAGAATGGAAGAAAAAGTATCCAATGTACTCAGCCCTACTATGAAACTAATTTATGGCTTTCATATGAAAGCTATAACCCAGTTATAACCTAAGAATAGGGGGAAGGGGGAGAGGGAGGGGAGGGAAGGGGAGGTGGGCAGAGGGAGGATGATTGGTGGGATTATACCTATGGTGCATCTTACAAGGGTACATGTGAAACTTAGTAAGTGTAGAATATAAATGTCTTAACACAATAACTAAGAAAATGCCAGGAAGGCTATGTTAACCAGTGTGATGAAAATATGTCAAATGGTCTATAAAACCAGTGTATGGTGCCCCATGATCGCATTAATGTACACAGCTATGATTTAATAAAAAAAAAAATGGAGACTTTACATCTTTTTCATTTTCCTGGATGGAGTTGAAATACATTCTTCTTAGTAAAGTATCACAAGAATGGAAGAATAAATATCCCATGTACTCCATACTAATATGAAATCAATATATAAACAATTACATGCTCATATGAACAATAAAACACAAATATAGTCTAATATGGGGGTAGAGGGAGAGGAGTGGGGGGAGGATGATTGGCAGAAGGAGGGAGGGCATGAGGCAGGATCTCACCTAATTTGCACATTGTGAGGGTATGTAACGTACCCCGGGTGAGGGGCTCTTTTACAAATGGAACTTAACCCTGGAAGTGAGAACAATGTAACCTAAAAATTTGTGCCCTCATATTAATTTGAAATAAAAAATAAATTAAAACAAACAAAAAAATCCCTTTCCAAACATTCCATTAAAAAAAAAAACAAAAAACAAAATACATCCAGAATCCAACCTCTTCTCACCAGCTCCCTGCCGCAAACCCTGGTCTAAGCCCTCATCATCTCTTCCTGAACTGTTGCAGCAGCTTCTAGATGGCCTTCCTGCCTCTGCTCTTGACCCCACAGTCTGTTTTCCCCGCAACATCCATAGGGATTGTTTAAAAATGTTAAGCTGTGCCATGTCCCTCCTCTGCTCAGAGCCCTTCATGGCTCCTACCTCACTTAGTAAAAACCAAGTCCTCAATTCTGCCCACAAGGCCTTTCTGGATCTGGCCTTGGCTGTCTGCTAACCTCAGCACCCTCTTCCCTTCTCTCCCACCTCTCTCTCTACCACTTTGTGAGCAAGGCAAGTACACTCCGGCCTCAGGACATTTGCACTTGCTCTTGGCTCTGCTGGGAACTCTCTTTTCCAGACGCCTCTATGGGTGGAAGGGGGAAGGAGGGGGCAAACCAGTCAAGCCTGCTGTACCTAAGGGGACACTCACGTGTTGAATCCGGCCACCATGTCCAGGGGAATATTGACCTTCAGCTCCTGGTTGGCAGCTGAGGCTTGCACCTGCATCTGGAGAATGTTAGCTGAGGTGACATTCAGCCTGCGTGGGATTCAGGAGAGATAAGAATCACACCTCATGCTCAGTGAGCCTTGTCCCCAGTCCTGCTCTCCCTATATCTTTCCCATCTTCCCAGAGCTCCTGGCCAGCAGCTGGATCCCATTCCCTGGCCACTACATCCTCTCCAGCATGGTGTTGCCACCATCCCTCCCCTCTGCTCCTGTGTGCAATGCTGCAATGGCTCCTTCTCTTCTAGGCGATGAATCCCACATCTTGGGCTGACTCATGAGACCCTCTGTGAGCTGGCTCTGCTGGCCTCTTACTCTAGCCATTTGGACTGACTCCCCTCTGGCCCCTTTGCTCAGAATGCCTTCCTGTCTGTCAGTGCGCACCACTGTCACCTCTGTGGAGAAGCATCCCCTCATCCCTTCACTCCCTCATCACAAGTGGCTTTCCTCTGGGTTGTCATATTAGGCTTCCTGCGCCACTGCCTTATGGTTATTGTCAACTACTCTGGGAGCTTCTTGAAGAGGGAGCTCTCTATGCTTCGTGGTCTGACACAAACCGGTGTTTGCTGACTGAGTGTGCAAAGGGTGTCGTGGGCAGAGGTGTGAGAAAGAGTTGGCTGACGGCATTGTCCTGCTGCACTTACCAGATGATCTTATTCAGGACAGTTTTCAGCAGGCTGCCCAGCACGGGGATGCCACCAGCTGGCTTCTCCTTCATGGCCCTGAGCAGTGGCAGCTGCTGGAGGATGGCCGTGGCACCATGGTCCTTTAGCTCCTGTGTCAGTTCTGGAGGCAGATCTCAGGGGTCAGGGGCCAGGAAGGGCAAGAAGGATGGCTCGGTGGGGACCTGAGGCTGGGGAGGGACCACTCAGGGCTTCTCAGGCCCTGACCTAAGGTGAGAGTACAGCCATCTCCACTGTGTAGGTGTGGCTGTGAGGAGAGTGGCCCAGATTGGTCATTTTCACAGGAAAAGAGAGGCCGGGGTATAGGAGGGATTGTTGGCAAACCTGAACATTGCTGGCCTCTGCTGGGAGCACTGGCCACTATACCCAGCACGTGGACCTTTCACCTCTCACCCCACCCTGTGGAGGACATTGCCAGAGCTGAGAGGCAGGGAACAAACGAGGCCCTTCCACATCACACCTGCTAACAATTCTCCAGCATTCACATCCTATGGCCTGTTGTTCAAAGAGCCTAAGGTGCTGAGCAGAGGAACTTGGGCCAGAGCCCTATGAGTCAGGAGCCCTGGGTTCTGGTTCCTGCCAGGCCAGAGCCCATTTGGCTCATGTGCAGAGCAGGTCAAGGTGCTGGAGAGCTGATGCCGCAGGAGGAGCCCTCAGTGGATTATTGATGAGCTCCCTCAACCCCCAGACAGGATGACTCAGACGTTTCAGAGTTTCTGTGTTATGGCCTTTCAGCCACATATCTACCTTCTTTGCCTGCTCTGTGGCAATGGAGCTGGGCCCTGTAGATATTTCCTCTCTGACAGTGGACACAATATTAAACTTTGTCAATAGAGGCTCTGGAAGGATATGGAGAAGTAAGGGGCTTCCCCTCATTGTTTGGTGTATTCTTCTTGCCAGGTTACTTCCGTGTCACAGCTTAGTGGGTTTGAGCCATGAGTTTGCAGCACTCCTGATGGTTGCACTTTCTGTGGGCTCCCCTGGCTATCTTCCAGGCATTTTCCCAGAGATGGCTTCTGGTGAGTTAACAGCAGTCCTCTTCCTCCAGAGGCAGCTTCCCAGAGAATTTTTTTGGCACCCTGGCAGGTAGTTCTTTCCCTGCTCACCTCAGTTTGCCAACTTCTCTGCCATACAGTGGGCTTCAAAACACACCCTGTCCAGTAAGGTCTAGAGAGAATTCTCTGCCTCTGAGTTCATTCTCATCTTGACTGCCCCTGCCACACCTAGGGTGTGCTTTAGAGTTCTCTCTTTTTACTCTCTTACCCAATCCCTTAATAATAATTCTTTTTATTAAACTTGCCTATTGGAATTACTGTGTGGTTTCTGTGATTGGTCCTAACTAATACAGTTGCTCATCAGTCCAGTCCCCACATTGGTAAGTGGCTTGGAAATGCACGCTCATGTGCCGCCTTCCCTTACCAGACTTGCTTCTCCTTTCTCCTGCAGGTGTTCCCTGGGATCACCTCCCAAACAGCCACTTGCATACAACTCCTTGACTCACATTCTGCTGTTGGGAGAACCTAAACCATGGTTGCTCATCTTGAGCTCCTTTTAGCTGAAATTCCACATGATTGACATTCACTGTGTGGGTCCAGGGTGCATATCCATCTGTCTACCTCCCACCAAGCCTCCCAGAGCTCTCTGCTTCCTGCCCTTACTTGGGCATCCATCCTATGGCTACAGAGCCTGCAGCCCTGTGGGACCTGGCCCCGCCCCTGCCCTCTGCCCCTGGCCCAGGTCCACTGAACGCAGAGGTCTGGTCCTCTAAGGGGTCAGGCGACCCTCGGGAGCAGACAGATTAGTCACCTCTCAGGGAATGGATCATACTTTAGAGATGTGATTTTCAACCAAGGTGATTTTGTTCCATAGGAGACACTTTTGTTACAACAGGTGTGAGGATGCTGTTGAACATCCTACAGTGCCCAAACAACCCCACAATACAGGGTTATTTGGTTTGCAGGGTCCGAAGTGCCAAGGTTGGGAAGCCCCATCAGAGAATTCATAAACTCTCATCAATTTTGGTCATGTTGGGTCTGGTGTTGTGAGGAAGGTCCCCCGATTTGTTTCTAGAGGAGGGAGCCAGGTTCAGGGACTGAGCCGGGTCAGCTGGAGAGTGACAATCTATGCCCCGGACCAAGGTTGCCAGACTCCCAGTCAGAGAGAAGTCTCCGCCAGGGACGGGGTGAGCACTGGGTCTCACTCTGACGCCGGGATTTCAGGCAAAGACAGAGGGAGGGCCGCTGCGTCATGGCACACAGTGGCCACACACCCTTTCTGCAGGCCACAGAACCTCTGAGCAGTGGGTTTGGGGAATCGTAAAATTGAAGAAGGGCGTCTTGGACTCATGGACTCTTGAGATCATAGACACTCCAAATCTATATAACTCAGCCACTCATGTCTCTCCCGGGTCCTGGGACCTGAGCTGTGCCTGGCACACCCCCTAGTGATGAGGAGCTCCCTCTTCTCCCCTGAAGGGCTGCTCCATCTTCCCCCTTGCCTCATGGTGGTGAGGCCTGATGGCCCCAAGACTTACTTTCCTTGATGACTTCTGGGCCAAGGTTGAGAACCACAGGGGGGCTGAGGGTGGCTTGGACCAAGGTGTCTGTCAGCAAGCCACAGAGGAGGGTGAAGGTCCACAGGCTGGCCATCTTCCTGGGTATTGGTGAACAGCAGGTGTCAGGTGTCAGGAGCTGGGGTGAGCACAGAGGGCCCTGCTAGCCGGGCAGAGAGGCCAAGGGCAGGCCCACAATGCTCTGTGATCTAGGGCATGGCATCTAGGAGGGGCCCTTTAGTGCGGCGGCTCACTGCCAGAGACCAATTGTGTGGCCTTAGACAATCAACTTAATCTCTCTGGGCCTCAGTTTTCTTTTTTTTTTTTTTGAGACAGAGTTTCACCATGTCGCCCTCAGTAGAGTGCTATGGCGTCACAGCTCAGAGCAACCTCCAACTCTCGGGCTCAAGTGATTCTCTTGCCTCAGCCTCCCGAATAGCTGGGACCACAGGCGCCTGTCACAACGTCTGGCTATTTTTTTGGTTGCAGTTGTTGTTGTCTAGCAGGCCCGGGCCAGGCTCGAACCCACCACCTTTGGTGTATGTGGCTGGCACCCTACTCACTGAGCTATGGGAGCTGACCCTGTGCTGCAGCTTTCTTATCTGACAAATAGCACAATAACTCCTACTTCACAGGGTTGAGGGGATTAAATGAGTTAATATCTAGAAAGCATTTAATACAGTCTCACATGGTGAGCACCTGGCATGTATTAGCTATTTTCTTACAGAAAACCCACCGCAGTGCTTAGGACAAGACACCTCTGCTTCTGGTTTCTCCCCCATCACTCTGGCACTCAAAACCCTATGTGTGCATTCCCACCAGCAGTGTAGAAGTGTGGCTATAACCCAACTATAGCACAAGACTATGGGGAAAGGGCCAAGGAAGGGGAAGGGAGGGGGGAGGTTCTGGTGGAGGGAGGGTAATGGGTGGGGCCACATCTACAGTGCATCTTAGAATAGATACAGGCGAAACTTACTAAACGCAGAATACAAATGCCTACATACAGTAACTAAGAAAATGCCGTGAAGGCTACGTTGAACAGTTTGATGAGAATATTTCAGATTGTATATGAAACCCGCACATTGTACTCCTTGATTGCACTAATGTACACAGCTATGATTTAACAATAAAAAAAAAACAAAAAACCCTATGTGGTCCAGCCTCAGGCACTCTCACCTCCTGCTGTTTTCTCCTCTGCTCTATCAAGTTTCAAGCGTGAAGTTCCCGTGCTCTGCCCTCTCCTGTGTCTCTGCCTTTGCCCTTCCTGCTTCCTGGAATGCTGTTCTCCTTCCTCATCTGCCCGCCAAACTTCTATTCGTCTCTGACTGCCCCCCTGCCATGACCCTGGGCCTTCCTTGAGCACAGCATGCACCATGTTGGCCCACACTGGGGGTTCCTCGAGGGTCGGAGACTGTCTGATGCTTCTCTCTGTCCCCAGCATCACCACAGTCCTGCTGGGCACCGTCAGGGTGTGCACAGGGATGCAGTCAGGAAAAGACTCAGCCATTCCCATCCCATCATCACTGCCCTTTGGTCTTCTGAGGAAGCTGGGTGCCTCTGTATGCCCTGGCCCTGACCCTCAGTGGGTCGTGGCTGACAGAAGACCCTTACCTGGGGACCAAGGCTCCCTGTGCTCCTGACCTCACCTCAGAAGTTATGTCTAACTCAGAACCTTCTCAGCAACCTAGGCTTTTTGGCCCCTTCTTTACACTGTTACCTGGGCACGCTGGGTCCTCAGCCTGCTCCTCTCCTCTCCTCTCCTGGGCAGTGGGGCTGGAAATCCAGCCTTATATCTTGCATACTCCAACCCAGGTGGCCACTTTTGCTTTTGGGCTAAGTCCTCAGGCTGGACTGAGGTCTCCAAGGTAAATATTTGTGTCTACTGGTGAACCACAGCCCTGCCTGGGGGCGGCCTCAGACTCCTGAGGTTTGGAGAGAGGAGGGTTTGGGCTGGTATGAGTGTAGTGGGGCGCTGTGGCACGTGGCAAGGGCACTGAACCAGGCCCGGCGTGAGCCATGCAAGGGGTCCCTGCCTCCTGGGCAATTGGTCTTATGTCAGAATGGTGCAAACGGCAGCAGTGATGAATTAACAATGGGATGTGGCAGATCCCACCCAGGCTTCACATCAGTCATTTCTGTCGGCCTCCTTCCCCCTAAGGAGGAACCAGCCTCACTCACACAATCTGCAAATGGCAGAGTCAGGATTTGAACCAGAACTCTGACTTCAAAACCCATCTGGTATGGCCTGCAGCTTGGCAAACACTGGGGCGTCACTGGACAGACTGGGTTCAAGTTCTCTTCCACCATTTCCATACTCTGTGACTTGGGGACATTTCACCACCTCTCTGAACCTCAGTTTTTTCATCTGGGAGATGGGGCTACTGATACCATCTCTCTCCTGGGGTGCTGAGTGGAACACAGTGCATAGGGCTTGGGGCACAGAGTAAGTACTCAGTGAAGGTAAGTGGTTGTTGCTGTTGTTACTATTATTGGTTATAATAGAACAAATTTTGTAGAGAGGTAATAGTTTAGTCCAGGTAATTAAGCTGGGAAAAGGAGCCTGCCTACCCCTTATTCCTGTGTACATCCAAGGATACATTTTCCATTCATTAATTCACTGACAAGAATAGGTTTGAATCCCATTTTTGCCACTTCGTTGCTGTGTACCCTTAGGCAAGTAGTTTGCCTCTCTGGGCCTCAGTGGCCCCATCTGTAGAATGGCGATAATAGCAACACTTCCCCACAGACTGCTATGGGTATGAACTGGGGTGCCCACACAGCACTTGGACAGGCTTTCACCCACTCATTCTGTAGCAGTTAACACCCACTTTACCCTCTCTGTACCATCAGGATCTCAGTGAACATCTGTGGAGTGAAGGAGTCGTGAGGCGTACCATGACCAAAGGGGCAAATGTGAACAGCCCAGCAGGACCCCCACTCCCGCCGGCTGGTCCAGCCTGGGCTCACTTCTTCTGCACCGTTACTCAGAGTGGGCGGCTGCTCCACAATTTGACAAGGACGTCTGAGGCTCAGAGAGGTGAGTGACTTGCTTAAGGCCACATGACCAGGGTTTCCAGAGTTGGGAAGATGACACAGTCTTAGTGACCACACTGCCCTTCCCCAGTGATTCCAGGTTAGTGTTGGGGGTGGTGGTGGTGATGCAAACATGGCCTTTTGGCGTCATCTAGGGAATCATCCTTGCTGCCCAACTTCCTCTTAGAAGCACAGAACTGTGGTTTAGAGCTTGAGTGGCATTGTTGAATCCTGTCTTTATCTTGCAGGGGGACAAAAGAGGGGCGGAGAGTGTCCTGAGGTCACACAGTGTGTGGTCAGGTCCTGGCTAACCTCCTTGTCCTGGTTTTGCCAAGAGGAACAAGGTGAAGAGTGTTCTTCATCCTCCCATGTCCAGAAATGTGCCCAAGGCCCTGGATGCCTAAAGATGAGATGCTCCCCGAGCTAGGAGGACTCCCAGGCAGGCCCCGGCCAATCCCTCGGGCACACCTCCAGAGAGGCAACGCCTCCTCCTGGGCTCCCCAGCTTGCCATGCCTGCTGCCCAGGCACAATGCCCCTCTGTGGGTGCTGGAACCCAGTGCCAGGGCCTGGGTCTGTGTCAGCTCCCGCTTCCTGCTGCGCGCTGGGTCAGTGAGACTGGCCGCACCCCTGTGGGCCTGCACTCCCAGCGCCCATGGTGCTGCTCGCCCCTCCTCGGCCTGCTGGGGGCCTCCTGGTCTTGGCCCCACCTCTTCCCAGCTCCCAGGCCATGGTTCATGCTGTGTCACCACCCAGCCCCCTGGAAACTCAGTGGTGCTATGTCTGGGCAGGCGGGCAGGGAACGCCTCTGGAGCCGGACAGACATGGCTCAAATTCGTATTCTTATGTTGTCCCCTGTGTGGCTTTCTGTCTGTGAGGCTGTTTCCTCAAGTGTAAAATGGGACTGTTTTGAGGGTCATGTAAGATCATTTAAAATGCTTGGAACATCAGAGAATTCATTAAGTGGTAAATGATATGATTATTGAAATATTAATACCACCAACCTTCAGGGCCCAACTTGGAAGGCACTATTTGCATGAAGCTGCCTGACCGTTCCCCCC
The DNA here is from genome assembly GCF_027406575.1 of Nycticebus coucang. Taxonomy (NCBI): domain Eukaryota; kingdom Metazoa; phylum Chordata; class Mammalia; order Primates; family Lorisidae; genus Nycticebus; species Nycticebus coucang. The sequence continues at coordinate 40,146,797 of NC_069800.1, read as the reverse complement.
AGTCTCATGTCCTCTTACCCACCCTGAGCCCCCAAAGTGCTAACTCTTTACTCTCTTGGGGCTTGGCTCCCCCTCTATCTTGAGGGATGTCTATTTTTCCTGTCTCTCTCCCTCCCTTCCTTCCCTCCCTCCATTATTCATTCATTTATCTTTATTGTACCAGCCTGCTCTTTGGCCTCCCTGTCTTCACTTTTAGTGCCCCTACCAGAATCCTGTTTCTATCCAACAGCCAGAATTAACTGTTAAAAGCATTCTCAGACCCTGCCACTCTCTTGCTTATTAAAAACCCCCAAAGGCCTCTACTCCTCCTAAGTGAAAATCCAAGCTCTGTAAGGCAACACATGGTATGGGTGGCAACTCTCACCACATTGCTTCATTTCTGCCTCAGGGCCTTTGCACATGCTGAGCCTTTTACCAGGAGTGCTTCTTCCCACTGTTGTTATTCTTTCTCATCTACCAAGTCTCAGCTTCAGTCTCCCCTCCTTGGAAAGACCTTGCCTGACCACCTGCCTTAAGTAGGGCTCTTTTTGCTGCACACTGGTGGGTGACTTTGCTAGCATTTATCCTCAGTAGTGTTTAGTAGAGCCTATCTGAAAACGCAAGTGTTTGTTGTTCTAGGTCCCACAGTTTCACAGATGCTGGCAGACTGGACCACAGTGCAAACAGTTGGCCAAGAACCAGTGGCACAGCTCTCAGGCCCCTCTTGCAGGGGACCCTGACCCAGATCAAGGTGATAAAAGGGTCAAGCGGGAAAAATAAGAAGATCTGTGAAGGCTTTCTTAGGAGACAGCTGCAGTACTTTTTCCTACTTCTTAAGGAGGTGGGTAGGGGGTTCTGGTCCTGAGTGCGGCCCTAGTAGGAAGAGGCTTTCCACGGATCACTGGGGAGCTTAAGGGCTGTGTCTTCTGGAGTTGGGACATGTAATTGACTGGGTTTTGTTTCCTGATGAGCTAAAGTCATGGTGGACAAAATGAATTGTTTGAGTGGAAAATTACTGCTGTCTGCTTCCTCCAGGTGGGGTGTGCCTTTCTCCCAGGTTCTGGTGTGGACCAGCAGGAGGGAGATTGGTCTGGGGCTGGTTTAAATTCTTCTCAGTATCCCTGCCTGGAAAGGCGAGGAGAGGATTCAGGTGAACCAGGGGCTGAGGATGGCTGGGGAGGAGGCGGGCGGTCCCCCGCTGGAGTCTGGCCTTGTGCTGGGGGGAGGCTGGAGCCACCTAACGGGAGGTGTGAGAATGCCCCTCAAAAGGACCTGGAAGACTCAGCTCTAGACATTTTCTGCCTCCATGGAGAATTGGAAGCCACCCTCATAGGACTAGTCAAGGAAAAACTCTTTTCTTCCCCTTCTGCCTGCATTCCATCCTTGGACGGAGCGAGGGGTGGGGAGAGAATACACTTCCCTCTCCTCCCCTTCCATCACTAAGCTGGTCAGTTAGGGGCGAGGAGATAGTTTGAGGTCAAATCCAAGCGGGGTACTCAGACATAGCAAGGTGGTAGAGTGGAAAAGATCAAGCCCATTCGCAGATCACCAAACAGGCCCAGAGAGGCAAAAGCACCCTCATTTTCCAGATGAAGTAGGATCTGGGAGAAGGGAAGAGAGTTGCCCACGGTCCCACAACCATATAAAGCAAGGGCCAAGGATTTGGACCAGTTCTGTCTGCCCATAGAGCCCATGCTCTGCCCCGCCATCCCCAGCTGGTAAGGGGGCCTTCTCTCCTGGGAAGACCATGGGCACACAGAAAACCAGAGGAGTGGCAGGTTTGACCACTGGAAATCAGGAGGACCTGCCAATGGTTAGTGGCTCAAAAGAAACAAAGAAAGCAAGGATCCAAGCTTTCTCTAACCAGGCTCAACTCTTCAGTTTAGAAACTCTGTTGGCACCAAAGATGCTACGCCAGCATGGTGGCAACGTTTTATCTATGTGCCAAGTCTAGTTGCCTGGTGATGGCTGTGGAAGTCCTCAAGGGTCAGGGGTCAGCAGAAGAGAGCATGCAGGTTGATTAGCAAAGTCTGCCATGAGCAGACACGGACGCTGCACATCTCTGCTGCACCCCACCTGCATCCTTGCTAAAGATAATGGATTCTTGTGTAAAATTCTTTTTTATTTTTAATTTCAGTGTGCTTGTTCATTCTTCTTTGTTTGAAGTACTCCTTTTTTGTTGATTTTCTTCTTCCTCTGGCGGTGCTGGCTGTTTTTGATGTTGTTAATAGAGACGGGGTCTTACTCTGGCTCACTGCTGCTCCTACGGGTCTTGAACCTCTGAGCTCAGGCAATCCACCCGCCTCGGCCTCCCATAGCGCTGGGACTACAGGCGTGAGCCACCACGCCCGGCCTCTTTTGTAAAATTCTAAAGAGGTAATGGAGTGGGGAGAAAAGCTCGAGATGACATGGAGTTGGCCATGGTCTTCAGGTTGATTTTGGACAGGTCCGTTATTAGGTCTGGGCCTCAGTCTCCCCAAGTGTAAAATAAGGACATTGGGCCCTGTGATGCTGTGGTCAGGCTCTGATAGCCTTTGTTTATAGCAGAGGGAGCTCAAAAAATATGCAGGGAGGACTGGGCTGCTCCCAAGGGGATGGATATGTTGTCAGGAAAGCTGACCTACTGCCCCAGGGGGTGTGTAGGTTCTGCCGAGGGAGTTGCCCAGTGGTTTGGGCAAGGACGACTGCTGGGTTGTTCACTGTAGCATTACCTAAGTAGCCCCAAAGTGGGACCAGCTTTAGTGTCCTGTAATCGGGGATTTATTAAATAAATTGCGACAAAATAGTGTAAATAAACCAACTGTGGCAAGTAAAAAGGGAAACAGTTCCTCCTATCTTTATGATAAACAATTCTTTTTCATCTAGAAAAAACACTAGAAGGAAAGGTACCAACAATACTCGTTTCCTATAGTGTGAGCACAGATGACTTTTATCATCTTCTTGGTGTTTGGCAGAATGAAACAATTTTTTACACTAAATCCTTCTTTTTGTTTTTTACTAAATACATTTTTTTTGATCAGCAAACAACCCCATTAAGTGGCTGAAGAATGAGTAAATAAAGGCTGGGCAGAGAACAAGGGAGTGGAGGAGGCCTCATTTCTTTCCCAATGCTGGACCCACAGCCCCCGCCATTACCTCACGATTCCAGAAAAGCCTTGTGATGACATTGCTGATAAGAGCAACAAAGGCCCAGTCACGCCTGTCCCGGAACCGGAACCACAGGGAAAGAAAGAAATCATTGCAGGAATCTCATGAGTATAATCCCCCTTTCACGGGACAGGAATAGAGAAAATTCAAGGCAAACAAGTCCTGGCTAAGCCAGCCTCTGTCCTGGCTGTGCAGGGAGACAAAGGCCCAGTCCTTGTCCTGTAGGGTTCACAGTCAAGCGGGTGCAGGTGCCCTAAGCTAAGTGACTAAGTGCTGGATTTCCATCTGCATGGACAGCTATATATGGGGGGGTCCCTGGGAGATGGGGAATCACTGGGCCAGTCCTCTGGGGGCAGATGACTCCCTCAAATAATGGGCTTCAGTTTGGGGTGCTCAGGTTTAGCCTCATCTCCCCCCCATATGGCCATCCTTGGACCTAGACGCTCAGGGCAGACCCTAGCCCACCCCACTTCCATTCTCTCCAGGTGAGGAGGGCAAGGAATGTCCCACCAGCAGCCCAGGGCAGCACCAGGAAAGCGGAGATTGGGCTGGTGCCTGAGATTCAGCTGTACGGAGTGGAGCTGTGTGGTTTTAGGCATCCATCTCCCAACATTTTCCCCTGACCCTCTCATTTTCTTTAGTAAATCAGGATAGGTGGCACACAGAAAGAGGTAGGCAGCCAGTCAGGCAGTCACCTAGCAGGGATTGCACACCCCTGGGTATTGACACAGTCCTGGGGGCCTTGGGTGCAGCAGCATAGGCCAACCCCTGCCCTCCTGGGGCTCAGGGTCTCCCGGAAGGCTGGGAAAGCAAGAAACAAACAAACGTAGTGTGCAAGTGTCACCACCATGAGGACACTGAACAAAAATAAGAATGTGTGTGGACTTCTGGAATGATACTCTCAGAGCCACCTGAGGGCTTGAGGGCTTCCTGAGAGGTTTCTCTCTCTGACACATACAACCCTCTCTCTGTTCGACTTTCACACATTTGACTTGGGAACGCGGTTCGGGTGGCTAATTCCTTCTGAAGGAAGGGGGTCCCTGAAGTACAGCGCGGGCATGGCCTGGACATTTCGAGTGCTCACCACCTGCCAGGCAGGTGAGACAGCTTCTCCAGAGTCCGCATGAAAACACACAGGAACACACAGTTGAACTCTGGCTAACAAACATTGCCTGCTTTTTCTTCTTTTTCATTTTAACAGTCCTAAACTAGAGACAGATGCCTTTTCTTTTTAGAGGGGAGATTAGCCAGTCGTTGGGAGGCGTTGAAGACATATTAGCACCAGGCCAAGGCTTCCTCTGTGGTATCAGGGAAAGGACTGAGAGGGTAGAAAGGCAACCTGCTTTCTCACTGCACCCAATGGCATGGTGGGCAGCCCGTGCTTCTAGAACAGCCCGAACCAAGTTCTCTAGGATACATCAAGAAATGCTTTTGAGGTCTTTCTGAGTATATAAGTCAGGTTAAAATCTCTTACCGTGTGGGCAGCTGTGTTCCCAAACCCAAATGAAGTGAGTTCTGCAAATTCTTTGCACCTTTTCCGGATTCTGGGATTTCTCTGGACTGCGACTTTCCTGCTCTTTGCTTGTCCTGACTTCCTGGGGGCCAGGAGGGGAGCACAGGGGACCCATGGAACACCTCCCTGAAGTCACACACATGGGGTTGGGTTCTTGTGCTAACATTTAATCACCACTTAATCACTTAAGGAGAGGAGAAAGAGGTAAATAGGAACCCAGCCCCTTGGTGTGGGCGAGCGAGTTTACCTCCAGGGGGCGGCGGCCTCACTCTCACTGTTTTGCTTAGCACCGGACACCCACCTCCCCAGCCACCTCATTACTCTGCACTTTCCGCATCCGCAGCTCCCAACAGAGACCGTTCCCAGGTTTCCTTGCAGAGTGGGCCTGACCTCTGACCTGTTTCCGCTCATTCCGTGCCATGCCCCTCATCTCCTGAATCTCCCCACAGATAGTGTCTCTGGCTCCCCACTGTCTAGGCCTTCCTCAGGCCTGATTTCTTGCCTGGGACAATTGTAATAGCCTCCTTACTGCTTCCCTGAATCCCACCTGGCCCCTTCAAATTCATTTTTCATCACTGTAGCCATGACCATCTTTCCTCTCCCCAATACCTTGTGATAAAAATTTGAAAAATGTCAAGCATAGAGAAAAGTTAGTTTTATAAACAGCACTATATTCGCCATCTAAAATTCTACTATTAACATTTTACTGTACAGCTGAACCTCTGTAAGGTGACCACCCTCTGTAAGGACTGTAATAAGCTGGCCAACATAAGAGGTGGTCAACATGAGGAACTAGGCCTACTGTACTGATATGTCCATGGTCTTTACTTACTCATACAGCTTTTACTAGAGGATATTATACAGACTCATACATAATCAAAACAGTAAAATGGTACATATAGCATCATACCGGGTCAATAATACACTTACTGTTTTCTCATGGTTTAATCATTCTTTCTGAAAAAAGAGTCAGTCTTGGTTTGTTTCTAGTTTTTATACAAACGCATGTTGAGGAAACACTTTCAGCGCTGGCCACTCAGCAGACCTGGGCATTTTCCCACAACAAATGCCTTCAGCTGCATTCTCAGCTGCCTGAGAGCTCTTTGCAATTTCTGTGTCGTCTTCACTTGCTTCTTCCACTTCGTCAGCCACTTCATGCACTTTATGCTGGTCTAAGTACAATCAATATTGCCTAGAAAATTGCTTCAGGGTCAGGTTCATTACAAGTTGCCACCCGATCATCCTCTGCAACAAAACCTTCAAAATCTACTCCTTTAAATTCTGCCCTGGGAGACAGTCTGATGGGCCAACACATTGTCCTCTTGGGTTTTGACAAATCCAGCTTTCTTGAAACTCTTCTGTATCGTTTCTGGCTGAACTTTATTCCAAGCAAAACTGATCTAGAGGCCAGCACACAGAGTTAACTGATGCAGTATGTGACGTTGCTTCCACAGGAGGACCACCGGTTTGTGTTTTAGTAAGGACCTGAAGGAGCTGGGCTTGGTAGTGTGTGTTAAATATTTTGATGATGGTCAAGAGGCTGGATTTTTGAGGTTATGTTTGGAGACAAAAATTTCAGTGTCACACTTGTGAGATGATTCACTTGCAGGTGGCCAGGACAGTTGTCTACCGTCAGTAGAATAGACCGTTTCTTGCTCTTCATTTCTCGGTTGATGCCCCTTACCCACTCCTCAAATAGGACACTGGTCATCCATGTGCTTTTTTTTTTTTTTTTTTTGTAGAGACAGAGTCTCACTTTACCGCCTTGGTAGAGTGCCATGACGTCACAGGACTCACAGCAACCTCCAGCTCTTGGGCTTCCGTGATTCTCCTGCCTCAGCCTCCGGAGCAGCTGGGACTACAGGCGCCGACCACAACGCCTGGCTGTTTTTTTTGTTGCAGTTCAGCCGGGGCCGGGTTTGAACCCGCCACCCTTGGTAGATGGGGCCAGCGCCCTACTCACTGAGCCACAGGCGCCACCCATCCATGTGCTTTTGTTTGATCTCCAAGTGGCAGGGAGGTCTTAGGGCTTCAGATTCTAGAAGGTGAGTGGCTTTGCCAATTTACCCATTACCAAGGACTTTAGTTTCTCTCCAATTGAGCTAGTGCAAAGCAGAACTGTGAAATGTTCTTTGGAAAGTTTTCTGCTCTTATATTTGTCACCCTTCATGACGAGGCTCCTGTGAGGCATCGCCTTGAAAAAGAGTCTGCACTTGTCAGTATTAAAGATGTAGTCACGTTTGAAGCCTCTGCTGAAGTCCAGGAACTTTTTGATGAACTCTTCCACAACTTCTACTGGAACTTCACTGGTTTCACCTCACAAGAGTTTCTGGGAGATCTCATGCTGCAGTTTAAAATTTTCAAGCCAGCCACTTGATGCTTGGAAATCTGTCACCCAAATTCCTGTGTGAATTTTTTAGCAGCTTCTTGGATCGCGCAGTTAACTGTCCTCATTATTTGAACCAGCTTAATGTGGCTTCATTGACTTTATGGAAGGAAGTTTTCCTCTTCTGCTATAGTTCTCCACTTTCCTTACCATATCTCTCCATGTACTCATGTTTATGTTTTTGGATGTTACTAACTATAATCTCGCTAACACCAAAATATTCTGCCATCTTTCTTTGGCTGCTGCTTTCCAGAAAATGTAGAAGATCAGCCTTTTCCTTCAATGTCAGCTCTGTGAGTTCTTTCCTTTGGGCCATCATGTCTCGAGTAACTGTAAATTTTGTTTTTTTTTAGAGACAGTCTCACTTTGTCGCCCTCAGTAGAGTGCTGTGGCGTCAGAGCTCACAGCAACCTCCAGCTCTTGGGCTTAGGCGATTCCCTTGCCTCAGCCTCCCGAGTAGCTGGGACTACAGGCGCCCACCACAATGCCCGGCTATTTTTTTATTGCAGTTTAGCCCGGGCCGGGTTCGAACCTACCACCCTTGGTATATGGGGCTGGCGCCCTACCTACTAAGCCACAGGCACCACCCTAACTGTAAAAATTTTCAGTAATTGTAGGATGTACCTACAATTCAGACCAGACCTTCACGTTGAAAAAAAATCTTCAGCAACATGTGATAAACAATAGGACATTGGGCCTGATCCAACATGTGATAATAATAAAACATGAAAAACACTTCTACTAAAGAAAAAAATAACACAACTAAGGGGCAAGCCCATACCTCCTACTCCCTGGTGTAAACTCAGCTGGTCAAGTTATAGAGGGTAAATTAGTATGTGTCACAGTCCAAATGGTCAAGATACAACTCACAGAGGTGGTCAATATTTAGAGGTCAGTCTTTTGTTGAGCACATGTGGTGCATATCTGATCTATGAAAATTGGGTGAACTTAAGGAGGCAGCTGATGTAGGGACGTGGTCAACTATGGAGCGCCTACACCTACTTGCTTTCTTATATAACTATCCATCCACCCATCTTATTTGTTTGATGCTTTTCAAAGTAAGTTGCAGATGTCTGTACCCTCCCCCTGAGGTATTGGCTTTAGAAGGATATCATTGCCTACAATTCAATATTTGCTTATAGTTGGGCTTTTGGCTCCAAAAAGACCACAGTGCAACTTTCTTTAGTCATCCAGGCTCTGCCACACTGCCCTTTGACCCCAAAGAAATCAAAGTCATGTACCTGATGTGCTCCAGTGGGGAATCTGGTGGCACATCTGCCCTCGTGCCCAAGATCCTAAAGTATTTAAAGTGAACTGCTGTCTGCAATTTACTTGAAATGCATAAAAAAATCAGATGGTTGGATAGAAGGATAGATGGAAGGAAGAATAGATAGCCACATATATGATAAGGCAAGCACAGCAAACTGTTAATAATAGAATCTAGGTGGTGGGTGGGTGAGAGCTTTACTGTACAATTATTTGAAATTTTTATGTGTATGAATATTTTAGTAATGAGATGTTAGGGAGAAAGTGATTCATGTAGAGGATAAAAATCCTACCAGTGCAGAAGGGTACTGGCTGAAGCATAGACATTCAAGCTTCTTGCTCCTACACACTCGTCTCCCTGAAGTATTAATCTTGCCTGTCTTTCCAGAACTTACCCTTTTACAATCATGACTGAAGGATCAAACTTGATGTAACATTTTGTAGCTTAGTCCCCCAATCTCTCATGAGCTTGTCTTTGAAGTCTTCCCATATCAGCACATATAGTTTTAAAACTTCACATCACAGGATGTAGCATTCCACCCCTTCCCCCATGTTCCCGTAGCAGGTGCCTTGCCCACATGACGTCACTTCCTCCTCAGTGCCCCAGCGGTGCCTTCCAGCTTTCTCCACTGCAACTCTGATCTCCTGTTCTGTAAGGGGGGTTCCTGTTTCTCCCTCTTTCCGCAGCACTGCAGCAGACAAATACAGGCATGTGGTAGGGCGAGTTCCTAAATGTATGGGTGCAGGGAGATACTGACAAACTGCCATTCCTAGTGCTTGTTTCTACTGACAACCTGTGCAAATGCCTGTGCTCTGGCTAATGTGTGATGTTGATCATCAAATTCACTCATTTGCTTTATATCTCTTAGACTATAAATATGTCTAAGCATCTTTTCTGATGTCAGGTTTTGTTTGCCATGAACTGTCTACTCACATTCCCTAGAGGTGGAGCCTGGAATGGGGGTCAGGGGACACATGGCTTTTTGGCTGTGTGCTCTTCAGGGAAAAGTCACAGGGGAGGGAGGGAAACAGGGTCAGGAAGAGAAGAAGCAGAGCAACAAGTGGCTCTGGGGAAAGCCTGGGCGCTGGGGGTGGGGGGGGGAGGGACTCCGGAGCAGGAAGCCCCAGCACAGTAGTGCTGCAACTTATGGCAAGGGGTCTGGTCAGTCAGTCATTGGCTGTCAGCCATCCCTGGTGGGGAGATGGCTCCTGTCAACTGAGGGCACTTCTCCAGAGAGGGGGAGGCTGCAGTGTTGTGGCCCACACTGACAGCAGCGGGGGTGAGTGCCCCGTGAAGGGGACTGGAGGACAATGCCAACTGTCTATGCTGTGAGCTCACTCTGTCCATATACCACTGTCCAGGGTTCTGGCTGTCACTGTTGTGGACTGAATCGTGTCCCCCAAATTTATATTTGAAGGTGAACCCTCAGCATCTCAGCATGTGACTTTATCTGGAAACAAGGTTGTTAAAAGGCCGATTAAGTTAAAATGAAGCTGTTAGGGTGAGCCCTAATCCTTGGTGTCCTTACAAGAGGTGACTGGGACATGCCGAGAGACAGGAGGAGTATGCACAGAAATTCACTTTGCACAGTTTAGGAGGCTGAAAAGTCTAAGATCAAGGTGCTGGCAGATTCTTTTTCTGGTGTGACGATCTCTGCTTCTCCGCCCTGCATACAGTGTCCTCTGGAGGGAACAAATGCTGGGTGTCCACATGGCAGAGGTGGAAGGGCAGTAAGAGACGAACTTGGCTTTGTATGAGGATTCCTAATCCCATTCATGAAGGAGAAGCCCTCATGGCCTCATCACTTCCTAAGAGCCCCTTTACGATCATCACATGGGCCATTAAGTTTTAAACCTTCAAACCACAGCAGGGGCCATCTGCAAGACAAGGCAAGCAGTGCTCAGGGGAAACCAGCCCTGTTGACACCTTGATTGAGGACTTCCTGCCTCCAGAACATAAGTTTCTGTTGCTTAAACAAATGCCTTTATTTATTTCCTTATTTATTTTTAAACGAATGTCTTTAGAGTAAGGTTTCCAGATAAAATATAGGAATCTCAGTTATATCTGAATTTCAGTTAAATTATGAAATAATTTTTAGTGTATGTTCTATGTAATGGTTGGGACATACTTGCACTAAAAACTGTTATTTCTTTGAAATGCAATTTTTTTTTTTTTGAGACGGAGTTTCACTACGTAGCTCTCGGAAGAGTGCAATGGCATCACAGCTCACAGCAACTTCAAACTCTTGGGCTGTTGTTTAGCTGGCCCGGGCTGGGTTCAAACCCACCATCTTTGGTGTATGTGACTGGAACCATAACCACTGTGCATAGGTGCTGAGCCAGGAATGCATTTTTTTTTTTTTTTTGAGACAAACTCTCACTCTGTTCCCTCAGCTAGAGTGCAGTGGCCTCATCATAGCTCACTGCAGCCTCAAATTCCTGGGCTCAAGCCATCCTCCTGCCTCAGCCTCCTGACTAGGGGGCACTACTGGAGCACATCACAACACCTGGCTAGTTTTTCTATTTTTAGTAGAGATGGGGTCTCACTCCTGCTCAGGTTGGTCTCAGACTTCTGAGCTCAAGAGATCTGCCACCTTGGCCTCTCAGAGGGCTAGAATTACAGGCCTGAGCCACTGTGCCAGTCCTGAAATGCAAATTTAACTGGACATCAGTAAATTTGACAACCCTGCTTTAGAGGCCAAGCAATTAATAATTTAAGACAACATGGCATGCTGTTTGGGGCAATGGTGAACACATTTACAACCCAATTGGAGAATAATCAACATTCCAAGTAAAATAAAAAAACAACAATATATCAGATTTAGCTGGAATTCATGAGTTTTTTGCCTGTGACAAATGGCTTGAGCTCTGGAGTCCGACTCTGGAATTTGAATCCTGGATTCACTGTTCGTAAGCTCTGTGATCCTGGGCCTTAGTGATCCCTCTCTGTGAAGACTGGATGAAATCCTCAAAAGACCTCTGGAGCTGCCCACGGTTACAGCTACGTAGTGTTTATCTGCGCGGTGGCCTCAGCCAAGCACTCGTGCGCAACAGTGCCCTCTAATGGTCACAGGACAGTGCGAACGCCGGAGAGAGGTTGAGGGCCTGGAGATACAGGCTTGAGAAAGGAAACTCAGCATCCAGGCTGGTCTGGCGTTGGTGGGAGGAGCCCCAAGCTCCCTAGATTCCAGTCATTCACATATATCCCCCACGACCAGCCACCATCACCTTTATTTACTTAATACTTCCCTTTAATTTGTCTCCCTATTTTTAAAGAAATCTTATTATAACCGGAAACTTTACATCACTATTTTAAGTTAAAGGCCCTAATATGAACTTCCTGAAACAGAAGGTTCATGCAAAGTAGACACAAGTGAAAGAGAAAAGTGTTAAGTGCACCTGTATGAGGTGGTGAGAACTGGAGTCCAGCCGTCTTGCTCCCTCTCTCTCTTAAATGAGAGATTGTAGGAGCATCCGCCAAAGTATTCAAGACAGGCTCGCTCCTAGCTGAGTCTCTTTTCTTGCAGCTATCTGAAGAAAGGAAAGACAATTATAAGGGGAACAAAAACAAACATTTCCCCCTTTGTGAACCAAAGTTATTTCATGCTATGCCTGGGTACTGTCCTAATCATCTTACACCTGTCAGCAATGGCGGAGACATTGACAGCTGGTGGAGATGCTGGGACTGTGCTCTGGGAGGCCCTTCCCTGCCACTTCCACCGCTAGACCGTTTCTAATTTTATCTGGTTTTAACGGAGTGGAAAGGAAAAATTGCCATTAAATAAACAATCCAAACAACAAATTCATTTAATCAGTCATTTTCATCTTCAAGGGAGGTTAAAGAATTTATCTAAGGAGAAAAGGCTCATTTGTTTAAGAAAGTATGTTCCTGGGCCTTTTGACATTGAAGGCAATGCCCAGGATAATATTGGGACTGGAGAAGAGCATAGAGGTAGTAAAACATGTCTATGAATTTTTGATGCTCTCCCTTCAAGTGGGGGAGCCTAATTCTCCTCCCTTTGGGTATGGGGTGGATTTAATGACTTCTTTTTTTTTTTTTTGTAGAGACAGAGTCTCATCTTATCACCCTTGGTAGAGTGCCGTGGCGTCACACAGCTCACAGCAACCTCCAAATCCTTGGGCTTAGGCGATTCTCTTGACTCAGCCTCCCAAGTAGCTGGAACTACAGGCGCCCACCACAACGCCCGGTTATTTATTTATTTTTTTTGTTGCAGTTTGGCCGGGGCTGGGTTTGAACCCGCCACCCTCGGCATATGGGGCTGGCGCCCTACCCGCTGAGCCACAGGCGCTGCCCGGATTTAGTGACTTCTAGTCAATAAAATACAGCATAAAATGATGGTGTGTGACTTCTGAGACAAGGTCATAAAAAGGTACCAAAGTTTCCCTCTTTTTCCCTTTTGGTATGACACACTTTGGGGCACCCAGCCGCCATGTTGTGAGGATACTCAAGCAGCCCAGTGGAAAGATTTAGGTTGTCAGGAACTGAGAGATTTCCTGCCAACAGCCCCAGTCAAGCCTTTGGATAATGCATCCCTGAAACACATCTTGACTATAGTCTCATGAGACCCAGAAACTCCCAGCCAAGCCATTTCTATATCCCTGGCCTACGGAAAGTATGAGATAATAAATGTTTGTTATTTTAAGCCATGAAACTTTGGGACACTTTGTGATATAGGAGTATATAACTAATACGAAGGAAAAACTAAGGGAGCTAAGTATAGCTCCAAAAGAAGTAAAATGTGTTCTTCCTGCATTGAACTTGAAGATAGGCCAATAGAAACTTCCCAAACTGAAATGCACAGAGGAAAAAAGAATTAAAAACAAAACAAAATAAAAACAGAGTATCCAAGAGCTGTCAGACAATTACCAAAGGTATAATGTGCCCATGACGGTGACAGGTGACACCAGAAGAAGAAGGAGATAAAGAAGCAGAAGAAATATTTGAATAAGCTGAGAATTTTTCAAAGTTAATGATTGACACCAAAACATAGATCTAGGAAGCTCAGAGAACAGTCACGTTACCAAAAGTTCAGTACTTGTCCTTGAAGCCAAACTGGCGAAGATAAAGAAGGAGGACAAGTGGTTTGAGGAAAAGGAAAGAGAAGTTTACTAATTTGCCAGCAAATGAGGAGAGCCCCAGACTAATATCTCAAAAGACCGCCATCCTGCCTTTAAGCAGAAACACAGGGCTTTTTAAGGGAGGTGGTGGTTTGGTATTTGGGCTGGGGTCTGTGGGACCAGTGTCATATGTTGTGGCTTCAGGCTATTCTTGATAACTATATTTGGTGGTTTCAGTGGACCTTATCTGGTGAAGATGATCTCATGACTTTTGTCCGAACAATTCTGTTGAGCAATCTTCTGTGGTTTAATTTGCCAGAAAACAAATAGCAAAGAACATTTTTCTGCCTCTTTGATTCCTGGCTGTGGAGAAGAAACGCAGTTTTGTTTTGTTCTGTTTTGAGACAGTGTCTCACTTTGACACCTGGACTAGAGTGACTTGGCGTCAGCCCAGTTTACTGCAACCTCAAACTCTTGGGCTCAAATGATCCCCCTGCCTTGGCCTCGCAAGTAGCTGGGACTACAGGCTCCTGGCACAATGCCTGGCTGGAATGTAGGTTTTGATTCCCAAAAAGAGCACGCTGGGACTGGGGGTCTTAGAGAGATAATTCGTAAAACATTTTGCCCCTTTCCAGACTTTTATCTTCATTACAGTCAGGATTAAACAAACAAAAAACTATACCTTAGGGATACCATATTCAAACTGCAGAAAAAGAAAGACAAGGAGAAAATCTTTTTAAAAATCCAGAGGGAAAAACTACCTTACTTACTAGGGAAAAGGGGTGAGAATTGAATTAGACTTCTTGTCAGAAGCCATGTAAGCAAGAGGAGAGTGAAACACTGGTTTTGGTGGTGGTGGTGGTGGTGAAACGCCACCAACCTAGAATTCTACCCCCAGTGAAATTATCCTTTAAAAATGGAGGAGAAAATCTTGCAAGACATGTTGAAAGAAGCTCTTCAGAGAGAAGGCAAATGATACAGGTTAGAAACTCAGATCTATATAAAGAATGTCATAGAAGAAATAGATGAAGGTAAAATAAAATCTCACATTTTTTCTTATTTTTAATTGAGCTAATGGATAATTGCTCAAAATAATAATAGTAACAATATATTGTGTGATTATAGCACACGGGCATGTGAAATGTGTAAGAGCAACGTTGTAAATTACAGGTGAACTGGGAATGCTCTGTGTTAAGTTACCTGCATTACCCCTGAAGTCGTCCTGGTATTTGAAGGTAGAATTAGATTAGTTATAAATCTATATTGGAACTTAGGGAAATTGCTAAAAAAGTTTTAAAACATGTGTAATTAAGATGCTAACTGGGGAGAAAAATGGTATCAGACAAAACAATTAGGACCGGAGAAGGCAGAACAAGAGAAGAGACAAAAAAGAAATAAAGAATAAATGCAAAAAATAGGAAACAGCTGAAAACATGGCAGATAATAATCCAATTATATCAATAATCACTTTAAATCTGAGTAGTCCAAATACATCGATTCAAAGACAGATAATGTCAGAGTGGATAAAAAATAAGGCCCAATTATAAGAGGCTGCGAGTAGGGATGTGCAGGAATTTGCCTATCTGTCCGCCTGATGAAAGACTTTGGTTTGTTTCCAGATTTCAGATGATTTGTTTTATATATTCACCATCACTTAGTGTTTTCAGGGTTTTTTTTTTTTTTTTTGGTTATTCTAACAGGTATAAACTGGTATCTCAAATTTGGAGGGTTTTATATGTGTGTGTGTGTGTTTTCATTGCTCAAAAATATTTATTTATTTATTTGTTTGTTTATTTTGAGACAGAGCCTCAAGCTGTCGCCCTGGGTAGAGTGTTGTGGCATCACAGCTCACAGCAACCTCCAACTCCTGGGCTCAAGCGATTCTCCTGCCTCTGCCTCCCAAGTAGCTGGGACTACAGGCGCCTGCCACAATGCCCAGCTATTTTTTGGTTGCAGCCGTCATTGTTGTTTGGCGGGCCCGGGCTGGATTCGAACCCGCCAGCTCAGGTGTATGTGGCTGGCACCTCAGCTGCTTGAGCCACAGGCGACAAGCCATCATTGCTCAAAAATATTTATTTATTTTTATAAATAATAAAGGGTCTTGCTCTGTCACCCGGGCTGAGTGTGGTGACACCATCACAGCTCACTGTTATCTCAAACTCCTGGGCTCAACCCATCTTCCTGCCACGGCCTCCCGAAGTGCTGACATTGCAGGTGTGGGCCAGCCTGCCTGGCCCTGTATTTTTTTTTTTTTTTTTTTTTGTAGAGACAGAGTCTCACTGTACCGCCCTCGGGTAAAGTGCTGTGGCGTCACACGGCTCACAGCAACCTCTAGCTCTTGGGCTTACGCGATTCTCTTGCCTCAGCCTCCCGAGCAGCTGGGACTACAGGCGCCTGCCACAACGCCTGGCTATTTTTCTGTTGCAGTTTGGCCGGGGCCGGGTTTGAACCCGCCACCCTCGGTATATGGGGCTGGTGCCCTACTCACTGAGCCACAGGCGCCGCCTGTATTTTCGTTTTTAATTGGTCCCAAACACATCATTTTTATTCTGTTTTCCATGATTGTAAGTTAAGTTAGACTTATTTTCCGGTTGCTTCCTTTTTCAAAATGGCCAGGGATCTTCCTAATCCCTGAGCCCTTGATGGCTGATAGCTCATTTAGCTCATTCCTATTGATTTCATGAGCGAGAACACACCTTGATTTGAATTCTTTGCTCTCAGCCTTCTCTCACGGCCCTTGGGAACTCTATTGTATTCTAACATCTTGCAGGAAAAAAAAAACTGAGGCCAGCCTGGTTTTACTTCCTTTGTAGGGAATTCCATTTTTTCATATTGGAAGTAATAATTCTTTTGATATGTTGCCTTTTAAGAATGAAGACATAAAATTCTTACCTGAGATTTAGGCAGGCTTTATTTTACCTGAAAGAACAAAGGATTTTTCAAAGTCAGGAACCGTTTACTGCCTGTTTTAGTCTCTCCATTCTTTCTCGTAAGGCATTGGCCCTCTACCTGAGGCAGTAAGTCAGGTGGAATATCAAAGTGGAACATCAAAGAATCAGGAAAAACTACCTTTCTCTAGGGTGGTGCCTGTGGCTCAGTGAGTAGGGTGCTGGCCCCATATACCAGGGGTGGCAGGTTCAAACCCGGCCCCGGCCAAACTGCAACAAAAAATAGCCAGGCGTTGTGGCAGGCGCCTGTAGTCCCAGCTACTCGAGAGGCTGAGGCAAAAGAATCGCCTAAGCCCAAGAGCTGAAGGTTACTGTGAGCTGTGATGCCACAGCACTCTACCGAGGGTGACAAAATAAGACTCTGTCTCTAAAAAAAAAAAACCCAACTACCTTTCTCTGTTCTTGATTGGCATGGTACCGGCTGCCCAGCATGAAGGTGTCCAGGAAAGAGAAGATGCAGACCTGGGAGAGTGGTCAGGGAGGAGTTTTTGGAGGAAACATGCTGCTGTGCCTTAAAAAATGGTAGAAATTGAATGCAAAATCCCAGGAGGGGGAAATAGCATAAATGAAGGTGCAGAGAAAGGAGTAAGGGTGAGTCAACTAGGGTGATTAAACACACTTATTTAAGGAGCAGGATGAGGGGAGGTTGGAACTGTAGTGGAGGGCTACTGAATGAAGGGCTATGAATCAGGTAGCAGACTTTGAAATAGAAGCAAAAAGAACCTGTGAGCCATAGCAGGTTCTAGAGCAAAGCAGTGTTGTGGAACTTTGTTCTATACTGCTAATATCTCCTATTCCTCTCTTAGACTTACTTCC
Source organism: Nycticebus coucang (assembly GCF_027406575.1). Lineage (NCBI taxonomy): Eukaryota > Metazoa > Chordata > Mammalia > Primates > Lorisidae > Nycticebus > Nycticebus coucang. Next base: position 40,129,663 of record NC_069800.1, on the reverse strand, counting down.
TCTCCTCAGTCATGGGGAGACTCATGGATTCATGCTTCTCTCTAGCTGGGATTGACTGTTAAAGGGAAACGTTGGTTCCTCCAATCCTTGGGTCTGGGCCTGGAATTTGGTGGCTTGGATTTTCTTGGTTGAACCACATGGGGCTTTTAAAGCCACGATCTGGTGGTGGGAAATAAGAAGAAAAATTAGGGGAAAGGAGTCAAGAGAGAAAATGCCATTTATAAAGGCCCCACTCTGGTACCGTCTGTGGGAGGCGCTTTGCAGCCAAACCCTAGCTGTGCAATCAGGAGAAAGTCAATAAGCGTCTCCCAGAGTTGGTTTCCTTACCTGGGAAATGGTGATAAGTAACCACAATACTAACAGCCTGCAGAGATGGAGTCCCTGCTCTGCACTGGCCATCACATGCTTCCTTCCCCTCATTGCATCCTCACGACAACCCCAAATTCAGTCAGAGGCCTGGAGAAGTGGAGGTTCCAATGGAAATGAGTGGCGCATTCAGGGTTCTGACTACAGTCCAGCTACAGAGTCACTCATATGACCACCACGCTATGTTCCACTGCCTCGAGGAAGTGCAGTTGCTAGAAAAGTTAGTGACAGCCAGTCACAGAGCCGAGACCCCAGCCCAGGCTCCTGTCTGCACCCACTAATAAAAAGGAGGTCTCTCTGGATACAGGAGACAGCATGTACCCTGCTTGGGTGTCCTTTGGCCCCCTTAGTCCAAGAGACCTGAAAAGCCACCAATTTGGAATGGGAGCTCTTGCAGCAGGTACTGGAAGCTGTACAACAAGCCACAGCTCAGGCCCTGCCTTTGAGACTTTTGGAGTCTGTTTGCCCGATGAAACTGCAGACGTCTACAATCTCCAGACGTGCTGGCTGGAGTCTGTGGCAGCAGGAAACTGCCACCAGGGTGCACCAGCCTCTTTGCTATTGGACGCATGTCAGTTGCCTGAGGTGGCCACCAGATGCACCCCTTTGATGGGCAACTCGTTCTTGCCAGTGGGCCTTGGTGGAGACTGAGCGTATTATGGCCAGAGTGCCATATGTGATGCTGTGATCTGAAATGCCCATCCTCACCTGGGTGCTTTTAAATCCCACCAATAAAATCAGACAACCTCAACAGAGCTCGGCCACCAAATGGAAATGGCACATCCAAGACCACTCAGGACCAGTAGGTTCCATGAACAAATAGAGCTTGCCAGAAGGGACTGAGCTACCTATAGGGGATGCTCCGCCTTTCCTGTGGTCTTCTGGAGTCCAAGATTCAAAGACATGCCTATCAATGGTGTGACCTGGTTTACTCGTGGCTATGCAAAGCTGAAGGCAGGTGGGAGCTGCTGGGCTGCAGCTGCCATCCAGCCAGCAGATGGTCATCTTTCATCTGAGACTGGATGTGGATGTTACGCCCAGCTGTCCAGGCCACTTCTGCCACCACATCTTGCTACATATTCAGTGACTGAAGGGCTGCCAACACCTGCTCATCTGGTCAGGAGAATGCTAACCGAATAACTAGGCTATCGTAGGACCCCATGTGTGGGGCACAAGGAGTATGGCAGCAGCTTGCTTCCTGGGAGGGACAAATGTTTGCCACTCCTGTAGATGCTAATAGCAAAAGACCTTTTAAAATGGAATATGAATGGGACTTATGTCAATCAAGCTTGTGCCCAACAGGTAGCTATAACAGGCTGGACATGAAAGTCCATTGCTATGATTTGGAAATGGTTTGGTCTATAGCCATACCACCCTGAACGTGACTGATCTTATCTGGAAATGGTTGGTTTGTGCCCTCCAAATCTTATGTTGCAATTTGATGCCCAGTTCTGGGAAACACTAAGCTTGTTGGGGGCAGAGGTGAACAGGGGGTTGGGGGACGAGGCCAAGGAGTACAAGGAGGTTAAGTTCCCTGTAATGGTGCCAGGAACATCTGATCCTTCCTTTCAGGAGGGCAATGTTATTAGACAAGTCACATTTGTGCAGTACTTGACCTCCCTTCCTAGACTGAACAACTGAGGCTAAAAGTCAAGCAGCAAGGGCAATGGTGCCCACAGAGGGAGCAGCCTTGGGACTGGGGCAGACAATCTGGGTTGTAATAACTGGATAGCTGGCACTCCAAGTGATAGACAGAAATGCCTCCAACCCCACAGTATGGGAATTGGGCAGAAGGTGGGGAAACAAACCTCTCCCCTTTTTGTTCCATCACAGCCTAGATGGGCAACACCCTGGTGAAGATGAGCAGTGGCAGCAGGTGGGGTTCAAAGCATTGCTGGATCTCTCACCCGAGTATTTGGAGCTTTTCTGCCCAGGCACCAATAGTCCACATGTGGCCTGTTATCAATCTCATGGAGCGCCCAATGGCCACAAATTGTTCTGATGGGTTAGTGGCATCTTCAGTGTGGGTTCAGATCCACAGGTACCTAATTCCCCATGTATGAGACTGACCTCAAACATAGTCCTATAGTCTAACTGCTTTATAACTGCTTTAGTTAGTGATTCATGAATCGGGCAGCACGGCACCTAGACAGAAAAGGTGCTCCAATGAGCTCAGCAGAGGTAGGATGTATAGGCAGAAAAGGGTGAAAGAAACAGAAATACGGAACAAAAAGCAGACTGATCATTTCAAGGTTACTTTCCTTATAGGGTTAAGCAGAGGGACTTCCTTATCATGCCAGCTTAGGTAAACTGAGCCCTTCTGACTGGTTGCCATGAATATCCTATTGTTTTGGAAAACTCGCCTGCTTTAAAGTTCAATTTGATTTTGTGGCACCTAGAGGTACTCCACTCTGGTTTCTTCTGGTCTGTTGGGCCTAGTACAGGAGCTCAGTTTAAAACAATGGGCTCCCATAATTTTTGCTCAGTGCAGTTCTGCCTTAGTCTTTGCTCCAAACTTGCACAGAGTCTAAGGTCAGCCAGTGAGAGCTTAGGGCCTTTACAGGCCTTGCCTGAGCATAAACAGAGCTCCATGTATGCACATGGCCTTCTAAAATCCCAGAAGTGGGTTGGAGGTTTTCAAAGCCCACAAAGATATTTTATTCCAGATTTTCCAGGTCAGTTTTTTGGTTAGTTTATTCTTTGTCCCAAATGGTACCTCTACCTCAGGAAGCTGTGATGTTAAGTAGTTGCTTCTGATTATTTTTGACAAGTGTCCTTGGTGAAAAGCCTGTTCATACTAGGTAAACTCCGAGTTAGGGAAAATAAAGACAGCCTTGAGAGTGAGTTTTCCAGGGAAACCAAGGGGCAGGTAAAAAAATGACAGTTCTCTGGGAATGAGGCTTTGGTGTTGCTTTCACTCCCTTCTGCCCCTTCCAGGGGCTGCTGGCTTATCACCAAGATTGTGGACTTTTGGTTTTCATGTCTACTATGGAGGTGGAGATTGGCTCATGGAACTAGGTAAGTTAAAATGACACAAAGCTTTCTATTCTTATTGAGATTATGCAATTTTCATTGAATAAATACTCCCCAGATTGCTGTAAGCCTTTGGTTAATTTCCAGAGCTCTGAAAATGTTAGTTTTGATAATTTTTTATATTTTTTCATGGCTTTTTATGTGGGAGAGTATTACTCTGCCATTTTCACAAACATTATTCCAGAGTGTTTTTAAAATGCGAAGATATCACATCTAAAAGGTATAACCATGTTTTGACCAGCCTGGTCACCTGGAAGAATGTTCTGCATGGGAAAATCTTACATAAGCTAGTTAGGAAGTAACATTGTTAGTTGGGAGAACACCCATCTGTGCGATATAGGAAGAAGCCCAGGGGAGCAGTTGCGGGGAGGAATAGTATCAGGAGTTGGGGAGCAGATGGGCAGGAGGCAGAGGACCATGGCCAGAGGGCAACGGGCCTAGAGCTGATGGTCCCAGGTTGTAGGGGCCTCAGCCAAGGAAGACTCTCAGTGCTGACCCAATGCCTGCCCACAGAGGACCTGCAGGTAACCAGGGCCTGGATCCTAGAAAGTCCTCTGGCTAGGTAGACATTCCCAATGCTCATTCAGCAGCTTGCTGGGATTTAATTACTCATCCCAAGCTCAAAGACCTTTTGTGAATGTAGAAGAAGCTTCTTCCCCTAATTCTCCGTGAAAACACACACTGATTTCTTGCAATAAGCCTTGCAGTCCCAAACTAAGAGATTGTCCTCCTACAATGTCCCATTGATTGGAGGCAACATCAGGTGCACACGGTGGTGGGTCTGGACTGGATGACATGTTTAATGGGGTTGGGGAATGGGTACATGCCTGATTTATTGTCCTTTGAATCAGAAAGATTTTAGAAGCACTAACCTGAATCTGCTCATTCTCACAAGGTTAAAGGGGTTTCCTAAAGAGCAGGGGACAAGGTTTCTTTGCAGAGTCTGAGATGCCCTTGATTGGCCTTTTTGTCTTTCTGTGGCTTTGGGTGAGTCGTTCCTGCTCCCTCAAGGCCTCTGTGTCCTCGTCTATGGAATGAAAGGTTGGTCTAGTGCCAGAGGACCTCAACATGAGAGCATATGTATTTTTTATTTGAGAGTCCATGTCCCCCAGCTTGGGTAGCCCCATTCTTCTTCTTTCTCGTACCTAATCTTTCATAGATCTTATCTGCGTATGCTGTCTCCATTTCCTCCTCGCCCCTCTTCTTCTTGGTTCTTAAAATCAAGTTCTTCATCCAAAATACACGTGTCTCACCCAGGGCATCAAGGATCTTCATACCTCTAGTGACCTTTTCTCTCTGCCTACATTTCTCAAGCCCTTTGGCAGTTCACACTTTCTGTGCTTCCTCCTGGCCATTCTTGTCCTTGTTTTGCTTAGAGAACCAAAAAGATATCAGTATGACTGGATCTGAGTAAGTGAGAGAGAGGTGGTGGTGATTGAAGTATCCATCAGCTTCCTGCACATCTCATTCAGTCGCCCCTGCCATTTCCACACACAGTGGCCACAACTAAAAGCATAATCTTGCTAAAATCAACTCATCCTCCCCAAATCCCGATGCCCTTGGGTTCCTCAACCTGAAGAGCTGGGAGCCTCACTCACCCCCTCACCCCATACTTCTGGGTCTACCTACTGAACATCTCTCAAATCTGCCATCTCTACTCCTGCTGTGACAACCTTCTGTGTCATCACCTGTGCTTAGAGCATGACATCTACCCCCAACCTCCCTGTGATCCCTCCCTTCCCAGTGTAAGGCTCCCTGGGCAAGCATTCTAACATCTGCATTCATCTGAACATCTCCCTGCCCTGCTCAAGACCACTAGGGCTTACAATGCAGCGTCCAAACTCTGATCTGTGTTCCCAACCACCCAGGCCAGGGCTCTTTCCAACCTAGGAGCTCTCAAGTGATAGTGAAGAATGACAAAGCCCCCAGTGCAGAAGGAGAGCCATTTTATTAAGTGAGGGACATAAGATGTTACTTGTGCCTGGTGGGAAGGGTGGGGAGCAGGTTCCTCGGGGAGCAGGCAGCCAAGTCATCTTCCAGCACAAGGGCTGGCCTCCTGTGAGCCCTGGGGAGCTGGGCAGGAGGGAATGAGTGAGGATCATGGAACAGTTCTACTGGGGGAAGACCCCAATCAGCATGCAGACTCGAGGTCTTGTACTCTTACTGGTATTGTCTAACCTGCCCTCTGGTGATGGGGGGAGGCTGGGACCCTGGGCTGGGGCACTGGTATCAGCTACAAGGATAGGTCAGGGAGCTCCTTGTGCACATGTTTGAGTGAGTGTCTGTGTATTTATGTGTGCACGTGCGTGATGAGTCTGCATCTGCAGGCACACATGTGAGTGTGCTGGTGTGAGAGCATTCCTTCTGTGTCAGTGACCAGGTGTTTGTCCAGGCCTTTGTGTGTGTGTATCCATGACCTTGTTTATTTCCCTTTGTAGCTGTGTGCTGGTCCACCTGCATCTCTCCACCACCTCTGTCAGCCTTTCTGTGGACTTCTCTGGGCACCCCTGTGTGTGTCTCTGCGAATATTGGTCTCTTTCTTTGGATGTCATTGTCCCAAGCCCCCTGCTGCCCTCTACCAGGAGAACTAGTCCCCACACCCTGGGGAGCAGGGAGCAGCACTCACCAGCTCAGCAGAGGCCTGGTCCCTTCCTAGAAGGCTTAGACTTGGATGACAAATTCTAGTCCGTGGATGAGCATGTCTGGGAAATAAAAAAAAATAGACTAGCATCATAATCTTGATATAAAGGAGTCCAGGGAGACCCCATGTTCCCTGAGGTGAGGGGCCAGGGAATGGGAGCTCTGGAGACCCAGCCATTCCCAGGCAGGGCTTGGAGGGGGCAAGGCCTCCTACCAACCAGCCCAGCTTTTCTCAGTGTCAGTGCTGAGGGGGGTGGGGGGTTATCTACCTTAAAATTATCTGGATAGTTCAGGGGAAAAAAGAAACTCCAAAAGGGAGAGTGAGACCAGAGGGTCATAGCTATCCTGTGGTGTGCAGGGATAAAACTTGGGGGAAATCACTGCTCCTCAACGGGGGAAGAGAGGGCTTGGAAATCATTACTTACTGGCAATGTCATGCACCAGGGTGACGTCCAACTGGCTGAGAACCCCATTGACCAGAGGGCACACCTGAGCCAGAGCAGAGAAGGGAGTCAGATAAAGTGCGAGACCCTGGGAGCAGGAGCAGCCCCAGGATAGAGTCTCCTGGGGGAGATTTTCTATGATTTTTCTGTGTCTGACAGTGTTTGATTCTAATCAATGGTCACACACACCCATTAGGCAGAAGGAGAAACTGGAAGCATGAGGGGTGTGGTGTAGTGCCCCAAATCACACATCAAGCCTAGAGTCCATTCTACAGCACCATCTCTGATTCTAAATAGGGTGGCATGCTCTGCTTCTAGGAGGCACCAAGCACAGGCTGGAGAACTGTCTATGGCCATAGATGGCTGGACAGGGAATGTCTCAGGGCAAGGCTGATTCATTTCAGCTCCAGGGTGGTGAGGCCCAGGGCCTGGTGCAGAACAGAAACCAAAGGATACGTTTAGAAGGATGGAAAGAAGAAACACAGACAGATGGATAGATTGATGGATGGAGTTTACTCATCAAACTGGGGGCTCTGACCTGCTGACCTCCAGGGCTCTCTTTCAGCCTGAGAAGCTCCAAGACCCCAGGATAAGGGGACCCTCACTTTTTCCCACTTACCTTGCCTTGCACCAGCTCAGGAAGGACTTTATTTAAGACCCCTGTGACGCTGTCGACAAGGCCTTGAATGGGGAGGGAGCCAAGTCTGAAAGAAAAAGGTCATGGGGTGATGCAGAGGCATGGGGCTGGTTTGGAGCTTCAGATGGGCTACTGTGCATCCCACAGCCCCAACACTCGGTAACTGAAACCAGGGCTTGTCCATCCACACCTGTGTGCAGGCAAACAGCAAGGGCCTATGCAAAGGGAGATACACTCCACGCAGCAGCACACACAGGCACGTGTAGAACAAACACACAGCTCGGGGCACAGCAGTGTCAGTAAGACTTGTAGAGTCCAGAAATGGAAGAACTTCGTATGTAGTTGTCATGAGGCTACAACAAGATGACACGTGTGACGCATGATGTATGTGTTCAGTAAACGTCAGCCAAGATGGGGACCGCCACTGCATAATAGGTAAGGTGCAGTCTGCGCACGTGGTGGGGAACTGAAATAAGCAACCTCGTTAGGCTTCATATCTATTTTACCCCGTGACACTTATGATCTCAGTGGATTCTATCCATAACTCCAGTGTAGTTCCATATTGCAGGTAAGTAAGCCAAGACCCAAACTGGAGAAGCACTTCTGAAGGTCACACAGGATGCTCTTTATCTCTCCCCATTCCCCTGTCCTAAGAGGGGCTTTAAGTCAGATTTCCTTTTTCTTTTTCTTTTTCTTTTTTTGAGACAGAGTTTTATTATGTCGCCCTCAGTAGAGTGCTGTAGCGTCACAGCTCATAGCAACCTCAAACTCTTGGGCTCAAGCGATTCTCTTGCCTCAGCCTCCCAAGTAGCTGGGACCACAGGCACCTGCCACAATGCCCGGCTATTTTTTGTTACAGTTGTCATTGTTGTTTAGCTAGCCCAGGCTGGGTTCAAATCTGCCAGCCCTGGTTGGTGTATGTGGCTGGTACCATAACCACTGTGCTATGGGTGCCGAGCCAAAGTCAGATTTCTTGTTGCCAAATCTACCCTAAAATTTGTCATCTTGGCCTAAGAAGGGATAAGTGAGTATTTACCCATCCACTTATCTATCTATACAGCTAGCCATTCATCAGTCCATCTGTTCGTCCCTGGGTTCATCCATACGTTCTCCCTCCCTCTCATCTCCCCACCTTCCATCCTCTCACTCATTCATTCTCCTACTGTCCCATCTTTCCAGCCATCCATCCATCATCACACCCTGCTATCTGTGGGCAGGAAAAGCCACCCCTCTGGCCTCACCCATTAAGCAGGGAGATTTGCAGGCTGCCAGGAGAGTGGGTGCAGTCACCAAGGACCAGGTGGATCTTCCCATGTTCATCTCTCACAGCTACGAGTTCTGCAGTGATGTTTAGCTTCACAGCCAGCTCCAACAGACTTCCGACCAGGGGCCTGAAGAGGAAATGGCCCTACTGGTGTTTGCTCTCCCCTACTTCAGGGCAGAGGAGATTTCTCTCCTTTTCAGGGATGCCGGCTTCACCTTAGTGAAGTAGCCTGCCGTTATTCTTGTCTCATTTTCCAGTAGGAGAAACCAAGGCTCACAGAGGTCAAACGAGTTTCCCAAGTGACCCAATGTTGCTACACTTGATCTTAGCCAAAAGGCCGAGAAGCAATGTGACCCAAGGTTGCTCAACATAGCAGCAGAAGAGCTGCAGGCTCAGGTCTCTCAGACTGCAACACTCCCATTTTGGCGCCCCATGGTCACCAGGGTTTCCCTTGGTGAGCCATCCTTCCCCCTGCTTTGGGATCCACTCACGTTTTCACTTGGAGTTTCAGGCCAAGAGGAATGGTGACATAGAGACGATGGCCATCAGGGCTCTGCACAAGGCCAAGTTCCAGAAGGTGGGGATCAGTGACCTTTATACTGTCCAGAGGGCAACATTGAGGGAGAAACATTAGCTTCTCTAGCCCTGAACCCAGAAACCATCTTTAACCCAACCTTACTCGTCCCAGAGGTAGAGCTCCCCACCTGGGATGGGGGAGAGAGGAGGTGTGTATTACAGCCAAAGACACATGGGTTCCAAATCACACACTAGTCTCTCTTAGCCTCTGCCCTGGACCAGATCCGACACACATCACCCTTTCCTCCCCTCTGGTCTGGGGTGCTCCAGGATACAGCCGTGTCTGGATTATATTTTCACCCTGTATACCAGCTCAGAGCCTTACAAAGAAAGTGGCCACTACCTTTTGGTTGACTTTGTAGATTGATGGGAGGGTGGGTGGTTGGGTGTATGGCTGGATAGATGGAAAAGTAGGTGGTTAGATGGAAGGAAGGGTGGACGAATGGATGGATGGATTGGTCAATGGATGGATGGATGATGTATGGGTAACTGGAGAAAACCCTGGGTTTCGTGGGTAGGAATTGCTCATTCTGCCCTGGCCTTCAATGGCAGTCAGTCACTGATGTTGTCATGGGGACAGAGAAGCAGGAAGTTGGGGAGAACACAGAAAGGGTGGGGATAAGCCCCCTCTCTCAGCCAGCCAGGGAGGTACACTTTTCCAGTCTTCCCAATAGTCTTTCCCTGTGGGTACTAGAGTAGCCATTTTACAGATGGAGAAACCATCACAGAGAAACAGACTGTCTTGTCCCAGGTCATCCAGCCGGTACATGGTACGTTTGGAAATCAAGCTCAAGAAGTGTGCCTGTCTGTCTCTAAGTCAAGGAGCGAGTGCCTGTGGGGGTAGGAATCTTGGAAATGGCTTTGCTCCAGCCCTCGCAGGGACTCAGGATTTGCCAGCTTGTGGGCATCAAGCTTTCCATTATAGCTTCTTGCTCAGAGAGCTCTCTAGTGTCTCATGGGAAACCCCATGCTAGATCTTTCCATGGACAGCTCATTGCTCTTAGTTACACAGATGATATAGCTGAGGGCAGCTCAGGCTCTCTTGCTTACATTAAAGGCTGTCTATTCTAAGGGACTCCACAGGTGGGGAGAACAAAGTGACCATAGTTCAGTGGGAAAGCCTTGGTTTTGGACTTGGTGAGTTTGATTTAGAGTCCTCCTATCACAGGCGTGGCTGTGTGAGCACAGGCATCTCCCTGTGCCCCAGTTTTCTCATTTGTAAACTCTAGTGAGAATTGCAGATGATGCTGGGGTCCTAGGACGTGCTCAGGACTGGGGCAGTTACTTGTGTAGGAGGGCTGGGGTCCCCCATCAGCCTGGAGCTGGGTCTCAGGACCGAGTGCTGGCTCTACCTCGGGGCTCTCCCGCCCTCCTGCCTTCAGAGCTGCTGCCTGGGGTGCGCAGATCCTCCCCTGGGCTTCCCTGGTGGGGACCAAGTCCCTATTTTATGGCAACTCACTCAATGATGTTGTTCAGGCCAGGGATCACTGAAGTCACTTTTCCAAGCAGGCCCCCAAGCAGGCCACTGGAAGTGTCTCCTCCAGCCTTCAGGATGTCCAAGAGTGGAAGTTTTTCCAGAATGCCCAATAGATTCCCAGAGAGCAGGCCACTGCTGAGGGCTGGAAATGGGTGTCAGGTCTCTAGGGGTCAGATCTGGCAATTCAGAAGCTCAGACCCTCTTCCCTATTTATCCCTGCCCTCCCCGCATTGGACAGTTGGGTGCACACACAGACATGCAGATATTCTCTCTCTCTCTCTCTCTCTCTCTCTCCTGGAAGAGGCTGCCACAGACTCACTCACCACTTGTTAAGCCTCCAGCGAGATTTGTGGGACTTGAAAGCAGAGCCTGGTCCAGGGGTAAGGGCAAGGCCTGGTCCACGGGTAAGGGCAAGGCCTGGTCCAGGGGCAAGGGTAGGGCCTGGTCCAGGGGCAAGGGCAGGGCTCCAAGCTGGCCCATAGTCTGGGCCAACAGCCCACAGAAGACAAGGAAGCCTCCAATTAGAAACATCTCTCTTGGTATCTGTGGACAGAATGATGGGTCAGGATGGTACAACGTCACAAGGGACTTTATCTGCCACCTGCCCTCGGCCCTTGGGAGGTGGGTTCCTACTCCCCAGAATACTGATGGGTGACTAGTAACAGCTAACTCTGCTGAGCAACTTCTGCATGCCAGGCAGTAGGCTGACTGCTTTGAACTTGGGAGCCGATTTCCTCTTCATCTCAGCTCTAAGACACGGGAACTTATCGCCTGCATTGCACAGGTGAGGCAACGGAGAGCCCGTGAGTATAGGTGACTTCCCTCAGGGTCACAAGCCCGCAGTGGAGAGAGGATTAGAAGCCAGAGCTGTGTGAACCAGAGGCCCTTGTTAAACTAAGTGACCACCAGATTTGCTCTCTGGCTGGGCTTATGCCTGATGACCTGAATCCTTTGCCACCATCCCTGTTAAGTCCTCTGGCCTGGGTTCAGGCCATGATGGTTTGTGGACACCCTCGCAAGTCACACAACATCAGCTTGCACGGCTACAGCTGTCATCTCAGGCAAACCCGAGTTGGGGAAACCCTGGGGCCATCTGAAGTTCTCACTGCGCCCAGAGAACCAGGGAAGCTGAGCGGAGTAGTGACTTTCCCAAGGTCACACAACAAACAATGGAGACCTGTAGCTGGAGGCAGCTTACCTGCGACACAAACATATATTCTAACTTTTCTACACCTTCCTCTTCTCTCTCTCAATCTGCCCTGGGTAGAATCCTGTGGTTTGGCTGCCTTTTGAACCAGATGCCTCCCAGATACCACTAATCCTCTCACGGGTCTATTTGGCCTGAATGTCCAAAGCGAGAGCTAGGATCTCTCCTTTGGAGACAACTGGCTGCTTTGGGTGTAATCCCGGACTCAGCCACAGCCCTCTCCTTGGGGTGGCTGGCTGGAATTGAAAGGTCTTTTTTGGTTCAAAGAGCAAGTTGTGCCCTCCCTAGGGTAACTTAGACCAGAGCCCCTGAATCTCTTTTGGGTAACAGACACTTTATGAATGCTATGAAGCTAAAGACCCTAGTCCTAGAAAAATGCATCAAAATGTACAACTTTAGGTGGGCAGTTTGGGAGGTTTGTGGTTATCCATATTGGTAACCTTTAGTTACAACTCTTGCTTAGAGATTTTGATTTAGGGTCCGAGCAGCGCACATTTCTATATTGGTGTTACTGGGCTTGTAGGAAAGCAGAGTGAATGGCCATACCCCCCGACATTGGCCAGTCCTGTTTCTTTTGCAAGGTCCTCAGCAAGTGATACTAAGTGCAGCCCGTCAGTGTAGGTGACTTCCCACACAGCGAGAAGCCCAACACCCCTGCCACCAAGGGTAGCAGAGGGGCTGTGGGATGGGCAGGTCTCACCTGGGTCTTTCTCAGAGGTTTCAGCGGCCGTCTGGGTCTCCTCTGTCTCCTACTCACTTCTGCCGAGGAGGCAGCCCCTTTTATAGTCTGGGAATCAGGAAACGTATGATTGGATGATGGGTTTCTAGATCATTCAGGATTCTGCAATGTGGTGATGTCTTTCAGGGCTCTCCAAAATAAATAATTGCTGATCATATTAGCAGGTGGGACAGTTAAGCTATTTGGTTGACAAGTTAAACAGAGAAAAACTTGAGATAGGCTATTACTCAAGACTTTATGATTTCATGAGTTGACCCGAGGTTGGGGGCCAATGCTCCCAGGTGACTCGGAAGACTATGTTTGGAAGATTGGAAGAGGCAGCGAGGAAGGGACCTCAGTCTCATCTCATGGCTCCCTTCCTCTCCTGGTTCAGTTCTTTTTCTCCCAAAGTGTCAGAAGGGTCAAAATGCATCGGACTTCCTGACGTCCGGTGTATCCTCAATTGCAGGGTGGCCCCCCCACATTAGGGTCACATGACAGGGCAAACCCTAGGAGGGGGACCTCTGCTCCTCCTTTGCAAAGGAGGAGACCAGGACCCAGTGAGGACAAGTGCCCAACGACACAGCGAGGATGGGACCGAGTTACAGCACAGCTCTTTGGATGAGGTGACAGTGAAGACAAGGTTGGTAGCTGACACTTGCTGAGCTCCTGCTGCATGCCAGGCCTGTGCTGCTTTTCACGCACAGCATCTCACAAATCCTCACGTCATGCTCTCATTTTACAAGGGGAAACTGAGGCTCAGAGTGTGAGGCGCCATGTCCAGAGATGCGCCACTGGCTGCAGACAGACACACACTCTCTGATCCTTTCCCTTGGTCACTGTGCTGAGATGTAAAAATGCCATTTTGATTTTCCACATCTGTGCTTCCCACTTTTATACCCTGGAAGAGTCTTTCTATGCTTCTAGGCTTGAGGGATTGTGTTGCATCCTGGTCTCAGCCTTACCCTCCTTCTACCCTTCCCTGAGTGAAGTAATGAGGTGTTTGGCCCCACCACCTGGGCCTTTGGAGTCCATTTAACAGATGAAAAACTGAGGTGCAGGACAGAATAGATTTCATCTCCAAAATACTTTTGTCATTATCAAAGAAACACTATCAGCTAAAGAAAGAAGGTCTGTAGGTCTAATCACCTTCTAGAAGTGGCAGAACGTCGATTAAATAAAATAATGATATTTCCTAGGAGGAAAATCCCTATCTATGGAATTATTAGCAGGATGTCCCTCATTACGATTATATATGAGAAAGAAATCTGGGGTATGTGGATTTATGTGGTATAGCTTTCTTGAAAACATTATATAAAATAGGCGACCATCTGAGGTATAAAATGGAGATATTTTATGAACTAAAAGCTACCCATATATTTCATTAATAAAATCTGGGTCAAAGGATGTGCCCAAGGCAGAAAGGTGGATGTAGAATGTGCCAGACCTTTCCCATTTACTCGAGTGTATTATTTATATCCTTAAAATCACTAGGAAAATCTGACAGGTTTCTGATTTGTGTGAATATGACTGGACAATCTGATCACGTATGTTAGTTAGCTCACCCCATACTCTTCAGCCACTCTCTTTTCTGGTGTGCTATGATCCAGGAAACTCTTCTCCATAGACTGAATCTCCATCTTTCCATTGCTCAATGGATGACAGTGAGTGGTAGAATTTGGAGTGCAGGGTTAGAGAAAAATTGAGACACTGATACTTGTACTTTCCTTTCCTAGCTATCAATTTCCCTGCATGTAAAATTGTCGTGCCTGACTTACAAGGCATTTATCTCCATCATGGCATAGTAAATATAACGTGTGGAGAACTATCCCTGGCACTTGATAAGTGATCAAAAATGTTTACTGTTGGTGTTAAAACATAGCAAGACCCCTTGAAATATGCAGCATGATACTTGCTCAAGCTATAAATTATTTGACATTGAAATATGTTTATTAAAACATTGGCTTAGGGATGTGCAAAAAAAATAAAAGATACATCATTTGCTCTCACAAACAAACAAACAAACAAACTGAGGTGCAGTAGGGCTGAGGTCTTGGACCAGTGAGAGCAGCTCTTGCCCTGCAAAATCTAAATAAGCCAAAGTGAGAAGGGAAGGAAGAAGCTCATCTTTGAACCTCATCTTGGTCAGGATGTTTGGTGTTGTCATTCACATGTCACATGAGGGGGACTAAGGATCGGAAAGGGAAACCACTTCCCAGGGACACACAGCGAGTGGGCATGGGAATCACTTCACCCCCAGCTCCAACGCCCGGCTATTTTTTTGGTTGCAGTTTGGCCGGGGCCGGGGCCGGGTTTGAACCTGCCACCCTCAGTATATGGGGCCGGCACCCTACTGACTGAGCCACAGGCGCCACCCGGTCCCATTGTTTTTTTATCTTCATATAACTCTTGTGGGTTGTGTCCCCTTTGGGGGAAACTGAGGCAGGTAAGGCAAGAAATGGAGTCAAGCTTGTGTTGGCAGTTAATGAAGAGCTCACATCCTCTTGTTTGAAATCAGGATGCTTTGAATGTGTTGCAGCAGAAAGTGGGTGGATTTGGGCTCAGAGAGTCCTGGTTCAAATCCTGTGGCTCAGGGCAAGTCACCCCAGCCCCTGAACCTCAGTTTCCCCATGGGGAGATAATATCTTCTTCACAGAGCTATGGGGAGATGATGTTTGGGGAGCTGGTATGAATCTCAGTTCATAAACTCAGGTGTCCACAGACAGATTTTTCTTTCTGATTTATCTAGGGAGTAGAACTTCTGTAAGTTGACCACCCAAGGGACTGTAACAAACTGGTCAACATATGAAAGTGGTCAACTTAAGGAACTAGGCCTCCTGTAATTTTTTTTTCAAATCTTGATGAGGGATTCTATGAACTCTTTTGCACTTTTTTTTTTTGAGACAGAGTCTCACTATGTCGTCCTCGGTAGAGTGCCATGGCATCACAGCTCACAGCAACCTCAAACTCTAGGGCTTAAGTGATTCTCTTGCCTCAGCCTCCCAAGTACCTGGGACCACAACACGTGGCTATTTTTTTGTTTTTTTGCGGTTGTGATTGTTGTTTAGCTGGCTGGGGTCAGGCTCGAACCCTCCAGCCTTGGTGTATGTGGCTGGTGCCATAACCACTGTGCTACAGGTGCCAAGCCTAGGTCTCCTGTATTGATATGAACATGTGGTGCATGTCTGGTCCATGAAAATTAGGTCAGCTTAAGGAGGTAGTCAACTATGGAGGTTCTACTGTAGTTTAATTACCTTTTCCAAGGCCACTTTTTAGTAACAGAAACTTCCCTATTTCTTCTGGGGTTTTATTTTGTTCCAGGGGCTTCATTTGTGCTAAAGAGTCTGTCCTGTCCCTGCTTTTGACTGTTAATACAGAGACATACCATACCATCACCTCCCACCCCCAGTGTCCAGATGCCGTAACCCTTACCCCCACCATCTGAAAGGTTGGTTCGGATTTAACACTTATTTTCAACTCTTCCTTAGACACATAGAATAGTTTGCTTTGTTGATTCTGTGGATCTCAGGTAGGAATATGGGGGCTGCCCAAGCCCATGTGCTTGGACCTAGACTCTTCTGTTAATCCGCTTTCTCTGGGGTCTTCTCCCCTTCCTGCTCTGGGAGGGAATGTGGGCACACACACCTTCTGAGTTTTCTGTTTTGTTTGAGACATGGTCTTATTCTGTCTCCCAGGTTAGAGTGCGGTGGTGTGATCATAGTTCATAGCAGCCTCAAATTCCTGGGCTCAAGTGATCCTCTGGCCTCAGCCTCCCAAGTAGGTGGGACTACAAGTGTGCACCACCAAAGCTGGCTAATTTTCATGTTTTTAGTAGAGATGGGGTCTTCCTCTTGCTCAGGCTGGTCTTAAACTCCAGAGCTCAAGCCATCCTCCCAGAGTACTAGCATTACAGGCATGGACCCCTGCGTCCAGACCACCCTCTGTTCTTGAATCCCACACACCTCATGACCAGGTTTGCCTGGGAAGTGACCAGCACTCTGGACACAATCAGACCTACCTGATTACAAGCTCTTCAGTGTTCCTCCAACTCTCATGCTCCATCAACCCTATAGGGGGAATTTTCTAGTCTTGGGGGAGGGATGCCTTCCTTTGACTTCATTACATGTGTGTTAAGTTCAACATCTTCTGTGGCCTTGAGTTTTAAAATTCAAAAATTCAAATTTTAAAAATTGAACCAATGAACATACAGTGACATTAATTTTTCCTCTTTGTGCACAGAGGCGTGAATGTTAACACAGGCACAGTTTTATGTAGCCACTGTAGTAATCAGGACTCAGAACAGTTCTATCCTCCCCCAAAGGACCCTCATGTGTCCCTTGTATTGTCAACTCCCAAATGGCACAACATCAGAAACCCAAGAGACTTTTTTCTGCTTCTGCTGAAATTATCCTTCTTTGCGGCCATGGGAATGGCATGTTCCCTAAGCAGGGAGGGTCTTGGGGCATCAGGAAACTAGCGGAAGGAAGCTCTGCTAACATTTTAAGACTGCCAATGCCATCTCAATCTGTTTCTCAGAAACTGTAGGTGGCACCCCTTTCTTTCAACTTATCAGATTGTGATGATATTTGGGAGCCTATACTGATGTCATTTTGTCAATCAAGGATCCATTTTTAAAGGGCAGAGTTGATTTTATTTTTCAAGGGCTCTGACCTACGCAAGGTCTATTTTCCAGAACTTGGAAATGGTAATGCTGAATCTGTTTCCTGGGAGAACGGTCAGGTTGGGGGCTGAGTCTGAAGAGTGTCCTCAAATGGACTTGGAAACTCCAGAAGGTTCCCAGAGAGCTAGGCACCCCGACTTTGGCGAGAAAACTGTGCTCTTAAGTGGAGCTGCTGTGGGCAAGCTGTCCTTGCCTTGGAGATTAATCTCCCCATCTGCATTTAAGAGTGACTAATAATAATAACCTTTTGTGAGACACTAGATATAGTCACCACTGTCTGTAATAGGCTCAGGAAAGGCAGTGACCTGCCCAGGGTCATTTGGGGCTGTCCAGCTTCAGTGCTGTTCTTACTTGGAGAACAAGTGTGCACCCCAAAGGCCCAGGTTCCCACAGATGAACCTGGTAGCCTTTTGCTCAGAAAGCACCGACCCATCTTCTGTGGGGCCCTTCCAGTGACTGAGAAGTCAGCCAGAGTTCCCAACCTGGCTCAGACAATAGCCAGCTGTGCGATTCTGGGCAAGGACCTTCCCTCCTTCTCCTTTTTTAAATTTTTAAAAATTTGTATTGGGGTAAGACCCCTTAAAATGAAATATACCCTCTTCACACATTTTTAAGTGCACTTGAGTACTGTTAACCACAGGCACAATATTACACCACCCATCTCTAGAACTTATTTGTTGCTTCCCTCTTTGAGCCTCAGTTTCCTCACAGCATGGAGCCCATGACACTGACCTCCTGGGGCTATGGGAGGGTTACAACTTGGGGAAACAAATGTACCTCCCAGCCCGAGGCCTGGTGCAGAGTCAGCACCTCGCAGTGGAAGGGCATGGAGATTATAAATCATGGAGGGATGTTGTCCAGACCAAGGTTCTGACATTTAGGGCTGAATTTTGGCTTGAACCACCCCCACCATGGATCCCAGTGTCCTAATAGAAGTTCATTGTGCAACAAGCTCCTCCGGGGGAAAAAAGTGATGAGTCCCAGGCTCCATGAACTTTGAAATGAAAACAAGGCAAGAAACCTGAGGAGGGCCATTGAGGAAGGCCCTGAGCTGGCCCTGGGGAGGGGAGGTGGGGGCCAGGAAGAAGCAGACAAAAGCTGCCTTCACCCAGGGACCAGACAGCCTCGCTGGGGGACCAGGCCCAGCCCTCTTTTGTTTGCTCTTTGAATCACAAGCAGGAAGAACCCCATGAGCTCAAGGATGTCGAGAGGAATCATCTGCGGGAACATGGGCGTTTTGGGTTGCAAATCCCCCGTGAAGCATTTCAGATTAGGAACTTTGAATTGAAAGATGGAGAGACAGGCTCTCTTGCCCTATTCTTCCCTCTGAGCTATTGATATTGCTTTGTTTGAGCTTGTCAGTACACATATTTCATCATTTCCTCCTCGTCATGGGTGTATGTATGTGGGGGTGTTGGAAGGAAGAGAGGAGGATTCACAGTGCTTAAAAGCGTGTGCTCTAGAGTCTGGCTTGAGTGCAGTCAACTTGGCTGTTCCCTTGCTGTGTGACCTTGGGCAAGTGACTTTATCTCTCTGATCCTCAGCCTTCTCCTGCAGAC
Organism: Nycticebus coucang; assembly: GCF_027406575.1. Classification (NCBI taxonomy): domain Eukaryota; kingdom Metazoa; phylum Chordata; class Mammalia; order Primates; family Lorisidae; genus Nycticebus; species Nycticebus coucang. Next base: position 40,111,062 of record NC_069800.1, on the reverse strand, counting down.
AATGAGCTAACAGTTTTGTATCTCCTGGGGTTGCTGGGAGGCATTGATGAGATGCTAAAAGCAAGCCCCAGAATCAAGCTCAGCACACACCAAGTACTTAATATGAGTGTACAACTATTTTTAAGTGGGTGTGTTATTTCCTTGTGCTTTCTAAGGATGCTTTTCTTACCCTTGAATGGGGAGGGTGGGAAATCAATATTTAATAATTGAATAGCCAATAATTGACAATAAAATAAATGACATTTATTATAATAAGCATTTCCTATGGACTTAGCACATGGTGAACATATTGTAAATGTTTTTTCCATGTATAGGATTCTTCCAAGTATTCCACATGATAAATACAGAGGGTGCCAAAAAAATGTATACATATTTTAAGATCGAAAACAACTTTATTAAAATTGTAATACTTGGGCCCTCTGGAATGGTTCAGGCCCAATCCTGAATTTTATAACTTGATGAGATTAGGGATTTCACTTACATCGTAATTAAGTAACCTCTGTAATTACATTTTATTTCTGGTTTTCTGTGAGATCAGCCTTGCAATCACAGTAAACCAATGATTCTTTTAGTATTACTGTAGAAACACTCTGATTGTGTTGGCGCCATGCACATTTGTCCTTTACTTTTGCAAGTATTTCAGTCCACTTGGAATCAGCCAGCCCCTCCCACGGTCTTTGCAGACATGAATGTCATAAGGTTAAGTGCAACAGCCACCAGGTTTTTAAAAACAATGGCTTCAGAAAGTCCTTTACATGATTCAATCGCAGGTGCTAATTTAATTAGTTGTGATGCCCCTGTATTCCATGAATCCCTGTCTTTGAGGGTTTGAAGTTTTGATTCTTGGAATCAATCTTAGGACAAAATATGATATCAATCAGAGTGTAGTGAAAGAAAATAGAAACCACACATTTACTTTAATGAACAAATTAGTATCAGTATGATTAAATTATATTGAAAGACTGAAAAGGTAAAAGAATAAAACAGAGTTATCTCATAGACAGTGGCTGGATGAAGTAGCCTTCAACTCTAGCACTGGCCAACAAAGAGAAGAATTTGGGGCTGTAAGACCCTGCAAGATTTTAGGGAAGGAACCTGGGAAAATTGGGCTCAGCCTTCTGAGGGGGAGACACTGCCCAGGTGATTTTGGGACTTCAAGGTCTTGGAGAAGGATCCCTATGGAACCAGCGACCAGATGTTTGAGGAAAGGGCTCCTGTTGGCTGGTGCAATATTCTAAAGGGGCATGATAAGGTGGGTTTGGGGAGAATTAAAAAGAAAACAACCTATAAACACATACTAACTTTCCCTGATTAGGGGAAGAAGAACCATTGCTGAGTGATGCTTGGAGGAACAGAAGTAAATGAGAAGCTTTTTTTTAGTCCTCCTTTGGCCTTGCAATCTCTACTGCCAGACCCTAACAGAGAGCAGACTAGCAAAGAAGTTACATGGTTTACAGAATCCCAAACCCAGAATTACTAAACAGAATATAGAAAGATTAAACTAGGAACTAAGAGACAAAAGCTTAATCATTGATGCCTGGCATGGTGGCTTACGCCTGTAATTCTAGTGCTCTGGGAGGCTGAGGTGGGCAGATCACTTGAGCTCACAAGTTCAAGACCAGGCTGAGAAAGAGTGAGACTGTATCTCTAAAAATAGTCAGGCGTTGTGGCGGGCGCCTATAGTCCCAGCTACTCAGGAGGCTGAGACAAGAGAATCGCTTGGGCCCAAGAGTTTGTGGATGCTGTGAGCTATGACATGATGGCCCTCTACTGAGAGCGACAAAGTGAGACTCTGTCTCAAAAAAAAAGAAAAAAAAAAAAAAGCTTACTACCTACCAGTTTATTTAAAAGAGTAAGTGATGTAATGTATGTAAAGTGCATGGAAGAGTGCTGGGAATGAATCAAAATTATTAAAAAGATAGTGATGAGGAAGAAAAAGGGGACGAGGAGTGGGTGGGGAGTAGTTTGGAGTGGTCATCTAAAGTGCATATTGTTAAATGGCTGAGGGACATGAGGGCTGAAGAAGGTTCACTGGTGTTGGGCATTAAGGAGATTGTGTATGATGTAGAGCAAGTTATTACGAGGAGCTGGAGGAAGAAGCCAGATTACACAAAAACTACACAGTGGGTGAAGGTGAGGAAGTTGAGGCAGTGAATAGTAATATGTTTTTTGATCAGTTTGGTGATACAGGGAAGAAAAATGGGGTTACCAGGCCTAAAATAAAATTTCTCCCACAAACCGCAACTTTGTAGACTATTTTTGCCTGAGGGCACTTAGAGGGCAAGACCAGCACCCTCACTGTACAGGGTACTGTGATCAAGATAGTGGAGCTACCCAAGTCAGAATCAGTTCAGGAAACACTCAGACAAGACAGGAAGCCTTATTTATTCTCTTTGGGGAAACTCTGTGGCAGAGTGTTCAGATATTTCTGAGATAAAGGATGAATTAAACCAGGCACTCTTTCACCTTTCAGACATTTGTTGTTATGACCAGACCCACCACCATTTCTGTCCCCTGGCCCCCCAGGATGCTGTGGAGGCGGACAGTCTGAAGTTCAGAGCTGCAAGAAAATTTATTGTGGGAAGATGACAGGGAATCAGCACATAGATTCTCATGAAGATTCCCAGGGAAGTAGACTCCATACCCAGAGAGCTCGGGGATCTTTGGGTCCAGGGTGGGTAACGCAAGTTCAAGTGGCAGCTGAATAATCAGCATGATCTATGCAGGTGGCTGGAGCATAGATGTTCCAGGAAGGTTAGGATTCTGTGTGAAACAGTGCAGGTGTTAGTCAACTTCATACCCTTTCTAAACAGTCTGTTACCCAGTTCTGACAGCCTTCCCCTCTCTTCCCTGTCCCCTTCACAGTGGTACTGCTGTCCACTGTCCATGGTGCTGAAACATTCCTGTCCAGTCGCCCACTGTCTGTCTCTGGATAATGTATTCTCCCTGTTTCCCTGGATTCCTTCTGATCAGTTAAGATGAATCTCCCTCCCCATAGTGGCCTACTTTATGACACAAGGATGCAAAATATTATTAGATGATCTCGTTGATCAAAAGACTTATTTCTTACTTTTAATGTTGGCGGCTTATTCACATTCATAAAACATGGTCTAGTCTAAAACAAATATATCTGTGGGCTGAATATGATATGAAGGCCACACATTTGGGACTTCTATGATATGTGGATGCCTAGATGTATTGGTAGGGACAAAATGACGTGCTCTACACCTTTCAACGTCTTGCAACTGGCAGCAAATTAGCTTGGTTAAAGCTGCACTGTCCATATGTAGCCACTGGTTGCATGTGGATAATAGTATTTGAAATGCAGCTAGGCCAAATTGAAATGTGCTATATGTGCAAAATATACACTAGATCAAAGACTTGATACAAAAGCATAATGTAAAATATTTTATTAATAGCTCTTATGTTGATTACATGTCAAAGTGAAAGGTTTTGGCCATACTAGGTGAATAAAATAATGACTAAAATCAATATTATCTGTTTATTTTTCCTTTTAAAAAGGCTTTGCCAGAAAATTTAAAACTTTATGCATTTTTTATCTTATATTCTATTGGACAGCATTGGTATAAAGTATTGCATAGCTAAGGTATTCAACCAAGGATATAGACTCGATTATAGTATAGGACACTCAATTTCTTTTTTTTTACTTTTATTTTTCCACTCTCTTAAGCTAAATTTAAACAGTTCATGTATGAATTTTGCCTAAAATTAGAAAAAACATGATAGCATCATTCAGAGCCAGGAGAACTGGATTTCTGTCTCAATTCTGCTGCTTGCTTTCTTGCTCCGTGAACTTGGATGAGACAAAACTGACTTTCTCAGCTGGAAGGTGAAAGAATCATGCCTTTCTAGGCTGTTTATGAGGTGGAAGATTATTATCATAGCACATGAAGAACCTTATAAACTGTAAAGTGTTCCACAAATGTTAGCATATTATTTAAGAGATTTCTCTTACACAATGGATGGAATAAGGACAGAGAATTAAAATGATACAGTTTTTTGTTCATTGCATTATATTGTAATTCAGATATGATATGGTTCATTATATTTCATGTTTATGAATATGTTAAAAAATTCTTTTTCAGAACATCTATATTAAAGAAAATAAACCATTTTTATCTCTGAAAAGGCCAGATTTAATTTGTATAAAGTAAGTCTGTTCTACATGGGACACTCAATTTCTTATGTCCCCCATCATGGACTGTATCTTCTTCTTAGCATCTCGATCCATTAACGTGCCCTAATCCTCAGATAGGGTGTAGACAGCGCACTACAAACCTATCCTTACTCCTCGGAGGATCCTCCATCCCCTGTGACTTCTGTGACCTGTCACTCAGAGTGTCTCCCCCTTGTCCAGAGCACCTGATCCTTTCCTACTCCCATGTATTTGAACATGCTGCATCCTCTGCTCAAAATGTCTTTCCCCACAAAGAAACTCTTAGTCATTCTTTGATACTCAGTTTAAATCCTGCCTCCCCTGTGAAGATTCCTAGAAGTCCTTTTCTGGGTCTTGCCTCTCTACTTCCTTAGAAACTCAACCAGAGCACCTTGCCTTGCATAAAATTGCCTATTTATTTGTTTTATCCCTTACTGGGGGGCTCTTGAGGTTGGAAGCCATGTATAATTCATCGTTGTAATCCTGGCACTTGGGATAATACACAGAATAGCATAAAGTCCTTGCCTTCATGAAGTTTATGTTCTAGTGAGGGAGACAGAAAAGAAACTATTAATATAGCAAGGAAGTCAGATAATAATGAGTGTTATGAAGAAAAGTAAAGCAGGGAAGGGCATGGCAGATGTGCCTTTTTTGAAAGGCTTGAGATGGTAACTCCTGAGAAGAATAGTTACACATCATACACAATAAGGGCAGGTGCAGTGGCTCACGCCTATAACCCTAGCACTCTGGGAGGCCGAGGTGGGTGGATTGCCTGAGCTCACAGGTTCGAGAACAGCCTGAGCCAGAGCAAGACCTCATCTCTAAAAAAATAGCCAGGCTTATGGCGGGCGCCTGTAGTCCCAGCTACTTGGGAGGCGAGGCAAGAGAATTGCTTAAGCCCAAGAGTTGGAGGTTGTTGTGAGCTGTGATGCCACAGCACTCTACTGAGGGCAACAAAGTGAGCTTTGTCTAAAACAAAACAAAACAATACAAAAAAACAAATAAATACACAATAAACAAATGAACAGTAACATCTCCTTTTTACAGAAACACCCTTCCTTTTCACTGCCAAATATTACTCTTGTAAAGATATTGCCTGTAACTTAGCTCCCTCCATACTCCAGACATGCTGGCCTCCTTTTGTTGATTCAGAAAGAAATCTCCTGCCTCAGGGACTTTGCACATGCTCATATTCTCGCTTATGGTGCTTTTCTCCTGGTCTGGCACAACTTCTTCTACCGTATTGTTCAGCGCTCAGTCACCATGTCTCTTCCTCAAAGAGCTTCCTGTCTGACCACATTAATTTGATGCCTTCCTTTCTGTCCTTGCCTTAGTTACTCTTCCTTACGGCCTCCTGATGTGTTTTCATTATAATATCCACCGTCCTCTGGAATTTAGTTGATTGTGTAGCTATTTCATTGTTCACTGTTAATATTCCCAACTTGAATACAAGCTCCAAGAGATCAGAGTCCTCATCAGTCTTTACTATCGTATTCCCAGAATTTAGAATAGTGTCTAGTGTATAGCAGATACTAGTCATTCATGATGAAAATTGTATGGATATGAATGACATACTTTTGATGCCCCTAAAGGATAAAAGCAACCACTAAGGAATGAAAATATACTCTGGTCTCTCACCAGATTGGTCCAAACGTAGCTCCTTCACTTTGGAGATATTTAGATGGTGACTTGGTACTTGTTCTCCTGCAGTATCTCATCTAGAATGCAAAACAGATACCTCAGACAGCAGGGGTGGAGGCGGCTCAGAGAGGCCAGAGGGTCTCCTGCTCCAGCCAGGAGAAGAGTGGGGTTAGGGGAGAAGCTAAAGGCTCGGAGATGGAAGGCTGAGGCTGGAAGCTCACTGAAAATTCTTTATTGAAACAGCGCAGTGACTGCTAGCGTGGGCTGAGTAGCGGGGTGATGTGGGTTCATTCTGGCTCTGCTACTTTCCTCCGTGGAAATATGGGCAAACATTTTCATATCCCTTTGTCTACATTCCCTCATCTGTAAAACACAGCTAGTGATAATACCTACCCCATAGAGTTATTGTGTGCACTGGTCAAGCTGATATATGTAAAGTCCTCAAAGTACCTGGCATGGAGTGAGGCACTTTGCAAATAGCTCTTCTTGTTATTTCTTGCTGAGTAATTTTGAATAAATCGCTTAAACTTCCTGGTCCTTGGTTTCTGTACATTGGGAACAACCACCTCCTCCTAAACGGATCACTTAGGAGCTCATACATGGGAATGAGACAGTGGGGGAGGCAGGCATTAGGGAAGCCAGAGTCCCCATTTTTGCCTGGTCAGCTCTCCAAAATGGTGGCCCAACAGCAGAGTGAAATTGTTGGCTGAGCTGCGTCACCCATTTGGGAGGTCATTCATGAGCTCCCTCCCAACGAAGGTACGTGAAAGTTGGTTGCTAGAAGAGCTGCTTAAGGGAACTTTAGAAATTCCAGCACCTCCGACCTGGCAGGCTGGTGAACACTCAGTGAGTGAAGGGTAGGCCTTTCAACTCAGCAGTTTTTTTGGTTTTCAGTTTGCCCTTGGGGGCCTAAGCTGCCAAGATTCAAACTTGTATTTGTTGCTTTGAGTTCTAGGAAAAATGGCAACTGTGGGTGCTTGAGGTGGAGACCACTACAAGGAGGAAGTCTTTGTCTGCGCTGAAACCTGGCCCATTTCCTGCCTCCGTACAATTTAAGAGGCGAGTATAGGAGGATTTGTCAGATATCCCTTTTTTTTTTTTTTTGGCTGGGGTTGGGTTTGAACCCGCCACCTCAGGCATATGGGACCGGCGCCCTACTCACTGAGCCACAGGCGCCGCCCCGGATTTGTCAGATATTCCTTCCAGAGAAGCCTCCGTTCATATTTCAGCTTCTCTAAGCTTTTAGGACCAGAGTAGAATTGAAGCTAGCAAGAAAGAAATCCTTAGCTAGCAATGGGGTTTCTTTCAACAGCCAGTGCAGGCACAGTGCTTTGCTTTGGCCTCAGCATACTGGACTCCCTCAGGGGACAGCAGCTGAGTTTATTTGGGTCGTTATTATTAACAGCCATTCTACCTCAGCAAAGGAGAGATTTTTGGTCTAAGAGAAGTGTCTGAGTGAGGTAGGGGCAGATGAAATGAAAAGGTTGAGGGAGGAGTCTGAGCTTTCTCCCAGAGTGTTTCTGTCCCTCCCCACCCACTTTCAGTACTTACTTATGAACGCATTAAGTACACCAGGATCCAAGGTAAGGAGCCCGGTTCTAATTAGAGGACACAGCTGAAAACAAGGACATAAGCAAATGTTAGAAGGAGGGCTCAGCCTGCTGAGAAAGCCTAGATGGTAATTCTCCCGAGTCAACCTGAGCTCAGGAGTTCAAGACCATGGGTTTGGGGGACAGACTGCCCTGGGGTCACATATCAGCTCAGCCACTTGGCAGCTGAATAACTCAGGTAAGTCCTTGGCCCTCTCTGGGAACTTTTCTTAAATCTGGAAAATGTAGATAATATTGTTACCCAGAGGATGTGATTGTTTAGAGGGTGAGATAATATCATTCCAGATACTTGTCCCAGCGCATGCATGCTTAATGAGTGTTAGCTGTTAATTTTAGGATTACTTACATTCGTTTTACAGATAAGGAAACTGAGCCTTGCAGAAGCATGTCAATTCAACTCCAGTCACATGGATGCTGATTTTGACTTGGAGAATTAAATAATGTCTGTGAAGCACTTCACCAGTGTCTGATTGCAGGATGGAAGCTTAATAAATGCCACTCCTTCTCTCCCTAACTCTCCTCCCCGGGAGATTACCTCCCATTTCATTAAGAAGAGCCATCCATCAAGTTCTGGGTCTCAACTCAAAAACTAAAGGAACCAGCTGGCGTGGTGGCTCACGCCTGTAATCCCAGCACTCTGGGAGGCTGAGGCAGGTGGATTGCTTGAACTCAGGAGTTTGTTTGTTTTGTTTTTTGTACTTTGCAGTTTTTGGCCAGGGCTGGGTTTGAACCCGCCACCTCTGGCATATGGGGCCGGCGTTCTACTCCTTCGAGCCACAGGTGCCACCCAGCTCAGGAGTTTGAGACCAGTTTGAACAAGAGTAAGACCCCATCTCTAATAAAAATAGAAAAATCAGCTGGGTGTGGTGGTGCATACCTGGAGTCCCAGCTACTGGGGAGGCTAAGGCTTGAAGCCAGGAGTTTGTGGTTGCTGTGAGTTAGGCTGCTGCCACAGCACTACAGCTTGAGCAACAGCATGAAAAACAAAACATAACAAAACAAAACGGAAGTAACCTAGGTTAGCATACTTACTTTTCCTCCCAAATCGTGGGCTATGACAGTTTTCAGGACTTTCTCTATGTTTCCCAGAAAAAAATTTGTTATCAGCGGGATTCTAAGTGAAGAATGAGGAAAATGTACAGAAACAGATCAAATCTCCCAAACTCTCTTTTCTTCACACCACTTCTTTGCTCAATGGCCCTGACTTGCTCCAAGCCCACTCCTCATTTCCATCGCATCCCATGACCTGACCTTGGACATAAGCGAATGTTAGAAGGAGGGCTCAGCCTACCCTCTACGGCTCCTTAAAATTAATCTTTCCATTGAAGTCACCTTGCCTTCGTCACTGTTACCTGTGATTATCTTCTCTGTGACTATTTCGCATTCCAATTCAGCCATCCTATTAAACCAAGCAAATTGGTTTCCAATGGAAAACTCTTCCTGACTGTTCTAGCCAAGTCTGAGTCTCTCCTTCCTGCACACTCTCCCATTTCTATGAATATCTGATGCTACATAGCACTTATCTCCTCTGCCAGATGGCCAGTGCCTGTGTAGAAGGAATAGTGTAAGGGCCTCGTCGGCTGGGGGAGAAGACAGAGAAGCAGAAGGTAGCAGTGTCAGGGTTTCTAACCTTTACAGGTGTGGGTAAACCTGCCTTACACTCAGGCAAAGGGTTTATGTCATTGCCTGGAAATCAGCTGTGTTCTCCTGCTTCTAGACCACTGGCTCTTAACCTTCCTAGTGCCACGACCCTTTAATACAGTCCTTCATGTTGTGGTGACCCCCAACCATAAAATTATTTTCATTGCTACTTCATAACTGTAATTTTGCTACTGTTATGAATCATAATGTAAAAATCTGATATGCAGGATGTATTTTCAATGTTGCAAACTCCCCACAAAGGGGTTGCAACCCACAGGTTGAGAACCACTGCTCTAGACTGAGGTCTCAGATTCTCCACAAAGGAGGGACGTTCGTTCTTCAATAAATCAAAAGACATGAAAGAGGGCCCTATTTGCAGTTTTCAGAGGGGGAGATGGGCTGTGAATCAATGTTGATGTATCTGGTCTGGTTTTCACTTATGTTTGAGCATATCAGGAGGACATGACCAGATGTCTAAGTGTCAGAAAGAATTCAACACAGAGATCTTTTTGAAACATTGAGTAGCTGAGATAAAGAATTTGTGGGCTGGGCACTGTGGCTCACACGCGTGATCCCAGCACTCTGAGAGGCTGAGGTGGGTGGATCACCTGAGCTCAGGAGTTCAAGACCATCCTGAGCAAGAACAAGACCCTGTTTGTACGAAAAATAGAAAAATTAGCCGGGCATTATAATGGGTGACTATTGTTCAAGCTACTCGGGAGGCTAACACAAGAGGGTCACTTCAGCCCAAGAGTTTGAGGTTGCTGTGAGCTATGACACCATGGCACTCTACCCAGGGCAACAGAGTGAGACTTTGTCTCAAACAAACAAACAGACAAAGAATTTATGAACAACAACAACAAAAAGAGCATAAAATGGCTTAGTGACAACCATTGGATTCAGTTAAATATGTGCACCAGGCTCAATTTTTTTAAATATTAAAGAAAAAGACTTTTTAAAAGAGATCATAAATTTAGAAGAAAACTCTAAAACTTTGGTTAGCAAAAGGACAAAATGAAGACAGTTCCTCTAGAAAAGAAATGTAAGAGATTAATAAGCAAATAGTGAGATGCTTTCTACTGGTAGTCAAAGGAATAAAAATCATAGCACCCATGGGGTTTTCTCTATATCCATGGGGTTTTCAACCTATCAAAGAGAAAAGATGGGAAAATGAGAATAATTGGTACTGATTGGATATAGAGCAAAACTCACCAGTACCAGCTAAAGCCATGTCACTTGGTTGGGGTTTATTAGTAAGGTGTTCGGTGAGTGAATTAGCAATGCCGTACAACTATAATATCCATTAAAACTTATAGAATTGCTCATACTTTCAGGACTTTCTCTATGTTTCCCAGAAAAAAATTTGTTATCAGCTGGGTTCTAAGTAAAGAATCTTAGAAATCTGGTGTAATCTTAGAAACCTATCATAAGGAAATAATTATATTTTTGGAAAAACTTCCTATACCAAAATGTTCAGGATTATTTATGAAAGCAAAAAATTTAGAAATAACCTAAATGTCAACACATGGCCAGGAAATCCAGCCCTATTTTCCCTCAGTGCTATTTGGCGAACATCTTTTCACGTGACTAAAGTTATGACTTTTTTTTTTGCAGTTTTTGGCCAGGGCTGGGTTTGAACCCGCCACCTCTGGCGTATGGAGCTGGCGCCCTACTCCTTTGAGCCACAGGCACCGCCCTAAAGTTGTGACTTTTATAATAAATAAAATGTGGAAGGCATGTGACGTTCTATTTACCACACACACCTCTCCGTACATACAAAAGGATTATTTTGCGGGGTACTGTTTTGCTGCTGACATCTTTGAGGTGAACTTCACTGGTGGTTTCATGGCAACCAGCCAGATCGAGAACTCACGATTCTCCAGTTTGGATCCATATGGCCTGAGGTGAGGTCCTGCAATTTCCTAAAACCAATCTGTGGCTGCCGTCTGGATTCATCTCCAGACGAACCTGGATTCCCATGTCTCCTCGCACGTCAGCTCTGAAAGGCTTCGAGATTACGGGACTGTGGGGAGGAAGAGTGAAAGCCGGTAGGAGAGGACCTGGTTAGACCCCATCTGTTTCCTGAATGAGCGTCTGCATGTTTGAATAGAACCTTCAAAACCTCCTGTTAAAGGTTATTTCCTTGTTTTTTTCAAAAGGAGTGATTGAGGACTCGAGAACCAAAGTGGCTTTCTCCACGTCCAGCCAGCATTCGGGGCGTGTAACAGAGATCTGCTCCCCCTGGCTCTGGGAACGGTCAGAATAGAAAATGTGGCTTCTAAGTACAGCATCCTGTCAAAATTGAGAAAGTGCCTCTGACCGTGGAAAGTCCTCTCTTAGAAGTTTCAAACTCCATTGTCTTGAGGGCTGGGCTTGAAACGGAAATGAGTGAAGTGGACCCCAGCTAGTTTCATAGGGAGAGGTGACGGCTGCAGGGACTGCAGAAGCCCATCCTCTGCAAACACACAGGCAGGCCAGACCCAGCCCCCAGGGTGATCACTGGGCAACGGGGCCAGGAAACGCAGGGGACGCTGGGGTCCACGCCTGACTCTGTGTTCTTGTCTTCAGTCATATTTTCTCAGAGCTGGGTGGGCTCAGGAGTCTACGTGAATGAAGGTGGGAGCGTCTGAACGGAGCAGGGAGAGGAACCTGCCCCAACCCTCTGGCTTGCCCCAGTCAAGTATTCTGCAGGCCCTTAATTCTACGCGTGGGGGACCCAGGCCCAGAGAGGATGGGTATGGTGCCCTGATCACACGAGTCCGTGGCTCCTTCCTTTGGTTGTGGCCGCTTCCCACACCCCTGTGCACCTGTGCAAAAACAGACGGAGCCTGCTGTTACTTACTTCACGGTGAAATCAAATGCCAGCAGCATGCGCAGTTCGCCCTCCTTTCTTGGTTGGGTGACCTGGAAGGATATTTTGAGCAGTTGAAGATTATGGATCTTCACTCTGGGGAAGAAAGGGCACAGCAGGGGAAGGTTGTAGACCCTGTGGCAGGTGGACCTCGCTTTTTGCAAAGGCAGGTCTCTTGCAGAGCAGAAGCTGAATGTATGCAAAGATCGTCACTCATTCATCAGGCGTGTAACTTAGCGCTGTGTGTTACAAGCACTGGGAATATATCCCTGAGCAAAAAGAAGCTCTTGCCTCAGTGTGTCTCAGGATGATCATGTTCAACAGTTTGCTCAGCACCAAACAGGCTGAAATCAATGAGTGAATTGATTCAAAGAGTAAATAAATGAATAAAGGACTGAGAGTCATATACAGTGGATGCTTGGGGAAAGTATATATGTGTGTGTGTGTGCGTGTGTGTGTGTAAAAGAATAAATCTAGTAAATGAATACATATAGGGACAGGTGGACAGGTGACAGGCACTGTGAGGAAAAGGTCCTACAGGATCAGGGGATCTACATTGAGAAGAGTAGAATTTTAGGCTCAGCTCCTGTAGCTCAGTGAGTAGGGCACCAGCCACACGAAGCTGGCGGGGCTGAGCCTGGCCTAGGCCTGCTGAACAACAACGACAACTGCAACCAAAAAATAGCCAAGTGTTGCGGTGGGCGCCTTTAGTCCCAGCTACTTGGGAGGCTGAGGCAAGAGAATCGATCGTTTAAGCCCCAAAAGAGTTTGAGGTTGCTGTGAGCTGTGACTCCACGGCACTCTACCAAGGGTGACATAGTGAGACTCTGTCTCAAAAAAAGAGAGAGAGAGAAGAGTAGAATTTTGGACAGGGTGGGGTGGCCAGGGAAGGTTTCTCAGATGAGGTGACAGTTGGTAGAGTCATGAATGGAGTGAGAGTATGAGTCATGCAGGTGGCCGGGGGAAGAAGGGCCAGGCAGAGGATGGAGTGAGTGCCAAAGCCGTGAGGCTGAAATGTGGCAGGCGTCTTTGAGGACCAGCAACAGGCTTCGTGTGGCTGGTGGGGCGTGAGTAGGGGAGAACAGGAGGAGACAGGGTGCGGGAGATGGCCAGGGCCAGAGTGCATGGAGCCCAGTGGGCCCGTGGCAAGGACTTTGGGTTTGGCTCTGAGAGCACTAAGAAGGCCCTAGAGGGTTTGGGCAAGAGAGTTACAGGGTCTGCACCATTTCTTAGAAAGATCCCTCTGGATATGGGCAGAATAGAATGATGGAGGTGGAGGTGGGGGCTCTGGGACAGTAAGTCAAGAGGTGTGATGATGGTAGCTCTTGCCATAGGAAGTGGAGAAAACAGTCAGACGCTTGGGTGTGTTTTGAAGGCCGAGCTGACCGGGTTTGCTGACAGGCTGGATGGGGGTGTGAGAGAAGCAGAGGAGCCAAGGAGGACCTCAAGATTTCTGGCCAGAGCAACTGGCTGGGAAGAGCCGCCCTTACCTAAGACGGGCTGGGCTGGGAATGAAGGTGGAAATCGGCTGGTGAATTTTGGATGTCTTAAATTAAGATGCTTGTGAGACGAGGGGCCTGGGACTTCTGCACTCTGGTGGTCGGTCTAACCTCAAAGTCCAGTATAATTTACAACTATGCTTATTAGTTTATTATCGTTATTGTTGCTGCTTTGTTACCTTCGCTTGGGGTTTTTTGAGGACAGGGAGCTGGGAAAGGATTTTACGCATGTTATTTTATTGAATGCTCACAACAGCCCTGCAGGCTAGATGTTGTTATTCCACATTGGAGAGGGGCAGACATTGGGATTCAGAGAGGGGAACATTCTCTTCCCAGACAGAGGACTGAATTCCTGTGCCCCTCTCTGTCTTCCACACCTCCCCAGTTCCTGCCTCTGCCCCCAGTGGGAATTTCTCCCAGCCAGAGGATCTCAGACCCTCAGAGCTGGAAGGGCTCTTTGCTGAAGGAAGGGCCTCTGCAAAGTCAGGATGTGGGAAGAGCTCTGCCAAACCAACAAAAGCCAGGACCACTCACCTGACAAGGTCACTCAGGCCTGCCTCATAGTGGAGGGCACTACTCAGTGATTCCTGGAGGTCATTTGATAGCAAGGGAAGATTACTCTCAAGGAATCCTTTAATATCTGGAAAAAAATGGGCCCCCCCCAAACCCAATTAGACATTCAGATGCCAAATATTCTCAGACGCAAGCTTGTCCTTCAAGCGCATGGCACACACTCGCTGTTCATCTATTCTGTCTGGCCTGCTGGGTGCTGGGCACATTCCAGACACCACCATCCAGTTGGTATTTCCCAGGGCCTACTGTGTGCCGGGCCATGCCAGGGGCTGGACTGACCAGTGAGAACAGACTGGACACTCTGCCCTCTGGAGTTGGTGTGCTAGTGGGGAGAAGGAGGACAGATGATGACACAGCAAATAAAGAGCCAAGCAGAGTCAGGTGCAAACAAGTGCTGTGGAGGGGCTGGTCTCAGCACAGACGCTGACTGATCAGACAGGTCCTCAGCCAGTGCTCTACAGCCAGGTCCTGGCTCCCCATATTTCAGTTCATGGGGAGGCTGGATTTCTAGGGTGCTGTGGGAGAGATATCTGAGCAGAAGATCATTTCAAGTGGTATAGGAAAAAATGTCAGTACTTTAACCACTGTGGCCTTACAGGGATGCTCAACTGAGCACCAGGAGCTGAGAACTGGATGGGGTGCTGCTTATGCAGGGATGTTAGGGAGGGCTTTCTTTTCTTTTTTTTTTTTGAGACAGAGTCTCACTATGTTGCCAGTAGAGTATTGTGGCATCACAGCTCACAGTAACCTCCAACTCTTGGGTGTAAGCCATTTTCTTGCCCCAGCCTCCAATGCCCTGGCTATTATTATTTTTTTTCTTTGGTTGTCATTGTTGTTTAGAAGGCCTGGGCCGGGCTTAAACCTGCCAGCTTCAGTGTATGTGGCTGGCGCCCTACTCACTGAGCTACGGGCGCCGAGCCGGGAGGTCTTTCTGAAAAGGCAAAATTTTAGAGACTTAAAGGAAGGGAGGCAGGTGTGTTGCCAGTTAGGGGACAAGTGTTCGGGCAGAGGGAGCAGAGACTGCTAAGGCCTGGGTTTGCCCACATGCTGAGGAGGCCGCTGCAGCAGGGGTGTGGCAGAGGGGGAGTTCGGCAAGTTGGGCAGGGCCAGTTCTTGTGGGACTGGGTCCTTTGATAGTAGTGGGTCCTTGGATAGAGGAAGCAGGGCAAGGTGACAGGGAAGGGGAAAATCTTGGGAAATGAGGATTAATGAAGTAGTGAGCAGAGAACGAACGGCATTAACTATGTCCTGGGCACGATTCTAATAAGAAATTAACTGGCACTGGCTCAGGGGCTGGCCTTTGAAAAGAGTCTGGAGTCAAGGCAGGATTCAAGGCAGGACCCGGGGTGAGCTGGTCTTACCAGCGGCGACCAGTGAGGGATGTTCAATGTAGTCCTTCAGCGTAGCAGGGGATGAGGCACGCAGCCCACAAAGGAGAACCAGGAGGCCCGAGACCTTCAGCATCTTGAGTCAGGTCCCTGTGGGAGATTAGGGCAAAAGGCCAGTTTGGGGGAAACTCTCCAGGAGATCTTCCTGGAGTTTAGGTCTGAGGTGGCCACAGCACTCATGTGGTCGTTTTACAGATGGGTCCACCGAGGCTGAGAGCAGGGACATGCGCTTTTGCTCATAGTACTGAACAGGAAGGAGAGTGTCCAAAAGGTAAAGACATGTGGCTTTTCCTACAGGGACACATCCTTGCCCAGCAGGGCTGCCCTCTGATGCTATGAGGGACAGCACGACGTCACAGTTATAGGGACAGTCTCTGAAGCTCTCCGCCTCTTACCAGGGGTGGGACTGTAGGGTTTAGGGGAAGTTGCTTTACCACACGGTGCTGTGCAGTGCGCACTATCCTCATTTTACAGCGAAGCATCAGTGGTGATGTGCCCTAGCTTCTGGGATAGAGGTCTGGGATGGAACCCCAGCTCTGCCCCCTACTTGCTGGGGAACTTGGGCAACAGATGCCTTGGTCGCCCCGCCCAGAAAATGGAGATGTGCCATCTCATACCTCCCTCTCTGCTTTGTCATAAGCACATACCTCCCTTGCACGTGGTAAGTGCCATAAATGATCACTATTGTGCTGAAGATTCTAAGGATTTGCTTTCATGAGTGGTGAGCAGAGTGTCAGCAGATGGACAGATGGACCCAGGCTGAGGGACAAGGGCTGGAGTCTGTGAACAGTTTCCAGTGCTCCTCGGCTGGAGCCCTCTGCTCGGCCGGTGCACTCCCGGGCCCGGAATTGGTCTCAGGACCATGGCACACACTCCACACCCCCAGAGGGTAATGGACATGCATGCAGATGTTGGTGTGACATTCTGGGGCTTTAAGCAAGTGGCGTGCAAATGGCCCCGAGGGGGACCCAAGACTAACAGGGGCATGCTGGTGGTCACTAGTTCTCTCTTTAGCTACTTGAGAGATTCAGGGAAGACTTTCAGCCAGTTTCCCGTCCCTGCTTCTTGTTCCTCTTTGGTTTAGCATTTTAATTTTGGTGACCTGCTTTTAGATAGGCAGAAAAATTAGAAAATAAAGATATATACAAAGAAAGGAAAAGTAAATAAAAGTCAATTCACAGAGATAACTTCTGCTGTATCTTCTTTCAGAAGTTTTTCTTTACATATATATGGATTTTTGTGTAACATTGTGATAAACCAGGACTGTCCTTTCAGGCTCCTATAGAATCACCTATTTGGGGAGAAATACAGCATGCCTATCTTTCTACTTTCTTTTTTTTTTTTTTTTGAGATGGAGTTTCACTCGTTGCCCTGGGTAGAGTGCCGTGGCATCACAGCTCACAGCAACCTCCAACTCTTGTGCTTAAGCAATTCTCTTGCCTCAGCTTCCCAAGTAGCTAGGGCTACAGGCACCCATCACAATGCCCGGCTATTTTTTTGTCGCAGTTGTCATTGTTGTTTAGCAGGCCTGGGCCGGGTTCGAACCCACCAGCCTCAGTGCATGTGACCGGTGCCTTAACCACTGTGCTACAGGCACCGAGCCATCTTTCTACTTTCTTATTTGTACAACTTTATGACATATGGTTTGACCAATGTTCATTTAATCAGTCTCCTCTTTGGGGCCATTTTGGTTAGTTTTATCTTCATGTTTTTATCTCAAACAGCACTGGCATCAACATACTTAGGTGTTTTTCTCAGCTTACCTGTCACATTATGTCCCATGAAGCATTTTCTGGGAATAACTCACCTTGAAGTTGTTTTTATAAATACACAAGCATTGTCTGTGTTGAACCTTCCCACCCAACCCCTGAGCCCCAAGTGAGTAGTTACACAGTCCTCATAAAACCTAAGTTCAATTCCAGCTGCAAAGTTCTGGTTTGATCATGACCGAGTAGCTTGCATCAGACTAATCCCCCCAAGTCAACTATAAGAGATGGAAATACATAAAAACACTGAGGGCGATGATGAGCAACTGCACAGGTGCAATCTGAAAGCCTATGATTCCCGAGAAAAGGGCATCATTCAAGGGGAGGTCCACATTCTGCACACCTTTTGCTTCAGGTCATTTTCCAAAATACCTATGGGGAAACAGAGTCCAAGCACACAGGGCCAATCTTCCTGTGCTAAAGAGACAGAAAATGGAATTTGGGACTTTCAAAACTGATGGGAGTTGAGGGCAAAATTCCAAAGAGGAAAGTGCTGTAGGGAAGGATCCTTGAAATGGGGCTGCAAATTTCCCTCAAGCAATGTGAGACTCTTAATATGTTCATCCAGCAGAAAACAGCAGCTGTGAGTCAAAAAGCTGAACAGAGATTTTATCACCTCCACTGTGCAGTATTAAAGAAGCACTGGTTGGAGGCAGAGTGACCTTGATTGATACCTTGGGCTTTCAGTTAAGACCCACAAGACTAGCCAAGTGCAATGGTGCACGCTTGTCATCCCAGCCATTTGGAAGACCGAGGTGGGAGGATTGTTTCAGCCAGGGAGTTCAAGATCAGCCTGGGCAGCATAGCAAGATCCTATCTCTAAAAAAATGCTATGACATTATGCAGCCAGAAGACTACACTCCAGGAGAAGGGCTGTGCCCTGGGAATAAAGTCTACACTTAGAGCAAGAACAAAATCATTCCATCCTAAGAAAACATAAATCTAAGTCTCAGCAGCATCAAAGTGATCCACTTATACTATCTCTATCTTTCTGTTATCTTCCTTCCTTTTTGGGAGAAGATTATGTCATGAAGAGCCCCTACAATTTTTTACCATAATGTTTGGCATCCAGTAAAAGATTATGAGGCACGCGTGCTAAGAAAAAGAGATCCATGGACTAAAACCCAAGAAATTAAAATGTGCAGTAAAACACCCCCATAAAGAAGTCAAATATTCAAATATTGAGCAGCCCACAGAGGATAAGAAGGAGGCCCAAGACCTTCAATAGCTTGTGGTAATACCTGTGGGGATCCCAGGTAAGCAGAGTTGATTTCAGAGCCCCTTCAGGAGATTCTCTATGGAGCTAAATGGGCTTGGGAGAGACCAAAGGACTCATCTAGACTCATTCCTACCCACCCAACACCCATTTTACAGAAGGGACACTGAGGCTCAGAGTAGGGTTAGGCTTTTCCTAAGGCCTTTAGCTGTGTATATTTTACCCTGCTCCTCGCTAAAACCCCCTTACTATGAGGACTCAACAAGCATTTTGAAAACTTCTTGGCCTGATACCACTAAATGGAAGTTAATTTTAGACTTGCAAATTGAAGTTTCTTCTTCTCCCTCCCTGGTCCTGACAATGCCCTTAGAAGGTCTTCAGACTAATAGTCTGAAGAAGGGAAGGGGCCTAGGAGAGCCTCTTTGCTGCCGGGTACCGGCACTGACAGCTTGCAATCGGCTCTTCTGGGAGACGAGTATTTAGAGAGTAGGAAATGGAAGCTGAGGGTACATGCCTATTCTTCCGTCTTTCTTTACAGAATCCTTTTTTTTTCTTTTTGAGACAGAGTCTCACTCTGTTGCCCTGGGTAGATTGCCGTGGCATCATAGCTCACAGCAACCTTAAACTCTTGGGCTAAAGTGATCCTCTTGCCTCAGCCTCCCAAGTAGCTGAGACTATAGGCACCTGCCACAAAGCCTGGCTAGTTTTTCAATTTCAGTAGAGACAGGTCTCACTCTTGCTCAGACTGGTCTCCAACTCCTGACTTCAAGCAATCCACCCGCCTCGGTCTCCCAGAGTGCTAGGATTGAGCTCAGCCCAGAATCCTTTTATTTTTGAGGACAGAAATGAGCCTAACAAAGAAATGATCATTTTCAATTTTCTTCGCAACCAGGTACAGTCAGTGAGATACAAATGGAAGTCACAGGTTGGGACTTCTTACAACGTTCTAAGTGGTTGACCCAGCTGGGAAGTTTATGATTTTATTTTCTTCTCTTTTTTTCTGATTAGAAATAAGACAGGATGGTTAGACCTCAACAGTTGATTTATTAGAGTGAAGATGAAAGCCACCATGTTGGGGTAGCCAGGGAAAGAGCTAGCAGGATGCTCCAGCCTACTTCTGGACTTCTCTTCATTATTTAAGCCAC
This sequence comes from Nycticebus coucang, assembly GCF_027406575.1. Taxonomy (NCBI): domain Eukaryota; kingdom Metazoa; phylum Chordata; class Mammalia; order Primates; family Lorisidae; genus Nycticebus; species Nycticebus coucang. The sequence continues at coordinate 40,091,555 of NC_069800.1, read as the reverse complement.
TATTCTTCATGTTCTGTGCTAGAACCAAATGCAGTTTGTAACTGATAACATTTATTAAAAGCTTTAGTTTGGCTCAGCATCTGATAAAAGGCGGGTTGGAGAGTGTCATTGCATTGTGCTTACCTGGATGACCGGAGTGCTACAGAGGTGGCCTGGCCTCCGTTGGTTGATTCCCAATGGGCTCTGCAGACTTTATAAATGATGAGTGACTTCCTTGTTGGAGATGTGGGACTGCGTGACAGACATTTAAGAAACTGATAGAAATCCCTCAATCTCACCACGCCCATCCAATATTTCCATAGCAAACATTCCTACACGGAAGGCCTGGGAGAGTGTCAACAACATATTTGAATCTGTACATCATGGATGTCATCAGATGGATAAGTGGGGAGAATGCAGGTAGCATTGGGTGGGGCTGAGAGTTGGGGGACTGTGAGTATCTCATTCTCATCCCCAGCCTACTACGAGCCCCTTTCCTCATCTGATGACCAAGGAGCACTTGATGGCCCTCATCACTCTGAGTGATGAGGAAGAGGGTGTCCTAACTCCTTGTCACTGGTCTGTGGCCCTGGATTTGAGTTCTAGCCTGGCTCTGCTGATTGCTTGCTGTTTGATGCTGGCTGGCTCCCCTGCCCTCCCAGGCCTCAGTTTCTCCATCTGTAATAATAGTGGTTAATATCGACAGGCAATTTTCACAAATGCTTGCTGAATCCTCAGAGCATCCTTATGAGGCAGGAAGTATTATTAGCCCCCTTTTAAACAGGAGGAAGCCAAGACTCAAGGGAGGATGAATTTTTCCCAAGCTCATTGTGCTAGACTGTAGTAGAATCAGGATTTGAATCTAGTTCTCCCTTGTGCCAAAGCTTGTAACTTTCACACCACATCACAGATTTCTCCTTTTAGAGCACCGCTGAGGCCCCTTTGTGGGCTGCAGGAACCTTCTCTGTCTCTCCCGCTTCTCTTCCGCCATGTGCAGACATGGCAGCCCTCTGTGCCACGTGATGACGCAGTGACAGGACGCCGTCTTGAAAGCTGAGATAAGCCCTCATCAGACACTGAGTCTGCCGGTACCTGCTCTTGGACTTCCCAGCCTCCAAAACTGAGAAATAAATTTATTTCTCAACCTACGAATTCCGTTTATATCTCACTGACTGTTACCCTGTCTAAGATAGATTGTTAGAGCAGAGGGGATGAACTAAGACACCATGTATTATTTCAGGTTATTCGAATAATCCATATTTATAAAGAGTTATTTTTAAAATACAGCAATGCATAGAGAACACGGTGTCCCTCTAATCTTTGTTCTGTGCAAATAGACAGCGACATGCATGGCCAGCTAACTGCCCTCTGTGCAGCAGGTCCCCTTGAAGGGACCACTGAGTGGTGCGCTTCCCTCTGTGCCACTTTCAGTCACTTCGCCCCAGAGGCCCAGCCAGGAGGACCTTGTCAAATTTACCTCCCATGAACCATCCCCATGTGCAGCCTGAGCCCACTGCTGCCTACGCCTTTCCCTGGACCGTCCTCTCCTTCATGCTTTAGGGCCCTTGCTCAAGCTGTTCCTACGGCCTGCCTAGAAGACAGAAAATGCTTTGAACTTGTGCTAAAAGAAGAAAGGACCCATTCTTTGAGGTCTTGCCTTAATCTCACCCTCGCCAAGAAGCTGTTACAGATCTAACCCAGTGGAAATGAGTCTCTCTCTGATTGGAACCTGGACATTTGTCCTCTTGTTCTGCCTGGGTCTGAGGACACTTACTTCTGGCTCTCATCTGTCAGCTTCTAGGGGCATGCCTATGTTTTACCATCCAACACTGACTTTACCAGCAAAGGGGCTGTGTTCTGGAAGGTGAAGGATGTACCTCCGGCTTTTGGAAGCACCACAGTTCAAACCCAGGAGGCAGACCCTAGGGCCAAGCTCTTAACAATGATTTGATTTTATCCCAATGTTTCCTACTTCCTGAGACGTGTTGGAGCTGGAATGTCAGACCAATGTGGGTCCGGTGAGAGCAGGGGCTGCCGGCAGAAGCCAGACCACCCACTACAACATTGCAGCAGCTTCCTTCCTCCTTGTAGATTGAGGCCAAGGAATCCCAGGAGAGGAGGCTGAAGTTCTAAGGGAAATGCAATGCCAGGCTTGGAGTCTCCTCTCTGGAAGATTGTTTTATTCTTTATAATACACTTTATTTATTTAGCGATATTAGGATCATGGCAAAATTGAGTAGAAAATATAGAGAATTCTCCTATTCTCACCCCCCTCCCCACCTCCCCCACTATCAATATTCCACTCAAGGGTGGTCACAGCCTTCACGGGGCACGTGGCATCTCCCAGAGTCCGTGGTTCACACGCGGGTTTACTCTTGGTGCTGTTCATGCTTTGGCTTTTGACAAATGTGTCCTGCCATGTGGTTGACCATCCCAGAATTGCACAGAACCATTTCACTCTCCTGCAAATCCTCTGTCCTCCTCCTGTTCATCCCTCCTGTCCCCCAAAGCCCTGGAAACCTCTGACTTTTCTTTCTTTCTTTTTTTTGTTGTCCCCTTAGTTTTGACCTTTTCAGGATGTCATATAGTCGGGATCCTATGCGTGAAGATTTTTAAATTGACTTCTTTCACGTAGTAACATGCATTTACGGTTCCTCCAGGTCTTTTTGTTCCTTGATAGCTCATTTCTTTTAATTGCTGAATAATACTCCATTGTCTGGAAGTACCATGGTTTATTTATTCACTCACCTACTGAAGGACATCTCGATTGCTTCTAAGTTTTGGCAATCAATTACAAATAAAGCTGCTATATAAACATCCGTGTGCAGACTTTGTGTGGACCTAAGTTTTCAACTCATTTGGGTAGATCCCAAGGAGCATGATGGCTGGATCATATGGTGAGTTGCTTCAGAATTTGTGGTCCAGGTTGTGACATCCAAATCCATGAGTGCCATTGTTGGCACACCTGCTTCTATCCCTAGCTACATCTGTAGGTACAAAGGGCCAGTTAATAGGATAACAGGGGCAAATGTCGACGGTGACTGCTGGCCTTGGGTAGGAGCCAAAGAGCATCATTTGTTCCCACTTCTGAAACTTCTCGAACTAAAAATAGAAAAATTAGCTGGGCATGATGGTGGGCTGTCAGGGGTCCCGCCCCGAAAGTGGGGTCCCACCCCTGAGAGCAGCGTCCGCTGAGACCTGTGGAAACTGGAGGCAATCGACTGAAGAAATATAAAATTAAGAGCGAAGGTAAAGACAAGAGACATAGAGTGGAATTAAAGGTGGGGGCTCAGGGAGCCATTGCCTGCCATGGGATTCTGGCAATGGCCCGGAGTATTCTTCACTCTGATTTTATTGAAGTCTATTTGCCCAGAGGGTAAGATGAGGGAAGGAACAAAGACATCAGCAATTTCTCAGATTGATCGTATCAGCTCCTATTGTTGTTATTATTATTAATCTGAAGGGTAGCCTTCAGAAATCTGAAATCTGAGCCTTGTTTTGGGAGAGCCTCCTGCTTGAGGTCACACACACAGGTATCTAGGGAGGTGTTAAGCTCCACTACTTCTCTGTGGGTAAAATGGCACCTGTGTTAATCTCCTCTAGGGGATGAGTGGGAGGGAGGCATTTTCCTTCCATCCCCACCACAGAGGATTTTTCTCTACGGTAGAGTATATAAGCTCTACTGCCCATATCTCAGAGTTCGAGCTTTTCCCTTGGTCTCTGCAAATGCAAATTCAAATCTCCACAAAGGGTATCTGCTTTGCCTGTTTAATGGTCAGGAAATGCCCTAGAAGATGTATATTTTCTAGGACTTGCCATAATCTCTCCTATACCCTCAGAATGCTCACAGACCCAGCAGGGTGTTTGTAAGCTGTATCCCCAGCAGGCTAGAATTTCAGAAAGGGCAAGACTAGCAATGGCCAACTGCAACAAAAAAATAGCCGGGCGTTGTGGCCGGCGCCTGTGGTCCCAGCTGCTCGGGAGGCTGAGGCAAGAGAATTGCTTAAGCCCAGGAGTTGGAGGTTGCTGTGAGCCGTGTGACGCCACGGCACTCTACCGAGGGCGGTACAGTGAGACTCTGTCTCTACAAAAAAAAAAAAAAAAAAAAAGACTAGCAATGGCTACCTTAAATATAAACTAGCTGACCTTTCTTTGCTCTGACTCACTCAGCTTTCTTAGTTTTCCTCTTTTTCTGGGGGTGCTTTCCTTTGCCAAGAATGGGGTCTTCAGTCCCCATTCTCCCAGCAGTGGGCACCTGTAGTCCCAGCTCCTCGGGAGGCTGAGGCAGGAGAATCACCTGAATCCAGGAATTTGAGGTTGCTGTGAGCTGTGACACCATGACACTTTAATCTGGGCAGTAGTTCTGCTTTATGCTTTCCAAACCCTTTGTAATGTCTGGCATAATAAAAGCCAGCTGGGTTCTCATGTCTGCTTCTGCCTGTAATCTGTTAGATTTAGAAAACTGTGTCATATAATTGTAGGAGAGTGAGAATGAAAAGATAAGTAGTGTATTACTGTGAATTTAGTATTTGTTTTGACCTTACTGACCTCCCGAAAACGGTCTTGGGAACCCTAGACTACACTCTGAGTGCCACAAGCCTAGGCGCTTGGGAGGCAGGGAAGGGTTGTGAGCAGAGGAAAGCCAGTCTCAGCTCTCACTTTCAGGAAGCCTCCTCTGGCAGCCGATGTATCAGATAGGTTGAAAGGAGAAAAAGGCCAAGACAGGTCCAGGTGAGAGACAGCAAAGTCCCACCCAGGGCTGATGAGTCGGGGCCTGCCCTCCATCGTCCTCAGCTTGGAGGGAGAGAGTGTTTGCTCCTTCTAAACCACCCCAGAGTAGTGTTCAAGGCCCTTCACACACGTGGATCCAGAGGGCTCTGTTCATTTGGTCACTTCTGCTTGGAAAGCCCTCCCTCCCTTCTCTCTGCCTGGCATGCTTTCAATTTCAGCTCAGTGGGCACCTTCTCCAGGAAGCCTTCCCTGACTGCCCCTCAATTCCAGGTGGGGACAGCGGCCTTCCCTTTGAGTTCTTTTTCTCAGCATTATATTGTCTCTTCAGAAAACAATCTCCCCCAGGAGGCTGCACGCCTTGGTGATAACAGGAACCAATCCTGCCCTCTTGTCCTCTCCCTGCCCCCTGGCAACAAGGATGTGGCAGTTTCCCTAATTTGGGAACTTTGCCTTTTCCATTGTGATGAAATTCACATTCAAAGGGTAAATATTTAAAAGTATTCATCTGCTGGAAAAGATATAGTGATATATGTACACTCTCTTATTGTAAGGTAAATAGAAGGATCCAGTTTGGTAAATAATTTTTAGATGTGTTCCTACAGTAATAAAATGTTCCTAGGTATTTCCTGCACGCTGGAGGTGGAGAGAGATACTGCTTAAGTCACCACTGAGTTACCCAGCACAGGGCCTGCCTCAGCCAGATAGTCAATAACCTTCCTATTTTTAAAAAATACATTTTACATCTTGCATAAGCACTAACACAGAGATAAGGCTCATCTCTAGCAAACAAACTTTTGTCACTGTTGGTATCTCTTTGTAGATTTTTTCCCCCCAGCAGCACTGTGGTTCCAGCTAAGCCAATTCTTAGATCTGAATTTTCATCCAGCTAGACACTGCAAGTACTTCCCAATTAAAAAAAGTTCAGGGGTGGTGCCTGTGGCTCAGTGAGTAGGGCGCCAGCCCCATATACCGAGGGTGGCTGGTTCGAACCAGGCCCCCGCCAAACTGCAACAAAAAATAGCCGGGCGTTGTGGCGGGTGCCTGTAGTCCCAGCTAGTCGGGAGGCTGAGGCAAGAGAATCGCCTAAGCCCAAGAGCTGGAGGTTGCTGTGAGCTGTGACGCTACAGCACTCTACCGAAGGGCGACAAAGTGAGACTCTGTCTCTGAAACAAAAAAGTTCAGAAAATAGTCTATTGAGTTGATGTAATAATTGACTCCCTTAATTTGGGAACTTTGGTTTTTCCACTGTGATGAAGAGCAAATAGTTTTTCAAAAGGTATCCATCTGCTGGCAAAGATAGAGGTAAATATGTACACTCTCTCATCATAGTGTAAATAGAAAGACCTGGCTTGTTAAATAATTTTGTGATGTGTTCCTGGGGTCATAAAATGTTCCAAGGCATAGAGTTAATAATTTTGATCCTGAGATGTTATCCTGAGTAGATGTGCAAACATTGGAAAGATCCACGTGAATGGGCAGAATTTATTTAACTGGATTAAGCATTCAAAAGACCATGCACTAGGGTTGGGAGCACTCGTTCCTGGATGCCTCAGTGTCCACTCAGGTTTTGCCTTTACTTTTCTCACATATCGCTTTACAGCAGACACCACCTAACTCCCTCAAAGTGTCCTCCTTTTCCCCAAAGCCTCCTTCATGGGACGTCACCACTTGCAGGAAGCCCTCAACCTCTGCTTTGAGGTGTGGCCAAGGAGCCAGAGCTGGTCCTAGAGGTGCCAGCCCACTCTATCACTTCTCTCTGCCTCTTTACCCCATTAATTCTCACATCAGTCACCAGTGGGGCCAGGCGCCCTTGGCCCTATCGACCCCACAGCCTGGCTTTAGGCACCTGAGATACACAGGTTTGGTCCATTGCTCATCACTTATGTCCTTAGGTACCAAATACTGGGTCCTGGTTAACAGAAAATAATGATAGGTCTCTTATATCCCCCAATCATGGTTTGCTAGAATTTCCCTTCTTACCCACCCATCCAGCTGTCCTGGAGGTGGTATTTGACTCCGTACACAGTCAAGAAAGGCCTCGATTAGCTGGGCGTTGTGGCGGGTGCCCGTAGTCCCAGCTAGTCAGGAGGCCGAGGCAAGAGAATCGCCTAAGCCCGAGAGCTGGAGGTTGCTGTGAGCTGTGATGCCATAGCACTCTACTGAGGGCAACAAAGTAAGACTCTGTCTCTAAAAAACAAATAAATAAAATGTTAAAAAAAAAAGAAGAAGAAGAAAGAACAGGCTCATTAGTCCACTCACTCATTCATTCAGCAGGGGTTGGTGCCTGTACTTTGCCTTCTTCTTCACTAGGCACTGGGGCCCCTCAAGGGCACAGAAATAAGAGAGAAAAGTGGAAATTGCGGCGCCTGTGGCTCAGTGAGTAGGGCGCTGGCCCCATATACCAAGGGTGGCGGGTTCAAACCTGGCCCTGGCCAAACTGCAACAAAAAAATAGCTGGGTGTTGTGGCGGGCGCCCGTAGTCCCAGCTAGTCGGGAGGCTGAGGCAAGAGAATCGCCTAAGCCCAAGAGTCGGAGGTTGCTGTGAGCTGTGAGGCCACAGCACTCTACTGAGGGCAACAGGGTGAGAATCTGTTTCCAAAAAAAGGAAAAAAAAATCAAAAGGAAAGTTGAGAAAAGTGGAAATCATGATGATAAACGCTGACACTTCTTCAGTGCTACCAGTGCTATCGCTGGATTGGGCACTACTGGCCAGGTAGCTTGGTTAGGCCTACCAGTCTAACTGAGGCGGGAACAGTGTCTTTTTTAGGAAACATTAAGGGGCAGTCTCTACTTAGCTAGGAGGTGACTCCTGAGCAGAGTCTGGAAGGTTAAAGAGGATTTAGGCAGCCGGGAGGGAGAAGGAAAGGTGTCCCCGGTGAATGGAACAGCTTGGGCTAAGGCTTGACACTGAGCCAAACTAGTTACTGCCCTTAATTTTGAGCACCTCCTCTGTGTTTTCTACAGGAGGTGGTATTGTCACAAAATGTGATCAGAAAGGAAAACTCTCGTCCCTCCTGTTTGCTAGCAGGGAGAGCCCTGCTAACTTCAGATTAAATCCAGCTTGGTTTCTGATCAGCCGTGTGGCCATAGGCAAGTCACTTCAGTTCTCTCACCTACCCAAAGACCCATTCACTGAATCACTTGGTAAAAGCCAGAATTCAAAGAGATAATGTGTATAAAGGTCTAACCTGGGGTTTCTTGACACTATTGACATTTCGGGCTGGAGGCTTCGTGGTGAGGGGCTGTCTTGCATTATAATAGGATGGATAGCAGCATCTCTGATCTCTACTCACCAGACGCTAGTAGCATCCGCTACACACAAATTGTGACAAATAAAAATATTTCCAGACATTGCCAAATGTCTGCAGGAGGGGGGCAAAATCATCTCAGAAGGACCATCAGTCTAATAAAGTGCTTGCCATGTAGTAGGCACTGAATGTTTATTCTCTCTCCTTCCCCCCTGCTTAGTCCTGGAAGAGGCATTAACTTCTGTTTTGCTGGAGCAGGAAAAGCCTTCAGAGAGCCCTGCGCAGATGGGGAAACAGGGGTCAGAGAAGGGAAGTCAGCTGCCTAAAGTCACAGAGCATGTCGCTGGCAGAATGAATTAGGTACAAAAGAGACAAAACAGCCTTAATTAAAAGATCCTAAACACAGTGCTTTAAATAAGTAAATTCATTTCTTTCTCCCAGAAGAGCCCAGAGTGAGTGGTTAAGGCTGTTGGAGTGGCTGCACCATTCTCAACAGGTAGCTTCCACCTCTGGGTCCAGGGCAGGCCTTCCAGTTGTTCCTATTGCTAATTGGCCAGGAGAGGGGAAGACCAAGAGGAAGTGAAGAGAGAGCACCCTTCTTCTTAAAGCACAAAGTAGGCTCAGCGCCTGTAGCTCACGGGGCTAGGGCACCAGCCATATACACCAGAGCTGGCGGTTTTGAATCCAGCCTGGGCCGCCAAACCATAATGACAACTATAACCAAAAAATAGCTGGGCATCGTGGTGGGTACCTGTAGTCCCAGTTACTTGGTTCAGGTTATCAGCAGGTTATTGGGAGGCTTGCCTCAGCTACTTGGGAGGCTGAGGCAAGAGAATCGCTTAAGCCCAAGAGTTTAAGGTTGCTGTGAGTTGCTGTGAGTCGTGACACTATAGCACTCTACCCAGGGCAACAGCTTGAGACTCTGTTTCAAAAAAAAAAAAAAAAAAAGCACAAAGTGAAATTTGCATATTTAGTTCTGCTTATATGCTATTGGCCAGACCCTAGTCACATGGCCACACTGAACTGCAATGGAGGCTGGGAGTTGTTGTGTCCGGCCATGTGCCCTGCTAAAACTTGGGGAGGGAAGAGAAGAATGAACACTGGGGTTCGGTTAGCGGTCCTAACTCACATAGGCAAAGTAGAAACCCAAGATCTCTCTACCAAATCAGTTCTTTTGTCAGTCAATTAACCAGCATGAGAATGGCAGTCAAAACAATTTCAGTGCATAGAGTCTCATGTGCTTACTCGGTGTCAGGCCCTGGTTAAGCACTTTCCACTCCTTGACTCCTTTAACCTTCCCAAAGCCCAGGGAGGGAGGTTTTACTATTAATTCCATTTGACAGGGGAGAAAACTGAGGTTCTGAAAGGTTAAGTGACTTGCCCCAAATCACACTGCTCAGATCTGCCCAACTCCTTGGTCTCACCCTGCACCAAGCAACTCACAGTAATAACCTGAACCGAGGTCCTCAGCAGGGGAGTTCAGGAGAGCATTCAGGCCTCTGGCCCAAGGCCCCTCCAGACTACCACAAGAGCTCAAAAGGCCCCCTGAGGTGACCTGACTCTGTGAGGCTGCCTTCAAAAGAGAGGAGACCCTTGGGTGGATTAGCAACTCAGGCTCTGGGTGCTTTTGGTCCCTCTGAGTCTGAGTTTCCCATGGGGATGAGAACAGTTCCTGCCTCCTAAGGTTGTGCAGAGTAATGAGATGGCTGCTTGCAGGGATCAGAGTCCCTCCTGAAAAGGGGAGGCTGCTGGGATCACACGGCAGTGGCATGCATTATTAGTATGCAGCCTGTGTGCCACCTCTGCTGAGGCCAGTGGGACAGGCGGGAAAGGACAGTGCCTTCCTCTAGGGCAAAGGGAGAACTGAGGCCCACACATGGCAGTGAATGGCACCTGTCCAAGGTCAAGAAAGCAGGGCCTACTTGGGACTGGTGAGAAAGGCAGCTAGAGCTCCTGGGACGTTAGTTCTCTGAGCTAGGGTGGTAAGTCCAGGGGTCCTACTGCCATGGGTTCAAAGCCCAGCTCTGCCACTTGCTTACCATGTGACCTTGATGGGTTACTTTGCCTCTCTGAGCCTCAGTATCCTCCTCTGTCAAATGGGGATGAAAGTGGAGTTTCCCGGTATGAGGGGGTAGTGAGGAGCTAATGAGGTCCCCCATGTTGGCACAAAGGCAAACGTTGCTGACAGTGGGTGTGTTATCATGAGCACCGTGAGGCTGTCTCTGCTGCAGCCTGACACAGCCTGGGGCGAGCTGGGTTCTTGGGCACAGATGGGGGAACTTTGGGTGGAGGGAGGAGCTGGTCTCTGTGGAACAAGTGAGCATCCCAGGGTCCTTTACCAGGGAGGCCAGGCCTCCCTTCTGCCTAGCAGATGGCACACAGGTGCTGTCAGGGCTGGTGGTAGGAGGCGTGGGCGAGTCCCAGGGGATGGAGACCATGGGTGCTCCAGTGGAACCCCTGGCTCTTTAGAGGGTGGGAGTACAAGCAGAGATGGGGTCACAGGCCTCTGACCTGGTGTTAGACTGCCCTGTACTCCTGAGCCCAGTCAGGCTGGGTGTTCCCTGATTCTCTACAAGTCCTCAGGGCCCCTGGAGAGGAATGGAAGAAGGTACTGGGTGGGGTCATCCCCAGAATGTGACTGCTCAGTTCCCACTGCCTGCCTTGTGCAGAGTAGGTGTTCACTAAATACCTGTTGGATGTGCAAATGGCTAAGTCAGAGGTTCTGCTGTTGCGATAGACTGGCTGTGTGACTTGGGCCAGTTTCTTGCCCTCTCTGTGATTTAGTGCCCTCATTTGTAAAACAAAGAGGGAGACTGATTATTCCTGATGTCTCTTCTAGCTCTGGGCCCATGTCTTCCCTGCCCCAATTGCAGCACCTTCCCCCCCACCCCAACGGCGGGAGTATACCAGACTACACACAGAGTGCAGAAATGGGCTTTTATTGCTGGGGCAAGATCACAGGTACAGTGGCCTCTGTCCTGACTGGGAGGAGAAGAGACATCTGGAAGGTCCTTCTGGCTGGGCTCAGGGTTTCACTCTGGTTGGAGGTGGCAGCACATTCCCAGAGGGAGACGCTACATGGGAGTAAAGTCAAGCCACTGGCAGCCTATCTGGAGTGAGATCACAGGGTATTAGGGTGTTTGTAGCAATAGCTGTCCTTCCGGGCAGCTGCCAGTCACTGGACACTTGATGGGACACAGCTGACCTGGGTCCACTGTCTCAGCTCTTTCCCACAATAAGGCCTTGGAGAGGGGACTGGCATCTATGCTTTGGGGTTTTTCTCTGGCCCCAGGCAGTGACCCAGTCTCATTTCCCTGCTCTCCTTCAGAACAAGGGCAGATGAGGAAAGAATGATCAGAGGCCATGGTGGGAACCAGGGCTCAGTATATGATCAGCCTGAGATCAGGATTATAGTTCAGCCAACAACCATCATCAAAACTCAGTCTGTGGCTAAGATCTGGGCTCGGTCTGAGGCCAGAATTGCAGGTGAGTCTGGGTGTGTAATCAAGGCCCAGGGTTCAGAATATGACCAGAATCAGGGCATAGCCCAGGTCTGGGGGCAGGGCTCAGTCTGTGACTGAGATGAGGGCTCAGTTTGCTGCTGGACAAAGAAGACAAGTCAGGCCTAGGTTTTCTTCACCACAGGCCCCTGTGCCTTGGGGCACAGAGCCCTGGCCCCTCACCAGTAGGAAGACACACGGCGATCTTCATCCTCTTCAGATTTATATGTTCAAGTCGATTCCCTGCTCAATTTTAGCTAAAGGAAAAAAATCATTAACAGGTCTCAGCCTCTGCCACTGTAAACTTGAATAGAGATCAAACCCCAACACTCCCTTGGGTCAGTCTGACAGCTGTGGGACACCAGGCATGTCACTCCACCTCTCTGAGCCTCAGTTTGGTCATCTGTATAGAGCAGTGGTTCTCAACCTTCCTAATGCTGTGGCCCTTTAATACAGTTGCTGTGGGTCATGACCCACAGGTTGAGAACCGCTGGTATGGAGGGTACATGGCAGTACATACCCGCAGGGTTGTTGTAAGGATCTAACAGGGTGGAGGAAGCCCAGAATGACTGCCTCAGTGACTGGACACATGGCTGTTTTCAACGAAGGGCCATGAGGTCTTGAAACCTTCACATACCCCATTTCTATTACCCCCTCAGTCCCAGAAACCTAAGAGCCAAGGAGAGCCCCTAAGTGCCTGGGGAGTAACACAGCTCCCAACTTGCTCAGAACAGTGGGCCCTTCTGTTTGTTTCTCCAGGGTCCCCTGACCAGAACTGCTATGAAGCGGGCCCAGAGCTGCACATCTGCCCTTGGAAAGCTGTATTTGCCCACAGAGTCCTTACTCAGGATGTCCTGAATATACTTCACGTCCGCATTCAAGTTGTTGATGAGGATGTGGATCAGTGGGCACACCTGAGAGCCGGAGAGAGGCGGGAGGACAGATCATTCTCGGCTGGGAACAAACCACCCACAGAGACGCCCATTTCTAGGGATCTTAGCCCCTTTGAAATTTAGGATTTTAGAACAACGGAATTCTAGCAGTCTACAATCTGAGAACCCTAGGATGCTGGAATCCTAAAACTTTAGGACATTGGACTTATTGAACCTCCAAAACTGTAATCTAGAGTGTTAAGATCACCATACTCTTAGAAACCTTGAACTTGGGATCTCCAGCATTTTAAGGGGTGACTTGGGGTCCTAGTGACTATAGAGTGGGACTTTCCCTGCTTTCGCGTGCATACAATTCCTGGAAATTCCCATTCAGCAGGTCTGGGGTGAGGCCTGAGATTCCCTGCTCAATTTCAAACAAGTACCCAGTGAAGGAGGCAGGTGACCAGAGGACTGTGTCTGGAATCCCTGGGCTCCAAGTCATTGAGTTGCATAGCTGCCTAGAGGATTTTTCCTTCATAAACCCACATTCCTGGGCCCCCTTCCAGGACTAACTTGGAATCTCTGGAACTTCAGGTCCGGGACCTATATATGGTTTTGGATGGTGCATAGATGAAAAAAAATATTTTATAGGTCTGTTTATTTTGTCAACTAATTATATGAGAAATGATAGTTTTCTGTTTATGACAGGGACATAAAGTTTCCTCTTTACAAATAGATGCACTCAAATAAAATTGTCTAAGTAAAATTGTGTTGACTTGTCAGCTACAAAAGGATATTGGTAGTTCATGAATATGGCAATGGCTCAAATCTGGGACTGGGTGACTTCAGCTGATGTCAGGCCCCTGCTACCAGGCTGAGTAATAGAGAAGGTGGCTCCAGCGGACCTCCCAAAGAGGAGTTTTCACCTCTGAAGGCAAAGTGCCCAGAGAATACAGCCAGGCCTGCAAATGCCTGGTTCTGGGTCCCAGGGAGCAGGAGACTTACATTCTTCTGTATTATGGAGGACACAGCATTTTTCAGGACTCCAGTGATTTTGTCCACAACATTGTTGATTAGTTTGCTGCGTCTGGAAAAGACATGGAATTGATAAAGCCTGGTCAAGTGGGTAGGAGGTAGGGTGGTGGGGGTGGAACTGCCAAGAAGTTGGGGTGGGGACTTGGAAGTCAGGTAAACCCCAGGGACACTTGAGGTACCTGCCTTCCTAGATGCAGACAGCCTCCGTCCAGATGCGCTGTCACCTAGAATCCCACATCTGACTAGGTGCTCACCCCAATCACGACTCTAAGACCTCAGGTATTCATTCATTCAACCCATATTTACAGAGCACCAACCCAGGAACCCAGCTGGGCCCTGGGGACAATGGGATGAGCACAAACAGCCACCATCCTAGTTCCCAGACATCAAACCAACCTTGCCAAGATTGGCTTACCCCACATTCAACTTGGCATAATTGTCACCTCCTCAGGGCAGCCCTCCCTAACTGCTCGTCTAAGAGAAGTCTTTGCTCTCCCAGTTCCCTGTTAATTGTAATTCTCGGTGCAGGACCTATCACTTTCCCTAAGAGTTCTGTATTGTTGGACTGAGTTGCTTTTCTTCAGACCTTGTCTGTCATCACCAGTCAATTCCTACCTGGCACATAGCAAAGGCTCCCTAGAATGAATAACATAAACATACAATTAAATATATAATGACAGCTTGTGACAGTACTCTAAAGGACAAGAGTAGCCTCTTATAAGAGAGAATAGGAGGAACCTCACTGAGGCCTAGGAGAAGGAATACTGAGGTGGAGTGAGGAAAGATGTTCTAGGCAGCCAGAACAGCCTGTACCAAAGTCCTGAGCTGGGAAAGAGCTTGTCTGATTCACAGCACAAAGGCTAGCACGGTGTCTGAGCGGAGTGAGTGTGGGGAGAGGGCAGTGTTACAAAGGTGGGCCCAGAAGTCTTTGTACACAGCTATGGGATTGAGCCACAATCCCAACGCACAAATAAAATTCCCAAGAGCATTTGGTGTCATTTTACAGATGTGGACACAGACCCAGAGCAACAGGGTGGATTCCTGGGGCTCCTTGGTGAGGCAGTGTCCTGTGGGACACTTGAATTCATAGCCTGGGCTTCCTAGCTAACATCAGGATGCAGAGCCTTTCTGTGGTTTTAGGAGGTCCCTGGGCAATTGTGAGAAGATCCCTGGGTGGGGGGAGGGTGGAGTGACTTCTGCTGTTGGCCATCAGGGCTGAGAGCCGAGGACCTAGCCCTGGTCTTGCCAAGACCTTGACTTCCAGATCATTTTTCCTCTCCCAGATGACCAGGACCCCTCTTTCTCCCTCCACCCTCTTGCCTGGGCCAAACCTGCTCTTTCAAGCACACAGATTAAGATGTAGATTTTGTGGATTAACAGAGATCAATGATTTAAATGGAGAGGATTAAGTGTTCAAGATTTCATTTCAGGAATTTTCCAGTGGGTGGAGAATGGGTTGGGGACAATCTGAAATTGGAGCCCACGGTAGGCGTTTACTCCCCCATCCCTTCTGAATAGAGGCAAGAAGGTAAATACAGTTTCATTGTTATCATCATTATTGAGGGACATTACATAACAATAAAAGGTGATTCTCCTAGAAGACGTGGTAATCCTGATGTGTAGGAACCTAACATTAGAGCTTCAAAAGGCATGAAGCAAAAACTGGAGCTGAAAGTGAATTAGGCAGTCATGATTACGGTGGGCGAGGTCTGCATTCCTGCTCTGGTCACAAGAGAACCAGCAGACAGAAAGTCAGCATGGAGATTGTTATTTCTGAGAGTCTAGTGTGCTCCAGGCCGTGTGCTCCATATTTGTATCTTCTCATCTGTCATCTCACAACACTCTGAGTAGTTATTGTTATTGCACCCAGTCTACAGATGTGAAAACTGAGGCTGAGAGAGATTATATAGTTGGCTATAAAGTTACAAGTTAGTAGCAGAGCTGATACTTGAACCAAGGTCACTCTGACTCCAGAGCCTGAACTCTTTTTGTCACACTGCACCTTTTCTTAGTTATAGGATAGGGCTGAAATTAGGGGTCCTCAGCTCCCCCTGAGAGCTCAGCTCTGCTGAGATGCACCGGCCTTACCTGCCCAGCAAGGAGAGTGAGATGCTGGCTGGGTCACTGGTGCATTCTCCCAGGATCAGCCTGTGCACTTTGGTCTGGGGATCAGTTTCAATTTTGGCTCCAATCACGACGTCCAAGGCGGACTGCAGGTCGATGATCTGGCCAAGCAGGGGCCTGCAGGGAGCAAGATGCACAGTGAACAGAGTCTAGAAGGCTCTGCACATCACTCACATGGGCCTCTTTACCTGTGTGGGGATTCCAGAATGTCTCTGGGGAGTGTCGGCATGGTCCAGGTCATGTCAACATAGTCCATATCCTTTACGGGATTTATGTGTGTATCATGGGGTTCTTCCCCTGGCACATGGTTTAGTTCATATGAAATCTTCATATACCATTATACTAATAATTAAAATAATAATAGTTAACATTCACTGAGCACAAATTATGTGCAGGTACTTGGTTTTTTTGAGACAGAGTCTCACTGTGCTGTCTTGGCTAGAGTGATTGTATCATAGCTCATAGCAACCTCAAACTCCTGGGCTTAAGTAATCCTCTTGCCGCAGCCTCCCTGAGCAGCTGGGCTACAGGTGCCCACCACCACACCTGGCTACTTTATCTTCTTTTCTTTTTCTCCCCCCCCCCTTTTTTTTTTGTTTTTAGTAAAGACAGGGTCTTACTCTTGCTCAGGCTAGTCTTGAACTCCTGAGATCTGGTAATCCACCAGCCTTAGCCTCCCAGAGTGCTAGGATTACAGGCATGAGCCACTGAGCCTGGCCAATGGACAGGCAATTTTTAAAAGTGTTTTACCTGAATTAGTCCATGGAATCATCACAATAATGTTATGAGGGAAAAATACTATTATTATCTCTATTTTCTGAATAGGAAACCTTGGTACAGAGAGGTTAAGTAACTATCCCAAGATCTCACAGCTAATGAGGAATGCATCATCAGTGCACGTAATTCAGAGAATTTTTTTTTTTACTTGTGATCATTTTCTTACCTATTGCTTTTAAAATTAAAATATTTTATAGTTATATTTTGCACAACGCTTCATTACATACTGTATACTGCTATATGCATTTTATCTATAATGGTCACTGTCTATATAGAGAGAGTCAGGAAGACAACATAATGCTGGGAGAAATTTTGCTAAAGAATTTTAAATGTGGCTTGGTGCCCGTAGCTCAGTGGTTAGGGCGCTGGCCACATGCACCAGGGCTGGTAGGTTCGAACCTGGCCTGGACCTGCTAAAAAACAATGGCAACAACAACAAAAAAATATTGGGGTGGGCCGTGCCTGTGGCTCAGTGAGTAGGGCGCCGGCCCCATATACCGAGGGTGGCGGGTTCAAACCCGGCCCCAGCTGAACTGCAACCAAAAAATAGCGGGGCGTTGTGGTGGGCACCTGTAGTCCCAGCTGCTCTGGAGGCTGAGGCAAGAGAATCGTATAAGCCCATGAGCTGGAGGTTGCTGTGAGTCCTGTGACGTCATGGCACTCTACTGAGGGCGGTAGAGTGAGACTCTGTCTCTACAAAAAAAAAAAAAAATAGTGGGGCATTGTGGCGGGCGCCTGGAGTCCCAGATACTTGGGAGGCTGAAGCAAGAGAATTGCTTAAGCCCAAGAGTTTGAGGTTGCTGTGAGCTTTGACGCCATGGTACTCTACTGAGGGCAACATAGTGAGACTCTGTCTCAAAAAAAAAAAAAAGAATTTTAAATGTTTGTGTCTTTTCAACTTTTCAAACTTTATACTTGAATAAATATTATGCTTTCAAAACTATATTCAACAGACCATTCTTTTAAAAGAGACTTCATTATGGTTAAAGTTCACTAGAACATTTTAATTTTTCTAATCATTTCTTTTTTTTGAATAAACTTCTTATTCTGTTTCCCAGGCTAGAGTGCTGCAGCATCATAGCTCACAGCAACCTCAAACTTCGGGGCTTAAGCCTCCCAAGTAGCTGGGCTTACTGTGACCGCCACAATGCCTGGCAAAGTTTTCTATTTGTAGCAGAGACAGAGTCTTGGTTTGGCACAGGCTGGTCTTGAACTCCTGAGCTCAGGCAATCCATCTGCCTCGGCCTCCCAGAGTGCTAGGATTATAGGCATGAGCCACTGCACCTCTCCTTGCTAGAACATTTTAAAGATTGGGCTTTTAAACCTGGAAGGGTCCTCTCACTTCTGGTTTGGGAAACTGAGTCCCCAGGTCACGCAGTAGCGTGGCAGGTGCCTGATTCCCAGGTTGGGGATCCTTCGGCCATGCTGTACTGCCTCTCCCAAATCGCAGACCCTAACCCATACTCACAGGTCCAAAGTGAAATCAGCGACGACGGGGATGTTCAGGGTAAATTTATCACCATCAGCAGTCACTTGAGGTTTGATATCCAGGATGAGCAAGTTTTTGGTTTTCAACCTGCATAAAAATGGCAATTCACCTTTGTCATTCCTCGTGACAGCCGTTTGCTAAGCACCTTCCTCCATCAGCCTCGTGCTGGGCAGTTGGGCCTCAACAGCCTTGGCAGTCTTCATTGTAGCATTGCTTAGAGGTTTGATTCTCTGAACGTGGCATACGGTGGCTCGGTCAGATGTCATTTCCCCCGAGATTTCAAGGGGAATAAGGGCCATATCCTGAATCTGAGCCCAGAACTGACTCCAAAGCTCTGTGTGTGGAGCCACTACCTGGGGTTATGGGACATAGATTCCAGTTTCCCAGTCTGTCAGAGGAATTGGACTCTTACTCTCCATTATATGTAGAGAAAAAAGGTTTTATTTCTTGGAAAAGAGACTTCAGGAAGTAGCAAACAGGTGGAGGTAAGTATGAATATAACTTTGAAATTATAGCATGTGGGAGCCCAAACCCTTAAAATGCCCGATTGGCCCTAGAGCTTTGCCTCTAACTTAGGCTGTTTCAGCCACCTCAGCTCTGTGTGGGAGGAACAAGGCTTGCCCATCTGTCTTTGATCTTAAACTTACTTCCTCAAAGATATGCGTTCCTTTTTCTTAAAGCACAGATCACCCTGAAGCACCAACTCACCCCAAGGTCTTCTCTAAAGTTGGAATGGCATCAGAAAGGACATTGCCCACCAGTTTCTCAGCTTCCTGGATCTTCTTTACGGCCAGTTTCCAAGAATTGGATTTCTGTAGCACCTTCAAGTCAACCTTTATTTTCTGAAGGACACCTACCAAAAGCAATCACCATTTCATGCCGTGTATCACCCACAAGGCAGCTACTATGTCCAAGTACCAGATAAGACCGTTTACCTGTGTTATTTCATTTAATCTTTTACAACAACATGATGCAGTCAATATTGTTATCAACTACATTTTACAGATACGGAAATAAAGGTTTAAAAAGGTTAAGAAATGTGTCGAGTTATGTAGTTAGGGAACCTTTGTTTTTTCCATGTGGCTTCCATACTAATATACAAGGTCAGACAATTAAGTTTGTGAACTCGTCCTAGAAGAAGCGCTTCCTACCTCATTGCTGAAAGTCACCGGGGTCATCTTCAAAGTACTCCCCTTAGGAAGCTATACACCAAAGCCGGTGCCTAGTCCACCCTTCAAGGCACTTTTTCTAGGATGAGTTTGCAAACTTCATTGTCTGACCTGTACAGCAATAGCTCTGATGGCCATTCCAGAAAAAGAGTTCTAAAATTGCTTTGACAGGTGGCCTAGGCTCTGGCATTGGTGCATGGTTTCCCAAGGAGAGTATTTCAAAGGTGACATTCAGTAATGAGGTATGTAGCACTTTTTTTTAGAACAAGTTAGTGACTTGTATACTGATCATTTATCAACATAGCCATCAATCCATTGGCCAGATAATTAATATTGATCGTACACCAACTTCTAGGAGTGCCTTGGGTGGCTGGGTGGGGTCTATTGCTCTAAATGGACGAGTTTGAAAAACTAAGTCAAACAAAATGAAAGAATAAACTAAGAAATGTAAAATCTAGTATCAGGGAAAAATATATGGCTCCAATCCATGAAAGTGGTAAGTTAGAGTCCCAGAATGACAGCTTAGCAGCAGGCCAGAGAGGAGTTATACAAGAGTAAGAGGCTATAGTTTCCTTATGATAGGTCTCTGATGAACAGGGGGATGAGATAGAATAAATGATATGTCAGGTGCAAATGATAGGATGGATCCTAAGGAATTAAGTGGAGAGAATAATTGAAGTGAGAAACAACAAAGCAATTACTAATTCAAGGAAAACATAAAAGACTGTAGTGTATAAGAAAGAGATATCATAATACTGAAACTTGGTTCTGCAATGAACAGAATCTGCACAATTTTTTAAAAATGGTGATATAAATAATCTAGTCCCTATGTGACCTTGATCCACAAAGTAACTGAATGAGCCAGCAGGAATTAAATAGCCCCCTTTCTCAGTAAACCCCATATAAAGGGCAGCTCTGGTGGCTGCCTCTGGTAATGCAGGCACAATGATCCCCCCTGTTGACTCACCTCCAAGAACATTCTCAACTGTCTCAAGTCCGTGGTCAAGAACAGGTTTCAGATTGTCCAAGGTATGTTCAACTGTCTCAAGTCCCTTATCAAGAACAGGTTTCAGCTTGCCCACGACACCTTGCAGGTCACTGTCAAGATTAAGAGATGCTGAGGTCCCAGTGAGCAGGCCACACAAGAGAACAAGTTTCCAAAGCTGAAGCATCTTTTGTCCTGTTACCTGGACAGTCATGGGAGGAACAAGAGTGAGAATAGTCCACAGGGAGATGGGATCTTCAGTGAGTGCCTATCACTCTGACACTTAACATTTCTTTAAGATAGATGAGATTATCTCCAATTTACACTTGGGCAGCCAAGGTTAGAAAGCTGTGGAAGCTTGCCCAGAGACACACAGCGGTGAGCAGAGGGGCTAGGATTAGAACAGTTAAACCTGACTCCCAGCCCATGCTCTTTATACAAAGGTCCTTTACGCATGCTATCTTCTCTACCCGAAATATATATATATATATATATATTTTTTTTTTTTTTTTTCACTTTTCCACTCTAGTCAAATCCTACTGACTCTCCAGCTTTACTAAGACTTCATGCCCTCTGTGAAGCCTGCCCTGGCCTCCTCCTCAGAGTCTAGGTTGGAGGTTTCCACTCCACTGCCTTGCTACCTTCATTCTCTGATCAGGGACCTGGCCACCGGTTCCCTGGTGATGTGTCTGGTTTCCAGCTGTGCTGGGGAAGGACCGTGACTTATTTCACTGTTGAATCCTCAAACCTCAATAAAAATTCTGCACCTCGTACAGTACAATAAACAAGTAAATATTTGTTGAATGAAAGTACGAAGGAACCAATGGACAGGACCTCAAAACTCCACAGGGCTCGTCAGTTTGATACTTCTCTTACTTTAAACTCCATATCTAAATTCACTATCTTCAGAATGTTAGCTAACCCAAGCAGCTTCATCCTTCTTGCCCTCATGCTTTCTGAAGATCGCCATGTGGGGTATCCCTGGTGGGGAGGCCCACCACTTACGAGTTGGCAGGAGGATGCTCACGAAATCCTTGCTCCCCTGATGGTCTGCTGGGATTCTGCTGTGTGCTCATGGCCCTTATATGGTGGTAACCAGATGGGAGGCTGCCCACGGAAGCAAGCCCTGGTTCCGGGACCATCCAAGGAGCTTCCAAAGAAAATAACCCCTGTCCAGAATGAGCAGAGAGACTGTCAACCCAAAGGTCATCCAGGATGCTTGGATTGGAATGGATGGATATGGAGAGGACTTTCTGCCAACACTAAGAGCAGGTCCTCTTGGAACTTGCAGATGCCAAGGAGGTGGTCCTGGTCGGTGGGGATTGGGGAGAAGACTGAGAATGGATGAACTGGTGAATGTTCTGGTGAGAGGACCCATGGTGATCATCCAGTCTAACTCTGTTGGAAACTGAGGCTCAGAGAGGGGAAGCCAGCAGCCTGAGGTTACCCAAGAGGACAGGGGCAGAGACGGGGCTAGAACTGTGGCTCACAGGGAGTCAGACTCAGTGACCTGAGAGGTCATTCTATTGTATCTGGGTGCCCTCTGCAACATCTCTCATGAGCCAAGCCAGTGTGAGTGTTTGCCATGGGGGCAGGGAGCTCACACCCCTCAAACCTGATTTTTCTGACTAGTTGGTAGAAAGTTCTTCCAGAGAATGGAAAAAACTGCCCCGACGTTATCCCAAGCGTGGGCCACAGTGCGGTCTGGAAGGTCAAGTGCCTCAGCAGAGGCTGACAGCCTGTGTCAGGAGGTGCACTCCACCAGCCTCATCCCTGGTCCCTCTGCACACCATTCCCATCCACTCTACTCTCAGACCAGCAGCTAGAGGGCGCTCAAACTCATGGCATACGAGCCCCTGTGTCATCTGCCCTCTGCCTCCCCACAGCGTCCCCCCCCATGTTCCAGAAAGATGCCAACCACTTTCCCATGTTGGGCCTTTGTCCAGGGTGTTCCCTCTGCCCAGACCTCTCCTCCCAGCTGTCTCTGTCTCTGATGTCACCTTCTTGGAACACCCTTTTGATTGCCTTCTGGGGTGACCCGCATTGTCCCCAACCTCAGCTCCTTGTTGGCTTTTTTCACAGCTTGATCTCAATTTGGTTTTCTCATTATTATTATTATTATTTTTTGTAGAGACAGAGTCTCACTTTACTGCCCTTGGTAGAGTGCCGTGGTGTCACACTGCTCACAGCAACCTCCAGTTCTTGGGCTTATGTGATTCTCTTGCCTCAGCCTCCCGAGCAGCTGGGACTACAGGTGCCCGCCACAATGCCTAGCTATTTTTTTTTTGTTGTTGCAGTTCGGCCGGGGCTGGGTTTGAACCCACCACCCTTGGTATATGGGGCCGGCGCCCTACTCACTGAGCCACAGGCACTGCCCTGATTATTATTATTTTTTATTTTTATTTTTATTTCTTTTTGGCCTGAGCAGAGGGCAGCTCCTGCACTTTGGGGCTTTCCTTCCTTGCGGGTCCCCAAGGTGCCGACCCCTCCCTAGAATGCTCACAGTCTCTCTCTGGGGCCTCCTCTGAAAGCTGGCTACTGCCTGAGATGGTGATGAGACCCCCACCATGAGAGATGGCAGAAATGGAGCTAGATGATGGCTAGGATCCCATGCTACTTGATGTGACCGTGAGCCATGATTCTAAATTTCTGTAGGGGTATTGTTCAAAGACCATTGCTGCACATATTTACAATTCTTCCCCTTGGGTTTACTTTCTGCCTGAATCTAGCCTTCCCATGTGGATATTTTTCCTCGGCCTCCCTGCCCCTTTCCTTTTCTTACCCCCACCTGACCTCCCAAGATTCCAGTTTGCCCTCTTGGAGCTGCAGTGGCTTACTGGGTGTGGTTACTAGCAAAGGTCATCCCCAGGACAAAACCGCTTCTCCTGCTGGTATCGGCCACCTCGCACATCTCTGATGTGACATTAACTAGAAGCTTCTGTTCCTTGGGGGACGGCCTGAAGGGGTGGCATAGGTAGCTCAAGGGACCTGCCTTCTAGGGAGCCATATTCTTTTTTTTTTTTTTTGAGACAGAGTCTCACTTTGTAGCCCTCGGTAGAGTGCCATGGTGTCACAGGTCACAGCAACCTCAAACTCTTGGGCTTAAGAGATTCTCTTGCCTCAGCCTCCCAAGTAGCTGGGATTACAGGAGCCTGCCACAACACTTGGCTACTTTTTTGTTGTTGTTGTTGTTGTCATTGTTGTTTAGCAGGCCTGGACCGGATTTGAATCCACCAGCAAACGTGGCCAGTGCCCTAACCACTGAACTATGGGCACCAAGCCAGGAGCCATTATCTTGGGGTTGTCCATTCCTCTGTAGCCTCAGCTCCATGAAGGCAGAACTTTGCCACACTCTGTCAAGGACCCCCTTCTGGAAAAGGTTTGGGGGAACTTCCAAGTTTTGTCTATACTAGACTAGTGCTACCAAAGTGGGGAAAACCACACCCCACTTCTTCCTCAGGGCATCTGAATCCTCCTCCCAATGGTGTGTGTAGAGGTTTTGAATGAATATAAGCCAGACTCATGAAGACGACAGACATGTGTCCCTGTCTGCTGTGTGGAGAACTTTTTACAGAAGCATGTCAGCTGCCCACTGTTCCCAGAGAAAGAGCCCTCTACCCAAGGCGGGATTTGGGTATCACAGATCACCTGTCTTTATGCATACGGACTTAAACTTTTTTTTTTTAATTTTTAATTTCAGCTTGCTTGTTCATTCTTCTTCATTTGAAGTACTCTTTTTTTTTTGTTCATTTTCTTTCTTCTTTTTTTAAAATGTTCTTCCTCTGACGATGCTCTGTCCCGTTGCCTCCCCAGTAGCTGGGATTACAGATGCCCACCACAACTTCTGGCTGTTTTTGATGTTAGTAGAGACGGGGTCTTACTCTGGCTCACTGATGCTCATACTGGTCTCAAACCTCTAAGCTCAGGCAATCCACCCGCCTCGGCCTCCCACAGTGCTGGGACTACAGGCGTGAGCCACCACGCCTGGCTTATGCATACAGACTTTAGATAGAATGACTTGGCAAAGCCCACAGAAGAATGAAGCCAATGCAAAGGAAATAAGAAAGTATGTATCCCTCTCTCTTTTCTTCCCACCTAAACCAATGCGAGTTGGATTCCTGACACCCAAACCCACAGCTGTCCTTCTCGGGCATTTGTGGATTCACAGTGGCCTTGCAGATGTCCAGGTGGGAGGGCCCATCAGTTCATACTTCTTGCTGGGAAGTCTGAGAACTTGTGGCCCCAAGAAGCAGAAAGACTTACACAGGCTCCATGAAAACCTTGAACCCCACTTATTTTCCTCCATTCATTGAATAATTTTTAGTTTTGCTGGAATTTTCTACTCTGGACAATAGCCTTAAAAAAAAAAAAAAAGATGAAGCAAAATTACGTAGGAAGCTTGTTTAAAATATTGATGCTTGAGTCCCCTGGAAATTTGGGTGAGAGGCTCTGGGATGGAGCCTGAGGTGGGAACAACTGGACCAGGTGTCAAGGTGCCTTTTGGCTGTGAGCTCTGACCCCCAGCCCGAGCCCCCAAAGGCTCAGCTCAGCCTAGACATGACCTCATAACGCTACATTTGCACCACGCTTGACAGTGTAGCCCAAAGGAACACAGACCCATCAGAGCAGACAATTAATGATGACAGTTGCCATTTATTTGGCTGCTGCTGTATACCAGGTACTTTTCCTATTTCATCGGGTTTCATCTCTTGAGCAACCTTACAGGGGGTGTTTCTGTCTCCAATTTTCAGAAGAGAAGGGTGAGATCTGGAGGCGAGGATGGCTTGCTGCTCATGGCCATGAAGATCACTAAGGACAGTGCTGCCACGTGAGCCCAGGGTCTGGGCCTTTGCCTGAGAGTAAGGATGGCCATTCCAGCAGCAGGCCATTCCTGGGGGCAGAAAGGAGTCCCAAGCTTTCCCTGCCTCACTTCCCCCGCCTCCCGGCAGGGGGCGGTAGAGGCCTGGCCGTGCTGCTCATCTGACACTGTCGGTACATTTCCCCTTAGTCCGCCTGCTGCTCCGTGAGGCAGGTTCTGAGAGCCCCGTGTTCCAGTTGAAGGAAGTGAGGTTCAGAGAGAGAGGTGGCTTGTCCAGGCCTGGCGAAGACAAGAATTGGTCACTTGGGCCTCCAGGGAAGGCCCTTCCACTCCCTTCAAACTGAGGCCAGGTTGGTGGAACATAAAAGTCCTTGGGCTTGAACATCCTGTTTTTCCCTCAGCCACTGCTGTTTGAGTTGGTTGTAACACCTGGTGCATTGAACAGCACAGGAAACTCAGATGGGTGCCACTTGGCCTGAGGCAGGAAAGGACTGGCAGAGAGCTGCTCTCTTCATGCTGGGTGTGGTACCACAGAGCAGGGAGCAGAAGGAAGACGGTGACAGCGGGACCCCGGAGCTGAGCCCATCAGAGCCTTGCTGCGGCCTTGCTTGTGGGTCATTCCCTTCCCTGGCTGTTGGCTCTGAGTTCCACAAACACCTGAGGCACCTCTTCCCTTTTTGGGGGCCACAGAGCTGAGGGCTGTGCTGAAATCTTATGAAGAGAGTTTTCCCATCCCTGGGAGACTTGATGTGGGGATCTCAGACCTGGCATTGTCCTAGGCCTCAGTTGCCTTATCTGTGAAATGGAACCACCCCTGTCCTTGAATCTTCGTGGTATGCTGGAGGGGCAAGAGCCTGGGAAATCGCAAGGGTGGCCAGAGGGCTCAGAGGGTGGTGGCCAGGGCCCTGCCCTGGGGTCAGGCTGGCCTGGGTTTGAATCCTTGCTCTTTGCTGGTGCTGCCTATGTGACCTGGGCCAGAAGCATCACCGCGCTAAGCCTCAGGTTTTCTTCAGTGACATGGGACTGATAACAGTTCCTACCTCTCAGGCATTCTGTCAGGAAAAAGTAGGCTAAGCGTGTGAAAGGCTTAGCACATGGTAGGCCCTTGATACACGGTGACAGCAACCCTGGTGACAATGATGATGATTACTGTATGTCCAGGCCATCCCTGGCTTAGGGTGGTTTGACTTAGGATTTTTCATCTTTGCATGGGTTTATTGGGATGAGGTTGGGGAGCACCTGCCCAGTATTAATATTTCATTATATATATAAAGGTCCTTGGTAATGGGTAGGGAGGCTGGTATCCACCTAGGTTCAGGCTGGCTGAGCTGCGTCATTTTGGAAAGAGAAGGGGTGACAGCTCCTCCCACATGCTCCTCCTCTTCCTTTTCCCTCTCCACAGTACATGAAGTTTCCTCACATGCAAGCTCTCTCTTGAGGACAAAGGCTCCAGCCATGAGGGTCGTGGGATGAATTTCTCATTTATTAAAAATCTCCAGCATGGCATCAAGGATTAGCTGTCCCTGGTATAAGACATCCTACCCCCAGCATGACCGCTAATCCCTAGCCATGGCAGCTTCCTGTTCTCACTGACCCAGCCCCGCCTTAAGCTCCGAGTTGGTATCTTTTTCCAAACATGGCTCAGCTCCCAGGCTAAGGTGCTCTGGCTAAGAAGTCATCCAGCCTACTGAGACCAGACAGGGTGGGCGGCAGGGCTGAGGCTGCATAGGGGTGGGCATACTGGGACCCCGGGGCCCCGGGCAGTGGCTCTGAGGCTCTGCTCTACCGCCCTCCTTCCCTGTGGACAGAAGTGCCCCTACCCCTTCTCCACATAATCACAAACACACAGATCAGGACCCCCTCCCACCCACCAAATGTAATTTCTTAATTTCTCTGTCAAAAAAGCCAAAAGGCTTGTCACCATTTTGCTCCTGAAATGAGTCAGTTACGGATCATTCATTCAATTTCTGGTAGGCTCTAGTTTCTCACTCTTGAACAGCCTTCTTGGGAATTCCTGGCAAATAAGAAGATCAAGGTGACAAAATGGGTTCAAATATTATTGTCATTTTTATGACTGCTAAATATAATGATTAATAATGTTATAGTCTGAAGACCTTAATTAAACTTTTAGCATTTTTTTTTCTTTTTGAGACAGAGTCTCACTTCGTCGCCCTCAGTAGAGTGCTGTGGCGTCATAGCTCACAGCAACCTCAAACTCTTGGGCTTAAGTGATTCTCTTCCCTCAGCCTCCCAAGTGGCTGGGACTATAGGTGCCCGCCACAACACCCCGCCAACTTTTAGCAGTTTTGACATGGCCATTTTCTTTTCTGATTTTGGAGGCAACACATTTCATTTTCTCATCTCTTAAACCATTTCCCCAAGCCCTGGGCTCTGCATCCAGAGCACTTACTGGGTTAAACAGACACCCACTCAGGTCCTATCTCTAGAAAATGTGGAGCCCCTTCCTATGGACTGATGGACAGTGGGTCTCACCCTCCCAGGGTCTACGGTCATCTTCTTCCTGTCCACTGGAATGTTCCTTGAGCACTTTGCCCAAAACTCTTGGATAAAATTCAAAGGTGTTTTCAACAAGTCTGGCTTCGCCCCTTCAGGTCTGGGTGCTTTGTCTTTTCCCCGGGGGTCCCGTAGAGCTGGTGCAGGGGTCTGGTCTATACCAGAAGTGAATGAAAGAAGAAAGAAAGGAAGGAAAAAAAGGGTGGAGGAGGAAAGAGGAAGAGAGAGAGGGGAAGGAAAGAGGGACAGAAAGAAAGAAGGAAGAATGAGAGGGAAGGAAGGAGGGAGAAGAAGGAAAGGTGAGTGGAAAGGAAGAAAAAAGGGAAAGGGGGACGAGAAAGAGGGAAGAGAAGAATGAATGGAGGGAGAGAGGCGGCGCCTGTAGCACAGTGGTTGTGGCATCAGCCACATACACCAAGGCTGGCAGGGTCGAATCTGGCCTGGGCCAGCTAAACACTGACAGCTGTAACAAAAAACAGCTGGGCGCTGTGGTGGGCACCTGTAGTCTCAGCTACTTGGGAGGCTGAGGAAAGAGAATCGCTGAAGCCCAAGAGTTTGAGGTTGCTGTGAGCTATGACACCACAGCACTCTATCGAAGGCAACATAGTCTCAAAAAAAAAAAAAAGAAGAAGAAGAAGAATGGAGGGAGAAAAGAAGAGAGGGTGGACGGTCAGCCTTGGCCTACCAGTCTAGATCTCTGAGGTCTGAGCACAGGATCTGGTTCAGCTCATCGGCAGTGACTGGATGGCTGAGCCAGTGAACTTCTTGTATGAGCAAGCTCTCTGGATCCTTCCTGCTAAAGGGAACTTGAACCTTCATCTATCCATCTACCCATTCACTCACCTGTTCATTCACTAAACAAATATAAATTGTTTTGTACTGGGGCCACTCATGCCCCATGCTGAAGTCAAAAAGATCTCAGTCACAGGGGTGGAGGCACACATGCACACTGACAATTACTTTCCACAAGGCAGGTAACCTTCTTGAAAATGTTCTCTGCCTTCCTAGCACCAAGCAAATAAATAGGCAGCTGCTGTCCCTCACACAGAGCCTGGTCCAGGCGAAGGTCCTTCATAAGCACTGAAATGGGTTCACCTGAGTTCCTTGGGATTTGAAAGAGAAAATGATACGACACTTTGGAGTAGACAGAGACAGATAACACAGAAGACCAACGTTGACAGGATCCCCCAACCCAAGGTAACTCTGAGTATATTTGCCTTGTAGGGGGTTTTGGTAATCTGCTAGAATCTCAGTCCTAAACCTTCTGCCTTCTAGCTGTGTGACTTTGAGCAAGTCATATTGCCTCTCTGAGCCTCCATTTCTTTATTTGTAAAATGAAAACCATGATCTATTATCTATCTGATGTAGCTAATTTGAGATGTAAGCCTGGAAAACAGTTATCTCAGTGCCAGTCACGTGGTAAGTGCCCACTAAAAATAACTCAGTGGTCCAGGGACAGGATTAAGGGTGGGAAACAGGGAAGGATCTTAATCCAGACACTGTCACTTATCAGCTGTGTGGGTTTAGGCAAGCAAGTCAGCTTTCTGAGTACCTCCAACTCATTAAAATCAGTGCTAATCCTGGCCCAGCGTGACTGGGGAGGCATCAAGTATTAAATAACAGGGGGAGGCAAAGAGTCTAAGGTCATTATGTGTCGGCCCCTCAGTTAAAAGAGGAAATAAAAACAATTGGAAAAAATCCTAGTTCCCTGTCTTTCCTCGTGGGCTCCTCGCAGGCCTCGTGCCTATGGGGTCTCAGCCCCACCTCTCTCAGACTGCTCCCTGGTCTCTCACACATTCTTTGCTTCAACTCTTGTCAGTGCCAAAATCCAAGTCTGACAACATGACCTCCCTGAAAAATTTTTCCAGGTCTCAGAGTGCCTTTTACATGAAGTCTTCATTGTTCCTCGAAGCCAGCTGGATCAATGAAGGCTTCTCACCTCCTACATTGTTGTTTTTGAACAGGTCTCTTCCTTGCCTAAACACATACACAGAGACACAGTTGCCAACTCAGGGAGGCCAAGTTCTATCTAGGATTTATCTCATTTCCCACTGCAATGCATGCAAGTGCTCTAATTCAAACAGACCAGAGAGTAACTCAGGCACTGGAGGGCAGGTATGTCTATTCAGCTCCCAGTGGCTGAGGAAGCAAGCATGTCAAATTTGCACAAACAGAAGGTTCTGTATACCTTTATACCAGGGGGAAAAATAGAAGCAAGGTGCCAAGCAGTAGTTATATGAACATGACTTGACTGTAGATAGTTATGGCTATCTAGGAGCACATGGTGCCTTCCTGTGGATAAGAAAGCCTAAATCGTTGTATCTCTTTCCATACCCAAGACCATAGATTAGAAAGCCCAAACAACTTTGTTTGGCCCTAACCCACTATGGCTTATGTTGGGATGGAAGCTCATAGCACAGGATGAGAAAGAATTCTTAGCACAAAGATTAGGCTAGAAAGAAGGGCCGGACAAGGTGGCTCACGATTGTAATCCTAGGCCTCTAGGAAGCCAAGGTGGGTGGATTGCTTGAGCTCATGAGTTCAAGACCAGCCTGAGCAAGAGTGAGACCCCATCTCTAAAAATGGCCAGGCATTGTGGCAGGCACTTATAGTCCCAGCTACTTGGGAGGCTGAGGCAAGAGAATCTCTTGAGCCCAAGAGTTTGATGTTGCTGTGAGCTGTGATGCCACCACAGCACTCTACCAAGGGGTGACAAAGTGAGACTCTGTCTCAAAAAATAAAATAAAATAAAATAACTCAATCCAATATTAGGTTAGAAAGAAGAAAAAATGTGTACTATACTTCCCTAGAGAGAGTGAGAGAAAGAGAGAGAGAGAGAGAGATGGGTGTGGTATAAGAAAGAAAGAAAGTGCTAGCCCTGAGGATAAGTGGCTTGGGCTTTCTATGGGGACAAAGGGAAAGAAAAAATAGTTATTGTTAAAAATTGATAGTAAGAAGGCAGCTGTGAAGACTGCATGTGTTTTTCCTTTTTATTTCCCTCTTCTCTGTGAGGCCAGCTTATTAGGGTCCTTAGAATATGATCTGGGGAGACTCAGCTCAGCCTGCTGCCCACTCGGTGTCATTCAGTCATGGAGCTGCAGCCCAGGGCCACGGCGGGCGCAGTGGAGCACGGGGCATGGAGGCCCAGCTGAGCCGGCCATGGGAGCGAGACCCCACAGCAGAGACCACGGAGGCGGAAGCAGTTCGGAGGTGGCGGCGGTAGCTGAGGCAACCAGAGCCACCTGGGATGTTCGGTCATGAAACAAGTGCGCACAGAGCAGATTCAGATGACAGTGTCCTGCTACCTCAAACTCTGGCAATACATGGACTCAGATGGTCCCTTGAAGCAAGGGCTGTGGCTGTCACAGACTACTGAGGAGATGGCAGCCAATCTCACAGGAAGAGGATGTTAGGATACAGACACACAGAGATGAGGTGAAGACATGGAGAAGACGGGCATCTACAGACACACAGAGACTACAAAGACATGGAGAAGATGGGCATCTACAGAGACTACAAAGACATGGAGAAGATGGGCATCTACAGACACACAGAGACCATGTGAAGACATGGAGAAGACGGGCATCTACAGACACACAGAGACCACGTGAAGACATGGAGAAGACGGGCATCTACAGACACACAGAGACTACAAAGACATGGAGAAGACGGGCATCTACAGACACACTGAGACCACGTGAAGACATGGAGAAGACGGGCATCTACAGACACACAGAGACCACGTGAAGACATGGAGAAGACGGGCATCTACAGACACACAGAGACCACGTGAAGACATGGAGAAGATGGGCATCTACAGACACACAGAGACCACGTGAAGACATGGAGAAGATGGGCATCTACAGACACACAGAGACCATGTGAAGACATGGAGAAGACGGGCATCTACAGACACACAGAGACCACGTGAAGACATGGAGAAGATGGGCATCTACAGACACACAGAGACCACGTGAAGACATGGAGAAGATGGGCATCTACAGACACATAGAGACCACGTGAAGACATGGAGAAGATGGGCATCTATAGACACACAGAGACCACGTGAAGACATGGAGAAGACGGGTATCTACAGACACACAGAGACCATGTGAAGACATGGAGAAGACGGGTC
This sequence comes from Nycticebus coucang, assembly GCF_027406575.1. Taxonomy (NCBI): domain Eukaryota; kingdom Metazoa; phylum Chordata; class Mammalia; order Primates; family Lorisidae; genus Nycticebus; species Nycticebus coucang. The sequence continues at coordinate 40,060,178 of NC_069800.1, read as the reverse complement.
TACAGACACACTGAGACCATGTGAAGACATGGAGAAGACGGGCATCTACAGACACACTGAGACCACGTGAAGACATGGAGAAGACGGGTATCTACAGACACACAGAGACCACGTGAAGACATGGAGAAGACGGGTATCTACAGACACACAGAGACCACGTGAAGACATGGAGAAGACGGGTATCTACAGACACACAGAGACCACGTGAAGACATGGAGAAGACGGGTATCTACAGACACACAGAGACCACGTGAAGACATGGAGAAGACGGGCATCTACAGACACACTGAGACCACATGAAGACATGGAGAAGACGGGTATCTACAGACACACAGAGACCACGTGAAGACATGGAGAAGATGGGCATCTACAGACACACTGAGACCACGTGAAGACATGGAGAAGATGGGCATCTACAGACACACAGAGACCACGTGAAGACATGGAGAAGATGGGCATCTACAGACACACAGAGACCACGTGAAGACATGGAGAATACGGGTATCTACAGACACACAGAGACCACGTGAAGACATGGAGAATATGGGTATCTATAGACACACAGAGACCATGTGAAGACATGGAGAAGACGGGTCTACAGACACACAGAGACCACGTGAAGACATGGAGAAGACGGGTATCTACAGACACACAGAGACCACATGAAGACATGGAGAAGACGGGCATCTACAGACACACAGAGACCACGTGAAGACATGGAGAAGATGGGCATCTACAGACACACAGAGACCATGTGAAGACATGGAGAAGACGGGCATCTACAGACACACAGAGACCACGTGAAGACATGGAGAAGATGGGCATCTACAGACACACAGAGACCATGTGAAGACATGGAGAAGACGGGCATCTACAGACACACAGAGACCATGTGAAGACATGGAGAAGATGATCTGGACGGAACTGGAATGGTCACACTTGTTCCATCTGTTCAGTTCTTTGAAGTGCTATGGAAACAAAATTCTACAGGTGGTTAATGTTAAAGACAACAAGTTAAGCCACAGGTGGTTAATCAAACAATGTGCTGTTGGGTGTTGTGAGTTTTCTCCTTTCTCTTTAAAGGGGACAATTACACGTTGTGAACTTTCTCCTTTTTAAAAGAAAGTTTACTTTTCTCAATTAGATAGTTTATGAGCAAGGCTGTTCTTTCATCCTTTTAGTTAGAATTGGTATTCTTATCAGTGATCTCAGAAACTGGGTGTTTGGATTAAGATCTGGGATTTTTGTAACTACTTTTCTTTCTTTTTTTAAGACAGAGTCTTGGTAGAGTGCCATGGCGTCACAACTCACAGCAACCTCAAACTCTTGGGCTTAAGTGATTCTCTTGCCTCAGCCTCCCTAGTAGCTGGAACTACAGATGCCTTCCACATCTGCCACTATGCCCCGCTATTTTTTTTGTTGCAGTTGTCATTGTTGTTTAGCAGGCTCGGACCAGGTTTGAACCTGCCAGCCTCAGTGTACGTGGCAGGCGTCCTATCGCCCTAACCACTGAGCTATGGGTGCCACCTGTAACTACTTTTTATTGAATTTGGATTGTAGAATTGTCTCTACCTGAGAGTTTAATTGAGAGTCCTTAAGGGGAAGTGGCTGAAATCAGATGGTCTTAAAAGCCAGGGTAGAGGTAGGATAAGAATTACATTGGAGGGCCTCTTTTACCTTTTTAAAAAAGTTTTAAATGAGTTTTCGATGTTTATATTGTTATTAGAACTGGCTGTTCTAAGTAACCTTGAATTAGTAATATCATTGTGAGTTTTACCTTACTAACTTAACAACTATAGTTTTAAAGAAAGAAGAAAATAGAGAGCTTCACAGACTCTAAATTTTAGTACCTCATGCTAACTGATTGCATCATTGGAACTCCGTGAAGAATTACTTTTAAAAAAATATTTAGGCCTGAAGTCCTAGATTTGTGCTTTCAAAATAAAAAGTTAAGGATACAACTTTTTGTAATAATATTTTGTAATAATACAAAAAGTTAAGGTGATTTACGCACAGCCATATAGAGTGAACAACAAGAACAAAAAATACAGGTACACAGAACTTTCTGAGTGTGGCTTACAATAGCACCAGGGCTTCACATTCCAGGAAGTGATTACTTAGGGGAGGTTGGTATGTGCTACTGTGTAATAAGAACTTAGTTCAAACCAGGGCAGTCAGAAAGAACATTGGAGTCAAAAGCCAATATACAATTTAATAACTTAAAGAAATAAGGAAGGATTTAAATGTAGTGTTTGCATAAAGTTTTTCTCACTGGTTTAAAAATTTTGTAAGAAGTAATCTTTTGTGGCAAAAACGGTAAGTTAATAGCACAGAGAGACATCTTTTTCTTGGACTATCCATTACACTTTTGTATATGAACTTTAATTTTCACAAATCACTTTCAACCCCAAGGCCCACGTGAAAAAATTACGAAATCAGTTTTTATGGTAGAGGGCTGCCTCCATCCCTTGCATTTTTTTTTTTTAAGGAAAAGTAGAAGCAGGCTCTGCGCCTGTGGCTCAAGTGGCTAAGGCGTCAGCCACATATACCTGAGCTGGTGGGTTCAAATCCAACCTGGGCCCGCCAAATAACAATGACAGCTGCAACCAAAAAATAGCTGGGTATTATGGCGGGTGCCTGTAGTCCCAGCTACTTGGGAGGCGGAGGCAGGAGAATCGCTTGAGCCCAGGAGTTGGAGGTTGCTGTGAGCTGTGATGCCACAGTGCTCTATCCAGGGTGACAGCTTGAAGCTCTGTCTCAAAAAAAAAAAAAAAAAGGCATAGCTTCTACTATGGGGAAGGATGGTTGCATATGTCTCTGAGAAAATCGGCTAACAAAAATTCTCAGAAAACTATGTAAGGTAAAATAAAATGTTCAACACAACTGCCAATTTCCACCTAAGCAACCATCCCTAAATAATTCTATATTTGAAACATAAAAAAGGAAAGAGTAAATCAAAGTGGAATAGACATTATCGTTCACATAGTTCCTCCTTGAAAATATTTCCAGCTACATAGCTCAATCTATATCAAATCTACATACATTGTTCACAGGAGAATGCATCACATACTGGGTTGGATGACACATTCAATAATTTGAAGATGCTTTTTGAAGTTTTAAAAAAGAGTAGATAATCAAGATAAATCAAACAAGGAACAGGTGGGAAAAAAGACACCTTTCAAAATGCCTTAATTTTATGTCCTGGCTCTAAAGAAAAATAACCTAACACTTTAATCATGGATCAATATATCCAAAAATTACTATTTGGTGTAGGGGGGACTACCAACTAGTGGTTCACATGTGTAGTTTATGAAATTATATCCTAAAGAATGTTTTAGGTGAGAACTCTAAGAGGCATCATTTATTAGAAATAATGAAAATAATTTCCTAGAATGAATGATAAAACTTCCCCAGATTTCTTAAACTATTGAAGGATATTTTTCAACATTATAGCTCCTTGAGCTGAAAACTAGAATCTTTAAAAATTTGCTTAGAAAATGCTGGGAACACTGACTCGCATCTATAATCCCAGCTACTCAGAAGACTGGGGTTGAGGGAGCGGGTCACTGGAGGCCAGGAGTTTAAGACACGTTTGGGCAACATCGTCAGACTGTGTCTCAAAAACATTTTTTAAAAAAATTTACTTGGAAGTAAGATTTTAACTTTTTGGAGATTTAGTAAGGATATTTAATTGTATTCTAACTTGTAATTTCCCACTCAGCCTGAGTATATGTTACCATAATTAGTCAAAAGAAAATGTTCTATTAATTTTTGTGATCCTTTTGTAATTTTTCTCTATGATTTTCCCTGGCAAATTGGCCCTCCTAGCAATTTTAATCAGAAGCCAAAGTGCATATTGCTTTAAATGGAATAGATATGTCCCTGAGCATGTGGCTTCATGAGGTATTAGCCTTAATCTCACAATAAAAACTGTCCTTAAGGGCAGCGCCTGTGGCTTAGTGAGTAGGGCACTGGCCCAAACCCAGCCCCAGCTAAACTGCAACAAAAAATAGCTGGGCATTGTGGTGGGCGCCTGTAGTCCCAGCTACTCAGGAGGCTGAGGTAAGAGAATCACCTGAGTCCAAGAGCTGGAGGTTGCTGTGAGCTGTGACACCACAGTACTCTACTGAGCGTGACAAAGTGACAGTCTATCTCAAAAACAAAAAAAACCCTTTTCTTTAAAAATGTCAGAGTTAGGGGCGGTGCCTGTGGCTCAAGGAATAGAGCACCAACCACATATACAGGGGGTAGCAGGTTCAAGCCCAGCCCAGGCTAAAATTGCAAAAAAAAAAAAAAAAGTCAGAGTTAATTACCAGAAACTTTTGAAAGCAGTTAGCAGAAACAATAATCTCATTGATTGTGTTCCACATAAAACACTTTAGGTGGTAAGGATCAAGTTAAAGATTTCATTTTTGCAGTTCTTTCCCTTTTGTTTCTCTTTTTTCTTTCTATTTATTTATTTTTTATTGTTGGGGAATAGTTCTTTCCCTTTTGAAGGTCATAGTTTTCAGACCTTCTAATGGAAAAAAAAAGGCAATAGAATAAAAATTAAAATAGCTAAAACTGAATTTTTAAAAACCTTTTTTCGAGACAGTCTCACTTTGTCATCCTTGGTAGAGTGTCATGGTGTCACAGCTCACAGCAACCTCAACTCTTGGGCTCAAGGGATCCTCCTGCCTCAGCTTCCCAAGTAGCTGGGACTACAGGTGCCTGTCACAACGCCCAGCTAGTTTTTCTACATTCTGCATTTTGTAGAGATGGGCGAGGGGGTGCAGGGATCCTTGCTCAGGCTGGGCTCACGCTCCTGAGCCCAGGCAATCCACCCACCTCAGCCTCTCACAATGCTAGGATTATAGCCACCACGCCTGGCCTAAAAAGACTTGTTAATATTAAATTCTCTTTAAGGACATAAGTTCTTTTCAATAAAAACATAAAGGGGAAAGTGGGGGCATATCTGAAAATTAAACTTTAGGCACTTTCTGGGAATTGGTACTGAAAGTGGGCTAGTTACCGTAAGTGAACCCATTAAGACTACAAAATCAATAGCCACTAACTCTGGTTTTGGATACATTTTTACAATTTTTCAAGGGTCATTAATAAGCCCAAGTCACTAAGAAAAACAAGAATAGAATGTTTAAATGATCTCTGTGCCTCAGTATCCCAAGATTATCCTACCCAATCTGGTTTAAGTGTCCACCTCAAGCTATTTAATAGGGCATGTATGATTCTAGTTGAACTAAATAAAATTAACAGAATAAAAAGCGATAGGAAAAGGTAGAACAGAAATTCTTTTAAAGAAATCTCTGCTGGGGGCAGTGGCTCATGTCTGCGATCTCTATACTTTGGAGAGACCAAGGTGGGAGGATCACTCGAGGAGTTTTGAGATCAGCCGGGGGAACATAGTATAAGACCCCATCTATGTAAAAAAAAAAAAAAAATTAAGTCTCAATAAGTTAGTTTATTTTGATAAAATGTAGAAAATAACAAATTCACATTTCTTAAAATATACCAAATAATCACAGGTCAAGAAAGTTATCCAGAAAATGTCGCATTATTCAATGTTATCTGCTTTTTCTTTAAACAATGGAAATTAAAGCTGCTATTTGAGTTAAATGGCAATTTTTTCCCCCTGTTTTATTTCACCAAATTTGTTTTCAAAGTTATACTTAACCAGGCTGGGTGCAGTGGCTCACACCTATAATCCCAGCACTTGGGAGGAAGAGGCAGGTGGATTGCCTAAGCTCACAGGTTCAAGACCAACCTGAACCAGAGTGAGACCCTGTCTCTAAAAAAATAGCTGGGCATTGTGGTGGGCACCTGTAGTCCCAGTTATTCTGGAGGCTGAGGGAAGACAATTGCTTGAGCTCAAGAGTTTGAGGTTGCTGTGAGCTATGACGCTAGGGCACTCTACCAAGGGTGACCAAGTGAGACTTTGTCTCAAAAAAAAAAACAAAACTATACTTAACCAAAATCTACTTGGCACTTAATGTCATAAAGATGTAGCAAAAAAAAAAAAAAAAAAAAAAAAGGGGGCAGCACCTGTGGCTCAAGGAGTAGGGCGCCGGTCCCATATGCCAGAGGTGACGGGTTCAAACCCAGCCCCAGCCAAAAACAAACAAACAAACAAACAAAAAAAAGATGTAGCTGTGGGGCCTTAGTGTGTGTCACACTTTATGGGGGCAAGACATGATTGCAAGAGGGACTTTACCTAACAATTGCAATCAGTGTAACTGGCTTATTGTACCCTCAATGAATCCCCAACAATAAAAAAAAAAAAAAAAAGAGAAAAAAAAAAAAGATGTAGCAAAAAAAGATGTAGCAAAAAAAGAAAGAGAGTGCCAAATTTTAATTAAGATTAGATCAACTAAGATTTTCGTACATACTCTGATCATTCAAAATAAACCAACATCTTCCATAGTTCCTTTAAAATATGGAACATTGCCTTACTTCACAGAACACAGTTAATTTCAGTGCAAGAGATGCCAACCCAGAGGCACTGTTGGGTAAAGGTGCATGTGTGAAACTGCTTAAAGTAAAGATCTACAAAAAATAAATCTCAGAAACTTGTTTTGTTTTGGCTGAGAATGACAAGTCCACAAACCTCCTCAATTCCAGGAACTTCAAACTAAGGAAAGGGCTAATGTCCCTCACATTCCTGCTCATCCAAGTTGATTCTATTTCAAGAACTAAGAAAACACCACAGTCCATGATGGATTCTTTCTGAGAATTCTATAAAGCATAGGTTCATCTCCCAGCGAGCAGAGGTGCTGTGGAGAACCCAGGGCTTTCTATATTATGCCTTCTGCTCTGACCATGGCAATAGGGCGGGGAAGTAGAGGTCTTGATATCCTGGAAGAGAAATATCCTGGTGTTAAACAGAAAATTGACCTGTTTATCAGTGACAGAGAGAGTTGCCCAAGGCTTGACCATTTTGATGTTTTGAAATGGAGCTTGTTTCAAAGTCAGAGCCCCTCAGTCAGATGGATGCAGTTGCAGAAGATTCGTAGGTACAGAGGAGGCCAGCTCAGGGGACCCCACCATTCCAGGTGGCAAGTTGGGTCACCTTTCTCTAGGAGGGGGCAATCTCACTTCCAGTGCCCCTCACTTTGGCAGTCCTGGTAGAGGCCTTCTGGGGTATCCCCTACTCCAGTGACCAGCAGGTAGTCAAAGCAGGGCTTACCTTTTGGAGAAGAGTGTGGTCCTGGTGTCTTATTGTCTGACTCTTTAGGGTAACCTTTTTTTTTTTTTTTTTTTTTGTAGAGACAGAGTCTCACTTTATCACCCTCGGGTAGAGTGCCATGGCATCACAGCTCACAGCAACCTCCAACTCCTGGGCTTAGGCGATTCTCCTGCCTCAGCCTCCCGAGTAGCTGGGACTACAGGTGCCCACCACAACGCCTAGCTATTTTTGTTATTGTTGCTGCAGTTTGGCTGGGGCCAGGTTTGAACCCGCCACCCTCAGTATATGGAGCCGGTACCCTATCCACTGAGCCACAGGCCCTAGGGTAACAGTTTCTCTGAAAAGTTCCTTCTATAGCAGTAGCTACTATTTGGAAAACTTCCTTTGTTCTTGGGGCTGCTGGTCCTGTTTCCTCTTTCTCTCTCCTTTCTTTTTCTTGGTTATTAAAGGCCTTGAAGGGAAGGTTTAAAAGTTTTGCCCGGAGAGTTTGAGGCCCCTTTTTAAGCTTTTGGAGTTTATGCTGACTATCAGGGGCCAACTGGGAAATAAGAGATCCCTCCCTTGTGTCAGGATCTAAATCAGTAAAGAGGCAAAAGGCTTTAGACAATTGTGGAAGAAAAAAACTTGATTTTTATCTTGATTCCACGTAATTTATAATCCCTTCTGACCCAGCAACCTCCCAGAGCAGGAACTGGTTTACAGCAGGAAGGGGTTTTGGAAGGGCTACTGGAACAAGGATGGCTGGGAGATAATGATGGAGATGGAGAAGAAGCGGAAGAAGGAAGGCAAAGGATAGAATGGCATTGTGATTAACAGATCCATTCTCAGGCTAAGTGTCCTGGTCATCTAACTTGTATTGTGGCCAGGCTGAACGACTAAAAGTCTGGGTTGGAGGTAAAAAAAAAAAAGAAAGGAGGAACTTTAGGGACAGTCATACGCAGACCAACCACTGAGAGTCTAAGAGGGGTGTTCCCCTTAGACCTTCCGTGTGCTAATCAGACATCAGGTGTCCCTGAGTTCTGAGTCAGACCGACATGAAACTTAGGGTGTTGGCCAGAAGGCGGGTGTCCCCGTTCTGACTCAAACGGAACGAAACCAAGAGAGTTTTCCCAAAGGCAGGTATCCCTTAGTCTGGTGAAGTCCAGGAGCAGGTGATTAGGAGACATCTCTCCACGAGTGAGAGACGTGGCACCAGAGTTTTCCATAGTCACAAAGCTGCTGACTCTTTTTTGAGTGTATGACTATTTCTAAAGCTCTAGGGACTTAACCAAATTCTGAATGGTATTAAGGGCATCGAGAAAAACGTACTGGGAGCTGTAAGGCAGAGGTTGGAGCAGTCTTGAGACAGACAGAAAAGTGAATTCCCCAAGAACAAAATAGAAAAGTGACTCCCTCCCTTCAGTTACTTAAAAATACTATCAAAAGGCCAGGCTCAGTGGCTCATGCCTGTAATCCTGCACCCTTGGGAGGCCAAGGCAGGTAGATTGCTTGAGCTCAGGAGTTTGAGACCAAGCTGAGCTAGAGAGAGACTCTGTCTCTAAAAAAAAATAGCTGGGTGTTATGGTGGGTGCCTGTAGTTCCAGCTACTTGGGAGGCTGAGGCAAGAGAAACACTTGAGTCCGAGAGTTCGCGTTGCTGTGAGCTATGACACCATGGTACTCTACCAAGGGTGTCAAAGTGAGACTGTCTCCAAAAAAAAAAAAAAAACTATCAAAAACAAAATTCCACAGGTGGAATCTTAAGGATAGGAAATTAAATCACAAGCGATTAATCAAACAAGGGACTATTTTGTGTTGTGATTTTTCTCTTTAAAGGGACAATTACATGTTGTGAGTTTTTTCCTTTTTAAAACAATATTTTATTTTTCTCCGTTAGTTTATTAACAAGGATGTCTTTTCAGCATGTATAGAATAAACTGAAATGTGTTTGTCAGTTGTGTTTCTCAGAATTCTTTGGGCTACTTGTAATGGAACACACAACCTAAGCTGATTTAGATGTGAAAGAGTTATTGGCTCATGCAACTTGAAAGTATGACTGAATCCAGGTACTCAAAGGAAATCTTCAGGGCTGTTTCTCTACATGACTTGGCTCAGTTTTTTTTTCTTTTTTGTTCATTATCTTCAAACTGACTTTCCCCCGAGAGGTGGCAGAGGCAGCCACCAGTAGCTCCAGGAGACCAAGCTGAGCAGAAAGAGAGTATCTCCTCAAAATTCCTAGCCTTGATTCCTGTTGGTCCTGCTGGGGTTTTATGCCGAGCACTGGGCCCATCACAGTGGGCAGGGTGAAGGAGGTCACAGGTTGGCCAATATGCAAACAGTCCATCTGCAAAGAAGGAAGAGGTGGAATGGCAGAGGGGCAGGAAGACAGCCAGGGAGTAAGGCAGGAGAAGACCTGGTTCATGAAGGAGGATGTAGTATCTGTGCTGTGGCTGAGTAAGATGAGGCTGACCTGACACCAAAGTTTCCATAGACACAAAGCTGTCGACTCTTTTTTAAGGGTGTCTGGCTTCCTCCCCAGGTAAACCACTGACGTCCTGGTAAGGGCTGGTTTGATGGGATGACCAGTGGAAACCAGAAGAGTGGAGGGATGGACATGTCCACAAGAAATATGCCACTCAAAGGTAGCCTGTAGACCAGCAACATCAGCCTGTCCCCAGCCCAGACCAACTGCCCCAGGACCTGCACTGTCATGAGAGCCCAGGTGGTTCATGAGCACTGCTAAGGCTGAGAAGCTCAGCTCCAGGGAATGTTGGCTGTGAAAAGGAGGCGAGAGGGAAGAGGGGAGCAGAGGAGGCAAGGTAGGGACCCTTATTCTCCCTGAAAAGAGGGAAACTTGAGCATGTTGGTGTGTTTTCTTAACAAGCAGAAAAATGGGAGGAAGGGATATATTTTGACTTTCTGTTCACAATGTAAAAATTCATTCATATTTTTCAGAACACTTTTTCAAATTTGCATAAGTCAGATTCATTCCAGATGTGACCTGGCTAGATTTGTTGCCTGTAAGAATGAATGAATGTCATCATTGTGGGGATGTTTTCTAAGAGCCCCTTGTGGTGGATCCTTTGGTGAGCAGAGGCCTCATCATCTGGGCCCATGGAGACTTTGGGAGCACCAAAGCTGGTTCCACACACCTATTCTCTCCCTTCTTTGTGCTACCATCTGGCTCCAAATGACTCTCCCCTCGGCCTGACGGGGCCCTCGGGCTATTCACAAAGACAGTCCTGACAAAAACAGGAAAGAAATGTTATCAAGTGTGTCATCAAGCTGTGGCCCAAGTGACAGGAGGATGGCCCAGAGTGGACTGAGCTCTGGGTGGTTCAGTGGGGGGGGGGGGTAGGGAGACTCCTGGGGGTGGGGGTGAAGAGACACGGGGACAGTTGGGGCCTCCTCTCACTAGAGGGTGAGGGCCCAGCCCCTGGGACCTCCAGGGTGTAGTCTCCTGGATGTCACACTACATTCCCTCCAGGGCACAGTCAAGAGAACCAAGGGGGTGATGAAGGAACCCCACTTCATACAGTCTTATAACTTGTGGTACTAGTGGGTAAACTGAATGGCATGGAAGACTCAAGGATATGGTAGGGCAGCCCTGAGGTCCCTGACACCCACCGCCTCCTCCAGCTTCTGCCCTCTGTCAGGGAACCATGGTGCAAGGGTCAGCTTGGCCTGGCTCCTAGGAAGTGGGCAGCTGACCTCCCTCAGCCTGTTTCCTCATCTGCCAAACAGGGATGCAAACAGCCACATAGGAGGTGAGCACAATGATCCACGGCTGTGCATGGATAAAATAAACACATTGCTAAGGCCTATTCAAAATACTGCTGTTGTTATTAGCCCCATTTTAAGCTTGGAGCCCAAGGCTATGTATCCTAGCAGGCCCAAGAACTGATTTGAACCCAAGGATTCGACTCTGTAGTCCATACATTTAGTCATCTCCCTGTTGGTAACCTTGGTCTCCTCATCTCTAAAACAGAGACAGTAACACTGCCGACCTTGGCTGTGATCATGAAAATGGAGTGCCCAGTCCTGTGAGAATCACGGATTAGTGGGGTCATGCCTCCACCTTGTGGTGAGCTCTAGGAACTGTGACCGCCCTGCCCGGCCCCTTCTGGCACCCCACCTGGGCTTTTTCTTTTCTTTTCTTTTTTTTTTTTTTGAGAGAACAATTTGTTATAATGAACCAGAAATACAAGATTTCACTGAAACTGGAAGTTGACAGAATATGGTTGAATTTAAACCTTCAAGGAAGATACAAAAAGGGCCAAAGCCAGTGAGTGGAAAAGCCCAAGACTGGTGTGGGATAAACATGAAGCCAACTGCATTCCAACATGGCTATCTCCTGACCCCTCCCAGCAGCTCCTCTGCCACCATCCTCCATCCTCTGTATTGCAGGTGTAAGACAACCCAATGGTACCCCTCTGGGATATGACATAATAAAGCCAAAAGAAGTCTGTATATCTCTCATGAAGATAGAAAGTGCATGTACTCAACCAGCCCAAAATGGTCTCATCTGTGTGGGCCCAGTGCACAGGGTAATAACTTCAGTCAAATCAGAGCTGCTACCACATGCACACTGTTATGTGGCCCTGTGGCAATGGTTTCCAATTATCAATGTGGCAGAATGCCTTTTTGAGCTCCAGATTTCTAAACACTTCTAAGAGGCTATTAAAGGTGTTAGAACAGAACTATACAAACTCAGAAACCAAGGCACTGGGGAGAACGCTGGCTCTTTCTGGGACCTTTCTGTGGGAGCAAAGAGATGAACGGAAGAAATGTTAGTGTCCCAGCATATGACAAGTGAGGGGAAGGAGGGGTAGGAGGAAGGTTTTCTAGCCACAAGGCCAACACATTTGTGTTCAAAGTCTGAGCAAAGGGTAGAAAACAAAAACACCAAAAACCCAAAACCCCAACCAAATCGAAGTGGGGAAAAAATTTTCACACAACACAGTATCAAAAAGTGAAAGGAACACCTAAATGCACAAACTGGTGGCAAGTCCATAGCCTATTATGACAGGTCCATCAAGCATCAATCAAATTTCTTCTCGGCTGTTATGCTCAAGGTTATTTACAGATGTGGTGACTTTAACAAGAGTCTCTCATAGGAAGGAGATCAGGCTTCAATCATTGGTTTCAGGATCTGTCTGAGCCATGTAGGCATCCAATTCGGCATCCAGGTGTCCTTTCGTTTTTGACATGTATGCATCCAATTGGTTGTCCAGCTGTTCCTTGGTCAACACAGGGCGAGCAAGGGCACCTCTCCCTCGTTCATGTCCACGTCCTCCAAAGCCCCCTCTTCCCCGACCTATCATACCCCGACCTCTACCACCGATTCCGCCACGACCCATAGCTCCACGCCCTAGGCCCCCTCTCCCAGGACCTCCACGACCTTGAACACCACCTCTTCTTAAGCCCATTCGGGGAGCTATGGCTCGTCCACCTTGGAGCAGGTTTTGACCTCGGAGCGACATCCCGCCCCTAAGTAGGGTTCTTGTGGCACGTCCCCCACGTGGTCCTCCTCTGGGCAAGTCTCTCTGGATTATGGGCAGGCCTCGTCCTCCGATTGCTCCCCTGGCCAAGGCCTCTATGGGTTGGCCTAACTGTGCCTGGATGTTACTCTTACCCAGGCGCTGCTTTAAGCTCTGCTTAAGTTTTAAAGCTGCCTGGACAGAGGGTCTATTTTCCATCTGCTGGGCCAGTCTTCTGTTTCTGGCACTGGCTAGCTGCTGTTGTTGCTGCATCGAAGCCCGAATATTCACTGGCATCGGTTGTTTGTTCTTCAGCATATTAGTGAAGCGCTCATTTAGAGACATCTTGGTGGTGCTTTTTAGCACAACTTTCGGCGCTGACTGTGCAGCCATATTCAAATCCCGAGAATCGAAGGAAACGGTCGCCAGCGCTCCTGGGGCTGCCATCACGGCTCTGGCGGGTGGGCCGGGGACCAGCTGAACCTCAGCTGACGGTGGAGGGGTTTGGGTTAGCTAAGTGGGCAGTTGGTCAGATGGGTAAGCTGTAAATTGCGAGATTAGTTCGTTGTTGCTGGTTGACTGTCTGGTGGGCAGATCCACCTAATCGCCCAGCCTGGCTTTTCCTGCCTTTTCGTCTGTGGCACCACAGATCCCGAAGCCGCCGCCAACTCCTGCTCGAGGTCCAAAACAAAATGTCCACCTGGGCTTTTTCGACACTCCCTCTCCACCTGCCCTCCACTCCCCCCCACCCGGGGCAGCCTACAGCAGGCAGAGGTCAGCTGAAGTGCATGCATTTTTCAGCCTCTGTGGTTGCACAGGGATCGTCTATGGGGAGCAGGGTGAGGTGGGGGATTTGGTTGTGCCCCCCTGCACACCTGTGCTCAATCTGTTCCTTCCACCTGGTGGTTTGCTACTCTCGCTTTCTTCACGCAATTTTTTCATGATCACCCTATAGAATAGGTTCTGTCTTACTCCCATTTTGCAGAAGAAACTGAGGTTCAGAGTAACTGGAAAGGTGGAATTCGAATCGAGGTCTACTCTGAGCCTGTCTCCTTCACCATCACACCAGAGCACCACGGTGGGTGCTACCCACTTCCCAGAACTCACAGCTGCATCACGAGGGTTTCATGCAAACAAAGAGCTCAGGGCTTCAGTGCTGGGGAAAGCCAAGATTCTGACCTTCTAGAGTTCTAAACGTGTATTACTTTGGCATTCTTCCATTTTCCCCCAGGTAGATCCTGAAGTGAACCGTTAGGCACTGAGAAATTGGCTATGCAGGAGAGGAAGGCAGAGCGCAGAAGTGTGGTTAACTGGGGATGCAGGGGTGGAGGTTCCAGCTCTGGAGGGCTTACCCGGGCCTGCAGCCTGATTTTGTGCATCTCACTGAACGCCATAACCCTCCTGGCTAGAACATCTCATCAACTTCTGATGGTCCCCAAGAACACTCAAACCCTAGGCTATGAAGCGGGAGGGTAACTCACTCTCAGTCCCTCCCCTGTGACAGCACCACCCCTTTGTTCTGATTCTTAGAGGCTGAAATACCCTGGGAGGTTGTCCAACTTACCAGCTTCCAACATATCCGAACCAAGCCTGAACGAAGAGACTGCTTATGGTTTGGCTGTGGGAGACTATCGACAGGCAGATCAAGGTCACAGTCACCCAGACTGGGTCAGAGAGCTCTACAGGGAGGCTCAGTATATGGATACCCTACATTGCCATAGTCCCAGCAGGGTCCCACACTCAACCTAGAGGGGTGGGGGCCACTGAGCCACCACAACTGACAGCACAGAGATACTGAAAGACGCCAAGGTGAGAAAGACCTGCCGAGGCCATGCTTCTGCCAGAGGCCCTCAGGTGTCTGGTCTTGTCTTCCTTCCCGTCCCCTCAATACTCATTATTGAAGGAAAGGCCTTTGGAGACCAGGCATACTTTACAGATGGGAGAAGACATATTCAAAGAGAAAATGGGCTTGGTATAAGGTCACCCAGAGAAGTGGTGGTTGAACTGGGATTTTAACCCAGGTCTCAGGGTACCCAGCCTAGAGCTCTTTCTTCTCACCTTTTCTGGCTTTTGCCATAACCATGGAGAACTCCTGGGGAAACAGCAAGAGGACTCACAGAAGATTCAAGCCTTCCCTGGCCCCCCAGGGAGACAATAGGCGACTTTCCTGCTCGAGGGCTGCGTGGGGGGAATAGTTCCCTCTCTTCCCCTGGGGAGAAGAGGAGGCACGAGGTCTGTATGATGACAGTCCGGAAGTTTGTCCCAGGACAACTCTCCTTGTTCACTTCTCTTGACCCCACTCTGACTCTAAGAATGGGTACAGAGAATTTGGGAAATGACATGGAAGCACGTTGATAAAAAAAAAAATTCCTCTAGACACAGAAATCAGTTGGTCCCACTAGAAAGCTTGTCACAATAGAGTAGGGAGATATCCCAAGGATTTCAGCACAATGTTCTTCACTGTGAAGTGGGATATAGCTTGGGATCGTAACCAAAACCCATGATGCTTCATTTTTTTTGTGTGTGTGTGTGGTTTTTGGCCGGGGCTGGGTTTGAACCCGCCACCTCTGGCATATGGGACCGGCACCCTACTCCTTGAGCCACAGGCGCTGCTTTGATACTTCATTTTAACACCAAAGGAACAAGCTAGCCCAAAGCCCCAGTGGTTAATGCCTTCACTAGGGAGTAAGACATTCCACAACTGACCACAATAGTGCAATACTTTAGGAATTCTGTTATATTCTTCCCTATGGAGCAGGCTATCCCAGGGCTGTCACAATACTGATCATTGTGGAGTAAAACATTTCAGCAGTTTCAGTAAAAGACTAATCATTATGGACTGAGTGATCACAGAAAGCTCATGATAAAACTTCACTGTGGAATAGGTTAGTTCAGGAGCCCTGCCCTAGCAATGGTAATTATGGACTATCCCAGGAACTCTGCTCTACCTCTGCTCTAACACTCTGGAATATTCCAGATATTCCTCTATAACAAGAATCACTATGGAATAGGATAACCCTAGACGTGCTATAATAGTAACCACCATGAAGTGAGCTATGACAGGAAACATACTCTGCTGTAACCCTGGTCACTGTGAAAAGGGACATCCCAGTGTTGCAGGAAGACGAGGCCCAACGGAGAGAAGGAGCACCCAAACACCACGTTTATACAAGGAAGGGCTTTATTCACCAGCCGGGAGTTTACGGCATAGAGGAATTCCAAATGGCCGCGCTCCCCAACTGGCTTGGTCCTTCCCTTTTTATCTCCAGTCAAAAAGTTCCAACCCATCAGTATCTTTTTCATTGGCCAGTTAGAATCAAGCAGGAGACACTGTTCCAGCTCCCACAGAGCTACAGGATTTCACAGAAGTGGAAATTTCCAAGTTCTAGGAAGTTAAGTCTACACGTTCTCAAGAGCTGAGTCACCTTGGAGAGGACCCTGCAGGCGTATCCTTGTGGTCTCCTTGAGAAGACCTGTTCTCCTGGACCTCACCCTTCTCAGGTATCCTCTCTCACCAGGACCATAGTAATGTTGATAACTCTAGAGTAAGATAACCCAGGAATCCCTCTGAAACACCAATCACTGTTGGGGACCAGCCCCCATCAGGATGGTGGGGTACCTGCTAAAATGGAATCCATCAAATGGGGAAAATAAAGACACAAGACAGAGAGAAAAAGTTTAAAGGTAGGTCCAGGGGTCCCCCATTAACTGTGGTGAGAATACAAAGGGGGCTCCAGTACTTTGATCACTCAGCTTTTATTGTGTTCTCTCAATGCTAATTTTAGGTAG